>NC_047053.1:39226885-39845925 GCF_011762595.2 Tursiops truncatus
GCTCTAGGGAAGGATCTTGAGAAGAAGCTGCCAGGAGTGGGCCAAGTCTGGGCTGCTCTACACACAGGAATTCTATACTCTCCTCCCCTCCCCTCCAGCTCTCAGCTTGGTGGCCTGGCCTTTAGCACCTCGTTCTTTTCCCCATCCGTCTCCCTCCTACCTTGCAGCTCTCCGCAGCCTGGTGCTGCCCTCTTCTGGGACCCTAATTTTCTAGGCTTTGAGAAACGGGCTGCCCCTGGAGCACCATACCCAGTGGAGGCATGGGGTGGGGCTTACCTCTCTCTTCTTTGGATCGCGGATTTCTCACATTGCCCTCCCTTCTTATCCTGAAAATGGTCCTGCTGTCCTCGGAGAACCCCAGTAAGATGGGATTCTTGTGCTGTGTTTCTCACGCTGCTAATGGACATTCTCCTTTCACCCGTTTCCACCTTCTACTATTTCCTGTTCTCTTTCAAAGCCAGAGCCACGTGCTCCTGGGTGCAGATGCATAAACAGTAAGTGCCCCCCGCCCCCGCTCCCCAAGGGCTCTGCCTGGCTCCAGCCTTCCTTATTGGCACCTTTTGCAGATACAGCCTGTGCTAGACCGTCCTCCTGGGTCACGGCTCACTCTGCCCTCTCTCCCCCGACACTGCCCCAGATGCTCCCCAAAGCTGCTTTCACATCCTTCCAGTATGGGGTCTCCCATGTGAGCAAGGGGCCTCTTCAAGATTCACTCTTCCCTTTCACGGTAATTTTGGCTTTGAAGCCGCCAGGGATCAGGATGAGAAAGAAGAGCTCAGTGAGCAGGAATGACAGCAGCTGGGTGTGAGTGTTACGGAGAAGTGCGGGGAAGGCAGCCTGCCCAAGGGGGGCCCAATCATGGAAACGACAGCAAGTTCCTCTAGAATCCCCGACTTGGATCCCCAGGACGTGCATCACCGCCCTCTGCATTTCCACCCAGCATATGCCTAAACTGGGGCTGTCCATGGGGCAGGCTGCCTCCCCCTCCCGTCTTAACAGCCGTAAGACTCGGAGGGGTGCTACTTGAGGGGAGGTGTTCTCAATTTAGAAATATCCCAGCCCGTTTGGGGCAGAGAGAGAATGCGAAAGAGAAAGTTCGGAGAGAGAAAGGAATCGGGGGCGGGGGCGGGGAGAGGCGGGGCGGCGCGGCCTCCCGGGCACAGCCCCGCGCCCCGCTCAGTCGCTGTCGCTCTTGTCCACCAGCACGGCGTCCGACTCCTCGGTGATCTCCAGCAGCGTGTGCACGTCGGGGCTGCTCCCGCGCAGCAGGTTGGCCGCCTCGCCGCGCTCCGCGCCGCCCTCCTCTTCGTCGGCGCCTACCTCCACCATCTCGGTGGCCTTCAGCACCTCTACCTCGCCCTCGCGGATCTTCTTGACGTGGAAGGTAAATGGCGGCACCCTGTAGACCGCCGTCTTGGAGCGCGCGTAGACCACGTGATCGGGCGTGAAGGACTTCCGCAGCTTGTCTCGCGAGGTCTTGAGCTTCTCCCGCCGTTCGGCGGGGACGAGGCGCGTGCCCAGCTTGTTCATGCGCTTCTCCAGAGTGTGCCGCGTCTTCTCCAGGTTCTCCTTGGTCTTGAGGCGGGTCCTCTCCAGGTTCTCGCGGGTGCGCACCTTGGTCTTCTCCATCTTCTCCTTGGAGAAGGCCTTCTTGAAGTCGTCCACGCGCCGCAGGCCGCTGCGCTTGATGCGCTCGGCGCGCGACTCCTCGATGACCTCCTCCACCTCCACCGCCTCGTCCGAGGACAGCTCGAGCACCGCCGCGTCGTCCTCGGGCCGCTCGCCCTCGGCCAGCTCGTCGCCTTCCTTCTCGGGCAGCGCCTCCGACTCTTTCAGCGACTTGCCGATGCTCACTTTGGCCGGCAGTTTCACTTCATCCTAAAGGGAGATCAGAGCGAACAGATGAGGGGGCAGAGCCGGAGAACTGGGCGGGGACTTGGGGGGACGCCGGGCGAACCCGGGGCTGGGCGGTGGCACCCGTGATCCTGTGGAGTGCGTGGTACCCGTGAAATCGGCCTGGACTTGCTCGCCGTTGTATCCCCAGCGCCTGGCACAGAGCTGGACACCTCGTGGGCGCTCAAGAAATATGTATTGAATGAATAGTAACTATACAGACAGGGCGAGGAGGGAACCGAGCTTCGGATCGGAGTCTGGCCTATGTTTTCGCACTTCAGTTAAGTATCTCTGCGGCCCTCCAACCGTCTCCTTGAGCCCTGCGACTGCCCATTTTAAACCAGTCCTTACCCTTTGCGTCCCAGGGACCACAACTTAACTTTGGAAATGGGCAGAGCGCCCTCTGGTGCACTGAGCCCCACACTGCCCAAGCCAGGCCCAAAACCAAAGGGCAGAGTCGGTTTAGGTTGAGGGGTGCGGGTAGGGGGACGAGCTCACAGTCAATCTCAGGCGGCCCCCAAGTAGGGTAACTTGAAGGCAAGTTTACCATAAAGGGAGTGCGTGTCCCAGACTTCGTATCATTTCAGAAGAACCAGTATTAGGGAAGCAGAGCTGTGGCCCTATCTCCCTCCCCCGCCTCATACTGTTTGGCTCCACCAGTGGACATTCTCCACCCTCATGAAGAAATTGAGGAAAGAGGAGGAAGCTGGCTGGGAGCCAAGGACATGTTTTCTTCCCAACCTGGACGTTTCTTCTGGTTCTGACGTCCCTGCCTTGGAATGGAAGGGAGAGATTGCTTTTCCATTCTTGCTTTTTTCCCCCCAAACAGGAGCTCAAGGGACCAGGAGTAGGAGGGCAAGAGATCCTGGAGCTCAGAGCCAGTTCTTCCCTCTTGCCCTGGGAACACCTAGCACCAGCACTGCTTTCCATTCCGGGAAGATTTTCCAAGATCCTGACTCTGGACCAACATTTCAGAATCTCAGGATCACCTCTCACCAGAAGGTAGGGGAGATTGAGCACAGACAGGAAAAGGGGACATAACCCAGAATGTAAACAGGCTCTCCTCTTTGGCCCAGACTCTCTTTAGGGACTTCCTACAAAGGAATGATAGGCAGTACTTTTTCTAAAGGGTTTTCTAAAGATTGTTTCGCAGAATTGTAAGAAAACCCCATCTGAGAAAAATGAGGCAACACGAGCTGACCCGTCCCATGAACACACACACACACACGCACGCACATACACGTATACGTTGACTGCTTGGTATCTCTGTACCACCTGCTACAGAAATTCCTTCCCCAGCCCCCAACCTCTTTCCTCTTCCCTCCCATCCACATCCCCACAGAGTTTCCTGGTTTACATTGAAAACTAGGAACACCTCCTCCCAACTTCCTTCCCTCCCTGTCAATATTATTAGCAGGGACAAAGAGGGAATGCTGTCTCTACCTCTTCTCCCAAACTGGGCACCGGCTCTGCTGGGCACCAAGCCACCTCAACCTCTCGTTACTCAACTACATCTCCCAGCAGGCAAGGTGACCAGGGCTCAGGGCATGCTGGGACTTGTAGTCTCCACCTGCCACAGCTGGCTGGGTACTATCATGGGCATCCTGTGGCAGTCCGTCCATCCTCTGTTTCTTATCACTCATGGAGGCATTGAAGGGGTGTTTTCCTTGCTCTGAGTGTAGGAGGGTCCCAATCTCTCTTAGCAGTCCCTCTGATTCCCAGTTGTACCCTTTGGGTCTCCCTTTTGCAATCACTTCTCCCTGCCTGCTACCCGAGTGCTCTCTCTTACACACCATGTTAGGACTCTCTATCATCTAAACTCCCGGCTACTTCTTCATCCATCTCCACCCAGAATTTACCGGCAGCCCTAGTATCAAAAAATGTCAGCTCTGATCTCTCCTTCACAGCCTCCTAGTCTAAAAACCCACCCACGCTCCCCGACGTTTGAAGGAGAATGCCTCGTTTCACTAAGCTCAGACTATGTGGATGAATTAAGGGAAGGATTAAGCTTGATGGGTGGGAAGTAGTCAGGAAACAGTCCCTGCTGCTGGAAAACAGATCCACATTGTCTCCCTGCCCCACACCAGCACCCCTGATTCTCCCCTCTGCTCCACTCCAACCCATAAAGGCTGAGCTGGCTGGTTTTCCTGGCCTCTGGCTTCCTAGATAAAGGTCTTTGCCAGCTGAGTTTGAACGTGAACAAGGCTGGGGAGAGAGTTCCAGACTTCTTGTAGCCAATCGTGTCTTCCTAGTGCCTGATGAAAGGTCTCAAATACAACATCAGGGAGCAATCCCAGTGAGGGGAGGTTTATTCCTGGATCTGGGGTTGTCTCCCCCCAGTCCACAAAGGTACTTGGAAGCCATTCATTGTAGGCTTCCTCCAGAGTGATGGCTTACACCAGAGGAGCTGCCTTCTTGGTGGAAGGTCAGGGGATAGGGGAAGAAACTGTTTGACCTAAGTCCCGGATAATATCCAGTGGATTGGCGCTGGAGAGGATATACCACCATGACTTTAGCTTTTTGCCTCCATTAATGGATTTTGTCTTTTCTCCCCGTTTCCAAGCCAGGTTTTCCCTATGACTCACAGCTTTGGAGTGCTGTCTTGGGCCCACCCAGTTGGCCTGTTGCTACAACAACCAGCAACACAATCCCAAAACACCTCCCCCAACCCTGGGCACAGAGGCTGGGCACCCCTGTGCCACCCCTATTTCCCTGGCAGAGCTCCTAAGCTAAAGGAGGGGCCTCAGGGTGGCAAGGAGAGAGAGCTCTGTTTGTTCTGTTTCTACATTTTTATTAAACAAAACCACCAGTCCCAACAGGCTTAGTTTCCAGAGTTACCTTTAATGACCAGGTCTGAACAAAAGCATGCACAGCTTCCCCTGCCCCCCACCAAGCACACACAGCTCCCCAACCCAGGAAAGTGCCAGTCCAGGACGAATTTTAGAGGAGCCCCAGGATGGCTTCCAGCCCCTTCCTCTCCACTCCCTAACCCTGCTATATGAACTTAAGATCCTCTGACTTAGGAAGATTTTTATATTATTATAATTTAATTGAGCACCTACTATTTGCCTGGTCCTTGGCCAGGCACTTCACATTTGTCAGGGAGAAGGGACAGGTGTCATATGGCTCTGGGTAGAGCCTCTCTTGACTTAGTTCTGTACCCAGCCACTGCCTGTGAATGGCCAGAGAAGACATTGCAGAGGTCATTCAGAGACCCAGGATCTGGATCTGCTCAGAGACCATGTTAGAGGAAGGTGCAGATGGGGAGAGGTGAAAGAGAGGGCAGTCTTAAAAACTCAGGACCTCCACTTTAGGTTGCCAGGACAAGGGGGTGAAAGACACTAAAGGTAGAAGGGTCCTTCTTTTCTGCTATAGCATGATTCTCAACAGGGGGCATGTTGCCCCCAAGTGGGTGGAAATTGGTTCTTGCGGGGGAGGGCACAAATCTTAGATATTGCAATAGTTTGTGGGGCTCCAAAGAGTCCTGATATATAGTATATCTGTAGTGTTAAAATTTCATGGGAAATAGATAAGTAATGAGAACCTGTTGTATAAAATAAATAAAGTAAAAGAAAATTCAAATAAAAAAAAATTTCATGGGGGAGAGGACAATTAGGGGAAAAAAATGTCTAAAAGGACTCCTTAGGAGAATGCTATTAAACAAACAAACAAAAAGGTTGAGAAACACTGTGCCATAGGGAGGCCAGAGCCAATGAAAATGTGCCCCCTTCTGGCCTCCTGATTGGCAGCTTTTGGGTGCCCCACCCAAGGCAGGATCTGGCAAACATAAGGGATCGCTTTGCAAAACACTTGCTAAAAAAAACTGGAAAAAAATAAGCGTCAGTGTTTTCCCGAACTGTAGAGAGCGGCTAGAGAGGGCACAGAACAGACCCCAGGCCTGGGCTTCATGAGGGCCCTCTCCAAAGAGGCTTTGAGCCAAACTGGTCTGTCCCTGAGGAGGAGGCAGAGGGGGAGGGGAGGGGAGGGGGCATCAGAAGTGTGGGCAGTTGCAGGCTATCTCATGCAGGCAGCCGTGGGTGCAGCTCAGGTGTGGTGTCTGGAGCATCGACCGTTAAGACAGAAACCAAGACGTAGGGGATGGCCCTTCCCATCACCTCCCACCCCATTGCCTGAACTCCCCATAATGAGAGAGTGTTTTCACAATACCCATCACCCAGTCACAAGGGGCAGTGGCTTGGAAGAGACCAGCCACCCTGGACTGGCCACTGCTAAGCAGTGAGCTGGGGGTGGACTGGGTGTGTGACACCCCATGCCCACGGCCCCATGTGACCCAGGAGACCCTAAGTACCCCCACCGGCTGTTGGCTCCTCTGGGGTGGGCAGAGGCCCAGGCTCTGGGTAATAGGGCAGGGTCCTAGGTGTCTGGTCAAAGGGTGGGAGCTCAGGCACTGTCTCAGGCTTCAGGTCAAAAGGCTCAGTCTCAGGCAGAAGGTCAAAAGGCACGATCTTGGATGTGGCCAGGTCTGAGGGTACATTCAGCTTCTTCTTGGGCTAAGATGAGGAAAAGGGGTTTAAGTGGCGCTTGGGATGGGTGTGGACAGAGTTGGGGGAAGGAAGCCTTGGTTGGCATGCAGAGTTGGGGCTGGTGAGTAGAGGGGAGGGGAGCACACAAGGATTAGGATGGAAAGACACCACAGTTTAAATGCTTCAACAAGAGGGCCCCAGGGCCGAAAGGGGAGGGACAAACCCAGGCCCATGAATTAATAACCACAGTTTAATCAGAACCACCTCCCTGCCTCCCTCTAGAATCTTCCCCAGTCCCATCCTTGGCCTCCTACCTTCTACCCCGACCCTGCTGTGGTCGTGGGATGATGCTGTTGGAGGTTGCAGTGATGGGGGAAAGAAGCTGCTGGGGGCGGGGAAGGAGTTTTCTAAGAGGCCACTTGCTAGACTCCAACTGGGGAGTCTCCAAGGAGTAAAAGAGAAGGCAAACAACTTCACTGTCTTGAGTCAGATGCTGCTGATCCCAGTTATTCCCCAGGGCAGGGTGGGCGCGGGTGCCGCCCCGGATAAGGAGAGGGAGAGGCATGGACGAGGGACATCCTGGCTATTTCCCTTTGGCCACATCCCCACCTCCTGCCTCCCTTGCCACCCATCCCCCCCACCCACTTATGGGCCATCAGACACCCAGATGCACAGAGAAATCAGGATCAAAAACAAAGCTATTGATATTTTGGGGAATTCCCTGGCAGTCCAGTGATTAGGGCTCTGCACTTCCATTGCAGGGGGCATGGGTTCGATCCCTGGTTGGGGAATTAAGATCCTGCATGCTGCGCGGTACGGCCAAAAAAAACCCCCCCAAACCAAGCTATTTTTACAACCAGTGGGCCTATGTCCTGAGGCACCCAGCAGCAGCTCCCAACTCTCCCTCCTGAGTGGCTGAGGTGCCACTCTTGCTTTGGACAATCAGGAGAAGTCAGGGGAGAGGGATATTTAGGGGCACTACCAGACTCCAGCGACAACAGTGTTGAGTAAGGCGTGCAGCCACAAATACCCAAAGAAGCAGGTGCCTACCTTCCCTGTGGGATACAGGGAGAAGGCGTGAGTGGCAGGGAGGCTGAGGAGAAAGGAGCCAATGTGGTCCTCTCTTAGCCAGGGGACACCCCTGCTGGCCAGGGAGCTCCACTCCTTATACCCAGCACCCCTCTCCTCCACTGCCATTGGTGACCACACATTGCCTCTGCTTCAGCACCATGAGGCTGAGCAGCTAATGACCACCACCCGTAGCCACTCAGCTCACACTGCACGTGCGCGCGCACGCACGCACGCACGCACACACAGCAGCCCCGGTGCCAGGACTGTGCAACTATCTCCCTCAGAGAATGAAGGAGCCAGAACTAGCTTAGGGCTAGCCTCCTCCCTGATTTCTTCTGCACAGCCCGGGAACAGAAGGGGGAGGCCGGGAGCAGAAAGTGTAGCAGAAGAAGGGGTACACCTGGGCTCTTGCCCCAGCTTTGACCCCCAATCACTTGAATGACAGTAGGCAAGTGACTTCCCCTCTCTGGGCCTCAGCTTCCTCCACTACAAAATAAAAGAGCTGAAGTTGATTATCTCCAAGGCATCTTCCAGCTCAAAAAGTCTACAGTGACAGAATGATGAAATATTCACAATGGTATGGTTCAAAATAATAGCACAAACCACCACTCATCTCTGCAGTTGGTTGCCTAGCAACAATATTCCCTTTCCCTATCAGTTGCGCACTCTGTGCTATCTCCTCCCTTTTTGATTTTGACCTTTACAATAGTCAGACTTTACTTGCTTTAAAAAAAAAAATCAGAGAGAAGAATATGATTTCCTTTGGTCTTAGGAATACGTCTAAGAATATGCTCCCGTGCTCCCTGCTTTGGATCCAGTGACCAGGAAAAACAAACCAAAGCTAGCTCTTTGGAGGAAGGGTATGGTAAACACTCTCTCCATTAGGCCACCGGGGTACGGGGTGAGAGGGACCAGAGCCCCAAGTTGGGAAGAATTTTGGACAAAAGTGTGGGGTTCTTCTGGAACCAGATAGCCCTGATTTGCTTTGAGTCCAGGAAGGAGCTATAGGTTGGGTTAGGATTTGAGGAGGAGAAGCCAGCAGGCCCTCATTCCAGTCCTGGTATCCTCCCCTTTAATGCCCATGAGCCACCTAAGCCCTTAAATGCTTCCTGGTCCTGTCCTCAAGCACTTGGAGCAGGTCTGATGGGTCCATGGGTAGGACCCATGCCTCATCAAAACTACTTCGGAAAATGTTTAGCCTCCCTTTCTGGATTCTAGAAGAACTCTAACAATATCCAAATTAGTCGTCGTCTGGGAGAATTGGCTTCTTAATGACCACAGCTCCTCCTATTGCATGGTGCCCACAGTCGGCCTGATCTTCCCAGCGGTTCTCAGTCCACTACCCCTAGCTACTAGTAGAATTCACTTCTCTCATTCACTAGCTGTTGCCTAATGAGGTGTCACCTGACAGGATGGGATGCCAACTGCTAGTTTTTGTTTGGGAGACAGGAAGGGAAATGCCAAAGAAGGACAGTAATGACTCAGAAGTGGGTTCAAGGTGAGGGCCCTGATATCCTGTGATGGGAAGGGCTGAATTTCGTGTGTGTCTGTGTCTGTGTAGGGAGGTGTCAAATGCAAACATAACCCGTGAAATCATTATGTCTAGCAGTTCCCTGAATCTGGGTGGGGTCACACAAGGGATTCCCTCCTTTATTCCCCAGGAAGAAGGTGTGGGAGGCCAGGTGGCTTGATCCCACAGCTGAGGCCTTCCCACCCTTTCATGCTCCCTCCACCTTACCCCTCCTTGCCACATCACCACCTCCCACATCTGCAGTGGGGAATACCATACCACTTCCCCTGCTCCCACACTGGAAAACTCACATCATCCCAGGAGGCCTTTTTCCAAATCTCTCTGCCTGGCCACCCAAACATCCTACCCCCTCAGCCTGAGTTTATCGTAAATGTTGCTGCCCCCAATCTTCCCTATTAGGTCTGCCAAGGCCCAGAGCTATTTTTACCTCATTCTCTTCCCGGGCCTGCAGATCTCAGGGAGGAGCAGCCTCCAACTTCCTCCAGAAGCTGAGTACTCCACCCCCTCGCCCCCACCTGGAACATCTGCTCTGCAACTCAGGGAAGATTCCCTGTTGCTGGAATCTTTTCCTTACCTCTGAGCTCCTCTGTGGGTCGGGACCACTTTAGGTATTAGTTATTTCTCCTGTGGTTTGGGGGCTCAGGGTCCCCAGCTTGAGCTATTCCTTCTCCCTCAACTCTCTGTCCCCCACTGACCTTGATGCAGTCAAAGCCACCCTGTGATTAGACACCCTCCCCACGGCACATACACAATATACAGACACACAGTCCGTGCCAACTGCCGAGAGGCAGTAACAGAGACACGCCATTGGCCTCTGCACAGAAGTCTCTCTCCATACCTGTCCTCTCAGAATCTCCATCTTTGACATAAGGAGGTTTACCTCCAGGCTGAGAATTTTCCCAGGTTCTGCGGTCTGGGACATTTCAAGTGAGAAGGGTCACCCATCCAAGCCCTACATGGCTCCTCTCTACCACACCAGGCTCTGGAGAAAAGACAGAGCTGGCTTGCTGCCCCACACCCCTGCCCTGTTCTCCTTGCTTTGATGTACCCCAGCACTAGGCAGTTCTCTTTAAAAGTCACACACCACACACACACACACACACACACACACACACACCCCATCCTACTTCCTCGGAGCAGTTAAATTAAGTAGAAACAATTCTGGGCAAATATTTTCTATCAGATAGTGCTATATGGGGGAAGCAAACTGCGTAAAGGCCAAGTACCTCTCAGGAGGAGTCCCTGGGCGCTGGTGGGTTGGGGGAGCGCCACTTCAGCCTCTGTCCCACCACCACCTCCTCAGATAAGTGTCAGCTCACGTATGTCTACTGCCCCCAAACTTGTCCCAGTCTGCATTTCTCTTAGCTCCACCACACTGACCAAGCCAAGGACCTCACCACATCCCTGATGGTCACTCAGAACCCAGCGTACCAGGGCCTCTGGGCAGTCAGTGAAACCACAGCTTCCTGACAGAAGTCCTCTCCCTGGGGGGATGTGGGAAATCTGGCCTTCTTTTCTTTCCATTCCCTTCGGTAGGGGCAGGAAGGGGAAGAGGGGACATAGACTAACCCTTCCACCCCCACGATCTCACCTCCTTGGGTGGGAACATCAACCAGGCCCGCGGGAAGCAGAGAGGAGGCAAGGCTGGGCACATTCCCACGCCATCAAAGATCACAGAGCGCTCGGCTCAGACCCACCCCTAATGGGATTGGAGAGGCAGAGTGGAGAGGAATAGCAATGCCGAGATTCCCAGGTTTACATGGGGTTAGGATACAAAAACTCCATTTTCATCCAGGCGGGAGGAATGGGGAGAGGTGCAAAGGAAGCAACAAGCTGTCTGGGCGGAGCCTGGGGCGCGCCAGCCTCCAGCCGCCTGTCCTCCAGCTCCTCGGCCGCCCCCGCAGGCATGCGGGGTGACTCACCGCGCCCAGATCGCGGGGCCCCGGGTGTGGGGAGCTGTCCCCTCCCCTCCACCAGACCCTCTAGCACTCCTCAGGCCGCGGGCCACCCTCCCGCCGGCTGCTTCCAACAGACTGAGGGTACACGCACGCCGCGGGCTAGGGTGTCCACAAGGGCCGAAAGTGCCGCGAGGCGGGAGCAGATCGCAGCGAGGGGGCGGCGTGGGCGGCCTAGGCTGATGCGGGGTCCGCGGGGGCGTGCTGGCAGTCGCGTCCCTCGCCTGGCGCAGCCCCCGCGGTGCGTGCCTGAGCCCTGAATCACCCGCTATATCGGGCGGGCAGCGCCGGAGGCCCCAAACACGGGCCGCGCCGCCAGTGTCCGTTTACAGGGGGCCCCAACGGCCGCCAGGCACCGCGGCTCTCCCCAAAACTTCCTCCAAGTAGGAAGACTTTTGACAGAGCCGTGTCGGGAGCGATCTGCGAGGGGCAGTGTCCCCGAGTCCAGCCCCCTAACTCGGTTCCGCTACGCGTTTGACACCAGAGGGAGGGGCTGGGTGAGGGAGCGCAGGATGCAGAGCGCGCCCCTCTGCGCTCCAGGAGCCCGCCGCCCATCCCACTCCACCCCAGGAACGCTCGCTGGAAGGAGGGCGGGTCCCCCGAGCCGGGCCAGGCTGGCGGGAGAGCCGCGCCTCGGGTAGGTCCCCCCACCCCAAGCCCCGGGCGGGGGACGGCGGGCCTCTGGGCGGGGTCCGCCCGCCAGCTCACCTGGTAGATCATGACTTTAAAGTTGCGGCGCCGCAGCAGCTCGGCCTCGTTGACCTCCAGCTTCTTGATCTGGCCGGCCTGGCGTTCCAGGCTGCCGCGCACGGTCTTCACGTTGACGCTGACCTTGCGCACCTTCTCTAGCAACTTGCTCACGGTGTTGCTGGTGGTAGCGTGTGCCTTGCCCAGCTTGCTTAACTCCCCCTGTATGCTCTGCACGGCGCCCTCCATCTCCGCTTGCCGCTCCTCCAGCTGGGCTTGGGTCAGCTGGATCTGGTCGACGGCGCCAATGATTTTGTCCAGAAGGCTCAGTACCATCACGCCGTTCACCTGGTCGGATTTGATCAGCTCCTCAGAGCCGGCCCCCGACGGCTCCTCCGCCGCCGGAGCCCCCATGGTGGAGGACCCCTGGTCCCCGGCGTCGGGGTACCCGGGAAGCGGCTGCTCGATGATGTGGAGCTGGGTGTCCTCCATGGCTGCCCGGAGCCGTGCGGGGCCGGCCGGGTGGATCTGGAGCTGAAGCGGGAGACCCGGAGAAGAGGAAGAGCGGGAGGGGGCAGAGCGAGAGAGAGCGGATAGCGGAGGAAATTCGAGCCGCGTCCGTGCGCACCGGGATGGCGGCCAGAACTGTGGGGCGGGGGATCGGTGAGTTGCCCGGCTCCCAGGCCAAATCCCGGAGTCTCGTCCCCCATTGGTTGGCTCGGCCCCAGAAAGGGAGGGACCGGGGCAGAAGGGGAGACCGATGCTAGGGAAGGGGGGGCGACCCAGGGGGACCCAAGAGCCGAGCGCCCCACCCTTCCCAGGATGGTTGGAATAGTTGGAGCGGGAGACTAGGGCCTCCGCTGTTAGCGGAGGCGGCGGGAGCGGGACTGGGGCGGAGGAATGTGAGCTGCGGTAGGAAAACAGGTCCTAGAGTGTTGCTCTACTATTCCCTCTCGCTCTTTTCGCTCACCGGCTAACACACCTCCCCCCTTTTTAAGTTCTAGATTAGGTCGTCAGGTGGGACAGGATATCCTGAAGTTACGTGCAAAATATTGTAGTATTTGCCTGTGTCCAGTTTTTGAGAGGGAAAGGACCCATGGCTTCCACAATCTTTTCGAAGGGGCCTCTAACTACCCATCCCACAAAGTTACCCACCACTGTTCTAAAAGGTTGGGGGTCGTTTGTGGAAGGGAAGGGAGAACTTAAGTTAGAGTCACAGCGGTGGTAAGGGGCCACCAAGCTCCTCTAGGTTCCTCTTAGAATTATTCTAACAGAGGAAGATTAAGATGGGCAATAAAGTAAAAACTAAAGCTTTTTACTCACTAAAAATCACCTTTCCCTGTGTTTCCGCCTGCCCCAGAGCCCTGGCTGACACTCACCTCAGAGAGCAGGATTGGGAGTCATCCATCTCTCTGGAGCCCAGAGACTCGCACTCAGCAATCTGAGATATCAAAGGCCACCTGCTCACTTGACGGACCAGAAACGGAGGGCAGGTGACTTACCAGGAGGTTACCAGCAGGTTAGCGTTGGCTTGGCACTCAAACCAGGTGTCAGGACTCCTCTCTTGCACTTTCCACCTTAGCAGGCTGTATCTTTCACTGGGTCAGGGAGGAGCAGACGCTCACCCGAATGTGCCGCCAACCTGTTGGCCTAAGCCTTAACTACAAACATATTTTCAACCATGATGGGTACCGAGGAGCAGGCAGTTCTGAGCAGGATCAAGAAAGGCCCTTAGCTCAGAAGTCCGGGGGAGAGAGAGTGCCAATTCTCCCCCATTTTGCTCTCTCCCACAGCACTGGAGCAGTGAGTTCCCTGAAGTAGCACCAGCCCCCTTTCCCCCAGAAAAGCTGCAAACCTTTTCCCTGGTTAGGAAACCAACCTTGGGTTTCCCCAGCTGGGTAGATGATGGTCTTGGCAAAAGGTCAGTTCTAGTCTGGCATGCGTCATCATTAGGCAGAGTGAAAAACTGCTTGGTGGGGACCCTGGGCCCTATTAATCCAGTCAGAGAAGCCACCAACCCAGAAAGGTGCTGAAGAGCTCACTGCCTGGGATAGCGTGGGATCATCCGGAATAGTCCCAACAGCTATTGAACAAAATATTTCCCCTGACACTTCAATAGCTGTTTCCACAGAAACAGGTGGCTTTCGTATCTGAGATTCAAATAGAATGAACTGGTGTATAAATCACATGTATTTATATACTAGAACTGACAGATTGCCAATTTATTTTAGAATTTGAGAGAAAATGTGTTTTAGCAGTTTAAGTTCCTTCCACTGAGGATTGAAAAGACTTCTAGAGAGGAAGAAGAGTGACCGTAGAGAACCTTACTGGACCTTCATAAGGTTCTTTTTAAAATTGATTAGATTATTTTCATAGGTGACACGTAAGGTACAAATTGCAAATAGCACACAAAGAAATATAGTGAAAAGAAGTTTTCTTTCTATCCCTGCCTGCAGCAAACTAATTTCTGGCCAAGGAGACAACAGTTGTTATATTTTCTTGTGGAATCTTCTATAGAAAGTCTCTGCACACCATATATATATATATATATATATATATATATATATGTATATGTATATATATCAGCACTTTGCTTTCTGTCAGTTACTAATATATCTTGGTGATTGTTCCATATCAGTGCATGCAGAGCTGCCTTGTTTTCCAATGTAGGGATGAATTGATACTATACTTATTTAACCAGTTCTCTATCAGTGGACATATACACATTACAATTTAAACCTCACTTGGTGGGGGAGGGGTCCTGAAGTTTTAGTGGTTGATTTGTTTTTGTGGTTGCATGCTTGCTAAAAGGAATCAAGTCCATGCCATCTGATTTTCCCATCAGGAAAGTATTTCTATTCTTCAAAAAGGAATGTCCGTATTTGTGGAGTCTCTGACTCATTTGATGCCTCTTTAACAGAGAAGAATTTCGCAGAAAGAGCCCTACCCTCCCTGTTTGCCTATGTCCAAGAGAAGTATTTGCACCAGACAAAGTTTCTCTCCTGTTCCTCTTCTTACTAAATGCCAGCTAAATCCGACAGGGGGCGTGCTGAGCCTTGGTGCACCAGCTTTATCAACACCGACACCCAGAACTGGAGCCAAACAATCCTTCCCAGAGGACTCCACTCCATTTCAGTGAAAATAAGCAGTTTCTCTTCATTTGGAATTGTGTTCAGCATGCCGTAGCTTGTATTCAGGGTTGATGCTTTGCATTTTCCATTGCTCACTCTATCTGCTGAAAGGCACAGTGTTCCACTGTGTGCTTTCAGCTGGTGAGGCAGGGTCTGTAAAAGGGACAGAGAGATGGAAACAAACAACCCTTTGGCCCAGAAAAAGAACACCAGGATGCAACCCTGTCAGCAGCTGGAATCTCACAGCTCTCTATCGTGTTCCTCTATCCATCCATTTGTTCAGCAAAGTGTGACTATTTACCAGGAGCCAGCTACTGGGCTGGGGACTTCAATAAAGCCCAGTCCCTCCTGTTGAGAAGCTCATAGCGTAGCATGAGGAGACAGATGCACAAATAGTTTCTGATACAAAGGGGAAGGTGCTCTGGGAAGGTTCCCACTACTTCCTGGGAGAATAGGGAAGGGTTCACAGGGTACAGCCTTCCTCCCCACCCCACCCCCTACCCTTCCTGCAGTGACGTGAGGCGTGAAAGTACAGGCCGGGTGGGTGGGAGAGCAGCCAGGCATTCTCATCTCTTATCGAGGTTCTGCCTTAAATCTTACCAGCTTACACTGAGGGAGCCCACAACAAGGTGTGAGGGGTGCAGCGTGCAGTATATTCCATTCAGTTTGGGGTCGTGCTGGAAGAGACCCTAGGGAGACAGTGTGTTTTGTTAACAATAAATGCTTGGGATGAATGATGTGTTGTCACATCAGAGAAGCCATCCCGAATGGAAAACCAGTCTTCAGCAGCTGGCTTACAGCTGCCAAAGACAGCAGAGATGTTTTTCTCCCCAGATTTATAAGCACTATTCTTGCTTCTCTGACATATAGGAAAAGTGCCTATAATATTTATATATTTCTCTTCCTCAAAAATCCCTTCCTTTCTTCTCCTTCAAACATTAATATATAGGGTAGCTTTCCTGAACCAGAAAGCAATGAGAATTATTTATTAAGTGCTAATTTATGCATAGCATGGTGCTTGAAAACATTCAAAGAACACAGGGAATTTGCTGCAGGGTGAGAATTTTCGTCTCAGGGAAGCAGTGAGTCTGGCTGATAAACAGAAAAGTCACGAAAATAAGGGAATGGAAATGCCATCAAATCTCTTTTCCTCCTCTGCCTTCAGCATGCACTGGTCTCTTATCCTAAAAATAAAAAACAAACATAAACCAAAACTACAGTCTTAATTGGTTTTACCTTCCTGCCTTCCCAAGGCTGGGTCCGTCCATTTTCTCCTGTTCAGATTCATTGTTTTCTAGAACTGCTGCTACATATCCCTTACCCTCAATTCAGTCCTTAAATTTCTGCAGTTAAGCCAAAAAGGTGGCTTCCTTTCTACTAAAAGAGCACTTAAAAATCACCAATAAACTCCACATTCTACCAATTATCTCTCCTTTTCTAACGTTACTTGAACTCTCCACAGGATTTAGCACTGCTGACCAGTTTATTCTTGAGACTCTCCCTCTTGGCCTTTGTGAGGTTGTATTATTTTTATTTACAGTATTTCTCATCCCGCTTGCTAACATTTTTTTTTCTTTCTTTCATAGTCTTAAAAAAACCCAGCTTTTGAAACCACTCAAAAAATAAAAATAAAAACGACAACCACTAGCTTTACTGACATACAGCTCACATACCATACAATTCACCTATGTAAAGTGTACAGTTCAATGGTTTTTAGTACGAAGAGGTGGCAATCATAATCGATTTTAGAACAGTTTCATAACCCCCCAAATAAACAACCTGTCAAATAAAGAACAAATCCAGAGTTAGTAAAGAGAGACTTTATTAGAAAGGATTATTGCAGGGGAAGAAAGGGACTATGGCAGTCAGGGGAGGGGGTCTAATATAATAAAGAGAATGCTGTGACCATAAGATCTGCAGGTGTCTCAAGGGGTAGGCAAAAAAGGGTTTTCTTTTATAGAGAGGAGTAAACAAGGCTAGAAAGAACGAGGATCAGGGAATGGGATGAAAGGGTGGCATGATGAGAGAGCAGAGCAGAGAACGCTTTTCTCTGAAGCCAGCCTATCCTCAGGATGGGTTGTGTGTTGGCTCAGGCTAAGAGTGGGCCAAAGGTCAGGGGCCTGGAAGGAGATAAGTTTAAGCAAAGTTTTGATAATAAGCATTTTGTTCCGAGTGATCCGTGGGGACAAGCAGTGTTTATCAGTACACAATGGTTGCATAAAATCCTATTGTATAGTTATGCTACATGTCTGTATGGACAGTTGGATTGTTTCCTTTTTTTTTTTTTTGGCTCTTATGAAAAAGTCTATGAACATTCATGCTATTTTCTTTTCTATTTTTATTCATAATGCTATTTTCTTTCTTTTAAATTTTATTTATTTTTTTGGCTGCGTTGGGTCTTCATTGCTGCGTTCAGTCTTTCTCTAGTTGCGGCGAGTATGGACTACTCTTCGTTGCGGTGCACAGGCTTCTCATTGCAGTGGCTTCTCTTGCTGCAGAGCATGGGCTGTAGGCATGTGGGCTTCAGTAGTTGTGGCATGAGGGCTCAGTAGTTGTGGCTCACGGGCTTAGTCGCTCCACGGCATATGCGATCTTCCCGGACCAGGGATCAAACCGTGTCCCCTGCATTGGCAGGTGGATTCTTCTCTTTTTATTCTTTTTAAATTTTATTTATTTATTTTTGGCTTTGTTGGGTCTTCGTTGCTGCGTGTGGGCCCTCTCTAGTTGCAGAGAGTGGGGACTACTCTTTGTTGCGGTATGCAGGCTTCTCATTGTGGTGGTGTCTCTTGTTGCAGAGCATGGCCTCTAGGTGCGCGGGCTTCAGTAGTTGTGGCTCACGGGCTTTAGAGCGCAGGCTCAGTAGTTGTAGTGCATAGGCTTAGCTGCTCCGCGGCATGTGGGATCTTCCCGGACCAGGGCTCGAACCCGTGTCCCCTGCATTGACAGGCAGATTCCTAACCACTGCGCCACCAGCGAAGCCCATGTCATTTCCATTTCTTTGTCTCTAATCTCTTCCCTCCAATTCACCCGGCATGCACAGCGCTGCCTATTAATCTCCCTAAAAAGTTACTTTGATTGTTGTCTTCCCTCTGCAAAAAAAAAAAAAAGCCTTATGGGGAATTCCCTGGCAGTCCAGTGGTTAGGAGTTGGACCTTTCACTGCTGGGGCCAGGTTCAATCCCTGGCCGGGAACTAAGAACCCGCAAGCCCTGTGGCATGGCAAAAAACCAATCACCTTCTGTGGCTCCACTCAGTATAGTGGAGATTTATTCGTTTTTGGCTGCCGGATTTTGTACGATTTAATACAAGTTGATTATTATTGTTAATTCGTTCTATTCCTTTACATTAACTTCCTGCTATTCCAGTTTGCCTGATAGACCCTATTCCAAAGACATGCCATGAGCAACATCCCCTCAGACATCTCTTGCATTAGTATTTCTTTCTGTGTCTGTTTGCTCTCTTCAACTAAATTCTTATAGGCTTGGACTTTTCTGAAATCTATACAGCACCTATCACATTTTGTTATATTCAGAAGGCACTCAGTTTAGAATTATGGCTTGAAATCAGTGAATTATGGAATGTTGGCTCAGTAAGGGATCTCAGTAGTACAATGTTCTTTCAGGATCGTGAATTACCTTAGGGATCATCTGATTAAATGTTTTTCAGATGAGGAAACTAAGGCCTGAAGGGGTGGGGTACATAAATGGAAACTTGCTTCAATGTGAATCATTTTAGAAAATGAATTAGTAGAGTTTAAATTATGGAATAGTACACAATTTTGAAAAGAAATTCAACTTTATTATTTCCTGCTGTGTATAATTACTCTGATCGCAGAAGTTTTCCTAGTAGAGATTATGCTTAACCCTTCTATGATAAACAAATAGATGGAATTTGAAATTAGAACTATCTATTTGCGTAACAGCAATACTTAGCACAAATCCTTCTATAAAAAAGTTTTTTTTTTAATTTTTATTTTATATTGGAGTATCACTGATTGACAATGTTGTGTTAGTTTCAGGTGTACAGCGAAGTGATTCAGTTATACAAATATTTACATATATCTGTTCTTTTTCAAATTCTTTTTCCATTTAGGTTATTACACAATATTGAGCAGAGTTCCCTGTGCTATACAGTAGGTCCTTGTTGGTTATCTATTTTAAATATAGCAGTATGTACAGGTCAATCTCAAACTCCCAAGCTATCCCTCCCCTCACCCTTCTACCCGGTAACCATAAATTTGTTCTCTAAGTCTGTTTCTGTTTTGTAAATAAGTTCATTTGTATCATTTTTTTTAGATTCCGCATGTAAGTGATATCATATGATATTTGTCTTTCTCTGTCTGACTTACTTCACTTAGTATGATAATCTCCAGGTCCATCCATGTTGTTGCAAATGGCATTATTTCATTCTTTTTACTGGCTGAGTAATATTCCACTGTATATAGGTACCACATCTTCTTTATCCATCGTCTCTTGGTGGACATTTAGCCTGCTTCCATGTTCTGGCTATTGTAAACAGTGCTGAGATGAACACCAAGGTGCATGTATCCTTTCGAACCATGTTTTTTTTCCAGATATATGCCCAGGAGTGGGATTGCTGGATTATATAGATCTATTTTTAGTTTTTTAAGGAACCTCCATATTATTCTCCATAGTGGCTGTACCAATTTACATTCCCACCAACAGTTTAGGAGGGTTGCCTTTTCTTCACACTCTCTCCAGCATTTATTGTTTGTAGACTTTTATAATTTTATGTTATTATTTTTTTTATTTTTTTGCAGTACGCAGGCCTCTCACTTCTGTGGCCTCTCCCGTTGCGGAGCACAGGCTCCGGATGCGCAGGCTCAGCGGCCATGGCTCACGGGCCCAGCCGCTCCGCGGCATGTGGGATCTTCCCGGACCGGGGCACGAACCCGTGTCCCCTGCATCGGCAGGCGGACTCCCAACCACTGCGCCACCAGGGAAGCCCGTTTGTAGACTTTTTGATGATGGCCATTCTGACTGGTGCGAGGTGATATCTCTGATTTGCATTTCTCTAATAATTAGCATGGTTGAGCATCTTTTCATGTGCCTCTTGGCCATCTGTATGTCTTCTTTGGAGAAATGTCTATTTAGGTCTTCTGCCCAGGTTTAATTTTTTTAATGCGCCCAGTGTCACCTATAGGCAGAACTGATGGTAATAATGAGTTTCTCCTAAATAACTTGGAAATATAGCTATCCTTCGAGGGTTTAACAAATTTAATTAACACGCAGTATGAGTATCTCCTAGACTCTGGAGATAATGACTTGCTCCAGTTCAATCTGAGCTACCAGCACGTTAAAGAAAATAAACCTTGGGCTTCCCTGGTGGCGCAGTGGTTGAGGGTCCGCCTGCCGATGCAGGGGACACGGGTTTGTGCCCCGGTCCGGGAAGATCCCACATGCCGCGGAGCGGCTGGGCCCGTGAGCCATGGCCGCTGAGCCTGCGCATCCGTAGCCTGTGCCCCGCAACGGGAGGGGCCACAACACTGAGAGGCCCGCGTCCGCAAAAAAAAAAAAAAAGCCTCCCTGACCATGATAACAGCAAAACTTTATTCCAGTTCAAACTGAATTATAATAAACAGTCCACTTATCCAAAAAAGAGGAGGGCTCTTGTTAATTTAATAATTGGTTAATTGAATGTATAATCTGATTAGAATAGATTGTACATAATCTATTAGACTAGGAGAAATCCATTTTACACTACACATCTGATGAACAGAATATTTATTCACATCTGTCTCCAAATTGGTGTGATTTCAAGCGAATGACTTTCCTTCTCTTAGCTTTTCACCTCTCTCTTAGTTCTTAGTTTTTTCATCTACAAATGAAAAAAATAGGAGTATCTATTAGGATACCATATAGGATATCTGTATAGGAGTTCTAAGATTCCTTCCAGTTCTGATATTCTATGACTCTATGATTCTAATCTCTGATAACTCAGAAAGCCCTTTGGGATCTTATAGTACTTTAGAAAAAGTTCATTTTGAACATCATTAATTCAAGCAAACATTTAGCGACTAGTTACCAAGTACCTGTAAATTGCTAGTTCTAGTGCTACGAGTTGGGGACTCAAAGATGGAAAGACATGGTCTTCGCCATCAGGAGCTTATAGTGTAACATGGGGGCTAGATATGTAGCTCAACAATTACAATTTAGTGGGATAACTGCCATAAAAGGCAACATATACAAGGAGCAATGGAAGCTTAATTTCATATTAAGCTCCCATTGATATCACCTCGCACCAGTCAGGGGAGTGATTACGTTTGCCTCAGGGACACAGGAGACATTTCAGAGGAGTTGAGCTGTAGCTTGAAGAATGAATAGGCATTTGCTGAGCAGAAAAAGGGAGCTGGGGGTTGGGATTCTAAGCAGAGGAAAGATCTTGGTAAAGACATTAGGACGTCTGAGCCTATGGAAAATAGCTTATTGAGGCTGGAGCATGAGGTATTTGGAGGCAGAGAGGCTAAAGGTGAGGCTGAACAGGAAATGTTGTCCAATCACAGAGCATCCTGAAATCATGCTAAGAGGTCTGGACTTTATCCTCAAGGTTATAAGGCACAATTTAAGGACTTTAACCTAAAGAGGGAGAGGAACTGATTTTCATTTTAGGAAGAAAATTGATTTGAGGAAATGTAAATGATAGTTTGGAAGGGGCTGAGACTAGAAGCAGGGAGATCCATCAGGAGGCTACTGCAATAGTCCCAATAAGAGAAGATGATCATTTGAACTAAAGCAGTACAATGTTCATAGAGGGAAGAGGTCTGATGGGAGAACTCTATAGGAGGGAAAATCAATAGGGCTTGGTGACTGATTACATGTAGAGAATGAAGGAAAGGGAGAAGTCTAAAATATTACAGTTTTCATTATTTAGGAGTACAGATGTAGAAACTATAGAAGATTGGATTATGTATGTATTAAGCCTGTGCTATTCTGTGGAAATTTATTTTTTTATTGAGGTATAGTTGATGTACAATATTATATAAGTTTCAGGTATACAACATAGTGATTCACAATTTTTTTTCTTTTTCTTTTTTTTTTTTTTTGCGATACGCGGGCCTCTTACTGTTGTGGCCTCTCCCGTTGCGGAGCACAGTCTCCGGACGCGCAGGCTCAGCGGCCATGGCTCACGGGCCCAGCCGCTCCACGGCATGTGGGATCTTCCCGGACCGGGGCAGGAACCCGTGTCCCCTGCATCGGCAGGCGGACTCTCAACCACTGCGCCACCAGGGAAGCCCGTGATTCACAATTTTTAAAGGTTATATTCCATGTATAGTAATTATAAAACATTGGCTAAAATGTTGGAGAGAGTGTGGAGAAAAGGGAACCCTCTTGCACTGTTGGTGGGAATGTAAATTGGTACAGCCTCTATGGAGAACAGTATGGAGGTTCCTTAAAAATCTAAAAATAGAACTACCATACGACCCAGCAATCCCACTACTGGGCATATACCCTGAGAAAACCATAATTCAAAAAGAGTCATGTACCACAATGTTCATTGCAGCACTGTTTACAATAGCCAGGACATGGAAGCAACCTAAGTGTCCATCGACAGAGGAATGGATAAAGAAGATGTGGTACATATATACAATAGAATATTACTCAGCCGTAAAAAGAAACGAAATTGAGTTATTTATAGTGAGGTGGATGGACCTAGAGTCCGTCATACAGAATGAAGTAAGTCAGAAACAGAAAAACAAATACCATATGCTAACACATATATATGGAATCTAAAAAAAAAAAAGAAGTTTCGGAAGAACCTAGGGTCAGGACAGGAATAAAGACGCACACAGAGAGAATGGGCTTGAGGACACAGGGAGGGGGAAGGGTAAGCTGGGACGAAGTGAGAGAGTGGCATGGACTTATATATACTAGCAAATGTAAAATAGATAGCTAGTGGGAAGCAGCCGCATAGCACAGGGAGACCAGCTTGGTGCTTTGTGACCACCTAGAGGGGTGGGATACGGAGGGTGGGAGGGAGACGCAAGAGGTTGGGGATATGGGGATATATGTATACGTATAGCTGATTCACTTTGTTATACAACAGAAACTAACACAACAATGTAAAACAATTATACTTCAATAAAGATGTTAAAAAAATAAATAATAGGACTTCCCCGGTGGCGCAGTGGTTAAGAATTCGCCTACCAATGCAGGGGACACGGGTCCGAGCCCTGGTCCGGGAAGATCCCACATGCCGCGGAGCAACTAAGGCCGCGGGCCACAGCTAGTGAGCCTGCACTGTAGAGCCTGCAAACCACAACTACTGAGCCCACGAGCCACAGCTACTGAAGCCTGCTCGCCTAGAGCCCATGCTCCGCAATAAGAGAAGCCACCGCAATGAGAAGCCCGCGCTCCGCAACGAGGAGTAGCCCCCACTCGCCGCAACTAGAGAAAGCCCACACGCAGCAACGAAGACCCAACGCAGCCAAAAAGAAAAAAAAATTAAAAAAAAAAAAGAAACAAAAAACCCCCTATTCTGTTGCACACGATAGGACCCCTCTTCCTTTAAACTTTGCAGTTGGAACAAAGTCTAAATCTATAAAACAAGACACTCTCAATAAGCACAGTAAGTGCTTAGCAGCTGTGCACAGTTAGGCAAAACCATTTCATTTGTGGAATCTGGCTCTTTTCCCAGAAAACAATGTTTCCGTTTCACAATGTAACAGAACAGGAAGAGTGTGAACTCCTGTTACATGTAGATCCCTTGTGCTCCACTCAGATTTCCACATTTCCATTGTGGTCTGGTGTGAGAGTCCAGCTGTGCGTTGGTGGAGTGACTCATTTTTCCACCAAGATGCATATTTCTTTGAATCCCAGGGGCCATTGATTGGTGTGAAAGAGCAGTCAGCACAGACTTGGTTCCTGGATCCATCATATGACTTAAGAGATATGATTTAGTTTTTTTGCATGGGCTTAAATTGAAAGAGGCAATTCAACTATTCAGATAATTCATGCTCCAAAACCTTTAGTGTTTACAAGTGGTTATTAAGAGCAGCTACTTGATACCACAAGGAAATATAAAGGAAACAGAGGCAAAATTATGTCCTTTGGGTGTTTAATAATCTCATGAAGGAAACAGATGCATAAGAAGTATAAAGATTTCCAAATGAGTAGATGATATCCAGCACAAGCGTAAGTAAAATATATCCATCAATGTTTAGGAGCCCTAGAATAATAGAGTGATCAAAATGGAAAGAGGCTGTCTGGAAACTTTTTTTCTGTAATTTACAAAAAAAAATTTTTTTTAAATTAATTAATTTATTTGTTTATTTTTGGCTGCATTGGGTATTCATTTCTGTACGCAGGCTTTTCTCTAGTTGCGACGAGCGGGGGCTACTCTTCGTTGCGGTGCGCGGGCTTCTCATTGTGGTGGTTTCTCTTGTTGTGGAGCACGCACAGGCTTAGCAGTTGTGGCTCACGGGCTTCAGCAGTTGTGGCTCACGGGCTCTAGAGCGCAGGCTCAGTAGTTGTGGCACACAGGCTTAGTTGCTCCGCGGCACGTGGAATCTTCCCTGACCAGGGCTCTAACCCGTGTACCCTGCATTGGCAGGCGGATTCTTAACCACTGCGCCTCCAGGGAAGTCCTACAAAATTTTTAAATTATTTAAAATTTACAGAAAAGTTTCTTTTAAGTACAAAAAGATTATTTTTTTCTGAACCATTTGAGAGTAAATTGGCATCCTGATGTTCCATCACCCCCCAAATACTTTAGTGTGAATTTTCTACAAACAAGGACATTCGGATACATAACCACAGTACAACCATCAAAATTAGGAAATTGATATTGATGCATACCACCGTCTGGTTTTCAGCAACCTATCAAATTTCATCATTTGTCCCAGTAGTGTCCTTTATAGCTTAATGATCCAATCTAGGATCACGCTTTGAATTTAGTTGTCACATCTCTTTTGTCTCCTTCAATCACGAGAATAGTTCCTCATTTTCTCTTTGACTTTCATAACATTGATGTTTTTGAAGATTACAGGACAATTATTTTGTACAAGATTATTCAATTTGGGCTTTCTGATTTTTTTTTTTTTTTCATGATTGGATTTTGGATTTTACCTTTGGCAGGAATAGCATGAAAGAGAGGCTGTGCTCTTTTCATTGTATCCTATCAGATGGTACAAAATTTTGATTTGCCTTTTGCTAGTACCGTTAACTTTGATCAGTTAAGGTGATGTCTTTCAGACTTTTCCAGTATAAAGTTACTCTTTTCTTCTTTGTCATGTGTATTTTGTAGCGTGGTATTTTGAGATTAAGTAAATATTCCATAATCCAATTTCTCAAATAGTACCAACTACCAGAACTCACTCTATATGAAATAGTTCGGATAATTCTATAACTGTAAAGAAATTTATTTTGTAAAAGTCTGAAAAAAAGGTAATATCCAGGTCCATATGGTTTTGGTGGAGACTCTACCAAACATATAAAGAAGAATTAACACCAATTCTACATAATCTTTCCCAGAAATTAGAAGAGAATCCTTCCCAACCCATTTTATGAGACCAGTATAACGCTGATATAGAAAACCAGACAGGGACTTCCCTGGTGGTCCAGTGGTTAAAAATCCCCCTTCCAATGCAGGGGACGCGAGTTCAATCCCTGGTCGGGGAACTAAGAGCCCACATGCCGTGGGGTAGCCAAGTCCGCACGCCACAAGTAGAGAGAAACCCACGCTCCACAATGAAGAGTAGCCCCTGGACTTCCCTGGTGGCGCAGTGGTTGAGAATCTGCCTGCTAACGCAGGGGACACAGGTTCGAGCCCTGGTCTGGGAAGATCCCGCATGCCGCGGAGCAACTAGGCCTATGAGCCACAGCTACTGAGCCTGTGCGTCTGGAGCCTGTGCTCCGCAGCAAGAGAGGCCGCGATAGTGAGAGGCCCGCGCACCGCGATGAAGAGTGGCCCTCGCTTGCCACAACTAGAGAAAGCCCTCGCACAGAAACGAAAACCCAACACAGCCAAAAAAGAAAAAAAAAAAAAAAAAAAGAGTAGCCCCCGCTCGTCGCAACTAGAGAAAGCCCGCGTGCAGCAATGAAGACCCAACACAGCCAAATAATTAATTAATTAATTTAAAAAACATGAGAGGGGAGTGGCCAAGATGGCAGAGTAGGAAGACCCTGAGTTCACCTCTTCTCATGGGTGGACCAAAATTATAACGATTTACAGAACAACTATTGATGAGAAAGACCAGAAGACTAGTAGAAAAGATCTTCTACAATTAAAGATATAAAGAAAGAATCACAGTGAGACGGGTAGGAGGGGCAGAGACACAATATAGTCAAGACCCATACACCTGGGTGGGTGACCCACAAATGGGAGGGTAGTTACAATTGCAGAGGTTCTCTCCAAGGAGCGAGGGGTCCAGACCCCACATTGGGCTCCCCAGTCCAGGGTTCCTGCACTGGGAAGATGAGCCCCTGGAACTTTCGGCTTTGAAGACCAACGGGGCTTACTTTTGGGAGAGCCAGAGGACTGTAGGAAATAGAGTCGCCACTCTTAAAGGGTGCACACAAAATCTCACACCCTCCAAGACACAGGGAAGAAGCAGTAATTTGAAAGGAGCTTGGGTAGGAACCACCTGCTGATCCTGGAGAGCCTCCCAGAGAAGCAGGAGGCATCTGTAACTCACCCCGTGGACATAGACACTGGCGGCAGCCATTTTGGGAACTCATTCTCCCATGAGGACCCCAGTGCTGGCAAGATACATTTTGGAATCCTCTCTCTAGCTAATTAGCACTAGAACCTCGACCCAGCCATCAGCGCGTCCACACCAGTACTGGGACAACTCAGACCAAACAGCTAGCCAGAAGAAGACATACAGCCACCCACCAGCAGGCCAGCTTCCTTAAGACCCTCTGACGCCCAGATGCCCCAGGACCCAACCCTGACACCGGTGGGCTGGCACTAGCCCCAGGACCAGCCTCATCCACCAATGAGCAGGCACCAGCCCCAGGACCCCTGGGCCCTGGCCCCACCCACCAGTGGGCCAACACCAACTCTGGGACCCACAGGGCCCTGCAGTCAGAGACCCCAGGACCAGCTCCACACACCAGCAGGCTGACAGTAGCCCAGTACCCCCGGGCTGATGCTCAAAGCTGCTCAAAGAACTCAGGAGGAGGACTTCCCTGATGGTTCAGTGGCTAAGACTCTGAGCTCCCAATGCAGGGGGCACGGGTTTGATCCTGGGTCAGGAGACTAGATCCCACATGCATGCCGTAACTAAGAGTTCACATGCCACAACTAAAGATCCCACACTCAGCAACGAAGATCCCACGTGCTGCAGCTAAGAACTCGCACAGCCAAATAAAACAAAAAGAATTCAGGAGAAGAAAGGATGAACAGAGTGAGAAGTTAGAAATTTTTAACAAAGAGTTAGAAAATATAAAGAAGAACCAACTAGAGATGAAGAAAACAATAACTGAAATTTTAAAAATATGCCAGAAGGAATCAACAGTAGATTAGATGATACAGAGGAATGAATCAGCAAACTGGAAGACAGAGTACTGGAAGTCACTTAAACTGAACAGAAAAAAGAATTTTTAATAAATGAGGGCAGATTAAGAGATCTCTGGGACCATAGCAAGCCTACTAACATTCACATTATAGGGGTCCCAGAAGGAGAAGAGAGAGAAAGGGTCAGAACATATTTGCTCAGCTTACTAATCATCAGGGAAATGCAAAGCAAAAGCACAATGAAATATCATGTCACACCTGTGAGAATGACTATTATCCAAAAGGCAACAGATAACAAGTGTTGGTGAGAATGTGGAGAAAAGAGAACCCTCGTGCACTGCTGGTGGAAATGTAAATGTAAATGCAGCCACCATGGAAAACAGTGTGGAGATTCCTCAAAAAGTTAAAAAATAGGGACTTCCCTGGCTGTCCCGTGGTTAAGACTCCAAGCTTCCACTGCAGGGGGCACAGGATCAATCTCTGGTCAGGGAAATAAGATCCCACATGCCGCGCAGTGTGGCCAAAAAAAAAAAAGAAGGACTACCACACAATCCAGCAATTCCTCTCCTGGATATTTATCTGAAAAAAATGAAAACACTAGTTAGCAAAGATCACACCCCCTACGTTCATTGGAGCATTATTCACAATAGCCGAGATATGGAAGTGCCCATCAATAGATGAATGGATAAAGAAGATGTGAGATATATATATATATATGTCAATCATATTTGATATCTCTATATAGATATATATAGATACATAGCTCAGCCATAAAAAAGAACGAAACCTTGCCTATTTGCCACAGCATGGATGGACATAGAGGGTATTATGCTAAGTGAAATAAGTCAGACAGAGAAAGACAAATACTGTATGATTTCACTGATACGTGGAATCTGAAAAACAAAACAAATGAACAGACATAATATAATGGAAGCAGAGTCACAGATACAGAGAACAAACAGGTGGTTTCCAGAGAGGTGGACGGTATGGGGAGGGAAGAAATCGGTGAAGGAGATTAAGAGGAACAAACTTTCAGTTGCAATATAAATGAGTCACGGCTATGAAATGTAGCGTGGGGAATATAGTCAGTAATGATGTGACATCTTTGTATGGTGACAGATCCTAACTAGACTTATCGTGGTGATGATTTTGAAATATACTAAGCTATCGAACCATTGTGTTGTGTAACAGGAACTAACAGAGTGTTGTAGGTCAGTTATATTTCAAAAACAAACAAACTTATAGAACCACAAAAATAATTTGTGGTTACCAGAGGTGGGGGGGGGTGAAAGGAGGGGGAACTGGATGAAGGCAGTCAAAAGTATAAACTTTCAGTTATAGGATAAATAAGTGCTAGGGATGTAATGTACAACAGGATGAATTTAGTTAACACTGCTGTATGCTATATATGAAAAAAAAAAAAAAAGATTGATCTTTTTGTGACCTTGAAGGAAACAATTTGCAGAGAAGTGGTGGAATCACTACCAATGCAGGCAGAGAACAGACCAGGTTCATAGTCTGTTCACAGGCAAACACGTGCTCATCCTTTAAGACAACTCAAATTTCATCTCCTCTGTAAAGGTTTTTTTTTTTTTTTTTTTTTTTGCGGTACGCGGGCCTCTCACTGTTGTGGCCTCTCCCGTTGCGGAGCACAGTCTCCGGACGCGCAGGCTCAGCGGCCATGGCTCACGGTCCCAGCCGCTCTGCGGCATGTGGGATCTTCCCGGACCGGGGCACGAACCCGTGTCCCCTGCATCGTCAGGCGGACTCTCAACCACTGTGCCACCAGGGAAGGGAAGCCCTCCTCTGTAAAGGTTTCAAAGCATACTTAGTGATACCTTTATCAGTGCATCCATAGGACTATCTATATATTACTAATAAAATCCGTATTGTATTACAGATTATGAGCTCCTTCAGGTTAGGGCCTTGTCCAATTTCCTATATCTAGGCCTGGGTCATATCAAGCACAAAACCTTGTATTGAATGAAAAAATAGAAGAGAGGCATATAGAAGTTGACTGAAAAGCTCCTAAACTTCACTTACTTCGCAGATTTTACTCAAATGCAGTGTTGTCAATAGCTATTCATATTGCCAGAAAATTTTAAGGGCCCAAAGTATATTTTTTTAAACAGGAATAATTGTTCACTTGTATTCAGAATCTCTAAAACTCTAAGCAAAAAGAAACTTGTAATGGAAATACAGCTCAAGGCAATATCCAACTGAAGGTTCCCTCTTGGATAACTTTCTGCTTCCCCTAAAAAAAATTTCTCCTCTGAAGATGACTCCCTTATACATCCTCCCTACAAATTTCCTGCAGGCTTCCTTCCCCACCATTCTCCCTCCTTGAAAATACCACAAAAGCCTGGTAAGCTGCTTTTATAAAACAAAAACAACTGAAGTGTAAAGCATAGCAATCTCCAGCCTTAAAGAAGTACGTGATTGCAAATAACCTGCACCAGTTTGTCACAAGTTAAGATATTCCACAGTATGGAGGTTCCTTAAAAAAACTAAACATAGAACTACCATACGACCCAGCAATCCCACTACCGGGCATATACCCTGAGAAAACCATAATTCAAAAAGAGTCACGTACCACAGTGTTCATTGCAGTGCTATTTACAATAGCCAGGACATGGAAGCAACCCGTGTCCATCGACAGATGAATGGATAAAGAAGATGTGGCACATATATACAATGGAATATTACTCAGCCATAAAAAGAAACGAAATTGAGTTATTTGTAGTGAGGTGGATGGAACTAGAGACTGTCATACAGAGTGAAGTCAGAAAGAGAAAAATAAATACCGTATGCTAACACTTATATATGGAATCTAAAAAAAAAAGTTCTGAAGAACCTCGGGGCAGGACAGGAATAAAGACACAGACGTAGAGAATGGACTTGAGGACATGGAGAGGGGGAAGGGTAAACTGGGACTAAGTGAGAGAGTGGCATGGACATATATACACTACCAAATGTAGAATAGATAGCTAGTGGGAAGCAGCCACATAGCACAAGGAGACCAGCTTGGTGCTTTGTGACCACCTAGAGGGGTGGGATACAGAGGGTGGGAGGGAGACGCAAGAGGTAGGGGATATGGGGATATATGTATACGTATAGCTGATTCACTTTGTGATGCAGCAGAAACTAACACACCATTGTAAAGCAATTATACTCCAGCAAAGATGTTAAAAAAATATAAATAAATGAATAGAAAAGAAATTCCCAGTTTTGCTTTCTTTCTTTCAAAAATATTAAGTGTAGGGGCTTCCTGGTGGGTCAGTGGTTAAAACTCCGCCTGCCAATGCAGGGGACACGGGTTCGAGCCCTGGTCCAGGAAGATCCCACATGCTATGGAGCAACTAAGCCACACGCCATGGAGCAACTAAGCCCGTGTGCCACAGCTACTGAGCCTGCACTCTAGAGCCCACAAGCCACAACTACTGAACCAGCGTGCCACAACTACTGAAGCCCGTGTGCCTAGAGCCCGTGCTCTGCAACAGGAGGAACCACCGCAATGAAGCCCATGCACCCTAAGGAACAGTAGCCCCCGCTTGCCGCAACTAGAGAAAGCCCACGCGCAGCAACGAAGACCCAACGCAGCCAAAAGTAAATAAATAAATAAATTTATGTATTTTTTAAAATTTCATTTATAAAAAAATATATTAAGTGTATATCGAAGCCATGCACCAAGATAAGCAGTGAGAATACAAAAGTTCAAGGTGAATCTATCCCTTGACCATTAAATCAACCGGATTCAATGAACCTACTGGAATTTTCCCATGTATTTCTTTACTACAGATCTCACCTCCTATCTCCAAGTCACTAGAAACTCAATACAGAAGCATTTGCTAGATTCTCCACTTCAGAAATCTTGAGCTAGTTTCTTGTTTACCTGGGCAAATACTTCAGGTCTAATGTCACAGAGAGGTGTCTCTGCTCTCTGACACTCAATCCTTCCCATCTCCAGTTTTCTCAATTTGATTTCTTTAAGAAGTCTCTTTCCATGGCATTCTTTTTTTTTTTTTTTTTGACTCGTGAATTTGTTTTTATTTTTATTGGGCTATAGGGGATGGGTTGGGAAATATCTCTGTAATTTATGCCCTACTAGGGAAATGTCCATTCTGATTTTCCTGGGATAGCTTTCGGAGCTTTTTCTTTTTCTTGGAGCTGCTACTCTTACTGGCAGCAGCCTCTTCAGGTCCATTGCTGAGAGGCTCCTCCTTGGAATAGAATTTCCTCTTTTTCTTGGGGACCCTCTTGTTTCCTGACTCTTCAGGGTCACTATCTGGTTCCTCTTTGGGGAAAGATTTCTTCCTCTTGGTAAGACTTCCACTGCCAGCTGTCTCTTCAAGATCGCTACTAACCAGCTCCTCCTTGGAAAAAGATTTCTTTTTTTGGGGTTTGGAGGAGACAGATGGGTCTTCCATTCCATTCTCCGGAGGAGCCTCCTGGGGCTTTTGCTTTTTCTTCTTTTTGGGTCTTTCACTTGTCTCCTCACATTCCTCCGGGGTCCTACTGCTGTTTTCTGAAGACACCAGGGCAATCGCAGCCAGCCTTTTCTTTTCCTTCTTCAAGCGTTTCTTCTCCTGTTTCTCCAGCTTCCTAGTAATCTCAGCAGCCGCTTCCTCTGCCTGAACCATTGCCTCCTTCATGACATCCAGATTCTTTCGTGGAATCTCTCCAGTCTCATAGAAGGACAGCCGCTCCTCAACTTGTTGTCGAAGCTTCTCCCCAAATACACTGGTAGGTACCTCTGAGAAGCAATCAGTTCGTGAGGCAATACTGCATTTGTTTGCCAGGTATCGGGAGATGCGGCCTCTGTTCTTGGAAGCTGCTCAGCCAATGAAGGTAGAGTGGAAAATGAGTCCATATTTTGGGGTGTTGTCTTCAGGGCTCTGGAAAGTTGGTCCCTGTGCTGGGCCCAGGGAATCACTCAGACACCAGGACTGGCCATCCATGGCATTCTTAACTCCCACAAGTTAAGAGGCTTTTTGCCTCGTGTGGGTCACAAGAGTCTTAAGGGTTGCATAAAATGTCACATGCCTTAGTCTCATTCATATCCCCTCGTGGATGTAATCATTACCAGAGCTAAAGGAAGCTGACATTGCCTGAGCTTCAAAGGGAGCCTCAAGATCTATTATGAATGGATTTTTACTTAAAGACTTTTATTTGAAACATTGACAGGCTTTGCAAGTAAAACCACAGTGTTATGTTGAGGAACTCAGAGTGAAGCTGCAAAAGTAATTAACATGTTTCTGTGGAGACAAACTGCTAATCAGTATTTCAAGAACAATGGTCAAGGTCATGCCGGGTCACCTAAAGGTTGTGCAGGAGAAATCTCTCAACCAACACTCAAATCAGATCTTTGGTAGAATAGTTTAAGAATTAGAGTTCATTTTGATATAAAAGGGAAAAACAAAAAAATTATTTGACGGGACACATATGATCATTACACTGCACTGCTGTCACCTCAATGAATGTAGACAAGCAGAATTAACTTTTATTTATTTATTTTTAATTTTTAAAATAAATTTATTTTATTTATTTATTTTTGGCTGTGTTGGGTCTTCGTTGTTGCGTGTGGGCTTTCTCTAGTTGCAGCAAATTGGGGCTACTCTTTGTTGCAGTGCGCGGGCTTCTCATTGCTGTGGAGCACAGGCTCTAGGCACGCGGGCTTCAGTAGTTGTGGCTCGCAGGCTCTAGAGCACAGGCTCAGTAGCTGTGGCACATGGGCTTCGTTGCTCCTCGGCATGTGGGCTCTTCCTGGACCAGGGGTCGAACCCATGTCTCCTGCATTGGCAGGCAGATTCTTAACCACTGCGCCACCAGGGAAGCCCAGAATTAACTTTTAAATCAAAATTTTAGCTGCTAACTGCTTGCACTATTATGCAGAGCAAAATTTCCTTCCCCAAATTGGTAAGGGAAGTGTACTGGGTTAAATAGTACTCCCCCCAAATTTATGTCCACCTGGAATAGGTGAATATGTCCTTATTTGGAAACAGTATATTTGCAGATATGGGCAAGTTAAGATGAAGTCGTACTGGATTAAGGTGGGCACTGATCCAATGACTGGTGTCCTTATCAGAAGAGGGAAATGTGGATGCAGATACAGACACACAGAAGGAAAAATGCCATGTGAAGTTGAAGGCGGCCATTGGAGTGATGTATCCCTAAGCCAAAGAATGCCAAGGATTTTGCACAACCACCAGAAGCTAGGTAGAGGGAATGAAGGATTCTTCCCTAGAGCCTTTAGAAATATCATGGCCCTGTGGACACCTTGATTTCAGACTGCTGTCCTCCAGAACTATGAGAGAATACATTTCTGTTGTTTTAGGCTACTCGGTTTGTGGTAATGCATATGGCCGTTCTAGGAAATTAATACAGGAAGCGTATGGCAGAAAAAGACATGAGCAAATATGTTTTTCAAAACACTTGGTTTAACTTTAACACTCCCATCTAGGAATCTAAGTTGGATGAGCAAACATGAGGTGACCTTTCACTGGTGGAAATTTAGACAATTGCTGTGCATTCATTCAAACTAAAAAAGGAAGGAAGAAAAAGGAGGAAAAAACCATTTGTTTTAGTCATGTCACTACAGTGACAATTCTTGTAACTTTTTGAGACTCGGTTAGATCATTGCCTCTGTTCTCTCTTTTGTCTTGGTAGTAGAACTGGTTTTTGTAACTATTGTTTAGACATTTTCACAGATGCTAAGAAATAGCTCAGTTTAGACACCCAGAATTGTATTAGAGGCTACGCCTCGTATGGAATTTCTCACGTCTTCTGGGGCTGTGTGGTAACAACCTGTTTATACTGGATCTTGTTGGACATATGCTGTACTTGTTCAAATTACAGAAAAGCGTAAGCACAAGTTATTTCTTCCCTAGAGAAGCATACAGGTAACTCTAGATAAAATCAACATAAATGCCTGATTATTCTGTATCAAAATATTTTAGTCAGTTTTGGGCTAAGTTGATGTATTTGCTGACTGTGATGAAGACAACATCTGAATTTAGTTTGATATTAGTACTATTTCTGTTCTGTTAGCCTTTGCCTCCTCCTCTGAACAAACTTCTATTAATCCCTTAATACCCATCGCAAATGTCACGTCTTCTTAAAGCCTCCTGCAAGGCCAAACAGGATTAGTAACTCTTTTCTCTGGGCTTACATAGACTTCTACTTCAATTGCTGCTATATCATGTATGTTATACCACAGTTAGTTGTTTGTCTGTCTCTCCTGATAGACTGTGAGCTCCTTGCTCCTCTTTGCATTTCCAGTTTCTAACATTATGCCTGGTATAAAGTGTGCACTTAATAGATGTTTGCTGAAGGAATGATGGATTTTTGATGACTGAAAGCTATTTATTAAAGTAGCCATCATTGGGGAATTCCCTGCTGGTCCAGCGGTAAAGCCTTGGCACTTTCACTGCCGTGGATCTGGGTTCGATCCCTGATCGGGGAACTAAGATCCCGCATGCCACAGGATGAGCCCCACCCCCCCAAAAAGTGCTCATCATTGAAGTTAGAGTATTTTCCTTATAGAAATGTTCCAATGTAGAATAACTTTGGGAACTGTACATGGAATACAAGCATCAGCAGTATTAGTGTACTGAACTTGATGACTCTGTAAAAGTTTTCACTGACTTCACACACAGTTTCTGATTGTAGATTCTGCTTGGAAACTTTCCCTCATATCTCTGTCACAAGCATACAAGCATCTGTCACGAACTCTGTTCCCCACAGATAATGAAGTCCATAAAACAAAGGGGACAGAAAAAATGCAGGATGTGATCATATTCCTTTTTGTCTGATAGCTGTGTTCTTTTGTTGATAGTAGATTTCTATTAGGAGGTCCCCGTTTCTTTCAGGATCATCTACCCATTCACTATTCATTCAAGAAATGGTACTTACCATTGAATGAGTAGGCTCAATGCTAGGGGAGAAAAATCAGGTAGAAACTACTGTGTTTGGGGGAATCCCCTGGCAGTCCAGTGGTTAGGACTCTGCTCTTCTACTGCAGGGGGCACGGGTTCGATCCCTGGATGGGGAACTAAGATCCCGCATGGTGAAGGGCACGGCCAAAACAAAACAAAACCAAAAAAACTCAGTGCTCTGTAGTGACCTAAAGGGAAGCAAATCCCAAACAGAGGGGATATATGTATACATATGGCTGATTCACTTTGCTGTACAGCAGAAACTGACACAGCAGTGTAAAGCAACTATACTCCAATTTTAAAAAAAAAAGGAGAACACACTGCCACAAGGACCTCACTACTGACCCTGTACAAACCTTCTAGGCCTCTGTACAAACCTCAGAAGACAGACTTAGGGCAGATTTATTTTTAAGCTTAATATCTATTCTTACTTATTTAAAGTTTTATACTCTCTATACAAATTTTGTTCAAGAGAAAACTCAAGGGCTTCCCTGTGGCACAGTGCTTAAGAATCCACCTGCCAATGCAGGGGACACGGGTTTGGGCCCTGGTCCGGGAAGATCCCACGTGCCGCGGAGCAACAAAGCCTGTGTGCCACAACTACTGAGCCTGTGCTCTAGACGTCGCAAGCCACAACTTCTGAGCCTGCGTGCCTAGAGTCTGTGCTCTGCAGTGAGCCCGTGCTCCACAACAAGAGAAGCCACCTCAATGAGAAGCCTGTGCACCGCAATGAAGAGTAGCCCCCGCTCGCCGCAGCTAGAGAAAGCCCACGTGCAGCAACGAAGACCCAACGCAGCCCAAAATAAATAAATAAATTTAAAAAAAAGAGAAAACTCAACACATAATGTTGACCAATTAGACATTCTTAGACAATTATTAGAAGAAAACATTCAACTGAAAGTGAAATTTTTACAAATTATAGAGTGGTTGCTTGATTTTTCACAATATAAATAGTAGAAATTGTTCTCAGAGATATTTTAATATCCAACTTGTGTTAATTTAGCTTGTGTTAAAGTAAACAATGTTAGATAGAAAAAAAAGGATGGCTTAAACTTGGAGCCTGGGTAACTAGGAAAACAATGATGCCATTAGCAGGATTAAGGATCTCAGAGGAAGAGACAGTTTTTATTCAGTGAGAGCTCTAAGTCTTCAAAACTCGTGTCACCACCTCCCTGTAAACTTTTCTGATGTCCTCAGGCCCAATACTGAGATATAGTGTTTTGTATCTCGACAATAATAATGATGATGATGATGGCTAACAGTTTTTAAATGCAGACTGAGTGCCAAGCGTGTACTAAGTTCCTTTTCTTCCTTACAATAAACATATAAGGCAAGTACTATTATTAACTATTTTATAGAAGAGGAAACTAGGGCTTAGAGAGTCGTAAAGTGAGAGATATTAAATGACAGACCAAGATTTGAATTCGGGTTGGACTCAGAGACAGCACTCTTAGCAGAGTCAGAACAGTGCAGTACTCGAGAGCACAAGAAATGGGGCCTAACTGGCTGAGTCTGAATCCTGCTCTGCTATTCATTAGCTGAGTGACTTTTGGCAGATTAGTGTACCTCAATTTCACCATAACATCTGTTAAATGAAGACAATAATAGTGTCTGCCTCCTAGTACTGTTGTGAGGATTAAATGAGTTCATATTTATAAAGCACTTAGAAGAGTGCCTGGCACATGGGAAGTATTAATCTCATCTCACCTTTCTCTCTCTCTCTCTCTCTCTCATAATTGTTGGAACTTTATTTCTCACTGAGCTGTGAGCTCCTCTAGGGTAGGAAGAGTGTCTGTTTCATTTTACTATCTCCAGCACCTAGCACCATTTCTCCGATATAGCAGACTGCCTCAGCAAACGTTTATTGCCTGAATGGCATTATTCAGGCAGCTTGAAATTCCATTTCTGAGCCTTGGAGGAATGAGGTGGGTAGAAAAATAGGTATGTCTTACACATAGACATTTAAGCCTGACAATAGGCAAGACTTCCAAGGAAGAGAGCATGGAGGGAAAAGAAATAGAACACTGGAGAAAGATTGATGGTGGGAAATGAAAGGAGACAGAAAAGGAGCTCCGAGAGAAGATACTTTCAAGGAAGCCGTGAAAAAAGGGAATTCAAGGGCACCGATATGAGTCCAGATGAAAGGCTGTCTTAAAGGTAAGAGTATGAAAATTTGTGGTTAGCGAGCAGCTGACCCTGAGGTTAAAAAGTAACTTTCTTTTAAGTCTCAAAGGAAGGAAATGAGTCATTGTGTAATAGTTTATAAAACTTGGCAGGCTTTCTAATGTGGAACCCTATCAGCCTTGCGGGGAAAGTTGAGAGAACTAGGGAGCAATTAAGCTCACAGGGAAAGGGAGGGCCTGGGGCTCTCCAAGGTGCTACTTCTCAACAAAATCATAATGAAGTCGTTATATCTTCATTCACAATGTGAGATGAAAAATGCAAATTAAACGTCGGTATTTGCCCTTTATTATTTCCTTTAGGCTGGTAAAGCAAGATTGATGATGTTTTTGCCAGGTAGACATATCTCCGTCATTACATTTGAATCTCAGTAGGGTTCCACCACCCATGAAGTATGAATAACCAGTTTTCTGAGTTTTCCTGATATGGTTCTGGTTATGACAAACAACTTGGGATCCCCACTCTTCCTTAAAAGAAGGGCAAGAAAAGGGAATCGACATCAATAGTTGAGAAAGGCGTTTTTATAAATAATAGGTAGACGTCACTTAACGCGTTTTTAAAAACTTATTCTTTTACAAATTTTGAGGAATAGAAAACTTTTAAGTGGTCAAATGGGCGCACAGGAAGCCATCAAACAAGATTCGAAATTAACTTTCACAACACCTGGTCTAATAAGGTTCCTGACGAGGTCCGAACGCGGGTTGGGAAAGAATTTCCAGACACAAGGCAGAATGTAAGGAAGATAGAATTTATTAGAGGGAAGGGTCACTGCCAGAACAGCGGCCAACTTCCTAATAGCCTGGGAGAGTCAAGCCCCAACATGTGCTATTGATCAGTTTTTATAGCCAGAAAACAAAAGAAATAGTCCGAGGTGAAAATTCCCTTTACTGATTGGTCGAGGCACACATACCTTCCTTCTTAGGGTGGGAGTGGGACAGGGCATATGCCTTTCATTACTTGGGACAGGTCCCGTTGCCCAGGTAGGCATCGCCCAGGTGGTCTCACAAATTTCGTAACCATCGCAACATGGTGAGGAGGGCGATTAGGAGTCCAGTAGGGGGTGTAACGCTGACACTTTTTCACGCAGGGTCGTTCTTTGTCCTTGAAGCACCATTGTCCTTGAAGCACCACAGTTTCTCCCACTGTTAACTGGAGAAAAATAGAACCTGGACAGTTGCTGGAAGGACTGAAGCAAATACCTTTTTAAAGAGGGGTTCTCTATTCTTAAATGAATGAGCCCCCTGATCAAGGCTCCTCTACAGGATCTAGTACCTTTAGCAAGTCGTTCTCCACTCTAGGGCTCAAATTTTCTCCCCTGCATAATAAGGAAAAAGGGTGTGTGTGTGCGCGCGCGCGCAGAGCAGATTGCTCCGCTCGAGCTCCGCTCGAGCTCTCCAGTCATTTCATAATAATTTCTCTCCTTCTTGCTACTTCCCTCGAGGAGGAAGAAGTTGTGAATTAATTCCTCGGGTATGAAAATAAAGAAAGCAGGCAGTCTGGCCTCAAGGATACATATTAGTGAGAAAGGATTCTGAAGGGCTCAAGGACTTAAGGCCTAGAGCACCTGCACCGCCCGCCCCACACACCCGCCCTCCTGGGGCCGGCAGCCGAGGCTGCGGGAACAAGATGGCGTCAGCACGCAGGGTCTCGCCCACGCCCCCGCGACTCCGCAATGAGGCCTCCGGCCGAGTCCTCACCCCATTGGCCAACGGCAATGAGGTCATCGTGGGGGAGGAGGCCGGCGGCAGCGCGGGGGCGGGGCTTTGCGGACGCAAGCACGTCGAGGTGCCGCTGCTGGGAGCTGAGGAGGCTGCGGCGTTGGTCTGCGGCGGTTGCTTTGGCGGCGGCCTTCCCGCGGCCGGAGGTGAGCTGGGGCTGTAGGTACAGCGCGGCAGGGAGCGGCCTCCGAGGGGCACAGCAAACCCTTCTAACGGCCCCCTCGGTTGTCAAAGGAATTAGCAGGGGCTTCAGGTCTCAGAGGAAATGGGGGTTCACCCCTCTTCGGGCACCCCTCCTCTGGGCAGAGAAACAGGAGGTTCACTCCCTTTTGGAGGCTCCGATCCCTTACCCCATCTAAGTGGAAGGTGGAGGAACTGAAGGTTATTGGGTAGGCTGAAGAATCGGGGGGCTTCCTAAAGGGGCTCCCCATTTGAGGATTATCACCTTTTATTCCCCACTCCGGGAGGTAGGTGTGCCTGGGCTCGGAGAATTTCTCCTTCTCACTAGGTAGACAGGAAACGAGGCAGGTGAATTTGAACAGCTCGTTAGGAGGCGAGGACTGGATGACAGTCGTGAGGCAGGGCTCGGGAACACTTTATTTGGACTCCTCTTGCGCAGGATTACTGTTTCTTCATATTTTTTTTTGCGACCCCCACGCGCCCGAAGTGCTGTGGCCTTTTTAGTTTTCTCTTTGGTTCCAGTGGGATAGAGATGTTCTAGGGAGACTTGTAATCGTTAAAGAACAGAAACAGGGAGGCAACTCATTGGAGGCTGTCATTATCGGCAGCCTCTGAACTATGCTGGTCTGGCATAATTTTATGTGTTTAGAGGTTGTGGAATCTATTCTTGTTGAGGATAGTGTGGGATCTGTTAACAGCTGTTCTGGATGATTCAGGTGTAGGCAGTCTTAAAGACAAGCTACATGATCTCTTGAGAAATTCTTGCTTATATCTGAATGCGTGGTTTTGCTGCCTTGAACGTCAAATGCACAAAGGTTTTGTCATTCAGATTTCTCAAAATGTCTCCCAGGCTTCCGGAAGAATAGCTCTTCCTTTGATGCCAGTTTCACCTATCATTAGGGATGCCCTCATGATACTAAAAATACCTTACATTTTGTTGAGTTTAGATTCTGTACAGCCTGTGCCTTACAATAGCTGATTGAGAATAAATAATTGCAGTTTCAGGACCACTGATAGCGCCAATTGTCTTTCCTACCCGGTAACGGTAAGACCGACTGAAAAGGAAATCTTTATTGGCTTATTCATGCGAAGCTTTAACAGATGGAAGAATGTAGTTAATCTTGAAGGTGGGGATAAGAAACAGAAAGCTGCGGAGGTCCAAAGCTTATTCTCTGTGACTTAAAATTGCTTTGTCATTACCATGTATTCCTGTCATGCTTGACTTGAAATTGAGCTTAATGTGTAAGCTGTTTCTGTGTTTTTCTGTTTTTGTTTTTTAAGTTAATGCTTATGTGTTTAGATTCTTTTGGGAGAAAATGGTGTTTTCCGAGGAGTTTGGAAAGTTAAACCCTTTAAGGTAGCCGTACCTTTAGGGCAGTCCTGGGACTTTGACTGTTAGAAATTAGCAGTAGAGGATAGAAAACTAGATGCAGCGGAGACATGCTTTATGACAGGGTAACCGAGGTCTCTTCTGTTTGTTTCCTGACACAGGAAAAAAAAAATGTCAGCTGCCTCATAATATTGTGTCCAAGGTATTTAAAGAGCTGTTTCGGATTCCCAGTTTCTGTTTTTAATCTTAATACATTCTTATGTATTGAGATGTCCCAAATTATTGTCATTCAATCCTGACCTCGAGTGCAAAGGAAGTGACTGTTCATCAGACACTCTTTGGGAGAAGATTCAGTAACAGCCGTTGCAATTTCTCCTTTCTGTCTTTCTAAGAAGGATGTCAAAACAGTTGTTAAAGACCTGTCAGCATGGAGTGGAAGAAATGAAATGCAAAACGGAAGAGGCTTCCTGGGGTGTTGTTTGCTCTCAGTCCTCTTGATAATTCCAAGGTCATATAATTTTCTCTTTTTGCCTTAGGTTGGAGAGAAATCCAGGTACTCAGTTGACCGGTCCTTTCTGCTGCCATGGGGGAGCTTTTCCGGAGTGAGGAGATGACCCTGGCCCAGCTTTTTCTACAGTCAGAAGCTGCTTATTGTTGTGTCAGTGAATTAGGAGAACTCGGAAAGGTTCAGTTTCGTGATGTAAGTAGTTATGGGGCTGCTTCTTGATTACCGCTGAACTCTATTTTTCCTGTCATATCATGGCCAATTTGCCTTAAGACGAACGTTTTGCTTTTTATTTTCAAAAATAACATTATAGCACTGGCTTCTATTGGAAGAATGTACATTTCAAGTTGTCTTTGTAGAGATGAGAATGTTTTGTGCCAATCCTTCCATACTTTCACTAGCTACCGCTTTGAGAATAATCTTAAGCATTCTCAAGGTAATTGCTTGGGATGCAGGTGGAGGACACCAGACTAACCTGTTCAAGGCTTGCACTTTGCTTTTGGGCTCCTTAACACCCACAGTACAGTATTTTAAAAAAAGTGTCATAGCTCTTCCATACAATAGGACATATTTATTACAAAATCTGAAGCATCCAGTTACAGATATATAGTATATAAGTAAGCGTATACTGAATACCCATTGTTCTGAAGCATTATGCTGGGCACTTGGAGGAGATATCAGAAGAAAATGGGCAGTCTAAGAATATAAAAAAAGTATGACCTATGGGGCTTGCAATCTGAAGGCACAATCTACGCTGCTGAAAGGAGGGGGCAGGTAACAGTTCCTCGTGATGCAGTCTCAAAGCTCCATGTACCTCTCATTTATAACAGTCATCATAGTCGTGATTTTCCATTCATCGGTGCGACTGGCTGATTAAAGGATCTCTCTTCTACTGTGATCTAAACACCAGGAAGACAGAGACATTCGTTATTATATCCTTAGTGCCCACATAAAAGATAATCAATATTTGTTGGAATGAATGGATGGATGAAAGAGGAGTGGTCAGAAAGGGGTGGAATTAATCAGTTTTGGCTTCCTGGAATTGGCAAGCTTTCAGGAAGTTCTCAGTCTGAGCCGAAATTGCACAAATATAATCCAGTGATGTGGTCTTATTCCCTATTCGCTTTGAACTCTTTTATATCAACTCTCTTCAAATGTTCTCCTCCCTGACTCTGGTTCCTTTTCTTACCTTTCTGAAAACTCATTGTTATCTTCCACCAACCACTCTCTTATGTTCCTTACTCCTGCCATAGGTGTCAGTGTTCCCAAATCTCTTTTCTTTGCTCTCTCTGGCTAAGCTCTGTACCCACATCTTCCCTATCACTTTTTTTTTTTTTTTTCTTTTGGTGATCTCATCTATCCTCAAATCTTCCATCTTTACTCAGCAAGTCCCAAATCTGTGTCTCTGGTCCTGACCTCCGAAACACCATCCCTGAATTAACAACTCTCTAAGATTTCTGTCTAACACTACATTGTAAATTAACTGTACTTCAATTAAAAAGAATAAAATAAAATAGCTCAGAAGGCCTTTGTCCCCCCATCCCACCTCCCCCCAAAAAAGATTTTTGTCATCTCTGCTTCTCAAGCTTGTTATGTCTAAATCCCAGCACCTTGCCTTTTAACAAACTATTTCTTCATCCTGACTTTCTAAAGATGAGCTAATGCATCAATATTCTTCCAGTTTTCTAGACTTGAAACCTGAATCAAACCTAAGTCATCCTTAATTTGCAATCCTTTGTCTGGTACTATGGTGTCTCCCTACCTAACACCCATTGTGTCTATTCAGTGTTCTTAACTTTTACTTATGTTGTATTTCAGTCATACAAAACATTATAGGGACTAATACAATGAATATTTATTTTAGTTCCAGACCACTACAGTAAAGTGAGTATCTCAGTAAAGCTAGTCACACAAATTTTTTGGTTTCCCAGTGCATGTAAAAGTTATTTTGGGAATTCCCTGGTGGTCCAGTGGTTAGGACTCCACGCTTTCACTGCCGAGGGTACAGGTTCAATCCCTGGTCGGGGAACTAAGATTCCCACAAGTTATGTTTATACTGTAGGCTATAGACTAAACTGTAGTGTATTAAGTGTGCAGTAGCATTATGTCTTAAAAAAATGTACATATATTAATTAAAAAATAGTTCGTTGCTAAAAAATGCTAACCATCATCTGAGTCTTCAGCAAGTCGTAATTTTTTTGTAATCAAAAGATCACTGATCACCATAACAGATATAATACTGGAAAAGTTTGAAATACTCAGGGAATTACCAAAATGTGACACAGAGACACGAAGTGAGCAAATGCTGTTGGAATAATGGTGCTGATCAACCTTCCTCAATGCAGGGTTGCCACAAATCTTCAATTTGTAAAACAAAGTGATATCTGCAAAGAAATACAGTAAAATGAGTTATGCCTGTAACTATGTTTCTACTATCTGCAAAGAAATACAGTAAAACGAGTTATGCCTGTAACTATGTTTCTACTATCTAATTAAGAGAAACATTCCACAAATAATTGAAAGCTCCTGTGTATCCTTCTTCCCTGCCATTCATGTCTCTCTCCTCCCTCACAAAGGTAATCTCTACAATCTTTGCTTTTATCATTCCTTGTTGTTTTTTTCCACTTTTGCTGTGTATGTATGTATGTATGTATCACTAAATAATATATAGTATAATTTTATGTTTTAAAACTATGTATATGGTTTCATGTTGTGTGTATCCTTCAGCAAGTACTTTTTAAATTTAATGTTTGTAAGATTTAACCACGTTGATACAGATAGTGCTAGTTCATTCCTTTAAATTGCTATATAGTTATTGTAAGAATATACAGTTTATCATTTTTTCCTTTTAATGAACATTTTGGTTGATTGCAATTCTTTGCTCAACAGTGCTGCAAGGAAGATTCATATATATGTCTTGTGGTATACACGTGTGATAGTTTCTCCAGGGCAGTGGTTCTCAAACTTTTTGGTCTAAGGACCTCTTTAGACTCTTAAAAAATTGAGGACCCCAGAGGGCTTTTATAAGAGTTACAGTTAGCGATATTATTGTACTGGAAATTAAAACTGAGAAGTGTTTGAAGTATTTACTTATTAAATCATTTAAAAATTATAATAATAAACCTACTACATGTTATCATAACATTTTTATGAAAAATAGCTATGTTTTCCAAAACAAAAAAATAGTTTCGAGAAGAGGGATATTGCTTTTACACTTTTGAAAATCTTTTAGTGTCTGAATTAGCAGAAAGCTGGATTCTCATTTGCTTCTGCAGTCAGTCTGCTGTGATGTATCTCATGAGCCTCTGGAAAACTTCACTGAAACACTCATGAGAGAATGAGAATGAAAAAGGCAGATGATGTCCTAGTGTTACAAGAAAAGGGTATTGATTCCATGGACCTGCTGCTGCTCCAGGGATTATAACCAGGAGGCGTACTGCTGATGCATCCCTAACTGTTAGATGTTATCAGAGTGAACTTCAGAGTGAATGTACCTGTTCATGCTCCCATCGCTGGCAGAAAGAAATTTGCCAGTCTGATGGTTGTGAAGTGGTATCTTGTTTTAATTTGCATTTTCTAGATTAGTACATTTAGTATCTTGTTTGTTTATTGGACATAATGGGTTTCATTTTCCATGAATGTCTGTCTATATTATCTGCCTGAAGTTTTTCTATTGGGTTTGCTTGTCTTCTGTATTGACCTGTAGGATTTTTTTTTCAAGTTCTTCATGTACTCTGGAAGCTAATCTTTTTTCTAATCCTCTACTGATAACTTCTTCCAGGCTGTGGCTTGTCTTTTCCCTCTGTTTTTGGTATATTTTGTCATATATATAAAGTTTATTTTTCTTTTTTTGTTATCAGTATTTTCTGTTTTCCTAAATTTTTCTTTTTTCATTTATTTTTGGCTGTGTTGAGTCTTTGTTGCTGTGCACAGGCTTTCTATAGTTGTGGCGAGCAGGGGCTACTCTTTGTTGCAGTACGCAGGCTTCTCATTGTGGTGGCTTCTCTTGGTGCAGAGCACAGGCTGTAGACGCATGGGCTTCAGTAGTTGCGGCACGTGGGCTCAGTAGTTGTGGCTCGCGGGCTCTAGAGCGCAGGCTCAGTAGTTGGGGCGCATGGGCTTAGTTGCTCTGTGGCATGTGGGATCTTCCTGGACAAGGGATGGAACCCACATCCCCTGCATTAGCAGGTGGATTCTTAACCACTGCACCACCAGGGAAGTCCCTCCTAAATTTTTTTTTTTTGCGGTACACGGGCCTCTCACTGTTGTGGCCTTTCCCGTCGCGGAGCACAGGCTCCGGATGCGCAGGCTCAGCGGTCATGGCTCACAGGCCCAGCTGCTCCGCGGCATGTGGGATCTTTCCGGACCGGGGCACGAACCCATGTCCCCTGCATCAGCAGGCGGACTTTCAACCACTGCGTCACCAGGGAAGCCCCCTCCTAAATGTTTATCTTGAAAAATTTCAAGCCTAAATACTCTAATGTAGACTCACCAGTTGTTAACATTTTGCTACCTTTGATATAATCTTTTTTACTGCACTGTCAGAGAGTGAACTGTTTCTTTCAAATCCTTTTCCTTTTCTTTCTCTTATTTTACTGTATCCATTGGGACCTCTAATAACATAACTTTTTTTAAATTTATTTTTTAATATTTATTTGTTTATTTTGTCTGCGCCAAGTCTCAGTTGTGGCATGCGGTGGGATCTTCCTTGTGGCATGCGGGATTTTTAGTTGTGACATGTAGGCTCATAGTTGCAGCATGCAGCCTTCTTAGTTGCAGCATGCAGACTCTTAGTTGTGGCCCATATGCAGGATCCAGTTCCCCGACCAGGGATTGAACCTGGGCCCCCTGCATTGGGAGCTCGGAGTCTTACCCACTGGACCACCAGAGAAGTCCCAATAACATAACGTGTGGATGAAGAGTAAGAGCAAGCTAATACTGGTTAGGATTGTGTTTAGCTGTATGTAACTGAAGACCCAAATGTTAGGGGTGTACTCTTCTCATGTAACATGATGCCCAGCTTCACGCTGTCATCAGTGTCCTAAGATCATTCTGTGTTTCTTTTTGGCCATCCTTGATCATTTGGCCTTTGTCCTTATAGACGACCACCACAGCTCCCAGCATTTCTTCCATATTCTAGACAGGAAGAAAGAAGTGCAAGGAGGAGGGGGAAGTACTTACATACGGAGGAAAACAACTTTCCCAGAAATCCTCAGCAGACTTTGCTAATTTATCATTGGCCAAAATTATGGCATACTGTAGCTGCAGGAGAGTCTGGGAAATGTGGTAGTTTTCTTTTTTTTTCAGCTGAGCAGTTGCTGCTCTAAACAAAATTGGGATTATTGTTAATAAGGAAATAGGGCAAAGATGACCGGGGCACGAACCGTGTCCCCTGCATCGGCAGGCAGACTCTCAACCACTGCGCCACCAGGGAAGCCCTCACAGTGGTTTTGCTTTGCATTTCCCTCATGGCTAATGATGTGGAGCCTTTTTCATATGCTTACAGACCATTTGTATAGTTTTTTTTAAACGTAAAATCATCCTTGTATGCCTGGGAAACTTGGTCATGAGGTGTATTCAAAAGAATTTTAGGGTTCAATTTCCTAATAATTTTATTAGGATTTTTTCATTTATATTTATAAATGATATTGGTCTGTAATTGTCCTTTCTCAAACTATTCCTATCTTATTTTGGTATAAAGATTATACTAGCCGATCTCACTTATTGGTTGAGGAATGTTCCTTTCATTTGTCTCCTCATTGGAATAGTTTTTCTTAGCTTTGGGCTTATCTAGTCTTTGAAAGAACCTATCTTTAAACCTTCTAGGCCTGGTGTTTCTAGATGGGTATATTTTAACTATTGAAATTTCTATCTGTAGTGAACTTTTTCTATTCTTATGTTTATTTATGCCTTCTCTCAGTCTTATAAAAATTTGGTCCATTTTGTCTTTTTAAATAACCAGCTTTTAAGAAAAAATGATAACAAATAAAATGATAAAGAGGAATAAAAGAAAAAAGTCAGCTTTTGACTTTGTTTTGTTCAGGAACTTTTATTCATTTCTGCTCTTTTTTTAAATTTTTTTAAGTCTTTTTATTGAATTTGTTACAATATTGCTTCTGTTTTATGTTTTTTGGTTTTTTGGCCCAAGGCATGTGGGATCTTAGCTCCCCAACCAGGGATCAAATCTGCACCCCCTGCATTGGAAGGTGGAGTCTTAACCACTGGACCACCAGGGAAGTCCCAATTTCTGCTCTTTGTTGTTTTCTACTTCCTGTTATGTTTTTTTTAACTTCTTGAACACTTGACACATTAATTTTTTAGTCTTTTCTATTTGCATCTAAGTCTATAAAGTTCCCTTTAAATACCATTTTAACTGCATCCTACAAAGTTTGATCTCTAGCATTTTCTTTATCATTCCATTCTAAATATTTTAAGATATTTCAGGGAATTCCCTGGCAGTCCAGTGATTAGGACTGTGTGCTCTCACTGCCGAGGGCCTGGGTTTGATCCCTGGCCGGGGAACTAAGATCCCGCAAGCCACGTGGCATGGCCACAGGAAAAAAAAAAGAGAGATTGATTTTCGTTATGACTTCTTCTTTGTGCTGTGAATTACTTAGAGCTATTTTAGAATTTCCAAATATGTTAAGTTGTATTTTTGATATGGATTTCTAACTTAATTGCATGATAGAGAACATTTTATGGTACCAATTCTATACTGAGACTTGCTGTGTGACCTATTTTGTGGTCAGTTTTTTTAAAAGAACTCTTGAAGAGAGAACTATTGGATGCAGTGTTAGAAAATGTGTGTGTGTGTGTTAGATTAAGCTGATTACGTTGTTCAAATTTTCTCTGTCCTTTTATAATATTTAGTGGACTTGATGTATCAATAGTTTTAAAATTGTATTAAAATTTCTCACTACGTAGACAGATTTGTCAGTTTTTTCTTGTAGTTCTGTTAATGTTTGTTTGAAATATTTTGAGAATGCCTTGCCCACATATTTCAGGACTTCTTACCCAAAGCAGGCCATGGTGTGGCTACAGTTGAGCCTTGACTCTTGATTATGAAACCAGTAAAGTTACCATGAGTCTTGTGGCTACTTTCACTTCAGAATGTCTTGTTTATTGAAGTGGAAATTTCTGAATGAGAGGCTGAGTAGTGCCTGCTCAGTGAAAAAAACCAAAGCAAAACAAAAACAAATAAGCACTTTATTAGAGACACACAAGTTTGGAATTGTTTCCTTTTCCTGGGAATTGTTCTTATTATCATTATGTAGTGATTCTCTTAATCTCTAATAATGGTTTTTACCGTAGATTCCATCTGTCTAATATTAATGTAATACATAATACCAATAATTTACTTGCTAGGTTCTCTGTTACCAGTCTGTCTCTCTCTCTCTTACAGTTCATTCTTTTTTAAAACATTTATTTATTTATTTATGGCTGCATTGTCTTTTTTTTGAATTTTATTTTATTTATTTTTTATAACTTTATTTATTTTATTTATTTATTTTTGGCTGTGTTGGGTCCTCGTTGCTGCGCGTGGGCTCTCCCCAGCTGCGGCGAGCGGGGGCCACTCCTCGCCGCGGTGCGCAGGCCTCCCACTGTGGTGGCCTCTCCTGTTGTGGAGCATGGGCTCTAGGCTTGTGGGCTCAGTAGTTGTAGCACATGGGCTCAGCAGTTGTGGCTTACGGGCTCTAGAGCGCAGGCTCAGTAGTTGTGGAGCATGGGCTCAGCCGCTCCGTGGCACATGGGATCCTCCTGGACCAGGGCTTGAACCCGTGTCCCCTGCATTGGCAGGTGGACTCTCCACCACTGCATCACCAGGGAAGCCCTATTTATTTTTTTATACAGCAGGTTCTTATTAGTCATCCATTTTATACACATCAGTGTATACGTGTCAATCCCAATCTCCCAATTCATACCACCACCACCACCACCACCCGCCGCTGCTTTTCCCCCTTGGTGTCCATACGTTTGTTCTCTACTTCTGTGTCTCAATTTCTGCCCTGCAAACCGGTTCATCTGTACCATTTTTCTAGGTTCCACATATATGCGTTAATATGCGATATGTTTTTCTTTTTCTGACTTACTTCACTCTGTATGACAGTCTCTAGATTCATCCACGTCTCTACAAATGACCCAATTTTGTTCCTTTTTATGGCTGGGTAATATTCCATTGTATATATGTACCACATCTTCTTTATCCGTTTGTCTGTCGATGGGCATTTAGTTTGTTCCATGACCTGGCTATTGTAAATAGTGCTGCAATGAACATTGGGGTGCATGTGTCTTTTTGAATTATGGTTTTCTCTGGGTATATGCCCAGTAGTGGGATTGCTGAGTCATATGGTAACTCTAATTCTAATTCTTCATTGCCGCACTCGGCTTTCTCTAGTTGCGGTGAGTGGGGGCTACTCTTCGTTGCTGTGCATGGGCTTCTCATTGTGGTGGCTTCTCTTGCTGCAGAGCACAGGCTCAAGAGCGCAGGCTCAGTAGTTGTGGCTCATGGGCTTAGTTGCTCCACGGCATGTGGGATCTTCCCGGACCAGGGCTCAAACCCACGTCTCCTGCATTGGCAGGCAGGTTTTTAACCACTGCGCCACCAGGGAAGCCCCCCTCTTCTTTTTTATGGAGGTAAACTTTATATTCAGTGAAATGCATAGATCTTAGGAGTACAGGTTGATGATTTTGGTAAATTTATATACCCTTATAACCACCACCCGACTCAAGGTATAGAATATTTCCAGCAGCCCAGAAAGCTATCTTGTGCACACTTCTGGTCAGCCCCTACCCATCATAGGTAACCACTGTTTTGATTTCTACCATCATAGATTAGTTTTGCCTGTTCTTGAACTTCATGTAAATGAATGATACATTACAGACTCTTATGTCTGACTTCTTTCACTCAACCTCGTATTTTTGAGATTTAATCTTATTTATATATATATATATCTGTAGTTGATTCTTTTTTATTACTGGATAGCATTCTATGGTACGAACATATCACAGTGTCTTTATCCAGTCTCCTGTTGATGGCATTTGGATCATTGCCAGTTTGGGTCGATTATGAATAAAGCTGCTGTAAACATTCTTTTACAAATTTCTGTGGACATGTTTTCATTCCCTTTAAGCGGGTACCTAGCAGTAGAATGCTCAGTCATGAGGTAGGTAGATATATGTTTAACTGTATAGGAAACTGCCAGCAATATTTTGCTTACTCTTTAATAACGTTTATCACAAAAGTTGTATTGATTGGTTTGTGTCTCTCTTCTGTGGGGCTGATAGCTCTTCAAAGCTAGGTTATCTCTTATTCTTTATATTTATGCCAGTGCCTAATACAGTGTCTGGGACATATATGGTGCTCCACAAATGTTGAGTAACTAATTCTTTCTTTGTATTGCTTTTATGGAATTTATCACATGCTCTCTTATTGGTTGTATTCATCTTCTCTATTAGTTTGCAAGCTTCTTAATGAGTAGGAACTTGTTTTATTCTTATTTGCATTTCCCAGAATATCTGCCACATTGCTTTGAAAATTACTTGTGATGTATGATTGAATAAACCAGCCTATCACCTAGAAGGTGAAGACCCTGGGTCAAAAGAACAAGAGAAGTTTGCCTTCTGTCTCTTCTGATTGGGAAGAAGGAGAGAAGGAAAACCAGGCAGAGCTTCTATTATATCCATTGCCCAAATGTGGGAGGTGGTTGTGCTCACTGAGACTTTTGGCCCGGGAAGAACATTTTGTGCCACTGTGCTTGTCTAATCTGCCTCCATTCCAGGGATATGTTGCAGCAGTGAGGGAGGGGATTTTACTTTTCATTGGTGAGACTGGTCCCAAAGCAGGTTGTGTGGATCAGTAGAAAGTTTTAATTAGTGTCGCATCATACACTGACACTAAATTAGGTTTTCACTTTGCAGGATGTGTTGCTTATGAAAGAGAGGAAATGTAACATTTGAATATTTGGTATTCTGTTCTTATTTTGCAGTTAAATCCAGATGTGAACGTTTTCCAGCGGAAATTTGTGAATGAAGTTAGAAGATGTGAAGAAATGGATCGAAAGCTTCGTATGTGCATTTTGGCCTTGTCTGATGTTCCTCTAGTGAGCCATTTGTCTTAAATTAGAGTCCTCTTAATAAAGGAAGAAACTACGACAGGAGGAAAAGAAAAGAGGATGTAAAGATGAATTTCTTGTGCACGAGTAGACGTGTGGTGTTTGGGCTAGGTGGGGCTTAATAGAAACTTGGTTTGAGATGACAAGGCTGCAAGCTGAAACTGGGTTTTCTTTATGGGAAGGCTTTTATGGCAGTACTACACTGTAGAATTCTGAGAGGTAGAACCCAGAACACCATCAATTTTAGATGTCAGCAGAGCCCCCTTTTAAATTTTTTATTTTATTTTATTTATTTTTCCGGTACACGGGCCTCTCACTGTCATGGCCCCTCCTGCTGCGGAGCACAGGATCCGGATGCGCAGGCCCAGCGGCCATGGCCCACGGGCCCAGCCACTCCACAGCACGTGGGATCCTCCCGGACCGGGGCACGAACCCGTGTCCCCTGCATCGGCAGGCGGACTCCCAACCACTGCACCACCAGGGAAGCCCCAGAGCCGCCTTTTAATTTGAGCTATTTATGAGGGAAGAATCTAACATTTATTAAGGTCCTATTGAGAGTTAAGGTGTTCATATACTTTATTTTGTTCATTCCCCACAGCATTCCTTCAGGATGGGTGATTTAGTACCCATATTTAGTAAATGAAGAAACCAAAGATTAGAGAGGTTAAGTGACTTGCCCAAGAACGTAAGCTGTCATGATGGGATCGGTGTTTGAATCCAGGTTGTCTGTCTTCAAAATCCAAGATCTTGCTACTATACTATGCCAGCTTTCAGTTAGCTGTTAGGTGAATTTAGTCCCTGTGCTAAAAACTAAGTCAGTAATTATCACCTGACACACTTTTGTCTTCTGGTGTTTTGGGGCCTTATTCTGTGCTTTGTTTTTTTGTATTTCTTAAGTCAAAACTGACCTGTTTTCAAATTTAATGAAACCCATGTAGGCTGGAGTTGTCTCACTAGGGTGCTAAGTTTCAGCTATTCTACTGAATCGCACTCTTCTGTAGCTCCTCTCTGCCAACAGTATCTGTGCCCAGAACCATCATACAGTAGAAGTCACAAAGGGTAGAGAGCTGACACAGATGAGGACCAGTTTTAATATCAGAAGAGGGAAAGAAGACAGTAGTGGGATGATAAACCTGTTTGGGGTAGCTATGCTTTAGAGACAGTAGGGTAGGAGGAAGAGGAATGTGGAGAAAAAAGGATTTATACGATCTGCCTTTTTTATGTAAAAGTGTCTTTCTTAGAACGAAGCTCTTTTTAGCCAGGTTTGGGGTCTTATTATTTTTTTCCTCAAGTATTGGCAATTCCAGACATGTGCAGCTAGACATGAATGTTTCGATTCTGTCTTTCTAGGATTTGTTGAGAAAGAGATAAGGAAAGCCAATATCCCAATTATGGACACTGGCGAAAACCCGGAGGTGCCCTTCCCCCGGGACATGATTGACTTAGAGGTAAACAATTCTTCTGAGGAAGCCAGATAAGTTTCTTTCTATTTAAATGCAGAAAGTAATTTCCTGAGTAGTTGGAGAGTAGAATAATTCTTGCTGTCCTTGTCTGTTGATTGCAACAGCATTGTCTATTGATTGCAAGTTTCTTGTGGATGGGACTTAAATGAATTTGCTTTTTTATGGTATAAAAACCACTGTGGTATCTCAAATACTATCACATGCGACTAAATAAATGTTTATTGGCTTATTGAAACTTTATTGGATCAATGTTAATTTATCCAGTAATTTATTAATCTCATAGACTAAATGAATAGCCTTTCATTAACTTTTCAATAATTATTTTATCTATCCCAAGTCCCCTGAGGAATTTAACCAAGTGTACAACAGAATCTATAGACAAAGAAAGACCATTTTAAGCCAAAAAGTTTTCATGAAGAAAATTGCCCTGGTAAAAACACAATACAGTTGTCCTTCAGTATCTGAGGGGGATTGGTTCCAGGCCGTCCCTCGGATACCAAAATCTGCTGATGCTCAAGTCCCTTATATAAAATAGCTGTAGTATTTGCATTAAACCTATGTACATCCTCCCGTATACTTTAAATCATCTCTGGATTACTTATAATACCTAATACAATGTAAATGCTATGTAAGTAGTTGTAAATACAATGTAGATGCTAGGTAAATAGTTGCTTGTGGGCAGCAGATTCAAGTTTTGCTCTTTGGAACTTTCTGGAAAATGTTTTTCCCCAAATATTTTCGAACCATGGTTAGTTGAATCTGCAGGTATGGAACCCAAGGGTATGGAGGGCTGACTGTACTTGCTGTGTTGTTCAAAGATACTTTTGAACCATCTGGCTGGCGAGTGTTCTGTGGGATGGATGAATTCATCTGTCTTTCAGAGCAAGCATTTTGAGCTTCCTTTGAGTAAATTGGTTTTGTTATTGTTGTTGTTGTCTCTGTAGGCCAATTTTGAGAAGATTGAAAATGAACTGAAGGAAATCAACACAAACCAGGAAGCTCTGAAGAGAAATTTCTTGGAACTGACTGAATTAAAATTTATACTTCGCAAAACTCAGCAGTTTTTCGATGAGGTCAGACTATTGTTTCTTTTAATATTTGAGCAGCTGATATTACACCAGCAAAGTGGGCCATATTTTTATTCCAATAATTATTTTAATTTGCTAGTTTGAAAGCAGTACCATTTCTGCACCCTGTTTTATTTGAAGAAATGTCAGATTATGTTCCATTTTTCATGCAGTACACAGCCAGCCATGGTTTTGTATAATTTTGCATTTTCAGCAATTTTTCATCTCAAGATGGGGAAAGGAACCCTAAAATAGTTGTATAAACATAGTTAGATGAAATTTTTACATTTTAAGGTAAGTATATGCTTAAAGTTGAAGCAACAGGAAACAGTTATACATGAAATTATAACAAAGGTTTAATCTCCAAACCTTTTGTCGTTAAATTTAAATTTTTATCCTCTATGTTTGCTTGTCAACCTTTGAGCACATTTTTAAGTACTCCAGATTGCTCATCACACTTAATTTTTCAAGAGCTTTTCTTTATGTTGTTTGGAAAATTGGTAGGATGCCTTTTTGAAATTCCTGGATTTTCATATAAACTCAACTTTATTACCTTGTAGGGAAAAAATGTTAATAAATTCCTGGGTTAAAAATGTAGGTGACTAAGTTGCCAGGTGACAGCTTGCTGAGGTGATCCCATGGAAAGGATTGGAATAAGGCTTTCAGAAGGCTTCCTCCTCCTAATTAAACCTGAGAAGAAGTCTTAGCTTTCAGCCTGGACGTGCTTTTTCTGATGGCCTAAAATATGGGTAACTCTCTTTTCAATAGGTGTCTTTGCCACCAGATTAACAACATCAGACATTTCAGAGATTGTCCCAGTCAGTCTTCAGTGTACCTTCCCATAAGTTCTTTATTTCCTTTGCTCAACAACAACAAAAATTAGCAAAGCTTTTGAAAAATAGAAGGCCCATTTTAGTTAGCATCTTATATGTCCTCAGTTTTACTTGTAATTTCTGTCTTTTGAGGAAAGAATAAGTCTCACTAGCTCTCTAGACTGGAGCAGGGGGTTGCCAACTAGCAACATCAGCCTCACCTGAGAACTTGTCAGAATGCAAATTTTCAGTCCACACGAGACTTTTTCAATCAGAAACTCTGAGAGTGGTGCCCAGCCCAGCAATCTGTTTTCACAAGGTTATTCTGAAGCATGCTAGTGTGAGAACCACGGGGCTAGAGAAAGTCAGCTGAAGATGTGATACATTCCTTAGTAACTAAGGATGTGACTCAGAGAAGCCATGCTAATTAAAAGGATCTGTTGGAGCCAGGGAAAGGAGAAAAGCTCACAGGAATTTAATTGCCCAGTCTTCCTGAGAATCAGGATCTGGCTACATACCAGGAGAGCGTTGGTGTGAATATTCAGTTTGCTCACTGAGTTGAGAATTTTGAGACTGATGGTAACTTCTTTCACCAGTCCCCGATCTCACATTAAAGGGTGTGGGACAGTGTGATTAACTCTTTCCAGGTGTTACAGGTCTTTTGCAACAGGCACGGCCACTTACGCCCAAGGGTTTTGATAAACAAATAATCTGGAATTCCAGTGTACTCACTGTGAAAACATTATTGTGTTTATACTCATTAATTCACAGAGCATTTGAAGAGCACCTGCTGTTTGTAAAGCGTAAGATGGGTAAGACATGGTCCCTATGTTCAAGGAATATGTCACTTACTCATATCAGGAAACATCCCTGAACACAGTGCCTCCCTATGCTCACAGATGTGTGCTTTTCTATACATGTCCAAGCTGCTGCCCACAGATCCAAAGTAAATCTGGCCTCCAGGTCAAAGCTCAGTTACTTTTATCATTATTTGGGACTTAATTCTTTTACCCTCTCCCCTCTTTCTTTCCCTTTTGATATAGCCTTTAGTTTACTGCTGGGATGTTGCTGAGATGTATGAAAATGTTTTTCATAACCTCCTGAGTTTAAGGATTGGGATAGGCTTCCTAGTCTAGTTCATTTTGGTAGAAATTCTGAATAAAGACTGACAAATGGACTCCCTTAATGGAAATAGTTTTTTAAACCGTTAATTTTATAGTTAAAAAATAGTAAAAACAAAATAAGAGGAGATATAAAATAGATAACTAATAAGGACCTACTGTATTGCACAGGGAACTCTTCTCAGTACTCTGTAATGACCTATATGGGAAAAGAATCTTAAAAAGAGTGGATATATGTATGTGTATAACTGGTACCCTTTGCTGGTACAGCAGAAACTAACACTGGTACACTGGTACAGCAGAAACTAACACAACATTGTAAATCAACTATACTCCAATAAAAATTTTTTAAAAAATAAGAGGAACCACTTGGAAAGATGATATAAGATTTTAAAATTGTAGCTATGGGTTTAGGAATTTTCTTTGTGATTAATAGGTCTAAACATGAAATACTCATCCTGAGAAGGCAGACATGACCTTCACGCCCTATCCATTTTGCATTGTTTCCCCTCTCCTACTTGTGCAAAACGTTTGTTTTTAATCTCTGGAAGTACTTTTGAGCACGAGGCCTTGGCTGTGAGCGGTTCTTCTGTTGCTTTCGTCATCAGTCCCTGTCACTCCCCTGTGAGGAGTCTTCTGGCAAGCACCACTCCTCCTTTTCTCTACTAGTGCCCAGTCAGTGTCTTGCCCGCTCTTACCATTAGCTCTTAGTCTCAGCCAGGTCCCTTTCACTAGCCCCTGCCCTGCTGTGGCCATACAGCAGTCTCAGGCGTCACTGCCATGATAGGAGACAAGGCCTCACAGAGTTAAGCACATCTGCACATGCGAGTGCACGCTTTACTTAATGCAAGAGATAAGGAAACTTGGGACTCTCAAATCTCAGAGATGTGGAATTTCATGAGACTTTCTTCCATGCCTGAGATTATAATGTTTGCAAGTGGCCTGAAACACTACCAATTTTAAACCCTTCTTTTTAATATAATTTGGTGAATATGATCAGTAATTTACAATAATGAGTTAGCAGAAAATGGCTAAATCAGAAGATGATTCTTTGCATCTCCAGGCATAGGGGTTATGATTGGCCAAGTGTGTAGAAAGGGAGAAGTAAACATATATTGAATATTCTTATGATTTATAATGATTAAAAATTTGATTTAGCCATTTCTTATCCAGAGCATTTAAAATGACTTGTTAATGATTATCCTTTTCTCAGTCTTCTTGCTTATGAAGAACTGTAAGAGCTGGAGAGATTTCTCTGCATCTTTTACCATAAGCACCATAACATATGAGAGCGTAAAGAAGACTGGAAAAGTAATGGTTAATGGCATGCAGATCCCTGCCTTCCTTTCCTTCTGAGTTTTCCATCCATCTGCTTTCTTTACTTTTCTTTCCCATCTGCCATCTCCTTTGGGGCTTGAGTGAATACCTTAGGTGAAGAAATATAATTTCTTTCTCAATGTAGATGGAAACGGAAGTGTTTGCTCTTGGTAATGTAGCTTGAACTGGATGTGCCGCTTATACTGAAGTGCAGAAATAGAACTACTGAAATTCTGCTACTTCCTTTTTTCAAGGCATGGTTTTAGTATTCTGACTGGGGGAAGGGGTAAATCAGAGGGCATAGCAAGTAATTTAGAAGAACCTTGGCAGTACTTTTATTAGAGAACCCAGATTAGTATTTAGATACTTGATGACATGGTTTTCAATATTGCTTTAAAGGCCATCAGTTAGTGGTTGTGGACATCTAGTTTCTCATCAGGCACAGTTATTTCATTTGACAAATTTTAACTTTCCTCTCTAAGACTTAGGATTCTTAAGTATGAAATAGTGAAATTATTAATTAGAATATTATTGCAAATTTCTATTTAATTTTAATTCTGCTGGGTTTTTTTTTTTGTTTTTTTAATTCCCAGAGAATTCTGGATATGCTCTTTGGAGTAGTCTAGTTGCTAAACACTACTTGCTGTTCCATCAGTTTTCCCCTTTAGAGCACATATGTTTGCACCGAGTCTGATCTTTATGGTTTACGTAAACCAGGTCTTGTGAACCATGTAGGGAAGTAGACAGGAGGCTTGTGGGTAGTAATCAGTTTCACTGGTTTTTGGCAAGGGACATCCTAAGAGCAAGTTGAAAGGCAGTAGTCACCTGGATCCTCAAAACAAGTTGCCTGTGGCTTGCAGTCAGCTGATCTGATTTTAAGTAGAAACAAAAAGAGCCCCTAAGCTTCCATTTGAGGGCAAGTGGTAACCTGTGCCCCCATTATCTCATCTTAAGGTTTTCTAAATCTCATGACAGTATTTCTCTGCACTTCTGGTGTACCCAGTGCCTATCCTTCCTTTTTTTTTTTTTCCTTTTGGTTGTTGAGAGTAGATCCTGCTTCTAGAATTTACTTCCCAAACAATTGCTTTCACTTGTTTAGACTTTCAGACTTATCATCTGGTTTATACTCAGTTCCCCACCCACCACCCTTTGACTTTACATTTATGGTCCTATGACTTTATCAAGAGGGGTTCCCACGTGGCATTTTTCGATAGTGGGGTTGACAGAAATAGAATCAAATTGAAATTTAGAGTGAAAATGATAGAGAAAAATTCTCCTGATTTTTTGTTTAGTTTTGCTTTTGAAAAAGAAGATTATTCTGGCTTACTTCTAGTCTTTGGTCAAACACGTAGTGCATGGATATTGAAGTTGGGGAGGTCAGTCAGTGGAGAAGTCAGTTGGCCTTCATTTTTTAGGGTAGCTTCTCCTTCCTGATGAGAGGAAAGGTGGTAAGATGTATTATGAAGAGAGAGACTAGGAAATGTAGACCTACATCGGAGAAGGTCCTGCTCCTCCTTCATTTTATTGTATAAACTGTCATGGTGGAAATCATTTTAAATCTAAACAATCAAACTAGTCCACATGCTCTATATTGGCTTATTAGCTCTTACTTTTTCTTCACTTCGCTTGATTTAGATTGTTGGCTTAAGCTATGTTCTCAAGAATCCTTAAACTGTAAAGCGTACGTGAACTTTTTAATATTCCTAGATTCCTGGTCAGAAACTAGGACATTCAGATATGTTTTCACTTTTCCTTCCCTTTATTGATGCAATGGAGGCTCATGCCTGCCCAGCTATTGTGCTTCTTATCCTTTTGGACAAAGAAATACTCTTTAAATCCCATGGTTTGGAGCATTTTTTACAGTGGTCATGCTGAAAGTTCTCATGTTCTGAATTTTTAAGAGCATGGAAAACTTAGAAATCTGGAGATGGCCCTTCTATCTTTCTCCTGTTCAAGACGGTGACAACGCCTTGCTTTCTTCCTTAGAAAGAGAGTCTCCATCTTTTGCATTCTTACCCAGAGAAAATTCTAGCTTGTAGCTGCCTGTAAAGTTGGTGTTGAATGTTTCTGCAGAGTTGCCTTGTTTTTGCTCAAAAGGAAGAAACACTTCAGCTTCTATCCATATGCAAAGGTATTTCTTGGTACTTTCATGGCTCATTCAGGGAAACATAAGAGAAAAAATGGTTTCCACCAAGTAACAGATTTATACAGGTGATACCATCATTTAATGTTTTTTCCTTTATTCCTTATTTCTAAAACCATTTCCCCAGATGCTTTACTGGGGTAATTCTGCTTCCTTTACCTCTTGTTTCTTTCCTTTGTTTTCTTCCCCTGTTCTTTTTGTCTTCTTTTTGTAGGTATGTCTTCTCTTTTGGTGTTTTTTTTTTTTTTTTTAATCTTTATTTTCTGAACTTATCTCCTGGTTCCTCGTTCCCTGCATGCCACTAACTATTTTCATTAGATATTAATTGATTTGTGAATTCAGGCTGAATTGCATCATCAGCAGATGGCGGATCCAGACCTGTTGGAAGAATCCTCATCCCTCTTGGAGCCAAGTGAGATGGGAAGAGGCACGCCTTTAAGACTTGGGTATGTACCACTTCAGCCCTCTGTACTCAGTGGGGTCATGTTCATTTTTGCTTTTCAAAAGAGCGGTGTTGCTGGGCATTCACTTGCTTCCAGGATGCCCTCTCTTCTGAGCCCATTGCGAAGTGTTGCTAAGTTGCTTTGCATTCGGTTACTGAGTTGTTCTGTCAACCCTCTGCTGAGTCCAGGAATCAGACTTTGGCAGCCCTTTTTTTTTTTTTTTTTGGCGGTACACGGGCCTCTCACTGTTGTGGCCTCTCCCGTCGCGGAGCACAGGCTCCGGACGCGCAGGCTCAGCGGCCATGGCTCACGAGCCTAGCCGCTCCGCGGCATGTGGGATCTTCCTGGACTGGGGCACGAACCCGCGTCCCCTGCATCAGCAGGCGGACTCTCAACCACTGTGCCACCAGGGAAGCCCCTGGCAGCCCTTTTGACATAACAATGCATATCCTCCTGTTTGGCGTCTTTGCCCCCTGCTCTCACTTTCCTCCCATACCGTGGCGTGGAATTGTTCCCAATCTGGCTCTTCTCCCCACAGCTTCGTGGCTGGTGTGATTAACCGGGAGCGCATCCCTACTTTTGAGCGCATGCTTTGGCGGGTGTGCCGGGGGAATGTGTTCCTGCGGCAGGCTGAAATCGAGAACCCCCTGGAGGATCCTGTGACTGTAAGACAAGGAAATTGCGTCTCATGGAGTAGGTCTTGTAAAGGGAGCTCAGAGCAGTAACTCAGCAGGTGCCACCTGAATCTGACCCTCCCATGGAGGAGCCCTTAGGTTTACTCTGCTTTGATCTATGAATTTGAAGGACTGCTCTTTTCCTCTTTACCTCCATCACATGTGTACATACAATGTATATGTGACGTATACATATATACGTTCAAGCTTTACCCGTGTAGGTATTACTTTGATTAGAAGTGTGTTTTTTCCAGTTATTTTAAACTTTAGCTTTATATGTTTTCTGTTACTTATCTGGGACCAAAAGAAAATTAACTTTCTATGAAAATTAACTTAAAGACATCTAGTTCCAAGTCTGGTAACATCCATATGTAAAAAGAGGAGAGATTTCCTAAACTGTGATCTTTATAAGCTGATGAAACTTTAATTGGTAAAGTTTTTTGTCTACTTGTTTGTTGGGAGTTTTAGGAACTTAGTTTAAAGATTTATATTGTACAAGATGGGATGATCTTCCCCACCCAATGCTTTGGAAAGTAGGAATAGCTTAGCATCTTGGCATTTGACATAATGGGACAGAGTTCTTAGCATAAACCTACATTTAGAATGGTGAGTCCTAATTTCAGGGATGACAAGCAAAGAAGATTAAATGTTCTGCAAAAAATTTATTTCATTTTGGTATTCGTATTATTTGGAAACCTGGAGTTGGTTTTTATGTTCTCAAGTGTCTTTTGGGTTTCTTAAATTAGTATTCTTTTTTCTACCTAAGAAAAGAGGTTGAATTATAAGGCTTCTCAGAGTCGGTGGGTCATACAACTAGAAATGATCCTGGTAAATGGATCTTCTCCTCGGTACCGAGTAGGAGTGTGGTGACACTTAGGTTACAGTGAGTGTCTCCTTACACTGAGGAGCAGTGTTATAGTCTTACTGAAGGCTGTCCCTGGGTTGTAGAGACATTGTAGTCAGCAATCACACCTAGTGTGGAGCTGTTCTCAGGAATATTCAGCCAAGTTCCTGGGCAACAGAAACATTATTTTATCAACAAATCGAGTAAGGGAGGGTCTGGATATCTACAGCAGAGCAGCTGCACAAAGAATGTGCTCCAGTTTATTCCTAGAGAACTTAGGAATTTCAGACTCTTGAGCCTTACTTTCTTCACTCCTTCACTCTTTTTCCCTCTTTATCCTTCTATAATTTTGTTTGTTTTCCTGTAATAAAGGCTCTATAGGAATAGGAGAAAATACAGGCAACCAGAGACCATCCTGGTTGACACCCACTATAGCTTATTTTCCTGATCTTTCCTTCTAGCCTTTGCCTCATACTTCAGGTATAAACTTGGTATTTGGAATGGATTGCCTTCCGCCCTGCCCCCTAAGGTGTAAATGGGCATGAATCATGAGATTCTGCATCAACATTCTTCCCAACTACTCAGTCCCTTGTAGTTATTCATTCCCCTTTATCTGGAGTTTCTAAGCATGGGAATAAGCAGGAATGGCTTCCTTCTCTTTCCTCTTCTCTGTACTTATGTCATTTAGGCAATATAAGATTTGTTCAGTTTAAAGTTGAATTGGTAAGTAGGGCTAAATTGTTCTAAGAAGAGAATCATCTTTGCATCCGTGTCAATCTCCTGGTTGAGTTGAAAAACAAGTACAGAAAGATTTTTGTGAATCAGAGATTACAGGGCAAATGTTCTTGTAGTGGAGCTTAAGAAATGGATTGAGGGTAATGGTTAAAACACACAGTTGCCATACCCTTAAAAGATTCCAGTTGTTTCTCTGTCACCAAGAAAGTAAGTTACTTAAGAAGTTTTCTTCTGGATTATAAGTCTGAATTCTTGGTTTTTGGTTTGGGGCCTAGGGAGACTACGTGCACAAGTCTGTGTTCATCATTTTCTTCCAAGGCGATCAGCTGAAAAACAGAGTCAAGAAAATCTGTGAAGGGTAAGAGGAAGGTGCCTCCCCCTAGGGTGCATCCAAGCCACCTAACTATTATTAAGCCTAGAGAATAGAGAGACACAAAGCCTGTTCATCCACCTTGACGCGGTGAATATGTCTTTTAATAATGTTAAGGTTATTTTAAACAATGAGAAATGGCCTAAGTTTATTTTTTTAGACTGTCAAAATCACAATTTCCTTTTCTTAGAAAAAGTAGTTAGGACTCATGATTTATAAATTCTACATTGTTCTGGGACAATGGGTCTTCATACCTAGCAGTGTACCATAGGCACTGTGCCCTTAAACTCTTCTGAAATTCTGCCCATGAGATCTTTTTTCCATGCCATTTTTCTCCAGCAATTTATAATGTAATTTGTATCACCATTTCTTTTTCTTTTTTTTTTTAATCTAAAGGAATTTAATAGCTACACAGAATGTTAAAACAGTTCAAATGTTGCTGCTCTATCTGTAGGCTCCTTCTCATAAATAATTATTATTAATTAGTGCATCAGTCTGAACGAATCCTGTTTGGGTCCTTCTAGTAAGTTAACATTACTTTCTGAGATTACTTAAATTGGCTACGTTAAGGAATTTCAGTGTTTCTCAGGCTGTTTCTGCACATTCCAGGTTCCGGGCCTCAATCTATCCCTGTCCTGAGACGCCACAGGAGAGGAAGGAGATGGCTTCTGGGGTTAATACCAGGATTGACGATCTCCAAATGGTACACAGAGGCCTGGAGGGAATTTGTTTTTGTGAAATACTACAGTAGAACACCATTCTTCTTCCTTGAAACACGAACAGTTAGTTTATTAGGCACCTGCAGCAGCCCAGGATACATTTCTTTTTTTTTGCTATTTTTAATTCATTCCTTGAAACTTTTCCCCAGCTCCCATGGGGAATGACTTAAAAATGGCATGAATCATCTTCAGATGCTACGCATCTGAAATCGTTGTTGCCTAGAGTATTCAGTCCCCCTCCTCATGAGTCTGAGATACTTTTATAGTGAAGTGTGCTTAGTTAGGGAAAAAAATCAAATAACATAGAAGTACACATCAAGTCAATTCTGCCTCACACGCACTGTCTCCAGAGCAGCCACTCTTAACAGCTTGGTGTGGATCCTTCTGGTCACCTTGAATCTGAACCACAGAGTCTAGCCAGTGAGTCCTGGTGTAACTCTCATACCCAAGAAGAAACATTTCCCAAATTGCAGTGTGTGTGGTTTGCACACACCATGGTTATCACGGGGTTCTCAGTAGGGGGTCGTGATTTATGCACACATGGAAGGAAAAGGGTGCCCAGTGGGAGCTTTGTTCCCTATTGAAAGGATGTGATGATTGCCCCCTTGAAACGTTAATAAACATACTTAATCCCAGAGGCAGTTCTTTCCAGCAGTGGCAAATTGTCAGAGATGCGTTGTAACTCCCATTTCAGCATCGTTTCTCATCTTTCCCTCCAACCCCCTCTGTACGTGACCCGCCGACTTGACCTGTTGCCAGCTCCTTTCAGATACACTTACCTGTTTAACCAAAGGAAGAGTTTTTTTAGAACTGCTGGTGGGTGATAAGCCATGCTAGTACATTCTGGGTTCTAGGACTGTTCTACCCCCTCCTTATGAGGTAGGCTTGTGGTAGATTTTGAAGAGCATGTGCAATAGTCGTTATAAATGACTAGAATCTGATTTTTAAAACACCAAACTGTGTGAAGTAAAATTTTAAAAGGGATTGAATACCAAGGGGTGAGATGTGTGGGCGTGGGCTGGTGGGGAAAGAGAAAAGCAAATAGAACATTGCTTGCAAGTTTATTTAGCATCTTTCCAGAAGTTTAAATAGTGATTGTGAAATTGTCAACAACCACGAAAGAAAGTAGCTTTGTTCCTTTATTTTCAAGTGATACAAGAGTTTCCCTAGCATGCCATGGCTTTTTTTTTTTTTTTAAAAAAAACACCTCTCATGGAAGTTACTTTCTACTGCCCAAGACAGTTTCTCAGGGAGCAATGACGACTTTTTTCCCAAACTGACTTGAAAAGCTAGCTATGATGGAGACTTGAGCTAAAATGATTAATGTATAGTTTTTTCCTCTTCAAACAAATGTGATTTAAGGTAGATTGTCACGCACAAGTGTGAATGGTGGGGTGCTTGCCCAATTTTGGCTTAGCCCCTCTTCTGCTGTAGAAATCTTAATTATTTGGTGATAAACAAGGTAGTAGAATGTAAAGTGTTCCTGGCCCTTCCTCCCACTCTATTCTTGGCAATGTGATTCCTCCGAGGGAACTCTGTACTGGTTTCCAAAGGATCAGCCTTCTTGGGGGGAAAGGAAGCCTGACAGAAGAATCAAGCCTTATCTGCTCCATGCTGCCCGTGGTATGTGGCGGTGTAAATCCGCTCTAAAGGCCGTGTGTCTCGTCCTCCTGGCAGGCAGCCTCTCTTGGCAGAGGCAGATGCTGGTGTTCAGCGGCACCTCTGTCTCCCGGTCCCTGAGGCTGGCTGATGTTCAGGGTGCGCTGCCGCTTGCTGTGCTTAAGTAGGGATTTGACAACTCGGTCAGCTCCTGGGCCTGTGATGCTGACTTCTTTGACTCTGAGTTACAGGCTCCACATGGAAAGTCATTGCTCTTTAGTGAGCCAGATAAAAGCCAGTGACCTACATTGTTCTGCTGTGGATTTTGTGGTCAGATTAAATTTAGAGAGAAAAGCTAAAAACCACTTCCTCAGGTTTCTCTTCAGCTTGAAACTAAATGAATATGAATGTTAGTCATTGGAACTCTAATTTCTTATAATTTGGCCAAAAAAAAAGAGAAAATTCTAGCCAGAGGAAGAAAAAGCCCAGATCCCCACCTGCCCTTCTCAGAAAGCTGTGCCTCTTTGCCTTCATATCCTGAATTCTAAGACTGGTGTTAGAAGGAACCCTGTCTGCTCCTTTCTCTCCCAAAAGGTTCTGAATCAAACGGAGGATCACCGCCAGAGGGTTCTGCAGGCAGCTGCTAAGAACATCCGTGTCTGGTTCATCAAAGTGCGGAAGATGAAGGCCATTTACCACACTTTGAACCTGTGCAATATAGACGTGACCCAGAAGTGCCTGATTGCGGAGGTCTGGTGCCCTGTCACTGACCTTGACTCCATCCAGTTTGCGCTCAGAAGGGGCACGGTGAGTCCCCCACAGCTAGCAGTGCAGCCTACAGCTAGGAAGAGAGGATCCCATCCATAGTAACATGAACCAATTACATTTTTATGGCATTTTTAGTCTCAGAGTTCTTTAATATACTCATCTTGTATCCTGACAATACATTTCGTATATGCTTATTTTTCAAATGTAGAAATTGCAGTTGAAAAGAAGATTAAATGATTTGGTCATATACCCATGATCCTTCAGGGTAGCTCAAAATCAGAACATCAATTTCCTGATCCACTCTCTCTGTCCGTTAGACTAGTTCCATAATATAACCCTCGCAGTTCCATTTAGTAGTTAATTAGAGCTACTGCCCTATCCAAAGCACTGATCTAGGAGCCCGGAGGTACAGAGATGTAAAAAATAGGCCTTCAGGTATCTATGACTTATTTGAAGAGGCTGATGTGCATACAACACAGTCTGTGCTAAGAGTAGTTTATGTGTGTGGAGGGAAGGAAGGCACTAGCTTTTCCAACTAGGATGATTAGAAAAAGCTTCAAGAAGGTGGCATTTACTCAGGGCTTTGAAGAATTGGTAAGATGTTGACTGGCAACAATAAGAAGAAAACAGTATGGACAAAGGCAGGAAATACAGTGTGACCATGTGTGGTTGGGCCAGAACAGGAATGGTAATGGGTGAGCTGAAGAGCAGGAGGCAAACCTAGGTCAGGGAGACTGGAACCTAATTGTCAAGGGTTGTTTTTTTCTGTTTTGCTTTTTTAATTAATTAATTTATTTATTCATTTATTTTTTGGCTCTGTCGAGTCTTCGTTGCTGTGTGCGGGCTTTTCTCTAGTTGCGGCGAGCGGGGGCTACTCTTTGTTGCAGTGCACGGGCTTCTCATTGCAGTGGCTTCTCTTATTGCAGAGCATGGGCTCTAGGCACGTGGGCTTCAGTACTTGTGGCACACGGGCTCAGTAGTTGTGGCTCACGGGCTCTAGAGCACAGGCTCAGTAGTTGTGGCACACAGGCTTAGTTGCTCTGCGGCATGTGGGATCTTCCCGGACCAGGGCTCAAACCTGTGTCCTCTGCATTGGCAGGCAGATTCTTAACCACTGTGCCACCAGGGAAGTCCCATGAAGGGTTTTTAATGCCAGCTTAGTGGGTTTAAATTTTATCCCAGAGGGAGTGGAGAGACATTGGAAGTTATTTAGCAGTGAAAGGACATGATCAAAACGGTTTTAAAAGAGTAATCCAGGGACTTCCCTGGCGGTACAGTGGTTAGGACTCTGTGCTTCCACAGCAGGGGGCCCGGGTTTGCTTCCTGGTCAGGAAACTAAGATCCCATATCCCACATGCCTCGAGGCGTGGCCAAATAAATAAATAAATAGAATAAAATGAGTAATCCATTGATAGCATCTGGGTTGGATTGGGGAGTAGAGAGAGTCTACAAGTAGGGGTTCAGTTAGGAGGTAATTGTAAACACAGAGCAGTAAGTGATAATGACCCCTGCAGTTAAAAGCAAATAATGATGAATTTGTGAGACACTCTGAAGGAGGTATCAATTGGTATATTTGGTATTTTGCAATGTGCAGGAGAAGTACAAGGAGAAAAAACTAAAAATGTTTCTGAGGCATCAAAGCTGGGTGGCTGGTAGAACAATAGTTTCATTGATGGAAGTAAAAGTTCAGCAAGAGAAACTTATTGATCTGAGAAAGATGATAAGTTCAGTTTCAGTCACATTGAGGGGTTGGACAGAAATCCACATGGAAATCTCAAGCAGAAAATGGGATAGGCTCTCAAAAGAAAGGGCAACATGAAAGAGACGGGTTGCATGAGGTTGGAAGGGTGTGAGACCTCCAAGAGAGAAAATAAGGAGCTAATAGTAGAACGTTGGGGGCCCTGCAGTGTTACAGGCAGGGGAGGAAGAGCCAGCAAAGAGACAGGAAAGGCATGGTTGGTAAGCAGAAGAGGTAGCTCTCCAGCGTCAGGGGCTTGCATATAAGAGAAAAGACCTTTGGATCCGGTGATGAGCCAGCCACTTTGGCCAAGTGTGCTCTGCTAGACTACAAGGATTAGGGAGTTAAGAGTAGGTGGCAAAGGAAGAAAGTCAGAGAATAACTTTGCTTCCTCCATAAAAGGAGAAGAGAACAATGACACTTGTAGACAGGCAGATAAGGATGTCTCCAGAGTAGGTACCACATTTTCTTTGGTTACATATTTTAGAATTATTTTTTTTTCATGGTGAGGATAGTTTTCCTAAGACTTCATTTAAATCTTTCATTGTAAATTTTATAGCTAGTTCCAGTTTCCCCAAAGACCGGAAGGCTTGAGATATAATTTACATAAAAGAAAATACACATATTTTATGTGTACTGTTCGATGAGTTTTGATAAATATATATGCCTGTGTAACCACCATCACAATTAGGAGGGTGACCTGATTCTGAAATATGTGCTTTATGTTTCCCAGGAACACAGTGGCTCCACCGTGCCCTCCATCCTGAACAGGATGCAGACAAACCAGACTCCCCCAACCTATAACAAAACCAACAAGTTCACATGTGGCTTTCAGAACATAGTGGATGCTTATGGAATTGGAACTTACCGAGAGATAAATCCAGGTAAAAAAGCTTGAATCTTTTCCCTCTTAGAGGTTTTATTCTTTGTTATTTCTTTCAGTGCCTCACTCTGAATGCAATTGAACACAATTGGCTTAAAACTAAAGATGTTGTCAAGGCCTCAGCTGTTGTGTATTTCCTGTGAGGAGGTGCCTGTGTGGATGCAGGGAGTGAGGTTTATCGCTGGGTGGCACCCCTTTGGGAGGTGCTCTTATAGGAGTTTTGTAGGAATGAGCTCCATGGATTGGATTCCTCTCTGCCCTCGCGGCTGTACAGCGCCTGGCTTTCTCTTGCACACCATTTGCTGGGACTGCTTTAAGCAAAAAGTTTTCTCCAAGGTAATTGATATTTTAAAATAGCTTCCCTGTTCCAGGTTAGAGAAAATATAGCAATTGTTGACCATTTTAGGCACAAGGCAGATTTCTCCTCTGTTCAGAGAGTTAATGATTAAATCCGGAGTCTGAGAGTTCATTTTCAGTGGGAGCCTTCTGCAGGACCTGCTTTACTCCAGGTTCTGGGCTTTCTCCCACTCACCCAGTGGCTTTTTTCAGCTAGTTACTATACAAGGGAGGAAAGCTGGCCTGCCCCAGGAGCAGTGTCCCAGGGGTGAGAGAAAGGAATCAAAGAACAAATCACACTGGTGCACACTAGAGACAAAACTTTGATTTCTCGTGAGGTTCTTTGTTGAAAATGCGGGCAGTAGCTGGGATGCCACCAGAGCTGCTTTGTGAGGCTGTGCAGATCCTGCCGTGAAAGTTACCCCTGCGAGTCCCTCTGACCAACAGCTTGGGAATAAGTCACCTTATATTGATCTTAGATGATGGAGAGGGATGTGATATGCTCGGAATTGCTGCGGTTTTCTGTACTTGGTCTTTTTCCTTCTTTGGTTTCTTTATAGCTCCATATACCATCATCACTTTCCCTTTCCTATTTGCTGTGATGTTTGGGGACTTTGGCCACGGCATTTTGATGACCCTTTTTGCTGTATGGATGGTGTTAAGGGAGAGCCGGATCCTCTCCCAGAAGAATGAGAATGAGGTAATGTTTTGTTTGTTTTTGATAGAAACTCAGAAACATAAGGTAATTTTATTATTTTCTTGACATATTTCTAATATTTTTCTCATATAATCTTTGGCTGCTTTACTATCATTGTCTCTTCATAGGGCAACACATTTTTAATAATTTTGTACAGACAGAAGGATAATTCAGTCTTTCCTCTAGTATGATTGATGGAAGTGTATTTATTATATTTTTATTTTTTTATTTATTGAGATATAGTTGATTTGCAATATTATATTAGTTTCAGGCATACAAATAGTGATTCAAAACCTTTATAGATTATACTCCACTTATAATTATTATAAAATATTGGCTCTATTCCCTGTGCTGTACAATATATCCTTGTAGCTTATTTATTTTATACATAATAGTTTATACCTCTTAATCCCCTACCTCTATCGTGTCCCTCCCCACTTACCTCTCCCCACTGGTGACCACTAGTTAATTCAAGAACGAGGTAATGTTTAAGTTACATCTGTGTCGGTCTGAAACTTTATAATTTCTCAAGCATTCATTATGAAAATTATCTGGAAATCTTTGATCCATGAATTTATAGAGAAGTTATAGAGACTATTTAGAGAATAGAGAAGTTATTTTCATTTTAACACTAAAGAGGTCACGTGCTGTGAAAGTAAATTTCTTGTTAGCGTTGTATTTTGGTCTTTACTTCAAGCTCTCTGACTCAGAATGGGGTAAGAGTGGTGTGAGAGGAAGCGTCTAGTACATTATAAATAACACTGTCACGACATTAGCTGCATCTAATGAGTACATTTCATTGACCTCTTTCTCCTGGCTCCCAGATGTTTAGCACGGTGTTCAGCGGACGGTACATTATTCTGCTGATGGGTGTGTTCTCCATCTACACGGGCCTCATCTACAATGATTGCTTTTCCAAGTCTCTTAATATCTTCGGATCATCCTGGAGTGTGCGGCCAATGTTTACTTTATACAATTGGACGTAAGTTGCAAAGAAGCTGAAAGTCAAAGCTTATTCCTTTCGTGTTCAGCTCTGGTTTTCCAGACAAGTGGTAAACTAACACTTCTTTAGCAAGCGGTTGACACTGTCTCTATTCCAAAAGAATGTAGTGTCTCCTCTTATTTATGCTGCAGCCTGGGAAGTGCTTTGTGATTTGTTCATCATTGTTAAGGAACATTGATTCTTTTTGTAAGTTAAAAGCGGGTTCCCCAATTTCTCTATCTGGTCTTGTATGTGTGTTTAATTTTTCTTTTTGTTATTTCGGATCCCTTCTCACTCTCTGATGCTAATCCCTCCTCTTCTATTGAAGAGACAAAATAGCTATAGTATCAATGGTTTCTTTGGGGATCAGTTTTTGGACCCCAGTAATTTCCCTCTCTTGAATAAAAAATAAATGCAGCTTTTCTCCTAACATGGTAGGGAAGAGACGGTTCGGGGAAACCCTGTCCTCCAGCTGAACCCAGCTGTCCATGGAGTTTTCGGTGGACCATATCCTTTTGGCATCGATCCAGTAAGAGCACTTCTTTTCTATATGTCTGACACCAAATGTTTTAACTGAAACCCAGAAGTGAGAGAATGAAAATGAAGATAAATAGTTATTGGGTTTTAGTTAACATATTTTTAGAAAATTCAGTGTATCTGTCCAGAGCACTTTAAAGCTGCAAGAGATCCAGATGCCTTGGGGAGCCAAGGAATTTTTCCTGTACTCCTTATTTTAGAGGTGGCTAATAATACTGACTCTGGGAAGATTGATTTTCAAGACTCCTTCCCAGTTTATTTTTGTTTAACTTAGTTTGGTTTTTATTTTTAGCAGATGTTTTAACAAAGAAAAATAGCTCTTTTCTATGGATTTTAGATTTCCATTCTTATCTTTACATACTTAGACAAAAACTTATCCCAGAATTTTATTTTTTTTCAAATACTTAGGCAAGTAAAGTGTGATCAAGTCTTTTGTGTTATGTGCTTAAACAGGGGAGGGGGGGGCAGGGGAGTGTGTGGAATTTAAGCCTAAATGTTAGATTGTAAGGATTACAAAATTCCAGAGGAAAAGCAGATCATTATGGACCAGAAAGATTAAGTTTCTTGTAAAAAATGGGAATTAATCTGGCCTTTGAAAAATATTTCAGATTGTTATAGGTGAAGAGAAGTGTGTGCAAAAGCATAGACGTAGGGAGATAACAAAGTTAATTATTTTAATTGTTATAGAAATTAATGGTACTGAAATGCTTACTATAGCTCAGAGACTGTACTGAGCCCTCAGCATGTCTGATTTATGCCCAAACAATTCTATCAGGTAGGTACTGCTATCTGTATTATACAGATAAGGAAACTAAGACTTGGAGATATTTAATAAGATTTCATATGTGCATTTAACAGATGTTTACTGAATCCCTATTGTCTGCAAGGCATAGTGCCTGCTGGGGGAAACACGTAATTCTAACACACAGCTCCTGCCCTCAAGTAACTTGGAATCTAATAATAATATTATCTCACATTTAGGTAGTGTTCTGTAGTTACAGAGTTTTTTTTTTTTCAGACATCTCATTTGGTGCTTACAGGGTAGATACTGAGTTTAAAGTGCCTGTGGGACACCCGGGTATAAAAGTCCATCAGGCAGTTGGAGTTGCAAGACTGGGGCTGCAGAGAGAACCAGCCACAAGCTGTCAGGTTAGAGGTCACCGAGGATGAGCTCTTCATGAGGAGGCCAGTTCAGAAAAAAAGATGCTGGGCTAGATGGTGGAAGATCTGGCTTATCAGGGTACAGAGTTTGCACTTTATCGTAGAGATGACAGTAGGGGTTCTGGGAGGTTTTAGCACAGGGAATGACTGCCTCGGAGTCACGATTTAGGAAACATAATCTGATGGCCAAGTGGAGGCAGAACTGTCAGGAAAATTTTACAGGCATCCAAGCCTTAGGTGACAAAGCATAAGGCAATTAATGTTTAAAAATAGATGGAAGGACAGCACCACTGGGTTTCAGTCAGCAAAATATAGATTGTGGGAGCATCTACAAGATAAACGTCCCAATTTCTTCAACAAATCTTTTGTAATGAATAAAAAAGGAGAGCTGGAGGGAGAACCTATAGAGACTTAAAAGCTTTATCAAGCAATCATTGTTATAGACCTTGTCTGGACCCCACTTTGAATAAATGAATTATTTTAAAAAGTATGGATACAATTGGGGAAATTTGAATACTAATGATTCCAGGGTATTACAGAAACATCGTTAATGCTTTGGGGTATGATAACAGTATTGTGGTCATGTTTTAAAAATGAGTTCTTACCTTTTAGAGATCCATACTGAAATATTTACAGGTAAAATGACATAGTGTCTGGACTTTGCCTCAAAATAATATGGAGGTGGGGAGTGGGTTGGGGATATGATGAACACGATTGACAAGGAGTCAGTAAATAATCGTTGAAGCTGGGCCATAGGCACATGGGAGTTTGTTATGTTATTCTCTCTGCTTATGTATATGTTCAGCATTTTCCGTAATTAAAAAAACACACAACTATTTTTTAGAATAGGTGAATGTTTGAAAACTCTTTGTAATGCCTTTTTGTTTTCTTGGGTTGTGACAGATTTGGAACATTGCTACCAATAAACTGACCTTCCTCAACTCCTTTAAGATGAAGATGTCTGTTATCCTTGGTATCATCCACATGATGTTTGGAGTCAGCCTGAGCCTTTTCAACCATACGTGAGTCACTCTGTTTCATCATAAGAATGCACTTAGTTCAGACAGTGCTTTTGCCTAAAGAAATCATAACAGCTCTAAGGAGGGATTAATAACTCAGAACACTGTTCTATGTTAAAGAAATGCTTTTATAAAAATCTCATTTGTTTGAATGAAGCTTGCTTAATATTAGTCCCTTAACAATGTACAGTCATACTCAAGATCTTTTAAAAAGCCTTGTGTAATTTTCATCAAAATGAGAGTTATGTTCTTTTCCCTTGATGTGTAACTCACATAAACTTATGAACTGTGGTCTCAGAATGTACTAGATTTTCCTATCTCTTCCTCATGAGAGATTGGTAGGGGTGGTATTGGAGCTGTTCACGGTCCAAAAGTTTGGTAGTCATAGTTAATCCTGCTTGTTTCTGTTGCCTCCAGTTCTTCTGGCTTTTGCTTCTTCAAATGATATACATAGAGTTGAGGGAGCATTAGGTAGAAAATCTAGTATACTTGGTATAGGGGTGACCCTGGGTCTGTTCACCTTTAACATTTTTTTCTCTCTTACTTTTTAGCTATTTCAAGAAGCCACTGAATATCTACTTTGGATTTATTCCGGAAATAATCTTCATGACCTCTTTGTTTGGCTACTTGGTTATCCTTATTTTTTACAAGTGGACAGCCTATGATGCTCACACATCTGAGAAAGCACCAAGTCTTCTGATCCATTTCATAAACATGTTCCTCTTTTCCTATGGGGACTCTGGTAATTCGATGCTGTATTCTGGACAGGTGCGTCAACCCAGAGGTAGACTGTCTTAGGTGGTTTTCCTAGGTCAGGAAGCCAGATGTTTCTGTGACCCTGAAAAAGCCTTAGGGACTTCCCTGGTGGTCCAGTGGTTAAGACTTTGCCTTCCAGCGCAGGGGGGTTGTGGGTTCGATGCCTGGTCGGGGAGCTAAGATCTCACATGCCTCACGGCCAAAAAACCAAAACATAAAACAGAAGCAATATTGTAACAAATTCAATAAAGACTTTAAAAATTGTCCACATCAAAAAAAAAAAAAAAAGCCTTAAAAAAAATCCCCATCAGCCCACACATCCAAATCTAAATTCAGGCCATCCTCCTCCTTTGGGAGGGTGAACTGTAACTTCTGTATGCAGAAAGGGTAGAATTTATAACTCTCATCCTATGGGACAGTCCTGGGCTTTGCCACAACATCTGCTAATTATTTTGAGGTTATTTATTCATAAATCGGCAGGAAAGTACTATTTTAGAGGGAATTTGTGCCGGAGTTGGAAACTGCACATTTGATTAATGTGATGTGCCTTGTCCTTCTTACTTTGCAGAAAGGAATTCAGTGTTTCCTGGTAGTGCTTGCGCTGCTGTGTGTCCCTTGGATGCTGCTGTTTAAACCACTGGTCCTTCGCCATCAGTATTTGAGGAGGAAGCATTTGGTGGGTGTATTTCTATGGCTGAAAGTTTACTAGACTTTTTTTTAAGATCAAGGCAATTCCTCATTGGATATAATGAGTTGTGCATAGCCTGTATTCTCTTAAAATGCATTTGTGTTGTATCCCAGCATGAACACTAGACCTGCTGAAATGAAAAAAACCAAAACCAAGCATGTAATTGCTGCTCAGACATCCAGATTCAGCTTTGAGTAGCCCAGGTAGTGAGAACAAGTCATTAAGTTTTTACCTCCTGTTCACGCTTTGCTCATGTTGTGCTCAGCAAAATCCAGGTCTGGGCCTGTCTCGATGCAGCATCAGCCAAAGCAAGGCTGCAAGAGCTGCAGACAGGTGAACCCACTCATGTGGTTTGCCTGGGCAACCACAGGGCTGACACTGATATATTTTCTTTTAAAATGAGACCGTGATACTTTCACCAACCAAAACATCCGGGGCGGGGAAAGATGTGGTTTAAAGCACATTGACTTTTTTTATTTTTAGAAAACAGCATACATACTTGTGTTTACTTAATGTATGTATGTGTGCACCTGAATTACACACACATACACACACACACACTTAAGATGCCAGATGTCCATTTCTGGCTATGCGATAATGCTTACTTATTATATTGCCTGGTAAAGACCAAAAGATCGTGTTGCATGACTCATGCAGCTGTTAGATTGTTACTCCTGTTGGAGAGCAGCTGAGTTACAAGACCTGCCTTCTCCCTTTTCTGACCATCTTCATCCTTCCATGTGCCCTCATTCGTCTCCCCTTTCACTCCCTCCCTCCTTTGTTTCCTTCTCCCTTCCTCTTTTCTTCCATTCACTACCAGGAAGGGGCAACCTGTGGAGGCCCCAGTCTGCCCAACCCCAAGCCAACAGGGACTAGAGGCAGCAGCGGCTGCAACAGTGAGTGAATTAAAACCAACAAACCATCACGTTTTGTTTAAAGAGGTGGCAAACAGTGCAGCAGAATTCTTTTTAATTATATCGAGAGCATGGGACATGTGTGCTCTTGGGAAGTATGTCCTTGTTACTCATTGAGAGGATGACAGAAAAGATTTCCACCTCTTAGGAATAGATTCTGATTATCATCTTTACCATTGGTCCACTAAGGTTCCATTCAGTATGTAAGTACAGTCCTGTCTGTGGAAGCAGGGCGGTTGTTGTACCCTCTCCAAGCCCCATCATCTTAATCCAAGAGGGCAGCTCTTAGACTCATCCACTTTCATGTCTGCATTTTGTGACCATGTATTGGATGGTTTTTTTTAGCATGGAGTGAGAACATCTCTGTGATTCTTGAATTGATTTCCCTGCACTTTAAAGTTCTGCTTCAGAGTGATGCTTGGACATTTGGTCCATTTTAGCTATAACTTACTCTCTTTCCAGTGGAAGATTATATGTGTCTACTTTTTTGTGAGAGACTCAGAAGCCCTCATGTCCTCAGCTGTTCATTGAGACCTCCACCCTGCCATGTGTCTCTTGTGTACTCTGCATCTGGTGTAATAACCAAAGTCATCTTCTGTTTTGATCTTTCCTTCTTTCAGTACTAACTCGTGATTCGGTAACAGCACTTCGAATGTTAAGCATTTCAATATTTGTCCTTAAAACATCTCTTGACCAAAATCTTATAATGCACTAAGATCAAATTAGCCCAATCTATTCTAGGTAATGAATCTATAATATTTTTTAAATCTCACCAGTAGTGATTACTCATATACTGTTGTGTTCTCGTAGCATCATACTCCTTTAGATAAAGGAAATATTTAGATGATGACTGTTTCCTTCATTAGGTGTTCCCGATCATTTTAACTCAGAAACTTGCTATAATTATCCTTCTAGGACTAGTCTAAAAAGGCTGATATTTTGGTTCAGAAGATACTTAAATGTTGCTGCTTAAAATTATTTTCAAATGGGGACTTACTCTCTTCTTTCTAATGAGAGGAAAAAAAAACCCTTAAAGCACACACTGTCCGCATATTGGCGTTCTTTCCATGTGCTCTTCTTTCTGCTAGTCTTAGTTTATTTAAGATGTGCTTCTGCTGCATCAGTCTTGATACTTTTTTTTTTTTTTTTTTTTTTAGTCTTGCATCCTCTTTTATGATAATATCCAAGTTAAAAGTCCCTGGTCTGGAAACCTGCACATTCAGAGGGACTTCTTAGCGCACTGGTTCTTTAGCGGCCAAACATCTGTTTCTGGAGGGCAGCCCGAAGGCATCCGGATGATCATTCTACCACGGGGGTCCTAGATTCCTGACCCCAAGGGCTGAGGACATGAACACTGATCTGTTTTTGTTCTGTTCTCTGTCCTCTTGGTTGTCTGTAAGCAGTGTATCACAATTTAATATTTTCTTTTCTTCTTTCTGCTGCTGTGTGTCTCATCCCCCTTCCTGTAACTCACATCCCCTCTGTTCTGAAGCGACACTTATTCGTGTCTGGCTGGGAGGTTTAACCTGTCTGCCCCTCACTTCATCTGCTGATTGGGGGAAGCTTCAGAAATGGCTTTCTGCTTTAGGCCTTAAAGCCTAAAGCCTGCCTCCGCGACCCTGGGATCCATCCCAAGATACTCTGGAGTCCTCTCCTGTCACCAGTGTGGTGCAGAAAGTGCTGCAGAAAGAGCACCTGTGTTGCACCTTTAGTCCACCTTTTGTGGGTTGTCTGGTGTAATATTTGCATGACCTGGAGGTGCCAGGCGCTTCAGTGGCTCCCAGATCTGCCTACACAGCAGAATCACCTGGTGAACTTTAAATTTGTTTCTTAGGGCATTAAGACAGAACAGACAAGTGGAGGAGAACATAAAGATTGCCTGTAATGCCATGATCCAGACAACCCCCTACTGACATTAAAAACTAAAATCAAAGCAATAGGTGCACTTGTTAGAGGTGCAAATAGTACTGACTGTGAAAGCCTCCGCATCCCCAGCCCTTCTCCCCCACCTTCTCCTCCAGGGTATTGTTAACAGGTGGGGAAGTTTGCCTTAGAATTTTTTTCTGCAGATATCAGCATATATCTATCATCTATTGATAGAAATATGTATATATGTACGTACATATATATTTAAAACACAAATTAGCAGTTGTGTTGTAAATTGTAGCACTCTGCTGCCCCTTGATTAGGTTTTTTAAAATTTAGTGTCCTTAGAGATTGTTTCGTAGTGATACTCTTATAGTTGCCTAGCATTCCATAGAACATTCTGTTGGATGTGCTTAAATCATGTAATCATTCTCTTATTGATGGCTCTGTTGGTTGTTCCCAGTTCTTTGCTATTCCAAATAACACAGGGAACGTCCTTGTCCTTGTATCTTGATAAAACTTCCCAGGCACAGATGTTCCCAGCAGTGGACTTGCTGTCTCAAAAGGTGCAGGCATTTTTTTGTGCGTGCCTTTTTTTCTTTTTTTTTTCACTTGTCATCATTTAATGAATCTCCCACCATGTGGCTTCAAGCTACCAGGACACAGGCCCACCCACACCCTTAATCTTCTCCTCAGCTCTTCTGCTGAAGAATTTGGCCTTAAGGATGACAGCCTGCTTTGGGAGCTTTCCCTCCCCCAGAACTTTGTAGTAACCCGATCGCACCACATCAGTGATAGGAGCAGCTCCAGTCTTGCTCTTGGCGGCATTTACCCGTGTCTGCTCACTGACCAAGGTCCACAGTTTATCAAGGTTGATGCTTGGGCAGAAGCTCTGGTCCCTCTTTAAGTGGTAATGCCTCATACCAACTTTCCCAAAGTATCCTGGGTGATATTTGTCGAAGTTGATCCTGTGATGATGCATGCCACCAGCATTACCGCGGCCTCCCGGGTGCTTCCGGTGTTTGCCGATGCGGCCGTGGCTGTGGCTCACGTGGCCCCTAAGTTTCCGGGTCTTCCTTATTCTGGATGGCATGTCGGCGGCCGAGACCAAAGAGCTGTGCATGCCTTTTCCATTTTGATAGACACTCGAAATGATCATACAGTTTGTACTTGGGGAAATATTTTTTTAAATACAGATTTTCTAGGCCCCATCCCAGACCTACTAAATTTACAATTTCTGGGGGTGGTATCTGAGAATCTCTGCTTAATGAAATGCAACTTTCAAGGTGATTCTGATGCAACTGGTTCTCTGACCACTGCTAGAAGAAGAGAGAGAATCTGCCCAAACCCTGAGGGTTGATGGTTGTATGCTGTGGTCATAGATGCACGCCAGAGGTGAAGCTGCGAGGAGGGACCTTGGGGCAGTTGGCCGAAGCTGCGTGCACATTCTTTGTGCTGCTGCTCAGAGGCCATTTTGCAGGAGAGCAGTCTTTGAACTCTTGCCTTGTTTGACTCCCCTGACAGAAACCACATGAAGTGGGTCTTGGAGCTGTTTCTTCAGCTCCTTTTCACTCTATGGCAGGTTAGCACTAAGTGGTATCTGTCAGACTTAACCCCAGTTCTGCCTGGTTTTCGTACCCAAAAAGTCCTTTTGCCTCAGCAAACCCAAACTTTTCCAAGTCAGGTTGACTTAGAAATCCTGGTCCTAGGGACCCTGCTGAAAACTGCCTGGGGAGTGAGAGGCAGCAAGCAGCCAGTCGGCCTCCGCCCACCTGCCTGTGGGAGAGCTGTGTTGACACTCCAGAATCCTCCATTGAAGGATAGGGTCAGGGTTGCTTTGGTTTGGTTTTGTTTTGTTTTAAGTCAGTATTCTCTAGCTACAAGCTAATGTACATTAAGGTTTTTTTTCTTCTGTGACCTGGGAAGTCCTTTGTTCCTGGGCAGAGACCTGGTGCGTTTCAGGGAGAGGTTGCTGGAGCTCTCGGGCTCCTGTTGAAATCTTAACAGATTCGGTTGCAGTCACCATGTCATTTGGCTCTCCTCCCTCTTAGAAAGTCTAATCTTTAGTTCCAGAAAAACTTAGGCCATTGAACTCTTTACACATAGAGCTGCGCTTGTCAGGAGACTTTGTTCGTATTAAGCTTTTCACGCAAGCAGGACTCTCAGTCGGCATTGGCCAAGGCAAGGTTGGTGTCTCTTGGTGCAGCAGGAACTGCCTGTTGCCTCTGATCAGCATGAGGTGCTAAATGTAGTTCGGGCTGGGCCTGGGCGGTGGTAGTTGGGATGGGAACAGTGGCTTGGTTTTACTTAGCTGTTCGATCAGTGGGTTTTGTTTTTGTTGTTAGAATATATGCTTTTCTGAGGTTTGTATGTACTAACCATCGCCCTTCCCCACGTCACAGAATGTCACATTAAAGCCCAGGCAAATTCTACTCTTTCTGTTCATCTGTGTAGGGAACTCTCAACTTTGGTGGGATCAGGGTGGGCAACGGACCGACAGAGGAGGATGCTGAGATTATTCAGCATGACCAGCTCTCCACCCATTCAGAGGACGCAGAGGAGGTAAGATCAGTGGTGCGGGCTTCCTCTCCTCCCACCTCGGGTCAGCCCTAGTCTTGTGTCCCTAAGTGGCCTCACTCCTCCGCTCCTTGAAACAATGAAAAGACTAATACTGAGGATCGGCTTGCTTTCTGGACCTCTGAGGGCGCTACAGCTTTTTCCAGTGGCCCCTGCTCTGAACGCCAGGTGTTGCCTGCAGAGCCCGCAGCAGTTGTGTTCTGTTGTCCGGCTTCCTGAGTTCCAAGCGGCCCACAGTACCCTGCACGCAGATCTCAGTTATTGACTGCTCCCCTCGGGGCCGAGGCAGAGCCAGCCCCAGCGCCCCAGCTCTTACTGCCAGAAACCCAGGCCACTTACGGCGGCTCCTTCATCCCTTGCCCCTGCCCAGAATGGTTCCCGTTGGAACTTTAATCAGCGGGACTTTTGAATTCCTGTTCCACTAATGTGCTCTTGTTGCAGACATTTTATTGAGCCTTTTAAAAATGTGACTTGCCTGCTTTTTAGCCAAGTTTAGTCTAGTTTAGCCAAGCTAGACTTTTCCTTAAACCACCATTGGATTTTTTAAAATCCAATCTCCTTGCCTGACCGTTCGTACCACAAAGCCTCTGAGCTGAACTTTTGAACCTCATCTATTCAGTATATTCTTTTTAAAACAAATAGAAAAGGAGTTGAGGACCCAGGGGACTGGACTTTGCAGTCTGACTGACCGCGTCTGCTATGTGTATGACTTTAAAAATAAATTGCAAGGCTTGAGATGCCTTTTAAAAATTAAGTATCAACACTCTTGGTCCTGCTGACTTTGCTCTCCGTTTGTGCTGAGGAGGCTTGCCTCCAATGTCAGACCATTTAACATTCACAGTCCCCACGCCCCCGCCCCCAAGAAGCAATCAGTAGCCTTGTGCTCATGACTTGTGACCTTGTGTGTGGCATGGCTTCCCACTAAGTGTAAATTTGTGTTTTCAAGCCTACCGAGGATGAAGTGGTAAGAAACAAGCTGGCTTTAGCTTCATGTTTATCTGGGGCTTCTCTTCCCGTCCTTGTGATCACTCTGCTGTCCCTGCTGCATCCTGGGGCCACACATGACACCCATGTATTCTGCATCTCACTGGCCATTTCTAACCAGTTTGTGAACCCGTGTTCTGAAAAAGCTCATCTCCATTAACTGCATCTCACGTCAGTCACCTCTGTCTTTGTTTCATTGACTTTGCTGATCTAATGCCTTGAGAATGGCTTTAAAGGAGCTACAAGTAATGTCTGCACTGGCATTCTTGAAGTGACTCCCCTTGGGAGTTAAATCCCATTGGCCCCTGCCTTCCTCTCCTGTGTTGTTATGTATGGTCGCTCTGCCCCGGGAATAACTGTTTCCTCCCTGCTCCTCTGAGTGCTTATGGGAAAGCTTGCCCTTCCTCCCTGTCTGAGATGCAGCCAACCTCTTCCTGCTGCCCTCATCGGCTTGATGATGCTTGGAGTGAGAATGCTGGACGTTCGCTTGGGGTCAGCTTTACCTCCACGTGACCCAGTTGGGAGGTAGACAGTTTTCAAAAGGAGGCTTTGCCTCTCAGATGCATCCCAGAAAAAACAATCCATCTGTGTGAAAGGAGTTCATGTTATACCAGTCACACATAGAGGACAACAGAGAGTAGAAAGAAAGTTGGCTAAATATTCTGGCCACAGCCAGAGAAGAAGGCCTTCTAGCTCAGCAGTAGTTCATTTAGCAATATACAAGCTTTGAATTGGGTTTTTAAAATAGGCCTTGCTGCACTGTTTGCATCTTCCCCCCAAATTTCTCTCTTAAAATACCCAGACCTGTGAACCTTTCCCTTTCCTGGCTTTCCTGGTCCTCTCTAAGGGGGCAGTGGGATGGGAATGGGAAAAACCTTTGCTGTTCTGTGTGAAAGCAGACAGTTGTCAGTCTTCCAGAAGGCCGGAGAGGCTCCTTTGCTGGCATCTAGGAGCTTCTGCGTTCCTCTGGACCACTCATCTGTGCAGAGCCACAGGCTGAGCCGCCTGGAAGGTCCCTGTCAGCACAGTCCTCACGTGTAGCCACGTCCCAGGGGAGTTGACATCCAAACAAGATGGACTGGAATTCAGCCTCCCCAGTCTCTGGCCCCCCAGCTCCATCAGAGGTTCAGTTTCCCACAGCGTCCTAAGTAGTGAGGACATTTTATCATCGTTAGGTACATACACAGTCTAGTTCTCTACAGCCAGGTTTAGATAGCTGTCTCAGTTACCTAAATACGTCACAGGTGGAAGCAGCAGTCCCTCTCCCTGGGGCATCAACAGTCCAGCTGCAAACCAGAGCCAGGCTCGTCAGTTGTCTGGGAAATTTTTGAAGGCCGTAACCACTCAGCAGGGGTCAGTGGGACCTCTCCCCACTGTGTCATCTCTCTAGGTACATTCATCCAACCCATCCATTCATTCACCCTCCATGTGCCAAGCACTCTGTTTAGAGCTGCAGGAACTGAGAGAAGAAAAACAAGTCCTTGCCTTCAAGGAACTCCCAAATTTAGGACACAGTCTGTGATCAAGGTGTGCCCAGGATGCTGTGGGAGCACAGGAAGAGGGCACCTGACAAACACTGGGGTGGGGGTAGGGAAGAGGAGGCCTGGAAAGGGCTCCCTAAGGAGATGATTGCTGAGGTTAGCTTGGTCAAGGCGGTGTCTCTGGAGGGAGAGGGAGGGAATGCGGATGCATCAGTATGTATAGTTATCATAAAGATACAGAGGCTGCGTCATCAAGATGCATTTCGGGGATAAACAAGTATTCAGCTTGGCTGGAGCTCGGAGTCAGGAGTTGAGGGACTGGTGAGAAGTGAGGCTAGAGGTTGGAGGACACCAGCCGTAGTAGAGTGTTTGGGTAAGAAGGAGCGTCAGAGGGCAGTGAAGCTGGAAGTGACACAGCGCATGCCATTGCTGAAATACCCTAGTGGCGGGTAGAGGGTGTATTGGGTGGGGGAGGGGCACAGTCTGAGAGGAGTCGGGAAAGAACTGGGAGGCCTGAAGGCATTTGCAGTGGGAGTTGGAAAGGAAGGGACCAGTATGAGCTGAAGGAAGTAAAAGCTGCAGGCCCCAGCGCCTTCATGAATGTAGGCAGTGCGAGTGAGTGAAACGTCAGGCTCGACTTCCAGGTTTGGGTGCCTGGGGCACTAGTAGTGACCCCCTGTTAGACATGGGATGAGGAGTAGAAGTAGGTCTTGGTGGGTCAGAGGAGAGCAATCGATGAGTTTAGTTTGGGTGGCATCGAGTTTGAAGCACCTGTGCTGCAGCAGGAGGAGATGTGGCACAGCTGGTTGGAAACGGGCAACACGGAAAAAGAGGTGTCCATTTGTAAGCCCCTCCCGGCGTGGCCACTGAAGGCCCGCGTGGCAGTGCTACAGGAGAGACGTTAAGGGCTGAGGCAGGAACTCCAGCACTTAAGGAGGAACCAAGAAGGAGGCTGAGAAGGAGCATCCAGAGGTAGGAGGAGAACCAAGAGGAGGTGAGCCTTCTCAAGAGGGGCCAGGACAGGGCAGTAGTGGCGGACACCGCAGAGGCTCAGGTCACAGGATGTCTGTGAGACCTCCCGGCTGGGAGGTGAGGGGAGCGCGCGAAGGAGGCGCGCGGAGCCGAGGGGGCGCAGGAGGTGAGGGGCAGGCACGGTGCGGCAGCGGGGAGGTGGTAGAGAGTTAGACGGGGCGTCTGCAGTGGTTCCGGGTCAGTCGTAGCGGACTCGCATGGGGCAGTGACAGACCTCTAAGCGCTTGCCTGGGTTTCTCGCTTAATTCTCGCCCCACTTAATATCTCCCCCCACTACGTAGATAAGAAAACTTACCCAAGGTTGCAAAGCAGGAAGTTGGGAATGGAGGAGAGGAAAAAGCTAGAGCAGTGCCTGGAAGGGAAGCTGTTCATGGGAGAAACTCAAGGTGGAATAAAAATGCTGCAAGGGGCTGGTTCTGAGGGAGCCCCGCACTCGCTTCTTTCTCAGAGCTCTTAGTTAAAGCCCTGCGCTCCTTGGAGCTGGGGGCCTGTCCTTCCTCAGAACGTGGGCTTTGGTGCGACGGCGAGCAGTGGTGGCAAAGAGCTCTTAACGGCACGTTGGGGTTCTGGTGACTGTGATTATCCTAGTTTTCAGGGTAACTAGGAGACTTGGAAGAGCCTGTTTCAGAAGAAAAACCCAGAAGTACTCTGGGTGTAGATAGTCAAAGGTGAGGGAAAATGAGGCAGAAGCCCAGAGATGGCGAGTTGGAGCGGGCCCCTCCCCCCACTGGCCATGCCTGTGAGGCCTGGGCCGTTAGCGCCTTACCAGCCAGCCCTCCTCTCCTGGCCCCATGTGATTTCTCAAGACTGTTCTTTCTGGTATCTTTTGGGGATGAAGTCATGTGAGTCTGCAAAGAAACTGGTGAAAAATAGACTCTGACCTGTGGGCAGGGCAAGCTGGGGAGGCCCACTGGGCAGTGGCCCTGTGCTCCTGGAGTCTGGTCTGGACCACGTGGGGAGGGGCGGGGAGGCCCCAGGGAGGGGAATGGCCCACCTCCTGGCCTTCAGTGGCTGTGGCCCCACCCAGGAGAGTGAGGCCCGGAAGCGTGCCTGCGGCTTCTCTAGCAGCCTGGCTTGGGGCAGCCCTAACAGGGAGCTCCCGGAAGCTCGCTCCAGCCCCTCTGCTTTATGCTGCAGATAATTTCTGATGTTGAGACAAAAACTGGAAGAAAGGGAGCGTGAGGAAAACAGAAACAACAATACACGTTCTGTTAGTCTTCATGTGTCCAAGTAGGAATTTGTAAAACTTCTGCTAAAACGTCCCTGTGTGATCTTTTCAGAAGTCTCAAAAGTAAAAGGAGGTTATCTTGCCGCCAGCGTGTTGTGAAAATAAGAAGTGGCTGCAGAGGCTTAGTCTCCAGGCGGTTTCCAGCCTGGTGGCCTGTCCCCTGACGTACGACCCGGGGAAGAGCCCTTTCTGCCCTCCTGGCTCATTCAGAGGAGGGTGCTCCGCTCTCAGGCACCGTGAGGTGGAAGTCAGCCAGAGCAGGTGCTCCCAGACCGCTCTTACCTCGACAGGCAGCCACTCCGGAGCTGACAGCCTAGTGGGGAGAAAAAGCAGATGTGTTGAGAAGAGTCTCATTAAGATGTAGTTCATTAAAATGTGATGTGTTGAGGGGCATGGGGTGTCCCAGTCGGGGGCTCAGCCAGGCAGGATTTCTGGGGACGGCACGGCTGAAATCCCCACCAGGAGTTCAGCACCGGGGGCTCCAGGCCCATGTAGCCGTTCGTGCCAGCGCTCAGAGCCCTGCACACGCCCCTCCCAGCCTTATATCTTCTCTCTGATTTCCTCCCATGACAGTTTGATTTTGGGGACACCATGGTCCACCAGGCCATCCACACCATTGAGTACTGCCTGGGCTGCATCTCCAACACCGCCTCCTACCTGCGGCTCTGGGCCCTCAGCCTCGCTCATGCACGTGAGTGTATTTCTCTCAGGTCAAAAACTATGTTTCTCCCCTTCTCCGGGCACTCCCTCAGGTGGGGGCTTAAAGAGAGTGGAAATTATGTAAAGCCTCTGGAATTATTGACTCCTGAATCCAGAGAATGATGTACAGGTGGGAGGATCAGTGCTTTTGCCAGGTTAGCTGGTAAGGTCGCAGAAAGCCGGGGGCAAGGAAGACTGCGATTGAGGGAGGCAGAGCAAAACGCAAGGCCTGCAGCACCCCTGGCCCAGCTGAACCGGATGTCGTGTCTCCCCCCGTTCCGCAGAGCTGTCTGAGGTGCTTTGGACCATGGTGATCCACATCGGCCTGAGCGTGAAGAGCTTGGCGGGAAGTTTGGCGCTGTTCTTCATCTTCGCCGCCTTCGCCACCCTGACTGTGGCCATCCTCCTGATCATGGAGGGCCTCTCAGCCTTCCTCCACGCGCTGCGGTTACACTGGTGAGGGGCAGCGCGGGGCCGAGGGTGGGGACGTGTCCTTAGCTGCACTGAGGGCAGTTTTACTCCTGTCCAGAATGCAGAGACACTAGGAAGTATCTTTCACATCCTCATACCCAAGGACGTACTTGGTAGTGAGCCTCAGGAAATGTGCACAGAAGAGCACAGCTCACTTCCACAGCTGCCAGGGAGGGTTCTCTGGTGAGTGTTGTCACAGTTGCGCTCCCTGTCTTCAGCCTTCTTCAGTGCTCTTGATTATGGCTTAAAAGATCTGCTGGGGTTTTTTGTTTGCTTGGGGGTTTTCGCACTGGCATATAACTCTCTCCTGTCTTCAGAGCAGTGAAAGCAGCTCTGGAACAGATTCTACGTCCAGGAAAGTGCTAGAGCACACTGCCCTCATTTCGTCCCCCTCATTCTGTCATCGTGCCGGTGTCTTTGGGTAGGACCCCTGGCAGCTCTGTGGGAGTAGGGGGATTCTTGACTCCATAGCACGCTAGCTCAGTACACGGAAGCAGCTTCTTCTGAAGGGCAGGTTTTGGACTTGTTAGTTTTCTTTAATGTCGTTTTTGGCTCTTAATGGCTCTGCATGGAGATAGCTCCGTCCCAGGGAGTGGGAGATCTGGGGTCTGGTCTGGACTGTGACTCCATGACCTCAAAGTAAGGTTGCCAGGTTTAGCAAATAAAATTACAGAGCACTCAGTTACGTTTGGATTTCAGATAAACAGGGAATATTTTTTTACTGTATTTCCCGAATGTCCATGGGACATACTTGTACTAAAAACTGGGCATCCGTACTTTATCTGGCTACCCTACCTCAAACCCTACATCTTCGCGTCTCCATTTCCCCCTTCACATTATGATTCTCCCTCTCTTTTGTGGTCCAGTGGCTCTGGAAGCTCTAGACCCTCTCTTCAGAGAAACACCCCCCTCAATGTGTGCACACACAGTTTTACCAGTTTAGGGGCTCACAAACTCACTGACCCTACCTTAGGACTCCCTAGACGAGATGATCTGTGGTGTTAATGACCTCAAGGTCAGAAGAGAGCCATGACTGTCTCTCTCCATCACTTCTCGAAACCTGAAGAAAACCAAAATCTGAACCTGAGAAACCTCTTCCCCACTCCCTTTATCTTTGATTTTTCTCCTGGCTTGTTACAGCTGAGCCTGCTCAAAGATTCCGCCGTTTGCTGTTCTAAATTACAGAGGGGAACATGAGGTGTGTAAGGGTGAGCCGTGGCCGGGACTTACTCTTCCCTCAAAAGCTCCTTTAGAAGAGTCCGTCCTGCTGCGTCAGTACACGGTGTTTTCTCAGGCCTGGCCCTCTCCTCCTGCCTCCCGTCCCCTCCCCGCCCAGCTGTTGTTTACTGGGAGCCAGGAGGCTGGCCACGCTACCGCTACCGGCTCTCAGCTTATCAGCGCACGCTCGCCCCAGCACACTTCCTACGACTCAGTGCGAGGGGACGTCTGTGCTGCCGCCCTGGGGTGACTCACTTTTTCTTGCCCTCTTGGCTTCCTTTCCTATTCCCTTCCCCGCCTCCTGAGCCCTGGGCTTGAGGGAACAGTTACCACGCCACCTTGACTCCAGCCCAAGTGGGGAGCCTGTTGCATCCTCCCTGGGTGGGTGGGAGCAGCCAAGGAGCTGGAACGGACCTGTGAGAGCAGTGAACCAGGCACCACGGAGCACGGAGGGCCGCCTGGGCTCAGGCCTGTTGTCCAGAATGAGCTGAGGCGGTTGGGAGGTCATGCTTTGCTGCCTGCAGGATTACTTCTTCCTCAGGCTCACCTGCGGCCTTCGAGTGAAGGTGTCTTCCCACGTCCTCATGCACGAGCCCAAGGAAGTGACAAGTGGCGAGAGAGCAGGCTTCAGAATCGGGTGACCCGAGTTTAAATTCCAGCTCTGCCGGTGCTGGCTGGGTGACCCTGAGGAAAGGACTCACCTCTCTGAACCTCACTTGCTCTCATGTGAAAAGAGAGGATAATGTCCACGTGACAGGGTTGCTGTGATTAAGTAGGAAATAATGCACAGACCAAGTGACTGCCACGGTGCCCTGGCACACCGTAAACCTGTGTTCAGTTGCAGACGCGGCTGCCCTGCGGAGAGGGCTGTGGCCCCTGTAAAGATCTGCTTCCAGTCTGTTAGAGAGAAGGGAGACCCCAGGGGGATGCACATGATACCACTTGAATGCCTCGCAGATGCAGTTTGCAAGGAGTAGTCTGGTCAGACATATTGTACTTGCAGGGTGGTGGGTGGTTGCTGTTGTTTGGTAGTGGAAATATTGGGTAGAAGAGAAAAAACAGTGAAAACTCCTTTGTGCAACTTTCAGAATCCCATCACTGGGGGCCTGTTTGGAGCATCTCCCCCACCACCAGAAAGGAGTGAATGAAATTGGTGCTCATGCACCCCCTCCTGGCTTAGTGTGGACATGCCTCGAGGATTCCTGGGTCTTAGTCCAGCAGGACTGCAGGAATTCCGAGTTGAGGCCATCCTCTTGCGGGTGGGAACAGCTGGGCCCACTGAAGATGGCTGCAGGGACATTGCTGCAATTTTTCCTGGCGTCCAGCCTAGGCATCTTCATACCTGTCACTTTACCCCTGGTGTTCAGCTGGGGTTTCTTGATTCTGATGCAAGGGCTGCCCCATTACACAAGTTCTGGGTCTCTTTGGTGGGGACAAGAAGAAAAACCTGTGATTTGAAAGCAAGGATAAACCACAGGTCTGAGGTTCATGTAGGGTCGTGAGGAGGCAGGTGACATCTGGAAACAGCAGTGAGCGGGTTTGTGCACCCGCCTGCTAATTCTGTCTCCTCCCGAGTTACGTCTGTCTCTTTTCCTCCCACCAGCTGTGTGTATTGTGCTTGGTCTTCTTGGCTACCATAATGAGATGTCTTTTCTTCCTCAGAAAAGGCAAAGGCAGGGGTATGATTTGTGGTTTTCACTGTGGACACCGGACTGCTATTAGCAGAAAGACCGTCGCCCCATGGCCCGCCTTCACAGCAACCTCATCCCTTCCTAGCTAACGGATTCCACATGAACACTCACAGACTGGGGGCTAAAGGGACAGATTTGGGGACCAGTTTGTTGTAAGGAATTCAGTGGCGCCACAGCAGGACCCCGCGGGGTGGCTGCCCAGGAGAACGAGAACACCTGAAGTGTGACCTCATGGCCTCGGCACTGCTTGGAGAGGGACAGAACCATCTTTCTAGAACTGCCTCCCCTCGGTCACATCCCCACAGGCAAGGGAGGAGGCCCAGGCTTTCCCCTTCATTCACTTGAGAAGACATGGTTTCTGTCGTGGGGCAGGAGCACTCTCTGGACTCCCAGTTAGTCCTTCTGGGCCACTGGGTTGCCTTTTCCAGGTGCGGGAGCTGGCGGGGGTGACAGAGAACCCCCTCTGACTGCCTGAGGCTCTCCTCACATCTACTGAATCCTGAGATGCGTTTTAGTGGCCTGGGGCGTGGCGGGGTCCATGGAGGTGCCCCGAGCAGAGCCCCTCAAGAAGGAAGAACTTGCAGGGCAGCCAGTGGGGCCCCGCTGTGCCCCGGCCCAGAGAACTTCGTGTTTATCCTTTCTCAGGAAGCACCCAGCTCCCGGCTGGGAGGGAGGAGAGGGCGGGGAGACCAACAGGGAAACTGCTTCCAACTTTGCGCCGGGAGGGTGAGGTGAGCACGGCTGAGAAGGGAGGCGAAGTCAGGCTGACGCTGAGATACCTAAGATGTCCCTGGTGGGGGCCACCCTAAGTCACCTCAAGCAGCAGCTGGTGGGCAAGGTGGTGTCAGGTGGTGTGTCCGAGGGAGCGCCCATCTGCTCACACAGCAGAACTTACGTGCCCCCGTCCCAGGCGTGTGTCCCCTGATGTAGATGAGGCAGGCAGGGTGATGCCAAGAGAAGGGTGGTGGTCCCTCAGGCGTCTGAGAACGTCTGCAGCTTCTCCATTCACCCAGTCTGAAGTTGGAATTGTTTGTGTGATGAGCCAGCCAGAGGTCAGAGTTCCAGATACCTCACAGACCCCAAGGTGAGTTGCCCACCGTCTGGCTGTACGCTGTTGAGCAGAGTGAAATACCATCGCCGTGTGCAGACACAGCGTACCCAGCGTGGAGGATTCAGTCGTCACAGCAGTGGGCAGGAAGCAGGAACCTGCCCCCATCCCCACCGCATTCCCCCAGAGGAGGCCTCAGGAGCTGGGCCCTCTTCTCCAGGTGTTGGGGCTCAGGGCTGAGTCCTGTGACTGACTGCAGTTTGAAATACCCTCTCCTGGATCGCATTTACTCTGAGGGAGGCTTGGCCGAGACACTGATGGGAATCCTCCACGGGCCGGGAGGCTTTGGGGGCCTTGGTGTGGCCCCCAGAATGTAGGGTCGGGGAGAAGGCTGCCTGTTCTTACGCCCGCACAGAAAATTCTGTTCCCCTCTTCTCCCCAGCGGGTGGAGCTGGCCGCTCTGCAGTCAGCTCCTCAGCCAGCGCCCCAGGGCTGAAGGGGCCTCTGAGGACATCTCGGGGCTACCAGCAGACAGTCCTCTTCCCACTCCCTTTTCCCTGATTCCTCCCTTATCTCGGAGGGAGGCCGCCCTGGCTGAAGGCTGAGTGAGGGGCATGAAGGTGGAGAGCGTCTTGGCGCCCTGCTGTGCAGTCACAGTCAAACTGCTGCCTGCGGCCTGCCCCAGGGATCTGGGGCCCCCAGAGTCACACAGCACTGAGTGGAAACTATTCCTCAGGGCAGCTCTCCTTGGCTTTCTTATCCTCTGAATCATGCATTTTTCTGCCCATATTTGGTGGTGATTTGGTTGCTGGGCAGACATCCAGGACGAAGTCGCAGCCTGGCTCTGCATACAGGCGTGTGCTCCTTCCTGCCCCCTCAGAGTTTGAAGGGCCCAGGGAGACCATCGGGGATGGATGCTGGGCTGCCGGGGAAGGGAGCTAGAGCTGTTTTTCCTTTCAGTCCCCAAGAGAAGAATTCTTTCTTAGATGCTTTTGTAGTTGGAGGATGTTTTTGCCGTTGCTTTGAGAAGACTTCCCCTCCTAACTTCCCCCTTTCCTGGGAATTTCCTCCCCTAAGTCGAAAGCCTCCACTGTTCACTAGCAACCCTCCCTTCTCCTTCCTCCCCCAAGAAGAGAAATAAACAAGAAAACAGTGGCGCCTGCCAGGGTTCCTTGCGCTGAGCTGGTGGCTACTCACAAGCTTCCCTTGGAGGTCCGCTGTGGGCCCTGCCAGGAAGGGGGTGTTGGGGGGACTCTTTTTCATCTTTAGAGGCTCAGGCCAGCTGAACGTTTTTTGCGCATGGCCCTCTGCAGAGAGTTTTGCATAAACACACTCTCCGCTGAGCAGGACGGAGCAGGAACTGAAGCCAAACCAGCGCACTGGTGTGCACTCTTGCCGAGGGCAGGCCCTGGGCGACACGAGTAGGAGGTTGTGTTAGGATTAGGGTTGTGTGTGCCATGAGCAGGCCAAGGTCTGGGCTTTGTGGGCGGCAGGAGGCTCGGGGAGCTTGGGGTTGGGTCATCTTTCTGGCCCAACTGTGGAGTCCCAAAAGGTTTCTGTGGAATGATGAGTCTCCTCTTCTCTTTCTCCAGGGTGGAATTCCAGAATAAATTCTACAGCGGGACGGGTTTCAAGTTCCTACCCTTCTCCTTCGAGCACATCCGAGAAGGGAAGCTTGACGAATAAGCCCCTCAGGGGGGCTGTGCGCCCTCTGCCCTCCCCACTCCCTCCACAGTGATTAGCTGTGCTCCGCTTGCCGTTGGTTGTGATCCCTGGGTATCAGGGCATCTGAGTCATCCCTGCCACCCTTCCCCCAGCCACCTGTGAGTCATTTAGATAGACCCAGCCCTTCCTGGGTCCCCTGCCACCTCCAGCTTTGTGTGTTGTAGTGCAGTGATTTTTCTGGAGAGAAGCGGGCCCGAGCGGTCACTCAAACCCACTCCCACTGGGCACCCTCCTTGCCCTTCCAGCCTCTGTCCAGCCCTTCCTCTGCCCCCTGGTGGTGAAGCCGTTTGTGCATTTACACAGGAGCCCAGAGCGCTTGGAGGGAGCGCCTTCGCTGTCCGCACCCAGACTTTGAGCCCCTGCTCCTGCCACTCTCCTTCCTGGTTGGGGATGGAGTGCTCTTGAACACTCCCCACTCTTGGATTAGCAGGGGTGGGTCCAGGAAGGTGGTGTTTCTGTCCTCTGCCCATCCCCTCTGGTCTTCAATGTGCTCGTTAATCAGGAATTCAGCTGGACCCAACTGTGCCAGCGTGCGTGGCTTCTCCCTGGCAGCCCCAAGGGCCCCTGGATACCCTGCACCACCTTCCTGACCCCCACCCTAAACTCACACCCTTTCCTCCTCCTTCCCAGAATGCCCCTTTAGCACCCAGCATAACATACACAGCAGGGTGGACCCAAAGCAGAGGTCCTGGCTGGCTCCTCTGGTGGCTGCTTCTCAGGCCATGCGTGGGCCACAAGCACGCCCTCGGGGCAGAGGGTCCAAGTCCATGCTCTTTCCTGGTGCAGACCCGGAGACCTTTCCCCACCCCCAATCACGAGTCTTGAGTGCGGAACTGTAGTCATCAGGGCTGGTTCTGCCTGCAGACCTGCCTTGCTCTGCCCACCGGCGCCCCTCCCCACTTCCACACCGACCCCAAGTGGAGCAAGTGGGTCCTGGGCAGGGAAAGTCAATGTCATTTACCATTTGCTGATTGGAGGCAGCTGGCAGGGCCACCAGTGCGTGCAGTTGTGAGAGCTGCGTGGCCCTGCCCTGTCAGGGCTGGTGGGGAGTGCCCCCAAAGGGCCACCACCCCTGTCGCCCCCACGCCAGGACGTAGATCTTGGGGCCTTTTAATCATGCGTTGGCACAGCAGCCCTGGCTGCCTCAGCTAAATCGATCCCCGTGCCTTCAGTGAGCAAGAGGACCCCCCTCAATTGGCCGGCCCCTTCCCACCCCACCCCTACTCCCTGCTTGTCTGGGAGCTGCTTAGCGCTGCTCACTGGACTCTCCCAGGCTGGGCCGCCCGCCCCAGCTTCACCGTGCAGTAGCCAGTGTGACCCGACCCAGCCCTTGTGCAGAGCCCCCTTCCTTCTGGTCCCTGTGGTTTACATGATGATCTTTGCTCTGTTTACGGCGGGGGTTTGAAGCAGAGTTCTTTATCACGAACCCTGCCCAAGGCCCTTCTGTTCAGACATTCCTGTGCGGAATAAAGTGTGTTTGACTCTGTCAGGGAGGCTGCTTGTCTGCGTGCCTACAGCCCCTAGCCCCTGCGTCACTCAAGGCTCAGCCCTCCTGAGCCCACCTAGTATCCTTACACCTGCCACTTCCCTCTGCCAGCATTTCTGCTTTTTCCTCTGATCAAAGACCGCAGTTGCAGTGGCCCTGGCCAGGCAGTTAGTTTGTGAAATTCTCACCTTATCTCAGGTTTCCCAAGGGCTTTCCCACTCCCTGAGCCCCACTCCCTGAGCCAAGGCAGCTTTTCAGACACTACCCATGTTGGGGGGGGGACTTGGGGACCCATCTCTGTCCTGCTTTCTGCACCACACGCAAACAGCCAGGGCAAGCAGGGACCTGGACGCCTGCCCACCCTCCTCTCCCTCTTCTGTGAGCGTGCTCTCCAAGGCTCAGCAGCCTGGCTATTTTGAGCCCTGATTGCCTCTGGCCTTGGTGTAGGCGGAGGCTCGGCGTAGGGTTGGTTCCTGAGGGCAGCTGGAAAATTCGAGGTGCTGAGGCAGGCAGCCCAAGAGCTCAACGGGCTGTCCTGGCAGGCGGGGTGGGCCAGGGCGGGCGCCTCCCCCTCCTCACTGCCATGTAAGGTGACCACATTCTTTCTCAGCCCTCCCTCTCCATTCCTCCCTCTTGGGGCCTCCAGGGCAGGGGCTGCCCAGGAATGTGAACAGCAGCCTACCAACTGCTGCTCCAGGAGGAGCAGGAACACCCTGTTCATTCCATGCTCCTCAAACCCTCTCCTCCCTGACAGGCCACCTTCCCTGGAGCAGCCCTGGGTACAACACCCAGCATCCACTCCTCAAAAAGCTGAGGGTGGACATTCAGGTAAATGAGCCCTTTTAACCTCTTCTCTGTTACTGACTCAGATAGATAACTAGGAATCAATGGACTAGAATTGAGAGTTCAGAAACAAACCCTAACATGTATAGTTGACTGATTTTCCACACAGGGGCCAAGATAATTCACTGGGGAAAAAACAGTCTTCAACAGATGGTGTTAGTACAACCGGGTACCCACATGGAAACAAATTTGGACTGCTATCCGCTATATACAAAAATTAACTCAAAATGGATCGTAGACCTAAACATAAGAGAAGTCTCAGAGGAAATCATAGGAGTACATCTTCCTGACCCTGGGTTAGGCAGTGGTTTTTAGATACGACGTCAGAAGCATGAGTGATAAAAAAGAAGATAAAAGATAAGTTGGGTTTTAGCAAAATTAAAAACTTTTGTGCTTCGAAGGACAGGATCAAGACACTCCTCACACTGGAAGAAAATATTTTCAAAGCATGTATCTAATAAGGAACTTGTATCTGGAATATATACAGAACTTTTACAACTCAGTAATAAAGACAAATACCTCAATTTTTAAAAGGACAAAGGATTTGAACAGGCATTTCTCCAAAGAAAACACGAATAGCCAATAAGTCCATGAAAAGGTACGCAGCATCATTAGTCATTAGGAAAATGCAAATCGAAACCACGAGGAGACACCACATCACACCCACTAAGAAGGCAATAATTTAAAAAAGACAATTACAAGTGTAGAGACTTCCCTGGTGGTGCAGTGGTTAAGAATCCACCTGCCAATGCAGGGGACATGGGTTTGAGCCCTGGTCCGGGAAGATCCCACATGCCACAGAGCAACTAAGCCCATGCACCACAACTACTGAGCCTGCGCTCTAGAGCCCACGAGGCACAACTACTGAGCCCGTGTGCCACAGCTACTGAAGCCCGCACACCTAGAGCCCGTGCTCCGCAACAAGAGAAGCCACCACAATGAGAAGCCCATGCACCACAACCCGTGCACAGCAACGAAGACCCAACGCAGCCAAAGAGAAATTAAAAAAAAAAAAAAAAAAGCTTACAAGTGTTGACAAGGATGTGGAGAAACTGGAACCCCCGTCCACTGCTGGTGGGAATGTAAAATGGTGCAGCAGCTTTGGAAAGCAGCCTGGCAGTTTCTCAAAATGTTAAACGTAGGATTAACTTAGGACCCAGCAATTTGACTTCTAGATATCAAGAAAAATGAAAAAATGTGCACACAAACTTGTGCACAAGTGTTCGTAGTGGCATTATTCATAATAGCCCTAAATGGAAACAACCCAAATGTTGATCAGCTGATGAATGGGTAAACAAAGGCAGTATATCCATACCATGGGTATCATTCTACAATAAGAAGGAAGGACGTGCTGATACACGCCGCAACAAGAATGGACCTCAGACACAAGGCCACATAACGTATAATTCCATTTCTGTGAAATGTCTAGAAGGGGCATATCTGTAGAGACAGAAAGCAGATGGGTGGTTGCCTAGGACCAGCTGCCGGATGGGGTTGGGGGCAGGGTTTCTTCTGGGGGATGACGAAATGTAAAATTAGATTATGGTGACAGTTGCACAACTCTGTGGCCATACTAAAAAACTGTTGAGTTGTACACTTTAAACTGGTAAACTTTCTGGTATAGATCAATAAAATGGGGCAGGGGAGGGAGGACTAGGACCTGCCCGGGAAGAAATTCCCCCCTAGCCTGGATGAGAAGACCTGGGCCAGTGGGTCACTGGCTAAGCTGAGCTTCCAGGATCTAGGGCCTTGGGCTGCCTCCAGCCCAGCCAGCTAAAGATGGGACCAACTGGGAACTGAGCCCTGGAGGGTGTGGGAATTCCCAGGAGCCCTGGGGTGGGGGTGGGGAACAGGATGGCTCCATTGCTCCTATTTTTAAGAGTCTTGGCCTTTACCCTGATCCCCTTCTGTGGAATCCCTGGACCCCAGCATCTGCTTAGTGAATCTGTGCCCCCAACCAGCGAATGCTTCCCATCCTAGAACCAATGTGAAGAGGGTGACTTTGGGCCTGCTCAGTATTATAAAGATAGGGACAATTCCATCACCACCTTCTGAACCGCCACCCCTCCTTTCCTGTCCCTCACTGGGGACCTGGGCAGGATTGTGTCTCTTTCTACCCAGGAGCCCTGGGTGGAAAGGGCATTGGAGCTCCCCTCAGATCTGAGCCTGTTTGCCTGCCCTTCCCTCTCCAGCCTACCCAAGGCAAGGCGTAGGCTGCTCCCTGGTGGCCAGACAGGGAAGGACTCATTCCTCCCCCCAGGTAAGATGGGTGGGATCCTAGCAGGGCTGTGACAGGCAGGCAACTGGATTGGCAGGGCAGACGGACAGGGATCTGGAGGGATTCTGGGGTGCATAGACAGAGGGGAGGCTGGCAGGAACGAAAGAGATGAGATAGGAGCGGAGAGAAAAAGTAATAAAATGTAGCACGTGGTAAAAGGATCAAACAGTACAAAAGGCCCTAATATAAAAGTAAGTCTTTGGCTCCAGCGTCCCAGTACCTTATCCAAAGCGAGCACTATTTACATAGCCTTAAACACACACACACACACACACACACACACACACACACAAACGGGACATACTTTACCCAGTGATTTGACATCTCTTTTTTTTTTTTAAAGAAGATGTTGGGGGTAGGAGTTTATTAATTAATTTATTTTTGCTGTGTTGGGTCTTCGTTTCTGTGCGAGGGCTTTCTCTAGTTGTGGCAAGCAGGGGGGGGGGGGCCGCTCTTCATCGCGGTGCGCGGGCCTCTCACTATCGCGGCCTCTCTTGTTGCGGAGCACAGGCTCCAGATGCGCAGGCTCAGTAGTTGTGTCTCACGGGCCTAGTTGCTCCGCGTCATGTGAGATCCTCCCAGACCAGGGCTCGAACCCATGTCCCCTGCGTTAGCAGGCAGATTCTCAACCACTGCGCCACCAGGGAAGCCCCTGATTTGACATCTTTTTTAATTTTTTTTTTTTTTTTTTTTTTTTTTGGCCGTGGGCTTGTGAGATCTTAGTTCCCCGACCAGGGATTGAACCCCGGGCCCTCGGCAGAGAAAGCACTGAGTCTTAACCACTGGACCACCAGGGAATTCCCCGACCTCTTTTTAAAAAGTACACTTTGCAGAACATTCCGAATCAGCACCAACACATCTTCCTCACTTTTCTATTTTTTTTTAGCAAATGCTTGGTATTTCATCCTATTGATGCAACTTAATTTCTTCAACCAGCCCCCCTATTGTCCTCAAAGAGTTCCCAGCTTGGTGGGGAAGACGAGAAAGACAGTGTGACACACCTGGAGTAATCGGTGACACTCTTGCCAAGCACCCATGAGCTCAGGCTGTGAATGTGCTACCAACCCCCCGGGATGGTGTCCCCAACCTGCTGCCCCTGCCAGCATCCGTCTGCCATTCTGGATGAATCCAGACCCCACAGAGAGGCACCCTGAGCCTGACGGTGGACCTGCAGCCCAATTCCCCCAAGCAATGTGTTCCCTAAGATCCAAATTGCTGGTAAAACAGGTCCTGGGAGGAGGAGAGTCTGACAAATCTCACCTGAAGCTAGAGGTGTTTGGAAGGGGGTGTTGGAGGGAGTGTAGAGAGGCCTGGGGGGCTACAAGCTATAGTTCCATGAGGACCCATCTCTCTGGGCAGGTCTAGGAGCTGCTCTCTGGGAAAGGCTGAGAGCCTTCTGATATTAGGAACTAGGTGGAACAGGGTTGCACCTCCTGAACTAGCTGCTTGCTGAGCTGGGAACAAGGCAGGGGGCACTGCAGCTTGAGTCTGCAGCTGGGGGCAGGGGGCAGAGGGGCAGAGCAAGCTCAGTGGACTCCCATGTACTCTTTCAGTCCAGGCTCTGGCAACCCTTCTCTGACCCCTTCCCTGTCTCTAAGCAGCTGCACTCAGGCCTGACAACCTGGAAAAATCTACACCTGCCTCCAAAAGGACTCAGAATCCCTTTAGAAAGTGCAGTCTTCATCAAAGGGCCCACCACTCCTGGCCATCACACAGCCCCACTCAAACCCTCCCTGCTGGTAAGCAGCCTGAAAAGTTGCATCTCTTGGGGGATAGTGGCAAAAACACTTATCTGAGAGTTAAGAGTTCCTGGTTCTAGTCCCAGACCTGCTGTCTTACTGGTCACTGATCTTTGCAGAGTCACTTCCTATCTCTGGCCCTCAGTTTCCCAGGATGTAAAATGAAGATAACTCCCATCCTGTTCAGCTGCTGCTACCGCTTACAGATCACATGAGAGCCCTGGTCACACCCACTAGGCCCCGCCCCATGGCCAGTCCAGGCTCACACGGTGCATCCCTCCTCCAGCTTCCTGACCTTTTAGTTCCTCAGATCTGCTCAGCTCTTTCTTTACCCTTCCTGGGTCTTCATATATGCATTTTTTTCTTCACAGAATGGTATTCCCCTCCCTCTTCTCCTGGACAATCCCAACTTAATTCGGATTAAACGTCACTTCCTTTTGGAAGCCTTTGGCTGGGGACCGTACACAGCATCACAAGTACAGTGGACCCCTGAACAACACGTGTTTGAACTGCCGGGTCCACTTATACAGGAATTTTTTTTCCATAAATACGTGCTACACTACTACATGGTCCGCGGATGCGGTACCCTGGATACAGGAGGGCTGACTGTAAAGTTATATTTTGGCTGCCAGAGGGTCGGCCCTCCTAACACACATGCAAAGTTTAAGGGTCAACTGCATAATGTAAATCTTTGTTTATATAAGTACTTGGTTTGTAGGTCTCCCCGGAAGAGGGGTGGCAGTGCCTGGTACAAAATCAACTTCAAATACTTATTGGGTGGTAGGATGGACGGAAGGAAAGTGATCTGCATGTGAAAGCGCGCTGTATCTGAAGGCATTTGTGAAGGACTACGAGTCACATCCGGCCCCGGACTTTTGACGTCACCAGGGTCACGCGCTCTTGCACCACGTGTGATCAGAAAACACCCTCAGGAGCTGGTGTGGAACCGGGAAGCTGGTCTCTCAGCCGCCGGCCGGTGCTTTACCTTCAGTTCCGCGTGACCTGAGGCCCTCAGCTGATTGGACGCGGCCGTCACGCCCCTGGTCCCGAGTCCCCATTGGTGCCCGGCAGGCTGAGACCGGTGGACCATGGAGACCGTGGCGGTGGCCGCGGCTCTGGGGTTCCTGCTCCTGACCGCGGCGGGGGGCTCGGCCGGGGACGAGGCCCGGGAGGCGGCGGCCGTGAGGGAGCTGCTGGTCCGGCTTCTGGGACCCGGGCCGGCGGCCTCCTTCTCTGTGTCGGTGGAGCGCGCCCTGGCGGCCGAGTCCGGCCTGGACACCTACCGCCTGAGCGGCGGCGGCGTCGGAACGCGGGTGCGGGTGCTCGGCTCCACGGGCGTGGCCGCCGCCGCGGGGCTGCACCACTACCTGCGCGACTTCTGTGGGTGCCACGTGGCCTGGTCGGGCTCTCAGCTGCGCTTGCCGCAGCCGCTGCCCGTGGTGCCGGAGGAACTGACCGAGGCCACGCCCAACAGGTACCGCGGCCGGACCGCGCCCCTCGGCTCCCTTGCAGCTCCCTGCCGCTTCCACCCACCCGGGCGCCAGCCCAAGCTGAAGTCCCCGCCCCTCCCCACCCTCAGCGCCGGGCTGCCAGGAAGCACTGGCCTTAGGGTCGCACGACCTGGCTTCAGACCCCAGGTCTGATTCTAAAAGCCTTGTATCTTTGAGCAAGTCACTTAGCCTCTCTGAGCCTCGGCTGGCTCATCTGAAAAATGGAAATAATGTCATCTACCGTGCAGTGGTGCCGCTTTGATTGTGAGGATTTGCACGGTGCGGGGTGTAGAATTTGTGGTGCATAATCGGTGATCGGTAAATGCCATTACTTTCCTCCCCCACCTCTCTCTTCGAAGATGCTTACTGAGGAATGACCCCCAGCCCTGTCACAGGCCTCTGTTCTAGCGTTTGCCCCACTACACCGAGGCGATGCATTCACACAGCTGCCTCCCCATTAGACTGTGGGGAGAGGGATTTCCCCCCTCTTCAGGACAGGGGCCAACTTTGCCATATGGCACTCAAACGCTGTACACAGAGTAGGAATGAAAACGGAATATGCTCTCCCAAATATCTGCGAGGCTAGGGAGCTGAGTGCTGGGCGCAGGTGGGTGGGCACCTTCGGAAGCTCAGACTCCACCTGGAGTGGATCCTGGAGTGAAGCAGTAGAGCTCACGTCTGGAGCCACGTCTTTCTGGGTTAGATCTGGGTGGTGTGGAGAGCTGTTCCAGGCCCGGGATGCCCTCCAAGTTCTTCCCCAGGCTGTGGACCCTCACCCTCAGCGGTGAGGGACATTATCTTTGCCTCCAGGGCCACGCCCCAGCTCACGCCCCTGCCTGCAGGTACCGCTATTACCAGAACGTGTGCACACAAAGCTACTCCTTCGTGTGGTGGGACTGGGCCCGTTGGGAGCAGGAGATTGACTGGATGGCGCTGAACGGCATCAACCTGGCGCTGGCCTGGAGCGGCCAGGAGGCCATCTGGCAGCAGGTGCGTGCCCACCATACCCCAGGCATCCCGCCTCCCCCCCTGTATCTGGCACATAGAGAATAGGGCTCCAGGACTGTTGGTAGCAGGAGTGATGGCTCCAGCCTCCCAGCTTCCATGGTTGAGACAAACACACAGGAGCACTTACCCAGGGCTGGACCCCAGCACCCTACTGTAAACACTCTAAGAAGCCGGCCTCCCCTCTCTCCCCACCCTCACGTGGGTCAGTCAGCTGCCTCTGTGGATTCTGTCTCATTAGCAGCTCTTGATCTGCCTTGTCTTCTCCATCCTTATCCATGACCCCAGTTCAGGCTCTCATCCCCTCTGCCTGGACCCCAGTCTGCCAGAGCCTCTGAACAGCATCAACCAAAAAATAATGCAGGAGGCTGCAAATAAGAAGAGTTTATTTGGGGTCTTTACTGACTGCAATTTGGGAGACACGGGCTCGGGTAATCCTGAAAGAGTGTCCTGAGGAAGAAAAAGAGGGGCTAATTTTTTTTTTTTAAGCCATGAGATTGTTAAAAATTGCCTCGTGAGAATTGTGACTGACTCTGACGTAAGCTGGAAAATATTTGTTCATAAGGAATTGAGAGTTATTTTAGGGTAAGAGTCCAATAAGTATCTTGAATTTCTCGCAGGCTCTTTGGATAACTTGATCAGATCAAAAGGTCAGATTCCATCCAGTCTGAGACGTGAAAAGTTACACTGCCTTAATGGCCTCCCGGCCATGAGAGCTTAGAGAGCTCTCTAAGCAACATTTTCCTTTCAAAGCAAGACTCCTCACTCTCCAAGTTCCACCAGAGTGTCCTTTCCGAATTGCAAATCTGGTGGAGACCTTCCACTATTAACGCACTCAAGAGCTCCCCATTGCCTTCAGGCTTTGCCCGGCCTGGGAGCTTCCATACCTGAGCCCTGAGCGCTCTGGCTACACCTGGGGCTGCTTAAGCTCCCTGCAGAGCTGCCCTCACCCATCCTTCTAGCCCTCCTTGCTCCATGAAGCCTTCTAAGGCCCCTTCCACATCTTGGGGAGAACCCCTTTGTGCCTCACCTCACCCATGCAACAAGGGTGACATTCCCAAACTCACCTGGTCACGGATCTGTTTCTTCCAGACTTTGGGCTCCTCGCAGGCAGGGATCGGGTTTTGTCTTAGTAACCGTAGGGTGCAGCCCAGAGAAGAGATGAACGTGCGTATGTTGAGTGAATGGATCAATGAATAGAGATAAATGATTTACAAGTGTGGGGCTCTCCCTCCTCCTCAGGTGTATCTGGCCTTGGGCCTGACCCAGACAGAGATCGATGAGTACTTCACTGGTCCTGCCTTCCTGGCCTGGGGGCGCATGGGCAACCTGCACACCTGGAGTGGCCCCCTGCCCCCCTCCTGGCACCTCAAACAGGTTTACCTGCAGGTAAAAGGATGGGGAAGGGAAGGAGCAGAATTGGTGCTGGACAGGTACAGGCCTGGGGTTGGGGGTGGTGTTTGGCCCACCCCGGGGCCCTTAACTGAATGGTGGGGACTCCGTGTGCCCCGAGAGAGTGAGGGCCTCCCGCCTCGGGGGACCGTGCTCACTGCCGCCCCTCCCGTTCCTCGCAGCATCGGATCCTTGACCGGATGCGCTCGTTTGGCATGATCCCCGTGTTGCCAGCGTTCGCAGGGCATGTCCCCAAGGCTCTCACAAGGTGAGGTCCCCCCTCACCCTCCATTCAGCTCAGAGAGAGAATTTATATTCCCCTGCCAGGCACGAGTCAAAGAAAAATAAGCTCTAGATGTAGGCCTGCGCTTGATTCCTGGCTCTGTTACTGACTAGCCACGTGACCTCGGACAGATGCCGTGACTGCTCTGTGCCTTAGTTTCCTCACTTATAAAATGTATATATGACTTGGCATGTAGTCTTAGCAAACGGCAGCTCTTAGTGATGGTAGGGGTGCACTGGTCTCCTCTGTCCTTCCTGCCCCTCTGTTCCTCTGTGCTACCCACCCATCCTCTGCTGCGGCTGGCAAAATTCTTCAGGGCCCAGCTGAGACCTCCCCTCCTTCAGGAAGCCTTGCAGGGGGTGCCCCCAGCATTGGTTACCACCTCCCTCATGCACATGAGCACCTGGTTCCCACCACTGTCAGCGCTCAGCACGCGTGGCCGGCCTCACTGGCCACTCCTTGGCCTCCCCAACTGGACAGCAGGAACCTCATTCGTACGTTCAGCCAACGTTTGTCAGGCTATCCGGGGCTGCCCAACCAGGCCCTGTGCTGGGGCCTGGGGATGCAGCCACAAAGGTGCACAGAGGCCCCGCCCCCAGCGGGAGATACGTTGCCAGGGGGATACAATACAGTGATAAGGGCAGGGATATATGTGGGCCCAATTCTCTGTCAAGGTCACTTCTGCTTGGGGAAGGGAGGGTGCAGCAAGGGCTCAGAGCAGAGGTGATGTCATTTGTTTCAGCCAGTGGGAGGGGGAGAGACAGCAAAAGCTTTCCAGACAGGTGAAACTTAAAGGATGTCGAGGAGAAACCAGATGCATAAGCGGGGAGGGAGGAGGAAAGGGCTCCAGGCACAGGGCACAGTATGTGCAAAGGCACAGAGGCAAGAACGACCCAGGAACTGCAGAAGTTAGTGAGGCTGGAGATGACGACTGGTCAGCCTCCAGTAAATGTCTGAACTGTCTCACACACACACACACACACACACACACCCCCAACTAGGGTGTTCCCTCAGGCCAATATCACCCAGATGGGCAGGTGGGGACATTTCAACTGCTCGTACTCCTGCTCCTTCCTCCTGGCTCCGGAAGACCCCCTATTCCCCATGGTGGGGAGCCTCTTCCTGCGGGCGCTGACCAAAGAGTTTGGCACGGATCACATCTATGGGGCCGATACTTTCAACGAGATGCAGCCACCGTCCTCGGAGCCCTCCTACCTGGCTGCAGCCACCGCCGCTGTCTACCAGGCCATGATTGCAGGTTCGGTGCCAGGGGAGGTCAGAAAGGGAAGACCCCCCCCCCCCCGAGACCCTCAGGGAGATGGGGGTGGCAGAGGTCAGTGGGGGGTGGGAGGCAGGACTGGGAATAATAACACCTGACTGTGACACACAGCACTTTACAGTTTACCAAGCACTTCTACACACACACATCATCTTATTTAATGACACTGTGGTTGAGAGGTGAGCTCTGGAGCCGATATCCTGCTCCAACGCAGGCACTGCCACTCTTCCTGCCTGTGAGACTTGCAATGAATCACCTCCCCGCCAGTGCCTCCCAGTGCCTCAGCTGCTTCATCTGCAAAATGGGCTACCTCATAAGTAGAGTAACGCCTGGCCCAGAGTAAAGTGTCGTTAAGTGCCAGCTATTGAACATATTTTATTTGGTCTCTACCTCCATGCTGAAGTAGGTAACACAGGCCAGAGGTTAGGGGATGCGCCCCAAGCTGGTAGGTGCCCTTCTAGATGCACAAATGTGAACCCAGCTCTCCTTCCTGCCACTTACAGGGGAAGGGCAGAGAGGGGCCAGGTCAGGAATGGCTTGGGGAGGCCTCTGTGTCAGCCAGAAAGGAGCATATTGGCTCAGGCTTTGCACAGCAATGCTCCAGGTGTGACCCGGGACGGCAGCATCAGAATCACCCTGGGGCCTGTCAGATGTGCAAATTCTCAGCACCTCCCCTACCTCCTGAATCAGAATGCCTGGGGCTGGGGCCCAGCCCTCTGGGTAATTCTGATGCTCTGTAAAGCTTTACAGCATACCCTGGCACTCCCAGTGGGAGGAGGAGGAGATGGGAAGGACTCGTGCTGTGGAATGCCCTTCTGGCCGCGGTGGGGCGGGGCGGTGTGGGTTTCAGGGGAAGGAGTGTCCTGTGATAGAGTCATTTAACTTCTCTGGACCTCTGTTTCCTCATCTGTACAATGGGGTGAATGCTCTCCTGCCCCCTCTCCTCTTACCACCCTCTTTTCTGTCCCCACTGCCCCACCACAGTGGACCCTGACGCCGTATGGCTGCTCCAAGGCTGGCTCTTCCAGCACCAGCCCGAGTTCTGGGGGCCCGCCCAGGTGGGGGCCGTGCTGGGGGCCGTGCCCCGTGGCCGCCTCCTGGTTCTGGACCTGTTTGCTGAGAGCCGGCCCGTGTACGTCCGCACAGCCTCCTTCCAGGGCCAGCCCTTTATCTGGTGCATGCTGCATAACTTCGGGGGCAACCACGGCTTGTTTGGGGCCCTGGAGTCTGTGAACCGAGGCCCCACAGCCGCCCGCCTCTTCCCCAACTCCACCATGGTAGGCACGGGCATGACCCCTGAGGGCATCGGCCAGAACGAGGTGGTCTACGCCCTCATGGCTGAGCTGGGCTGGCGGAAGGGCCCAGTGGCAGATCTGGGGGCCTGGGTGACGGGCTTTGCAGCCCGGCGGTACGGCGTCTCCCATGGGGACGCAGAGGCAGCGTGGAGGCTGCTTCTCAGGAGTGTCTACAACTGCTCTGGCGAGGGCTGCAGTGGACACAATCGCAGCCCGCTGGTCAGGCGGCCGTCCCTACAGATGGTTACCGACGTCTGGTACAACCGATCAGATGTACTGGAGGCGTGGCGGCTGCTGCTGACAGCCACCCCCGCCCTGGCCTCCAGCCCGGCCTTCTGCTACGACCTGGTGGATGTCACTCGCCAGGCAGTCCAGGAGCTGGTCAGCTTGTACTACGAAAAGGTGAGGACCGCCTATCTGAACAAGGAGCTGGTTCCCCTGATGAGGGCAGGAGGCGTCCTGGCCTATGAGCTCCTGCCCGCGCTGGACAAGGTGCTGGCTAGTGACAGCCACTTCCTGCTGGGCAGCTGGCTGGAGCAGGCCCGGGTGGCTGCCGTCAGTGAGACTGAGGCCCGCTTCTATGAGCAGAACAGCCGCTACCAGCTGACCCTGTGGGGGCCAGAGGGCAACATCCTAGACTACGCCAACAAGCAGCTGGCGGGACTGGTGGCCGACTACTACGCCCCCCGCTGGCGGCTCTTCACGGAGACCCTGGCTAAGAGCCTGGTCCAAGGCATCCCCTTCCAACAGCACCAGTTTGACAAGAATGCCTTCCAGCTGGAACAGACCTTCGTCCTCAGCACAAAGAGGTATCCTAGCCAGCCCCAAGGAGACACAGTGGACCTGGCCAAGAAGCTCTTCCTCAAATATTACCCCCGGTGGGTGGCTGGCGCCCTGTGACAGATCAAGCACCCTTGGGCCATGTTTTCCCCAAATTCCAGGCCTGGGCAGGTTCCCAGGGCCTGGGGCTAGGCAAGCAGCACAGGAGTTCCCCAGGCCTGGGTGAAGGAATTCATGCTGATGGCATCAAGCATGGAAGGTTTGGAGGGAGCCGAGCCGCCTTCCTCCACTATCCCAAATGTGGGATCAAAGTACTGTTTTAATACAACTTAATAAACTGATGAATCACCTGGACCTGTGTGTCAGAATGTCACTGCCATGATGCCGGGGAGGACTCAGGGCTATAGCATGGACACTGGTCAGGTCAGGCCTCCCTGTCCCCTTACCTCAGCTTCCTCGGGTGTTTTGTTTGTTTGTTTCATTTCATCAGTTTTGTTGGTCATATATCCAGAATTCATTATATAAATCTTTCAAAATAACTAGATATTACAAGAATATCTACAATTCAGCTCTGATTGTGCAAATACTTGACACAGGAAACCTTTTTTACAAATAATTATTTTTCTTATAAGAATACTTTAGGGCTTCCCTGGTGGCGCAGTGGTTGAGAGTCCGCCTGCCGATGCAGGGGACGCGGGTTCGTGCCCCGGTCTGGGAAGATCCCGCATGCTGCGGAGCTGCTGGGCCCGTGAGTCATGGCCGCTGAGCCTGCGCGTCCGGAGCCTGCGCTCCGCAGCGGGAGAGGCCACAACAGTGAGAGGCCTGCGTACTGCAAAAAAAGAAAAAAACAACAAAAAAGAATACTTTAGTACAACACTGCTATATTTAAAATGAATAACCAACAAGGACCTACCATATAGCACAGGGAACTGTGCTCAATGTTATGTGGCCGCCTGGATGGGAGGGAAGTTTGAGGGAGAATAGATACATGCATATATATGGCTGAGTAGCTTTGCTGTGCATCTGAAACTATCACAACATTGTTAATCAGCTATGCTCCAATATAAAATTAAAAGTTTTTTAAAAAGAATACTTTAGCACAGAAAATAAGTCTCTATATATCTTACAGCAAATTTTATGCAGTGTTTTTTACCAATTCAACCATCATTTCAGGTTTCCTATCATAGCACGTCCATCACATCCCATAAACCAAACTATAATCTGCTGCTGCTTCTCATTGTCATTTACCACTGAGAGTCACATTGTTAAGAGTTTTTAGGCTTCTTCTTCTAATCTTTCCTGATCTGAAAGAATTCATGTATTCAGGCTAGAAGAGGTAATTTAAACAACATTCCTTCTAAATCTAACTTGTATTGGGTTAATCGCTGTGCTCGGTGAAGCATCTTTTCACTTTTCTCTTAGGCTAGACTGGCTAGTAGTCCACCCCTGCTGTATCAAGCAGAAGGGATAAAGTCCTAATATTCCTAAACGTTTCTAAACTGCAAAAACAAAACCCTAGAAACAAGAGTTAAATACAAATATTTAGAAAGCTAAAACATTTGCTAATGATGAGAAGTAGAGAATACTTTCAGATTTGAGGTCTCTCCTAGGTTGAAGAAGACATAAAAGAAAGTATAAGGATGTGGCAGTAGTTTTATATTGATAAAATATTGAAAAACTGAAAAAAGGAATCACTTAGCTCAGTGGTGTGGTGTTTCCACAGTGCCAGGAGATACAGGATCTTAGACTCTGTGGCTAGCTGAACTATTTGACATTCTTTGGATGCTGTGACTTTAAAATAGCCTAATAAATACCTTGGTCAGAACAAGTAATCATTTAGGCCAGGGTAACTTTACAGAATACTGACCATGTTTCCCTGAAGAGACAGGACACCTCCCCAGGGGAAACATTTAGTATTCGCTCCATTCCTTCAGTTACTGAGAAGTATGTCCAGTTAGCAAAAGCTTGTCTTACTTTGCAGGTAGCATGCATTAAAACCAAGAGCCTGGCAGCCATCGAGTTCCTGAGTGCTCAGCTCCAATTATCCAATATTCTTTTTTTAAATTAATTAATTAATTTGTTTGCGGCACGCCACAAGTGGGGGCTACTCCTTGTTGCAGTGCACGGGCTTCTCATTGCGGTGGCTTCCCTTGTTGCGGAGCATGGGTTCTAGGCGCACGGGCTTCAGTAGTTGTGGCGCTTGGGCTCAGTCGTTGTGGCACGCGAGCTCTAGAACGCAGGCTCAGTAGCTGTGGCTCACGGCCTTAGTTGCTCCGCGGTACGTGGGATCTTCCCGGACCAGGGCTCGAACCTGTGTCCCCTGCATTGGCAGGCGGATTCTTAACCACTGCGCTACCAGGGAAGCCCCCCTCAGTTTTAAACTAACCCCTGACCTTTGAACTGAGAACGCCCTTCCAAAACATTTACTTTCACACCCTCAGCAACAAACTTTGGCAACTATAATTGTCCCTGTGGGACAGAGGCTTGCCAGGCAAAGATCTGCCTGGGGCGCTCAGTGCCCACATGGGAGCCCACACCTCCTGTTTGCAAAGCTTCACCCTCCCTCTGACTAGCAACTTAAAGAAGGGGTGTTCTAAGTGGTAGCCTCATCTCTGCCTTGACCTAGAGTAGGTTGGGGAGAGAAGGCCAGGGATCCACAGTAGGTCTCAGCCTTGAGATTGTGCTGCAGACATAACAAGGGGTGGGGACCCACGCAGGCAGGGGCGGGGCGAAGCAGGTGATATCCATCCCAGAGACCAGCGCCCAGCATTCCCGGGGCCTCTCCCTACACAGCACAGCGCCATGGACCGCACCGTGGTGCTCATCACCGGCTGTTCCTCCGGCATTGGCCTACACCTGGCCCTGCGCCTGGCGTCCGACCCATCCCAGGGCTTCAAAGGTACATGAGGGGACTGGGGTGGAGAGACCAGCTCCTTCCTGGTCCAAGGGGGCCTAGGTAGGGTTGTAAGCCCGAAATTCAGAGCCTCGTCCTCTCCCTGAACCTCCAGTGTACGCCACGCTGAGGGACCTGATGGCACAGGGCCCACTTTGGGAGGCCGCCCGGTCCCGAGGGTGCCCTCCCGGCTCCCTGGAGATGTTGCAGCTGGATGTGACGGACGCAGATTCCATAGCCGCTGCCCGGGCACGCGTGACCGAGGGCCGCGTGGACGTGCTGGGTGAGTCTCCCTGCAAAACTAGTGCAGGAGCCTTCCTCACCCTGTGTCCAAACCAAGACGTCCCGAGGCCCAGGGAGCACGAGGGGACAGGCGGGGAGGAGGGCCGTGCATGAGGCGAGCGGAGTTCGGGCTCTCTTCCCGCAGTATGTAACGCAGGCCGGGGCCTGGTGGGGCCGCTGGAGGCACACGAGGAGGGCGCCGTGGGCTCCGTGCTGGATGTGAACCTGACCGGTACCGTGCGGATGCTGCAGGCCTTCCTGCCGGACATGAAGCGGCGACGCTCGGGACGCATATTGGTGACCGGGAGCGTGGGAGGCTTGATGGGTGAGTGGAAGCCGGGGAAGAAGCAGAGGCGCGCAGGAGGCGGGGCTCAACGGGAGAGTCGGGGGTCTAATAAAAGGGGTGGGACCTGGTGAACCTGCCCCGGGCCCCTCCCGCTCCCCGCGGCTCCCCTCCTCGACGCACCTCAGCAGCCTCCTCTCGCCTCCAAGCTCTTCCCTTCAACGCCGTTTACTGCGCCAGCAAGTTTGCAATCGAGGGTTTGTGCGAGAGTCTGGCGATTCTGCTGCAGCCCTTCGGGGTCCAGTGAGTCACCGCCCCGCCCCCGGGACCCTCTGAACACTGACTTTGGGAACCCCAGCACCCTGTTTTGTTGGAACCTCTCTCAGGCGTTCTCCCTGGCCCCTCCTTAGTGCGGCGCCCGTTTGTTGTGTGCCAGGCACAGTACTGGGCGTTTGGCACCTGCCCTCTCACGCCACCTGCCGACCTAGCTGGTGAGGCGTCGGTATTGTTAGTGGGAAGCTCAGGCCCAGAGAGGTTCGGTGACTGGCCCAAGGTCACACAGCTGTTAAGGGACCCAGCCAGGGTGGCATAATGACGCCAGAGCCTCTCTCACACACTCTCCAAGGGACGTGGGGGCTCTTTTCCGGCAGTAAACCTCTTTCAAATGCTCGGGTTACCCTAAGCGCCCGCCAGCCGGGCGCAGCCCCCCTCCGGCCCTCCCTCCCGGACTCGCATTCGCCCCCGCCCACCCGCCGCTCTCCCGCCGGCAGCTTGAGTCTCATCGAGTGCGGCCCGGTGCACACCGCCTTCCCCGAGAAGCTGGAGGGCGGCCTGGGCGGGGTGCTGGACCGCGCGGACGCCGAGACCCGCGACCTCTTCTCCCGCTACCTGAGCCACTCCGAGCAGATCTTTCTTGAGGCGGGGCAGGACCCGGAGGACGTGACCGAGGTGAGCGCCGGGCCGGACTGCGGGAGCGGGGGCAGCGCTCCGGTTCCCCAGCCCAGCCCCGGCCAGCGCGCCTCCTCCCGCCGCTGCAGGTCTTCCTCCAGGCGCTGCGCGCCCCGCGCCCGGCCCTGCGCTACTTCACCACCGAGCGCTTCCTGCCCCTGATACAGCTGCGCTTCTCCGACCCCAGCGGCTGCAGTTATGTCGCTGCTGCGCACCAAGCAGTGTTCGGCGACCAGGCCGCCGAGGGCTCAGACGGCGCCGGGGCGGAGGCTGGAGCCGGAGAACCGGGGGCACCTGAGCTCGGAGCTCCTCTTGCCGCCCCGAAATAAAGGCCTGGTTCGCCGCTGTCTCCCGCGCTCTCCTTTGCGGCCCCGGGTTGTGCGGTCTGGGGATGAAAAGGGGCTTTTCACTGCACCGCACCTGTGTGATCACTGGCGCGCGCGACGGGTGGATGATCCGGAAAGAAGGTGTTAGCCCAGGTTATACCTACGGAAACCGAGGTCCAGAAAGGGAAGGAGCTAGTCCAAGGTCACGCCTCAAGTGCGCCTCAGGGCAGGGAGAGTGGTCCCTGGATTCCCGAGGGGTGTCTGCAGCAGTAGGAGTTAGGTGGACTTGGGTGCGGGGACAGTCGGCTTGTGACTTGGCTCCCACGAGTCCTGGGACCTTAGGCAACGTCCTACCCTCTCCGAGTCCATTCTCGTGCCCGCAAAACGGGTATAATACCTATGTCGTGGATTGTGATAAGAATTAATTGAGATAATGCCCAAAAGTGCTGGTATAGAAGTCTTAATAGCAGGCCCTATTATTATTACTACTAGGGGTATTACTATTGTGATTGTGTTCCCATGTGGAAGCCAGATAGTAAGGAAGAAACAAGGCTAAATGAGCCCAAAGGAGACAGCCCCACTTACCCCTCTCCTTGCCCCCTGCCGTTAAGACAACACTCAGCAGGAGAGATCCCCCCTCGCCCAGAAGACAACACTCAGCAGGAGAGATCCCCCCTCGCCCAGAAGCTGCCTCTCACCAGGAGGTCAAGCCGAAGCTCCAGGTCTGCCCTGTGGTCCACGTCCTCCTTCCGGAAGCCAGCAAAAGGAGCTGGCGTGGCAGCAGCCACTTAAAGGGCCTGCAGGGTTGCAGAGCCAATCTCCCTCTAACCTCCTCTGAGGTTGGGTGCCGGAGGAGGGGTGGAGATAGAGACTAGGGGAGGAGGTTGCAGGCAGAGGAAAGCAGTAGGGGTGCCGCAGGAGGGGCTTAGTAAAGAACATACATTAGCAGACTCATCAGGTTCACAACACTCTGGGTAATGGCACAGGTGCCTCCTTGCGTGGCAGTGATAATGTCCGAAGCCATCCTATTTTGGAGGACAGCTTTCTCCTTAGAGGCCTAAGGATGGGCTTTGTTGGTTATCATTTAAGGCTTGCTGGATGCAGTTAGTTAGGAAGGGCACCTGTGTGTGCTGTAACATCCCCCAGGCCGATGGAGGGAAACAAGACAGCGGCCAAATGACTGCAACAGTGGAAAACAGAACGTGCCCACCTGGCCTTGAGGAGAGGGAGGTGGCAGCTTTAGGCACTGGACCTGGTTGTGCATACCATACACGTTGGCTGGGGAGGCAACACTGTCAGTTGTGAGGATGGGGGCGGGGGCGGGGGCCGCGTGGCGGGATGTGCCAGACCAGACCTTCACCTTCTCCCCTCTTTTTTTTTGGCCACGTGGCTTGCGGAACCTTAATTCCTCAACCAGGGATGGAACCCATGCCCTCAGCAGTCCTAACCACTGGACCACCAGGGAATTCCCACCTTCTCCCCTCTTTTTCCATTCCAAGTGTAGCGTGTTTCAGCAACCAACCCGTCACTGGTTGGGAGCTCCGATGCACGGCCCAGACTCCTTTGGCAGTTGCTCTGGGCATTGTTTAGAACACATAGGTCATGATGTTACTGCATTAACCAAGTCACCATATTTCAAGGGCAATCAGGTATCCTTGGCAATATGCCATCCCATACAGGCTTTGCATTGGCTGTTTTTTCAATGCACCCAATCTGCTGTATCTACTGAAGGGTCAGTTGCTAGGGCTTGTATCCTGGCTAGGGCATCAGCTTCTGATTGCCAGGGGATGTCAGTGCCTTATGAGCCAGGATGTGGAGGACAGTGAGGACTGCCTCAGACTCGCGGATGAACTCAAATGTCTTTTCACACATCTTGTACAAGGGCTGATTTCTTTTTTTTTTTTAATTTATTTTTGGCTGCACTGGGTCTTCATTGCTGCGCGTGGGCTTTCTTTAGTTGTGGTGAGCGGGGGCTACTCTTCGTTGTGGTGCACGGGCTTCTCATCGTGGTGGCTTCTCTTGTTGTGGAGCACAGGCTCTAGGCACGCGGGCTTCGGAAGTTGTGGCACGTGTGCTCAGTAGTTGTGGCTTGCGGGCTCTAGAGCGCAGGCTCAGTAGTTGTGGCGCACGGGGCTTAGTTGCTCCGCAGCCTGTGGAATCTTCCCGGACCAGGGCTTGAACCTGTGTCCCTTGCATTGGTGGGCGGATTCTTAACCACTGCGCCACCAGGGAAGCCCGAGGGCTGTTTTCTGATCAGCCATCTCTCAGCTTCCCTTTGTCCAAACCATAGGGTTAATCCCTTTAGAACAGCCCAACTGTTCTGAGTTCAGCCCATTGGCTGCTGCAGTTCGTTCCTGTTTCCAGCCAGATGGTGTCAGTGTTGGGCAGAATAGCAACTGCAGTCCATGTAGGTGGGTTGCCCCGACTAGACCCAACTGTATACCAGGCATCAGCGGGGATCCCTGCCCCCACCCCGCCTCTCTACAGGCTGCAGGGGACACCCCAGGTATAGAGGCAGGGGAATTTGGAGGATTACATACTCTTCAGGGCCTAGTAGCACTTGAATTTCTAGAGACAGTGGGCTGGCAGGCAGGGTGCCCCTCTGTTGCAAATGGGCCACTTAGACAACGTGGGGGTTGAGCCATGGCAGAGGTGGGTCCATAGAACATAGTCTCAACCCCGCCCTTGATAGGAAGGGACGTTCTCACCATGATATGCTGTTCTTTCGTGAGAGGCTGTAGCTGGTGGGGTGTTCTGTGTACATTGCAAGGAGCTGTTGCTCTATGAGGGGTACATTGGGGTTTCTGTCCCCGCCCCCCCCCCAGAGCTGGGACCAAAATCCTAAGGGTGCTTTCTTCTCCTGTTGTCTCTGCCACAGTGTGTTCGGAAGTCACAGACACATCTAACAAACGGTTGCCCTGCTGGGGAGGCGCCCAGAGCTGCGATCAGCTTCACTAGTACTTTTTCCATCTCAAAGGCAGCTTGCTGCCCTGATCCCCAGTTCCACGGGCGCCTTCTCTTCATCAGGCGGCATAAGGGATGGAGGCACTGTGCCAGGTGGGGAGTAAAAGTCCCCCCAAACCCCAAAATCCCTGCAAAGGCTTGCACCTCTTTCTTTTATATATATATTTATTTATTTATTTACTTATTTGTGGCTGCGTTGGGCCTTCGTGGCTGCACGCAGGCTTTCTCTAGTTGTGGTGAGCGGGGGCTACTCTTCGTTGCGGTGCGCGGGCTTCTCATTGTGGTGGCTTCTCCTGTTGTGGAGCATGAGCTCTAGGCACGCAGGCTTCAGTAGTTGTGGCACGTGGGCTCAGCAGTTGTGGCTCGCGGGCTCTAGAGTGCAGGCTCAGTAGTAGTGGCACACGGGCTTAGTTGTTCCGCGGCATGTGGGATCTTCCCGGACCAGGGCTCGAACCCGTGTCCCCTGCATTGGCAGGCGGACTCTTAACCACAGCGCCACCAGGGAAGTCCCGCTTGCACCTCTTTCATATTCTTAGGGGTTGGATAGGCTTGTACCTAATCAATCACAGCTTCTGGGACAATGCACGTCTTACCCCACCAAACAACTCCCCAAAAACTTTACGGGGGTGCCTGTGCCTTGAATTTTCTGAGGGCTCACCACCCATTCTCGTCCTCACAGATATTCCAGCAAAGTCTGCAGAAGGTCCTGCAGCAGAGGCAAGTCTTCACATGTTAACATCATCTCATCAATGTAACAAGCCCATTTTACTGATGTGGGGAAGGAGAATAGGGACAGGTCTTGGGTTACCATCCCATGACATGTGGTGGGGCTGTGCAGGTGGCCTTGAGGAAGCACTTGAAAGGTCCATTGTTGCTCCTCTCGCATGAAGGCAAATTGATGTTGTGACTCGGTGGCCAGGTGTGGACTGAAAAAAGCATTCGCTAAGTCAGGTAGCGCATGGTATGTTCCTAGGATGGCGGCCAAGGTACCGAAGGCGGTGGCACTGTTGGGCACAGACACATGGATGGGGCTTGTTCAGCTCTCCGTAGTCCACGGTTATCCGCCATGAGCCATCTGGCTTTTTCACCAGCCATACCAGGCTGTTGAACGTACTATGGGCAGAACGTACCATTCCCACTCAGTGCAGTTCTGGGATAGTTTCTTCTATTCCCTTAAGCCCCACCCACCCAGGCAATTTATATTGTTTGACAGTTTCCACTCTTCCCGGGGGGTGGCAGGCTTACCGTTCCCAGTTGGTGTTCCCCTCATCACTGGTCTGATTACTCTAACCCAGAGGCAGCATTCGCAGACATAGGTTTGCAGAGCTTGACCTTGTAGGATATCAATGCCCACTATGTTCTCTGGTATTAGTGATAAAAACTCTCATATTCTCTCTAGAAAAATGGTACAGATGAACCAGTCTTCAGGGCAGAAATAGAGACACAGATGTAGAGCACAAACATATGGACACCAAGGGGGGAAAGTGGCGGGGGTGTGGTGGTGGTGGGATGAATTGGGAGATTAGGATTGATATATATACACTAATATATATAAAATGGATAACTAGTAAGAACCTGCTGTATAAAAAATAAAATAAAATTCAAAAAACAAATCTCATATTCTAGGGGTGTGGAGGGGCAAGGAGAATGCCCAATTTGCTGTGTGAAAAGGACTTTCCTGACTATAACCATTTGCGCTCTATAATTCAGTGGCGCTGAGGGGGCCAGAAAACTTCTGAGGGTGACCGTGTATTACAGTACATCCGGGGAAATTCCCTGGCGGTCCAGTGGTTAGGACTCGGTGCTTTCACTGCTGTGGCCCGGGTTCAATCCCTGGTCGTGGAACTAATATCCGGCAAGCTGTGCGGCACAGCCAAAAAAAAAAGGAAGAAAGAAAAAGATATTAGAGTACATCCGGCTCCAGGATCCACCAGAGCTGTACTTTTTTTAAAAAATAAATAAATATTTATTTATTTGGCTGCACCGGGTCTTAGTTGTGGTATGCGGGGTCTAGCTCCCTGACCAGGGATCGAACCTGGGCCCCCTGCATTGGGAGCGTGGAGTCTTAATCACTGGACCACAGGGAAGTCGCCAGAGCTGTCACCTTCTGTTTATTTCTGGAAGATCAAGCAGTAGTGAGCTCCACAGGAGGCCTCCGATTGCCTCCAGTGGGCCTCACCTGGAAGCAGTCTTGGCCTGCATCCTATAACCTGGGCACGTGGGAGGCACCCACCTCAAACAGGAGAATCCCTGAGGCCTCTGCTGGAGCGGGCAGGGCGTCAGGGATGGTAGGGCCGAGTGGGCAGTTCTGAAATGTTATGCAGGTTTTAAGGCTTCCCACAGGCCAACCAACACAGCACTGGATGGCCGATGTATCTTTTCAGTTGCGTTCCCAGCAGCAATGAAGTCAAACCACGTTTGTTTCCGGGTTACTTTTACCAAACCCTTTACAGCCCTTCAGGATAGCCTGTTGGCTTTTTGAGCTCCCTCTCTGTCTTGGGTCTTTCCTGCAGGCCAGTATGTAACCGTTCCTGGGATTTGTTGGTTTCCTCTAGATCAGCAATGGATTGCCCAACATCACAAATGTCTTGTCCCACAACTGGGCTCAGCGTGGATATTACTGTCCCATACCAGGTGATGGGGGCAGTCTGGAGTATCTTGGCTTTCATTCCTGCAGTGAATGTGGCCTGATCAGGCCCTTCAAAGATAGGAGCACAGATGGCCTGTCTCACTCCCAACTCCCTAAGCAGTTGTTGCACCTCCTCTATAGATTTCCAGGGTCCCACATGCCCAGGGAAACCCCTCATATTGGGACAAGCCTCCCTGCAGGTTAGAATAATCCAATCTATAAGGGAGTGAGGACCTCGAGCCGCCAAGTCCTATGCAGATGCTTCAGGAGGGCCGGCTGTGTGGTGACGTTGCTCATTTTCTCTGCCTCCTGCCCAGTCAGGGAAATCATCCCCACACCCCCCAGTTCCAGAGCCATACTAACCATGCTTGGATACTTTCCCTGGCCTTTTGCTGGAATTCGGCAGCTGTATCACTAATCTCAGTGGACGTTTATTCTCTCATCGTGAACGTTTCCTGAATGGGGGCTGCCCTGCTGGCTGGGATGGTCATCACCTGGTTTTTGTTTTCTTCTGCATAGGGGTCCTATGGCATGGGGTGTTTCGTGTGTTTTACTGTCAGTCACCACAACACCCCCCCCTTCCCTCTCTTCACTTTCCTGGGGATTCCGCCTCTTAGCATCCAGTCGGGCTTTGTCAAGCGTTTGGACCTTAATTTGAGGCAGCTCTCGAGCTCCTAGCTTTGTAAACCGCACAGTAATGTCTCCAACTTACCATCCCACTCCCCCACCCCGCCTGCCAGCCCCGAAGTGAGCAGAACAGTGGACAATGCACGTCCTTCTCTAACCTCAGCTCTTCTTCCAGCTTTTCAACTTGAGTTTCAGCCTCTAGTTAGGCATCAGTGGTCAGCGACCTGCCCACCCTGCAGACATTCATCTCCCGTCTTAGCCACGGTGCACCCGGCACAGTTCCTCAAACAGGCACGTTAGACCAGCCTGCGTTTCCCAAGATTTCCCATGCAGGTGCCTCTTTCCCAAGGCCCATTTCTTCGGTCTCCTGGCAGGCTTGCCAATGTTGATTTGTAAACTGGCCCCATACACAGAGGGCAAAGAGAGACTGAAGAAAGAGACAGCCACTCCAGATTGGTAGGTGGCAGGTTTAATAAGCAAGGGAACTTACATACGAGGCTTGTCCTGGGCAGTGCTAGAAGAGTAGATCTCTGCACCTGCACACCAGAATCTTCAAGTTTCTACAGAGGCCTTAACTGGGTTCAGTCATGTAATTCATCCAGTTGGTCGCAACAACACATTGCCCTCTCAAGTCTGCGTCCTTGAAACAGCTCCCACTGTGGGAGTCGTGGGCAGACTACATTCCAAGGACACGGGAGGGGTGAGCAGCCTCTGACTGCCTGTGTCCAGCTGGCAACTGGTCAACTGGCAGTCACGTCATCCAGATAACCTCCTCCAACAATGTCTAAGTAGGCATGTGAGACTGTGTGTCCAGATGTTTCAGGGAATTTCCTGACCGTCTTTGCGATTTGCTTCTTCAACTGGTCCTCTCTTTAAAACCCAACTTAAGATGTGTTTGCAAGAATCCTGGTCTCAAGGCCTTTGTGGCACTAAAACTCTTCCATCCTTGACTCCAGGACCAAATGCAGGTTCTCTGGGGCCAGAGGCTTATACACTTTGGGAGACCTCTTTAGGAATACAAAACCCACAAAATTAAGTATGAAAGTGAGCATTTATTTAGTTTGGGAAAATAAACTACAACACGTTACTGTAGTGGAATCCTGGAGATTGGCTTCCCTCCCTTTTTAGATCGTCCTGAATAGTTTACCCGAAATGTTTCCTGATGGCAACCTGGCTTTGTCCTCCCACGGAGATTTCCAGTTCCAGCCTCTCCAGCACTCATTAGCTTCACGGTAAACCCTCGGCACTAAGTCCCACCCCTCTCCCCCCCACCCCCGCCGCCCCCTTTTCTCCCGTCCATAGGGACCATTCTCTGGCGGCTCTACTGAGCTCACACGCAGAGCTCTCCTCCTCCTCCTCCCCTCTCTCCGTAAAAAACTGTCATATCACTGGTTCTGGGTGATGTGGAGAGCACTGCACGGGAGCCACGACACATGGCCTCTGTCCTTACCTCCCCAGATGTCCCTGGAACACACAGGGCGTCAATTTTTCCATCTGTGAAATGGGGGCTTGTACATTGTCCTGTGACCTCCCACATGAAGATCCTCAGACTGGGAGGGTGCCAGGAGGGCTCTGGGGACGCCGAAACCTCATTCAAGTGCTACCCTACGACCCCCCCACCTCCGTCCCCGCGATTTACGCAGGAAAGCCAGGTGTTAGTTCCGCCTTTGCCGCTGTCTCCTGAGGGACATGGCTGAGCCAACCTCTTCTCTCAGAGTCTGAAGGGCACCCGTGTGAAACGGGCTTTCAAGTCCGCCTTGACCTACTCGACCCAAGTCTCGTGAGGTTGGGTTTTGGAAATAACTTTCCCCGTATCTCCCAAACCCCCGAGCTCGGCTCCTTATCAATGCAGGTGCCCCACCCCATAAGAAATCTCGCGAGAATCCCTCGCCGAACCAAAGTTGAGATGTTTGGCCTTTCTCAGGTTCCGTAGCTCGGAGTCGCAGCACCGGAACTAATGTTAACTGGTCGCGGCTGGGGAAGCCTTCGCGGTGGTGCAAGCGGAACCAAGGCCCGGAGGTCTCAGTAAGTAGGACCCGAGCCTGAGCGTCCCCTTTTCGTACTCTCCTCCGATTCCTTGAAGATCCTGGTGTCGCTCAGCAAGAGCGCCCAGGATTTCTGGATCCCCAGCCTTATGACTCAGGGGCTCCTGCCGAGTTTTCCCCTCCCGGGATTTCGATGCAATTCAGCGAATTCACCGCTCCGTCTGAGAAATGATAAAACCGAGATTTAGAGCACAGCCCCGAGGCGCCGTTTGCCAGGTCCCGTACCCTCCCCCGGGTTCCTCTCGATCCGCACTGGGAACGCCATCCCTGCTCCAGGTCTCCCTCTCTTGGGTCCGAGTCCTCCTACAGTCTTCGGCCTCAGACACATACCACTCAGTAACCTTCGCCTCGTCTCCCTGACTGTCCGCAGGCCTGGGCAGCATGGCCGTATTCCGGTCGGGCCTCCTGGTGTTGACAACGCCGCTGACCTCCCTGGCCCCTCGCCTGGCCCCCATTCTGACCTCGGCGGCCCGGCTCGTGAATCACACGCTCTATGTACACCTGCAACCGGGCATGTGCCTGGGCGGCCCGGCTCAGCCCCAGTCCAGCCCCGTGCAGGCCACGTTTGAAGTTATCGATTTCATCACGCACTTCTACGCTGGCGCCGACGTCCACAGGCACCTGGACGTTAGAATTCTGCTGACCAATATCCGAACCAAGAGCTTTCTCCCTCCCCTGACCGGCTCAGTCCAGAACCTGGCCCACCCGCCGGAAGTGGTGCTGACCGACTTCCAGACCCTGGATGGAAGCCAGTACAACCCAGCCAAGCAACAGCTCGAGCGTTATGCTACCAGTTGTTACAGCTGTTGTCCGCAACTGTCTTCGGTGCTCCTATACCCCGATTATGGGCCTGGAGTTCTGCCCGTGGGGTCCCTGGACGTCCCCTTACCCTCCACCATCAGCCCAGCCTCCCCCGTGGGCAGGTCTGCCAAGCAGCCAGTGCGTGGCCACCAGCGAGGTGCTGTGGGTGGCACGTTTGACCGCCTGCACAATGCCCACAAGGTGTTGCTCAGCGTCGCGTGTCTCCTGGCTCAGGAGCAGCTTGTGGTGGGAGTAGCAGACAAAGACCTGTTGAAGAGTGAGTGAGAGAGACCGAGTTAGGGCAGTCTTACCCTCCCCACAGGCCAAGATTGAGGAAGGGTGGGGCCATCCGTTACTTCCCACCACTCCCAAATGTCACAGTGCCTGGCACTCAGTTTGCACGGAGGGAATTTTGTTAAATGAATAAATGCAGCTTTCTAGGTGTGTGGTCCAGTCACCATTCAATCAGGATCCCCCAAATGTGTAGCCAAGGAACCTGCACTTTTAAACAAATTCTCCAGGTGATGAATCCTAAAGTTTGAGTCCCAGGGAATAAATGGATGAGTAAGTTGCAGGTAGCAGTGCCACAGGCGGTCAGAGGAGCCTCTCGGAATTCTCTGGCTCTTGGAATTCTCCATCTGACTCTGGTGCCTTCTGGCACTGCTAGTTCTCTGCACACGTGCCAGCCCTTGTAGCTCTATTGTGCTTGCCTGCTGCCTCCTCATAGCTCCCCCGTACAGACCACTGCCCAGCTCCCCTCTGGAGATAGGATGCTTAGGGACGCTCTCCCCTAAACTGGCCCACACTCTTCCTCCCCAGTAAAAAGATCTCACTGTTCTTCTGGGCTCCTTCCCCAGGCAAGTTGCTCCCTGAGCTGCTCCAACCCTACGCAGAACGCGTGGAACATCTGAGTGAGTTCCTGGTGGACATCAAGCCCTCCTTGACTTTTGATATCATCCCCCTGCTGGACCCCTATGGGCCCGCTGGCTCTGACCCCTCTCTGGAGTTCCTGGTGGTCAGCGAGGAGACCTATCGTGGGGGGATGGCCGTCAACCGCTTCCGCCTTGAGAATGTAACCCCTGAGGGAGACTGGCAGAGGGAGTGGATGGGGATGGGGAAGGCCACTGGGGGCTGTTGGAAGTACATGACCCCAGAGGAGGGAAGAGAGGGCTCAAGGTGGTGGGAAGAGGCAAGGAGGAACTTCCCAGCTTGCCCTCCGAGGCAAGCCCTACCTCTGGGTAGGCGGGGGAGGATAAGGCGATAGATTTGTCCTCATCTCACCCCTCCTTCTCTCTCCTCACTCTTCCTTTGCCTCAGGACCTGGAGGAGCTCACCTTGTACCAGATCCAGCTGCTGAAGGACCTAAACCACAAGGAAAACGAAGAGGACAAAGTCAGCTCCTCCAGCTTCCGCCAACAAATGCTGGGAAACCTGCTCCGGCCTCCACATGTAAGCCTAACCCACCTGCCTCCCACCCCTTCCCCTGCATGGGTGGGCTGGGAATGCTGGAGAGGAGAGACTGAAGGGTTCAGCCTCAAACCTGAGTCTGGGGACCCTAGTAACTGTGGGGTTCCCTCTTATCTACCCATAGAAGAGGCCAGAGCTCCCCCCAGGTTTCTACGTGATTGGGCTGACGGGCATCAGTGGCTCTGGGAAGAGCTCAGTAGCTCAGCGGCTGAAGGGCCTGGGGGCATATGTTATCGACAGTGACCACCTGGGCCACCGGGCCTATGCCCCGGGTGGTCCTGCCTACCAGCCTGTTGTGAAAGCCTTTGGAACAGGTAATAACTGGGGAGGGCTGGAGGTGGCCTGAAGTGAGGAGATGGCTGGCCTCCTTGCCCAATCTTCTGTCTCTGTCATCCAGATATTCTCCATAAAGATGGCATTATCAACAGGAAGGTCCTAGGCAGCCGGGTGTTTGGGAACAAGGTAAACACACACCTCTCCAAGGGCTCTGCAGCTGCTGCTAGACCCAGAGGTTGGGACCCAGTGGACCTCTCTGGTCTGGCCCAGAATGCCAGTTTCCACTCAACTGTTCCCAACTGCCTCCTCCGTCGGGCTGGCTCCATCTCATCCGGGGGAGGGTAAACTCCGCCCACCCCTTCCATTCCCTTTCTCAGAAGCAGCTGAAGATACTCACGGACATTATGTGGCCAGTTATCGCAAAGCTGGCCAGAGAGGAAATGGAGCAGGCTATGGCTGAGGGTGAGTGAGCAGCCCAAGGGAACAGCTAAGCAGAAGCTCCCTCGGGAGCGTTCCCACCCTAAATCAGACCAGCCACTTTCCCTGGGACTGTGTTTCCTTGGCTCTCTGACTGGTAGAAGGTGGCTGCTGGCAGTGACTGGGGTCTCCCCACAGGAAAGCAGGTGTGCGTCATTGATGCCGCCATGCTGCTCGAAGCAGGCTGGCAGAACATGGTCCATGAGGTGTGGACCGTTGTCATCCCTGAGACTGAGGTATCTGGATCCCACCCCCCACTCTATCCCCACTGTAGCCCGCATCCTGCTCTAAACCGGTGGGCTGATGAATGCCTTGTCTGCCCAGGCTGTACGACGCATTGTGGAGAGGGACGGCCTGAGTGAGGCTGCGGCCCAAAGCCGGCTGCAGAGCCAGATGAGTGGGCAGCAGCTTGTGGACCAGAGCCACGTGGTGCTGAGCACCTTGTGGGAGCCACACGTCACCCAGCACCAGGTTGGTGCCCAGGGAAAGGCTGGGTTGTGGGGAGGGAGTCTCTGGTGGATGCTTGTATGACCCTGTCCTCTTTTCTTCCCAACATTCTGGCCTGTCCAAAGGTGGAGAAAGCCTGGGCCCTCCTGCAGAAGCGCATCTCCAAGGCACCATCAGGCCCATGACTGACAATGAGTTCTCTGTGGGGCCAAACTGACCCCTGGAGCTGACAAGAGATCCAGTGATGATGGCGAATTGGGGCCTTGAAGCTCACCGTAGCTGGGGCCTAGAGGGCTCTGTGCTAAGCTGGGCGGGGCCTGGCTGGGCCTGCTGGACACAGGAAGCCTACCCAGCTTGCCAGTGTTTGGCCAACACTGAGAATGTGGCTCTTGGGGGAGCAGGCCCCCTAGCGTTGTTCCGTCCTCGCTTTTGCCCACAGGCCTGTGGCACCCGTGGTGGGCTGGAGCCAGGGCAAACACTGAAGCTTGTTGCAGAATTAAAGGTGAACGTTGCTAGGTGCTGCCTGTATGGCGCTTACTTCCTGCTCCAGTGCCTTTGGGTATCTTTGCGACACTTTAGCCACAAGTGCAGGGCCCAGGCCCGAGCTGTAAGCCAGGAATGCAGTGGTTAAGAGCATGGCTTTTGAAGCTAGCCAGACTGAGGCCAGTCTTGGCCCTATCACTGACTAGCTGTGTGCTTTTGGATACGTTTTGGACTTTGTAGTTACCTCAGTTTGCGTAGCTTACAAAGTAGCATGACTTGGCCAACAGGCTCTTTGAAAGCGTCAATTCCACAACTATCCTGCCAGACTTGGGCTGGGCGTTGCAGGAACATCCTACAACAAGGCACGCGGGGCCTCTGGCCTCACAGAGGTTGCACCCCGGAGGGGTCGGACGAGGTGGCCAAGACTGCAGGTCCGGGAAACTCGTCCCGGTCCTCGGAAGCTGGCTGGCCTCGGCAGTGCGAGTGCGCGCAACTCTCTGCGACACTGCGTACAAGCCTTTTGCGGGGAGCCCGTTTCACCGAATGTGCTTCATGTCGCGGCGGCTGGGACGCCTGCCCTGAGGAAGAGCAGGGACGGGCGAGTAGGACGGCCCCAAGACCGCCGGTATCAGCCCCGACACCAAGCCGGACTCCAGCACTCCACCGGCCGCAGCGGGGGGGGGGGGGGGGGGGGAGGGGGAGGGGAGCGGGGCGGGCGTCTTCCGGGTCGCGCATGCGCAGCCTCCTCGCCCCGCCCCCCGCCTCTGGGCCGCGGGTTGGTGGGTTTGGGTCACGTGGGCGCGCATCGCCGCTTCCTCGCCGCAGGGGGCCAGCCCGCGGGCAGGTTTCCGGTTCGGTGGGTCGGAGATGACGGAGCCGGGCGCCTCTCCGGAGGACCCCTGGGTCAAGGCAAGCCCCGTGGGCGCGCACGCCGGCGAGGGGAGGGCGGGTCGGGCTCGTGCACGTAGGGGGTCCGGAAGACGAGGGGACTCCCTGAAGTCCCCAGAGCTACTCCCGCTCTCCGGGCCCCGGGGCTGCAGAGAAGACAGCTCTCACCCCGCGTGTGCCAAGGTGGGAAGACAACTGAGGCGTGTGCGCGCGGGTGTGAGGGGACGGGGTTGGAGGGCTGGGGGTGTGGAGTGGGCGGACGGGGTCCTGCCGAGGGGTGGCGCTCCCGCGGCCTAGCCACTCTTGGCTCTGGGGGAATCCTGCGGCTGCCCGCGCACCCCAGGGGTGTGTGTGTGTGTCACTCTTGGCTCTGGGGGAATCCTGCGGCTGCCCGCGCACCCCAGGGGTGTGTGTGTGTGTCACTCTTGGCTCTGGGGGAATCCTGCGGCTGCCCGCGCACCCCAGGGGTGTGTGTGTGTGTGTGTGTGTGTTTGTACACGCGCGCAGGGGCGGAGGTCTGAACGGGCTTCTCCCTTGCTTGGTGCCGCAGGTCGAGTATGCGTACAGCGACAACAGCCTGGACCCCGGTGAGTGCGTCCCCCACCGTCTGCAGCTGTGGAGGAACACTCCCATTTCAGCCCTATAGATTTAAGTGGCCTTGCTAGCCACACCTGAGCACAGTCCACTGCCCTTGAGCTGAGCGGGCCTGAGCAGCGAGGGAGGAGGAGCTGGAGGACAGGGGCAGGAAGCATCCAAGGGTGACACCTAGTTCCCTATGTCCTGGAGCAGGGACGTGATGGAAGTAGTGACAGTTGGTCACGCACCATCATCACGCCCCGATGCCACTTTGTGAGCCAGGAGGTATCACTACAGGCCTGTGGAGCAGAGTAGACACTAGAGACAGGAGCACTGCGAAATGGCACGACAGGAAGTGGGTGGCCCAGTATGGCTGGCTTTTGGGTTGAAGGGGAGAGGTCAGTATTTAAGGCCCAGGAAGCCATTATGCCCCTAGCAGGGCCCCTCCCTCTATCCTACCCCTTAGTGATTGGGGCCTCTCTTTTCCAGGGCTTTTTGTAGAAAGCACCCGCAAGGGGAGTGTAGTGTCCAGAGCTAATAGCATCGGTTCCACCAGTGCCTCTTCTGTCCCCAACACAGGTAGGCAGCAACGTCCCCCCCACTCGGGGGAACCAGATATGCCTTCATTTTAGTATCTTTCCTAGACAGGGCAGCTCCAGCCATCCACGTGGAGGCGCTGGAACCCTAGTGCTAGAAGCAGGGTATTGCCATCTCTCACCTCATCTGGGATATTAGGTTCTTGTATCTATCTGCCATCTCTGGGTACCAGGTTCTTCTTCCCAGCTGGGGAAAAGTGGGCTAGATGGGCCCCACTGGGCCCCAGAATGACCTCTTCCTGCCCCCAACTCTGAGCGTAGATGACGAGGACAGCGATTACCACCAGGAATCCTACAAGGAGTCTTACAAGGACCGGCGGCGGCGAGCACACACTCAGGCTGAGCAGAAGAGGAGGGATGCCATCAAGGTGACTGGGGATGCCTGGACCTCAGCCAGCGCAGGAGGGCGCTGCACACTTCAGATCCATTCTGCCTCGACCCCGTCAGGCAGTCCCAAGCAGGCTTGGGGGCAGCTAGTCTAGGCCCTGGACATGAACTTCTCCCTCCTTCCCTCTCCCTTTGAGTGAGTGAGCATGGAACTTGGTATCATGGAAGAAAAACTTTGTGCTCATTTGCCTTAACCCCGGAACCCATGTCCCTTGCTGTCTCCACAGAGAGGCTATGATGACCTGCAGACCATCGTTCCCACCTGTCAGCAGCAGGACTTCTCCATTGGCTCCCAAAAGCTCAGCAAGGCCATCGTTCTGCAGAAGAGTATGGCCAGGAGAGCACTGGAGGGCTTGGAGCCAAGGGGGCTGTGAAGGCTAGCGCCTCAGAGCCGCTTTTGGCCTGGCCCTGGTGGGGTGGTTGTAACAGGAGAGGTGGGGTCTGGGGGAAGGGGAGACACAATCAGCTTGGTCCTTCTGGTTGTGCCCACCCCCTCTTCCCTCCCCCACTCCAGCCATTGACTACATCCAGTTTTTGCACAAGGAGAAGAAAAAGCAGGAGGAGGAGGTATCCACGCTACGCAAGGACGTCATGGCCCTAAAGATCATGAAAGTGTAAGGGGGGTGCTGGGCTGGGGGAACCAGGGCTTCTGGTTCTGAGGGGACTCTGAGGCCCCTTCAGTTCACGCCCTTCCCTTTGTTCAAAGGCCACATCAGATAATATTCTCACTCTCTCATGTGGTAGGCAGGACTCTATCCCAGCTGTAGCAGATACTCTGGAAACGCCTGTGGGATTAATGAAGGGAAGGCTGGAGAGGGTGGGTCACCACTGCTGACCTGGAAGCAGTATCTAGCTGATGTTGAATACCTCCCCAAGGCTCTCTGGGAATCTCCTTCCCAGGGGAGTACGTAGGGTAGCGCTATTCTTCTTCTGGGGCCGGTGGAGCTGCTGCAGCCCCTTAGCCCTGGCCTGTTCGCTCTCAGGAACTACGAGCAGATTGTGAAGGCACACCAGGACAACCCCCACGAGGGGGAGGACCAGGTCTCTGACCAGGTGAAGTTCAACGTGTTTCAAGGCATCATGGACTCCCTCTTCCAGTCCTTCAATGCCTCTATCTCCGTGGCAAGCTTCCAGGAGCTGTCGGCCTGTGTCTTCAGCTGGATTGAGGAGCACTGTAAGCCTCAGGTATGGGGCAGCAGTGGACCACGGGGTTGGGGGTCTTCCCTCAGGCACAGTGGCCTAAGCTGTTGTTTGTTCAGAGAGACCGGGTAGCAGGTTTTAGGTTTCTTGAGGATATTTCTACAACTTTCAGTATTCTTGTTTCCCCCTTTGCTTTCTAGCCCAGTTTTTCCTGTTAAGGTTTCATTTGGCAAGAAGGATTGGAGCACTCACTAATGCAAGGCCTAGCTCTTGGCCTTTGTTTCACCCACATAGTGGCAAGTAATGGCAGCCTCAGGCATTCCTCCTCGGCCGCCCCGCAAGTAAGCCCCGATCACTTGCAGCAGACTTACTTGGGGTTTTTGGAAAGATTCCTGGCCCCCACCCCCAGACCCACTAAAGTAGCTTTCCATGGGGTTTCTAATTATTATTTGTAATGGAGAGTGTGTTAATGGTTGCACTGAGTCTTCCATTTTTGAGGCCTGGTTGCTTTTTCTGATGCTTGACTTGTATCTGAGATTCTCACGTTTTTGTTTCCCAACATTTTTTTCAATGTAATTTTTAAAAGTTACACTCCATTTACACTTATTACAAAAAACATTGGCTACATTCCCCATGTTGTACAATACCTCCTTGCAGCCTTACACCCAGTAGTTTGTACCTCCCACTCCCCCACCCCCCACTGGTAACCACTAGTGTGTTCTCTGTATCTGTGAATCTGCTGCTTTTTTGTTATATTGACTAGTTTGTATTTATTTAGATTCCACATATAAGTAATGTTATACACGTATATGTGGAATCTGTCTCTGACTTACTTCACTTAGCATAACGCCCTCCAAGTCCATCCATGCTGCTGCAGATGGCAACATTTCATTTTTCTCTTTGGCTGAGGAGTATTCCATTGTGTGTGCGTGTGTGTGTGTACCACATCTTCTTTATCCATTCATCTTGGTTTTTTGCAGGGTTTTTTTGGTACTTTTAAAAATTTTATTAAAGTACAGTTGATTTACAATGTTGTGTTAATTTCTGCTGTACAGGAAAGTGACTCAGTTATACATACATATAATCTTTTTCATATTCTTTTCCATTATGGTTTCTCACGAGATATTGAATATAGTTCCCTGTGCTCTACAGTGGGACCTTGCTGTTTATGCATCCATCCTATATACAGAAGTTTGCCTCTGCTAATCCCAAACTCCCACTCCTTCCCTTCCCTACCTCCCCCACCCCCTGCAGCCTCAAGGCTGTTCTCTGTGTGAGTCTGTTTCTGTTTCGTAGAGATGTTGATTTGTGTCATACTTAGATTCCACATATAAGTGATATCATATGGTATTTGTTTTTCTCTTTCTGATCTACTTTGCTTAGTGTGATAATCTCTAGGTCCATCCATGTTGCTTCAGATGGCGTTCATTCTTTTTTTTAAGACTGAGTAGTATTACATTGTATATATATGCACATTTTCTTTATCCGTTCACCTGTTGATGGATGCTTAGGTTGCTTCCGTATCTTGGCAGTTGTAAATAATGCTGCTGGAACATTGGGTTGCATATCTTCGAATTAGTGTTTCTATTTTTTTTTGGATATATACCTGGGAGTGGAATTGCTGGATCATATGGTAGCTCTGTTTTTAGTTTTTTGAGAAACCTCCATACTGTTTTCCACAGTGGCTGCACCAGTTTACATTCCCACCAACAGGGGGCAAGGGTCCCCTTTCCTCCACATTTGTTATTTGTGTTTGATGATCACCATTCTCACAGACGTGAGGTGATATCTCATTGTGGTTTTTTGTTTTTCTGGCTGCGCTGGGTCCATTGCGGCATGCGGGTTCTTCTTCATTGCAGCACATGGGCTCAAGCTCATGGGCTTAGCAGTTATGGCGCTTGGGCTTAGTTGCCCTGTGGCATGTGGGATCTTAGTTCCCTGACCAGATCTTACCCGCGTCCTCTGCATTGGAAGGTGGATTCTTAACCACTGTGCCACCAGGGAAGCTCACCATACTGTTTTGATTACTGTAGCTTTGTAGTATAGTCTGACGCCAGGGAGCATGATACCTCCAGCTCTGTTCTTTCTCAAGATTATTTTGCCTATTCGGGTTCTTTTGTCTTTCCATACAAATTTTAAAATTATTTGTTCTAGTTCTGTGAAAAATGCCATTGGTATTTTGACAGGGACTGCAATGAATCTGTAGATTGCCTCGGGTAGTATGGTCATTGTAACAATATTGATTCTTCCAGTCAAAGAACATGGTATATCTTTCTGTCTGTTTGTGTCATCTTCAATTTTTTTCCGTCAGAGTACAAGTCTTTTACCTTCTTAGGTAGGTTTATTTTATGCTTTTTAATGTGATGGTAAATGGGACTGTTTTCTTAATTTTTCTTTGATACTTAAATGCAAGAGATTTCTGTACATTAATTTTATACCCTGCAACTTTACCAAATGCATTGCTGAGCTCTAGTAGTTTTCTGCTGGCATCTTTAGGATTTTCCATGTTTAGTATTGTGTCATCTGCTAACAGTGATATTTTACTTCTTCCTTTCCAATTTGGATTCCTTTTACTTCTTCTCTGATTGCCATGGCTAGGGCTTCCAAAACTATGTTGAATAAAAGTGGTGAAAGTGGGCATCCTTGTCTTGTTTCTGATCTTAGAGGAAATGTTTTCAGCTGAAAGCATGTCCCAACATTTTTATTGTGAAACACTGTAAACATACTGCAGCATTGAGAGAATTTTATAATGAACACTCATATATCCCCCCCCCCCCAAAGTTTACCATTAACGTTTTTTGTATTTGCTTTATCACATAGTAATGCATCTCTCCATCCCTGACTCCTTCCTGTTTTGGGGGCATTTGCAAACTGTAGACATCAGTGCTTCCCAGGTTTTTTGTTTTAACTGTACTCTAAAGAGCACACCTGGTTCAGGCAGGCATCACTGAGCAGCTCTGTGCCCTCCGTGAGCATGATCTCTCTCTTTCTCTGCTGCCCCTACCAGACCCTACGGGAGATTGTGATTGGTGTTCTACATCAATTGAAGAACCAGCTTTACTGACCAGCTCTTGGAACCTGCAGAACAGCCAACAAGAGGCCTTGAGTCTCCTACTTGGCCGTGGAGCCACTGGGCTTATGAGATTGGACTGTGACACTGCACACCAGTCAGCTGCTTTCTCCTCAGTGTTTAGCTCCCCAGCTCCCCCCTCCCCCTCAGCCCCATCTTCAGTGGGGCTGGGGAGGGGGGAAGGTTATTATGAAAGCTTTGATTAATTTATTATACTGACCATAGATCTCAAACCTACCTAGTCTTTCCCCCTCCCCATGGAAGTCCTCGGGATGGGGTCTGCTCTGGGAACCCTAGAAAGCTCCTGGCCTCTCCCTTTGTCTAGGCCTCAGGTTTCTGCTCCCGTTTGGTAACTACCGTTTGCCTGTTCTGGTCTCTCTGGCAACCTTTAGCCTGAGTCTGGCCACTTTGGCAGTAGTTGGATGGGAAGGAAGGAGGAAGGGAAAACGCTCTCACAGCCATGAAGGGTGAAAGGTGGCCTCATGCCTAGGCTAGGGCTGCCTGGTCAGCCCAAGGTGAGGCCAGAGCTTTCTCTGGCCAGCTCAGGGCAGGGCTGCCAGGTTCCTGCCCTTGCCCCCTACTCTGGGTGGTGGAGGGAAGCAACCTCCTCACCCACTCCTGTCCTCTGTGTCCCCACAGGCAGTAGCACTGCACAGCAAAGTCAAATGTGAGACAACACTACATATTAAATTTTTTAATTTTTCTAAACACCAACAATGCAATTTTGCTGAAGTTACAATTTTGGAAAACTGGTCTCAAGACCACTCCCAGGCTTTCTGTCAAGTGTATCTGGGTCTCCACCACCTCAGTGCTGCCTGAATTTCTCCCAGGACTTAGGGTGGGGTGAAGGTGGGTAGAGAAGATTTTCTAAAGGTCTCCTGGAGTGTAGAGCCCAGGAGAGTCCTGGGTGAGGCCCTGGGCTCCTTGAATGCTGTGCATAGTAGCCTCTCCCTGCCCTTGTCCCCCAAGCTCTCTTTTGCCTTCCTCAGGTTTGATATCTGGGAGGTTTGATTATCCAGAGGAAATTAAATATTTTTATATCAAATTATATTACAATAAATATTGCCAAATGCTTTCCTTTTGCATTGTTCCCCATCTAACTAACTGTTAAGTTCAGGCAGTCAAAACGTGGATGACGAAATGAGTGAAACCATCCTCTCTGGGCCACCAGTGCTCCACCCAGTACTTTGGTGTGTGCCCAAAAGCGGACAGCAGCAGGAACAACAAAAAAGCTGACCTAAACAAGGCAGCCAGTCCAGGACATCTGTGTTCCCAGGCCTGCCGGAGGGCCTCAGGGATCTGGGAGCTTGAGGTTGTAATCTTCATCTGTCTCTATCCCAACTTCCTCCTGCGGTGGAGGGGCAGCAAGACAAGTGAATGAGACCTCCCTGGACGCAGGCCCCAGGGGAGCAAGGAAGGGATAACACCACTTACAAAAAACTGCTTCTTGCTCTTGGGGTATCCTTCAAGGATTGCATCAGACAGCTCTGTTGCCTGACAAGAAACAAAACCGCCCCCTTTCAGATGGGCAGTACTCGGCTTGCCTGAGGGGTCCATGATACCCCCCCGGTGGCTGCCGCTGTCCAGGGCCTGCCTAGAGTTCCCCCGCACTTACCATCCTCTTGCGCTTCCTCCACTCCTTGCAGTACCTCTGCCTCTCTCTGTACACCTAGACAGGGAAACAGGTTCCTCTGACCCCCTCAGCCCCACAGCAGCCGCTGGGGTCGACCCTCCTCACTTTGAACCTGCACAGGCAGCCCTCCCTGCTCCCCACCCCCTCCCCACCCACCTGCTCTTTCTCTTCTGGAGTCACGTGGTTGGTGGCCGCTTTGATGTTCTTCAGTCTCTCTGTGTAGCCAGCACATTCCTTCTTTAACTCCTGGATCTCTTTCTGCATCTCCGCTGTGGTCAGGGCACTAGCTAACTCCTTCAGCTCTAAAACCACATCCCCCGGAGAGGTCACTGGCTACCCTGAGGAAGGAGACCAGGCCTCCACCTTGCTCTGGGCTCTATACACAGGGTCCAGAATGGGTCCCATATTCTGGAAATCCTCACGAGAGATTAAGGCTTACAGAATTGTCGGTTTATTCTAGTTTTCTTTCCTTCCCCATCTACAAATAGTTGAGGGGAATGAGTCTGAGTAGACTGTTAGCTGTAGTCAGTTAAAGTAGCAGAGTAAAGGGAAGTGTGGGAACCGTATACTGGTACTCACAGCAGGGAAGGCAAATGCCTGACTTGCCCACTTGTCTTCAAAAGCCATTAGTTGTTAGACATTGATTTTAAGGTAATGCTTATGACAGCCCAGCAAAGGGATCTTTGCTGCAAGAAGACAACACTGCAGTCAACAAACCCTTCACTTGGTAATTCCTGACCTCGGACTGACCCTGACACTAGGGGTTCCTTCTGGGGGTTGCCCAGTCCTACCAGCCTCCATGTGGCGGCAGCCCTGCTGCAAGCTCTGCACCTTAGCAGTGAGGGCCACGATTTTGGCATCCAGGACTTGGAGGTCAGCATCACTGGCCGTGTCAAATTGTTCCTGCCAGAGACAAAAGGAAAAACAGAAGCAGGCTGATGGGAGAAGCAAGAAGGGAACCCACGTTTGGGAAGGCCACGTTCATACACACTCGCGAACCTGGGCCTGGGAAGATAGTGAGAGGGTACTTTCGAGCAGTCAGTTCAGTACCAGTCCACTCAAAAAGCTGTAAAAGAACAAGTTGAAACCTGATACTCGTCCTCAAGGGGTTTTGAGGTGCAGGATACTGAACAACAGGACAAAAATATCTTTCAGGTTACCGGCAAAACCACTCACTGGGCTGAAGGAGTAAAGGAACATTCTTCTCAAGGTGATGATACCTAATTATGGGTTTCCACAATAGGAAGAATCTGGACAGGTGAAGAGGCATGGTGGGAGGTATTTAGATAAAGGATACCAGTGAAGTCTGAGGAACCTCTCGCGTGAGACCAGCAGCTAGAAAAGGCCTGTGCTGGGGCTCAGTGGGGTCTTGTCAGTGGTGATGGGAAGCAGAATGGAAAGGATGGGAATACCAGCCCAGGCAGTTTGGACTCTACATTCAGGTGAGGTAAACCATTAGGGCAGGAGGCAGCAAACTACAGCCTGCAGGCCAAATCCTGCCAAATGCATGTTTTTGAAAAAAACTTATGGAAACGTAGCCACATCCCCTTGCTTACATATTGTCCATGGCTGGTTTTGCTGTACGGTGGCAGACTTGAGTACTAGTGACAGTTGTGTAACTGGGACAAGAGACCATCTAACCTGCAAAGCATAAAAATATTAACTGGCCCTTTACAGAAAAAAAAAAAAAAAATCTGCCAACTTCTTTAAGGGATCGTCAATAGAGCAGTAATATAATGAAATCTATTTTGGGATAATTAGCCTTGATGGTGGATGTTAAATCCTGTGGGGTTACTGAGTAAAGGAAGACGAGAAATGGGGTCTGCCCCAGAACAGCTTCAGTTTTGTGAGGGAGACAAGTGAAAAGACAATTACAATAGAGTGTGCCTCAAAAGAGGTAAGTGCCCGAAGAAGGCAGTTAGCTCATAGCATTCAGGGAAGGTTTCTGGAGGTGATGCCCTGTGTGAAATCCTAAGGGATGAGTAAGAGTTAGCCGGGCAAAGAGAAAGAAGGGACTCAAAAACTCTGAGCAGAGGAAGGACAATGAGCAAAGGCCACAGGAGTAAAACACATCTAAATGGTCTAGTATTGATGAATGGAGAAATAACAGGGACAGGAGAGGCTAGAGGCAGGCTGGGGCCAGGTCTCCAAGTGCCTTTTATCTGTTCTAGGGAGCACTAGAGTTTTCAGTAGGGAAACGGCATGACTAGATTTGTACGTACATAGATTATTCTGGCTGCAATGTTTAAGATATGTTTAAGGAGGCCAGGAGTTAGAAGGATATTGCAGTAGATGAGGAGCACCTAAACTAGAGCAGTGGTGGCAGCTGGAAAAGGAGAGGATGGATTCAAGAAGAGGAAAACAACTGGACTTGATGGCTGACTAGGCATGTGAAATAAGGGAAGTTAAGAATGATTCCCCGGGACTTCCCTGGTGGCGCAGTGGTTAAGAATCTGCCTAACAATGCAGGGGACACAGGTTTGATCCCTGGTCCAGGAAGATCCCACGTGCCACAACTACTGAGCCTACGTGCTGCAACTACTTAAGTCCACGCACCTAGAGCCTGTGCTCCGCAACAAGAGAAGCCACCGCAATGAGAAGCCCACACACCGAAACGAAGAGTAGCCCCCACTCGCCGCAACTAGAGAAAGCCTGCACGCAGCAACGAAGACCCAATGCAGAAATAAATAAACGAATGAATGAATGACTCCAGGAACATCCCTGGTGGTCCAGTGGTTAAGAATCCGCCTTCCCATGGACATATATACACTACCAAACGTAAGGTAGATAGCTAGTGGGAAGCAGCCGCATAGCACAGGGAGATCAGCTCGGTGCTTTGTGACCCCCTGGAGGGGTGGGATAGGGAGGGTAGGAGGGAGGGAGACGCAAGAGGGAAGAGATATGGGAACATATGTATAACTGATTCACTTTGTTATAAGGCAGAAACTAACACACCATTGTAAAGCAATTATACCCCAATAAAGGTTAAAAAAAAAGAATAAAATATACTTATTTTCTTCAAAAAAAAAAAGAATCCGCCTTCCAATGCAGGGGACGGGGGTTCGATCCCTGGTCAGGGAACTAAGATCCCACGTGCGGGTGGGCGGGGGGCAATTAAGCCCCCCCACCGCAACTAAGACGCAATGCAGCCAAAATAAACAAATAATAATAAAAAAGAATGACTCCCCGGTCTCTGGCCTGGGTGAAGAGTGATTCCATTAAGGGAGAAGAATACAAGAGGAGCCAGTTTAGGGGAGAGATGAGGCATTCTACTTTGGCAATATTGATTCTGAACGGCCTGAAAAGCATCCAGGTGAGGGGGGTCTGGGCTGGAGATACAAAGTTAATGTCACATGTGTTTACGGAAGGGGGTGGAGACAGAAGGAAAATAATTTGGAAGACGGTGGTTCTCATCTAGATGATTGGGAATAAGAACTTCCAAGGATAAATGGATCTCGATAGCAACAACTCAGGATCTTCCGTCCTCTATCATATTTCAAGTCTGGAAATCTCGTGAAGTTTGGATGACAGCAAAGGGGGTCCATACTTTGACTTAAAGGCTGGCTGGGACCCTTTTATGGGCCTAAGACCGGTGAATTTCACAGGATGCTTCAATTCTCCCAAAGAGAGTTCATACCAGGGACTGATTCACCTAATGCCGGACTCTCACACACGTGCTAATCTGCACGTTTCCCTCACCTGGTCAGCAAAGTATATTTTCTGCTTGCCGTACATCTTCTCTTTGATCTTGCCTTGTTGGGCCAGCTGGTCCAGCGCCTTCACCACCGCCTGGCAGAGGGGAGGGGTTGGAGAAGTCGGGGGAGTGACTTCGGGCCGGGCTGGGGAATGTCACCAATGAGGCGGGAAGCGCCCGAAGAGCCTTAGGAAGCCCAAGGCTAGAATGGCAGCCTCGGGAGGGGAGGAATCCAGGCTGATTCAAGGGGTCCCAGGGGAGGAATCCCAGGAGAGGGTCCTCACCGCCTTGCCCAGTCCGTGTTCCCGCTGCAGGTTCCCGAACACGTCCTGGGCGCTGTAGGGCCGGTTCTGCTCCTGTAGGTACCTCAGCAGGATCCCGGAGGCTGCGGAGAGAGACGAGGCGGGTAGGGGTTCCCTCAACCGACCCCTGCCCGCCCTTCTCCCAGGTCTCCCGGCGCCCACGGCCCTTACCTCCCGCCACGGCTTCCGCCCGGCCTTTACTCATGTCCTTTACCGCCACAAAACTCCGAAAGCCGGAAGTTGCAGTTGCTCGGGGCAACAGCTCCTTCCGGCGATGAGCCGGGCTGGCCTCAAGTGCTGATTGGCGGAGGGAAGCCTTCGCGAGGGGCGGAGCAGCCCTTCCCGGACACCGTGTTTCAGCTCGGCCGGGAACTCGGGCGCCTACGTCTCGCCGGCCGGGTCCCGGTCTCTGCCGGGTAGGCGGGGCGCGCGCTTCGAACCTCTCACTTACTCCTCTCGGAACCAGGGCTGTAGGGAATCACGCGCTGATGTTTCGGGACCCAGTTCTAGCGGCCGCTGAGCACTCGTGACCTTGAATTGGGCTGAGTATTCGAACGGAAAGAAACCTCAGCATCACCTCCCGCTGGGCAAGCGACTTGCTCAAGGTCACAGGGCTAGTTACCTACGGACGTGTCCCCTCCTACGGCCCAAACCTTTCAGTCGGTTTTTCTCATTTTTTGTAAAACGGCAACAAGAGGTGTTTGCAGGAGGGGAGTTATGAAGACAATAGAAGGGGTAAGCGCCCTGAAAAGAATAACGCTGCCTTAATTTGCCCGTTACCGAGCTTCGCACACAGGGGGCGCTCAGCACATGCTGTGGTTGAAGGTAGGGTTGGGAGGCGCTGCTCTTAAGCCACAATGCTTGTAGAAGTTTCCTCTTGGCCGAGACAATCTTATGGCAACACCTGGCAGGTGCTTTCCACTCCTGCCCACATCGGCCAATGGGACAAAGCCTGAAATAAGTATTTCTAGTTTCTGAGGTCAGCTGAAGGCCAAAGAGCAGCTGTTGAGTTGCAGGTTCAAACAATCCAGGGGGCCATGGTGCTAATGTTTAAAGCTTCTATTACCTAAAATCTCATTAGCCATTGAAACCTGTGCTTGTCTTCACACGTTTAGGGGACAATATTAAGAATTAGAAATGACGGAACTGCAGGCTAGATGCCAGCCGAGAGTGCCGGTTATGCTCACATCCGGGCTCTCCTGGAGAGGGGAAGTAGCCTCCCACCATGGTGATTGTTCCGGCCATCACAGAAGGAAAAACAGGGATGGGCAGGTGGGTCCCTCACACATGGGCTTCCTCTTTTGAGGCTATCACCTCCTCAAATTAATATCATCTCAGATTAACAAGACTTATCAAAGGATAAGGCACCATTCAACATCAGTCTCTTAAAAGATTGTTCTCATACAAGATTTATTCCCCAGCACCCCTCCCTCCCTCATCCCCATCCCAATTCACAGTGGAGGACTAAGGAGATTCAGAGCAGGATCCGCAGGTACAAGAAACACCTTCCAAAGATTTTGCTCTCCTTCCTTCCCTCCCTCTTGCCAATTTCCAAGGCCCGAAGCTAAACACACTCATGCAAACACACAAAGTCCCACTCCTTTCCCACACCTGTTTTTTCCACATCAGAGCTCACTTGTAAGACATCTGGGCTCTGGGAAGAGAGAAGGTATCCAAAGTCTGTTTGAGAACACTAAAGTGGGGAGAGGCCGTTATCCTAACCTTCCACAAAGGGAAGTGACTATGAATCAGACACCTAGCTCTTCTCCCTTCTCACCGTTGACTATTTTCACTCCTTGGCCTCTACCTTGTCCATCAACCAAGAGCAAACATGTTAGCACACTCCCACCTGCAGCACGTGAAAATGGGCTCTGTCCAACATCCCTCACCCAGCTACAGGGGTGTTGGGGGAGTGGTCCCTGAGGATCAGCAAAGGGTTAATGCAGAGGGAAAGAGGACAGAAGAGTTCAGCTTGAGCTCTGATTGGGGAGGCACAGGTTTAGAACTAATGACCTTTTAAAATTTTTGTCTCACATGATTTTATTAGGGGCAGTAGAACAGATACCCTTTACTGGGGTCTCTGCTGATTATAGACACATTCTTGCTAACTGGGCTCATCCTTAAAAGAAGCCCTGCCAAACTGGGGAGGAGTTGAAAACAAAATTATTAAAGGAGCTGAACAAGGAGTAAGAATAGCTGGTGCAAGAAGAGCTGGTGGCTCCTGGGATGAATGCCACTGAGCCATCTGTAAAGTGCTACTCTGACATTGCCCATGTGGGATTATTGCTTCTCCAGAGGAGGAGCAGGGGAAGGAACAGGAACATGGAAATGGGTATGGCATGGTATTGCTTTGCTCACTGCTCAGGCTGATGGGCAAATGGAGCCAGGGGTTAGCAGCACCAAAAATAACCAGGCAGCTCCGAAAGATTCAGTGAGACCATGAGATACAGAGGCACTCACCCTCCCAGCCAGCTGACCCCATGGCCCAAAGTAATGTAGAAGAGGCCCACCCCCACCTCATGTTCACATTCTTAAATTTCACAAGCAATATGTTGGAGCACTGGAGGTTAGGCCTCGAGAAATGAGGATGGGCTGGGGCAGAGGGAACAGGCCTGCTCTGCAGAACCAAAGGACAAGCTTGCTTAGAAAAAGGCAAATCAAAGCATGGCTTAGCAAAAGAGGAAGATGACAGTGTAACTCTCCCAGCTGCCTGACTTGGAGCTCTCGGGAGATGATAAAGGGAGGAAGGAAGGAAGGGATCTATCACTGAGGGCTTCTGAGCACCCATACTTAGAAGCACACAGCAGCATCCCCTCAAAAGGGAACCAATACCCCTGACTACTTCGTTCCCCAGAAATACCACCATCCTGATGGAGAGAAGTGTCCCTCAGGGGAGCACATTCTCACTTCAGTGACTTGAGCTCAGAAGTCAGTGTCCAGCTGGTGGCAGAGGAGTGAGTGTCCTCTCTCATCAGGCCTCTGCGCATCTGCCAGGCTACTGAGCATACATATATAACTCGGGGGCTGGGACCTGGGTTCTTCCCTTGCCCCTTCACCTTAAGTGGAATGGGGAGCAAAAAAAACCTAAACCACAATGACCCCCAAGGGGAGTCTCTGCCTCAGTGGCTCCTGGAACTGGCAGGGTCCAGCTGATTCAGCTCCGACTGGTCCAGAAGTTCAAAGTCATCCCCCTCAGCATCAGTGTCCAGGTCTGAACTGGGGGCCCGGAGGACACCTCTTGTGGCTCTCCGGGGAGGTAGGCCAGCAGGGCCTGGCTGGGAGGCCCCTGACAGGGCCAGCTGGATCATGCCCTGGGAGACCAGGCTAGCAAGGTTGCTGGTGAGGTTGGATCCTGCAGGCAGGGCGCCGAGCAAAAGCTCCGGCAGTGCAGCCTCGTCCTGGCTGGCAGGGGGGCCCTGAGGCTCCTCGGCCCCTGGTGGGGAACGGTACATCGAGCTGGGCATCCCGATGCTGGTATCGTCCTCATCATCCAGGCCAGCAGGATCCACGTTAATGGAAGGAAAGTCTGGAAGGTCTCTGGCAAAGGATTCCTCTGGATCACTGTGACCATCTAGGTCTGGGAGAACAGAGGAGTGTCTGAGACATGGCAACTGCTTGGCCTTCCTATGCCCTAGCCCCACCAAGTCATCTCCAAGTAACCAGATGTTTCCACCCTGGATTTCTGGCACCGGTCAGCTTTCCCCCTCCACTTATAGACTGCTGTGACCTCTATTGGCCAGAGAACTCCCCCTTTCTTCCTCTGCTATGTCCCCCATAAGCCGAGAATCTGAGGCTATAAGGGACTGAGGATTTCTAGGAGAGCAGCAGTGCCACCTGGCTGGAGCCATACCCCTAACGCTGCTCTGCCACCTGCTCCACAGCTCAGAAAACAGGAGAAGCGGGGGCAGTATCCCCGCTGCCCGGGAAGCTGAGAGGCAACAGTCAGGGCCAGTATCAACTTGGGTCCAAGGTTCCTCTACCTTCAGAGCCTTCTGTTAGAGGTGTCTGGCCCCGTGAAAGATTGAATGTGCCGTTGTCTGTACAGGAGACCTCAGCATCCGAGTGCTCAGAGTCTGTGATGGCCAATTCCCTGGCAACAGTAGAATCATCCAGCTTAGGAAAAGAAAAGACCAACACGCCTGAAGAGATGGTGCCATTAGAAACGAGCGCAGTTCCCTAGTTACAGCTTCACCAGTGAGCTGGCCCTAAAGGCTACCTTAAGGCATGCATGGGGACTTGAGTCAAAATCTTGACCCCTTTTAGGCTGCTCCCCCAGGGAAAACACCCTTTTTCATCAGTCTTGAGCACAGGAAGGAAAGCAGTCTTGGGTGTCAACCAGCCACTTACTCTTAAGCAAATAATTGATCCAGAGAATACTTTTCACAGGTGGCCAGGAGGATGCCCACATTGCCTGACCTAAGGCAAGCCGGGCTGTTTAAAAAACGATCACGCCAGTTGCAGAAGTTCTGCCATGATGGCAGGGGTTAAAAGGAGGCATGGAAGAGGGTGTGCTGGTCACCAGGCTCAAACTGAGATTCTACATACAAAGTCCCAATATAAAACTAGCTTCTCTCCTCACTGCTCTTGGGGCAGTGAGGTCCTTGGAAAAGGGCAAGAAGCTGGGTCCCTGGAGAGCCCACAGGGAGCTTGAAAACCTGGTTACTGTCTAAACATGCGTGCCAGATGGTTAAAAAGGAGCTAAAAAAAAACTGGCCAGCGACGCAGCTCCCACACCCAAGATACCTGAGGACAGAAGGCAGCAAGTTCCTCTTCACTGTCACTGTGGTTGTCCCCAGCGCGTTCTGCGTGTAGACCTCTGCGGCGCACTATGTGGAAAGAGCAAAAACGCCTTGACGCCTTCCCTTGAGGGGAAACTCCTGTCCCCTTTGGATTTCAAAGGCATAAAATCAGAACACGAGAATGAACCCCCTAAGCCTACATAACAACGCCTGAGGGAGGAGCTGCTGAGCCTAAGTGGCAAGGTAAGCTGATAGCACAGGAGAAAGATCTCTCTTCCAACATCCCTCCCTTTTTGTTCTGGTCAGATGATCAACTACCAGGCTTGTCAACAACTCTCAGGATCAGCTAGGGACAGACCAGATGTCAATGTGTAAAGCGGACACTGTCACAGAGAAGGCAAAGGGAGATGCCCCACCTGGGCTGAATCAGCCTTTTGAGGACTGGTACTATTCAACTGGCTGCGTTAGGGGGAGCTGGGCCTTGGTGCCCATGTGCAGGGCTCTTAGAAGGCCAGGGTTTAATGAAAACCCAACCTGACCATACCACAGAAGAGAGGGAAAAGTTCGCACGACTGTCACTCGTGTGTTGGAAGATCCTGGGCTAGTACACTTCTGGCTTCTGAAGCCAGTTTTAAATTACTTTTGGAAGGCAGCTTTCAGTACTGAATGGAGGCCGAGCTTAGGAGTTTGAAAGACCTGCTCTGCCATTTACTAACCGTGAGCTTCAGTTTCCTCAACCAGAAACTCAACCAGAAAAAGATAATACCACCCTCTTCTCAAGGTTGTTATAAACGTTAAATAAGACAATGTATGCAGAGCAGCCAGCACATGGGACGTGCTTCATAAAAAGAGGCTAACACTGGGAATATCTTCACTGTCTGTCTTTTAGTTGACTTGGGAGAACTTTTCTCGTTATTTGTTTAAAATGGGAGCGTCTAGAATTCCAAACGGGAAAAACCAGTAAGCCTGCACAGATTTCCCTGGAATAGAAGGTCACTTTTACCACCAACCCCCTACACACCAACCACATCCCACTTCTCCATGTTCAAGGACCTATTATGTCAGACCTACGGGCTTCTCCTTCTCCTCCCCAAATTGTCCAAGTGGAAGGAAGCTTCCCCTTGACACTTACATTGTCTCTCTCTCTGCTTGGACATCATGTAGCCACGGACACTGAAGTCCAGCCGCTGCAGAGCTGGCTTCAGTCGTACATACACTCGATCCCACAGTCGGTGGTACACAGCAAGGGGCCACATCATGACAGTGACAACTGAGAGGAGTGGGAAAGAGTGGCAAAATGGAGAAAGGGCTGCATGAAACAGTCCTGACTGTCCCTCTGCTATCGTGTCCTTGGGGCTTGGACACGGTAAATTCTGATTCTGCTGGTCATCTTCACAGATGTGAAGGTTCTGGAGGGCAGAGACTTCGGCAGTCCCCTACAGGGCTGTGCATAGCGGAGTACATGCTGACACATCGAGGGCAGGACCAGGCAGTGCTGTCACTTGCATATGGGTGTTGCTGAGCCATAAATAAGGCCAAATGGTAACAATGCCTCAGCAAATACACAACAAATCATGTGAGCTTCGGATATATAATGGCCAGGGCCATCACTGCTCAGTTCTTCCAGTCTCAAGCAGACAGAGTTCATGCCAATATGAAGCAACTAAATTTACAGAACTGTGCTCCAGGGGGAAAAAAAAGTGCTCCGGGGTAAACAGAACCTAGTAGAGGATCCCCTAAGTGTTATGTTCTACTGTTATACAATACACTGACTCTAAAAATTCCCTCCTGAAATAGGGACAGACAGTCCTTTATAGCTGGTAACACAATATATGTTAGTGGACCCTCATCAGTTTCTAAAGCTGACTTGGTAAGAAAAGGACTTTATATGTGGGGAGCCTGATACAGGTAAGAAGAAAGATATTTTCATGACACTAAACAGGACATGAAAATATAAAAAGGTCATTTCCTGGAGAACCAAAATATAAAAGTCCTCTCCCTAAACCCAGAGTTAGCTATGGCTGGAAAAGCTATGAGGAGGGTAAGCTTGTGGGGGAGGTATATACCATACTTACGAATTAAGTAGGAGAGCAGGAGCCCAGGGATGTAGCGGCCCAAGACAGCCAAAAAGGTCAGTATCCCACAGCTCAGCAAGCAGAACTGGGGGCGTCAGGAAACAGTAGTAAGCTTCTGCTATACGGCAGGGGACTGGGTTGGGCATGGGGGGCGGCTAAGATGGAGATGTGATAGAAATGATTCTTTATGACCTCTGAGTAAAGCATGGACATGTCAGAATGACATGTACCTAGCTACTGTTGCATCCAGTGGTGATTCTGTTTGGGAGGAAAGGGAGGATGTCCACTTCTATTCAAACTCTTCTCACATGGCTAACCCCACAGGGCCGCACCTTTCATGCTGGCAAACTGGTTTGAATAGGACTCAGCCAAAAGTTCTCTCTGAAAACAAGTGTTGGTGGTGGGCTTTTTAAGTCGAAGTAAAATAAAATAAAAAACTCAACCACCTACCACATGTTTAACGACACAGAATGCACACAAGCAAGCTTTCTTTCCCGTCTTGGGGCAGGAAGATGGCCTAATCTAAGTAGCAAGCACCCAAAGAAGGAATCGTCACGCTCTTGCCTTAGTCTTAGTCAGAAGCCCCTTCCTACAACTTCCCTTGTCTATACAAACACCATGGTCTTCCCTTTCTTGAAGGAGGGTAGGTAGTAAAAGGGCTGTTTCCGTTTAGCATGAACTGAACTGAGAGCCAGAAATGAGAGTGAAAAAGGGAAGAGTCTTACCTTGCCTGGGTTTTGCTTTTTGAAAAGCAAAAGGTTCCTTATGAAAATGGTCCCACTAACCCAGACTTCAGCTACGTGGTAGCAGAGCTCGGGCACGCTGAGCAACCGAGGGTGCACAAAGCCCCAGCTATGGGAGAGAGAAGGGGGAGCTGTGAAAGGAGGGTGTTGAAGGTTCCCCCCGCATCTCACTGTGAAGGCAGCCAGTCCTTCCGGTTTAAATAGGGTCTGGGAAGTGGCTAGTCCTAGTCGCTCTGGACGTGAAGCATGACTTTCTTCTTGGCTCACCAGGTTGAAACTGGAATTTAAGGACTAGGAGGGCAGACTTGTTCTGACAACTCCACCCTATGAGCAAGCAGCCCAATCCACGTGTGTAAACCTGCCACCAGCTCCAAGGCCCTTTGTGCTTAAAAACATCTTTCCTGGGCTCAGACCATTGCAATTCACTGTGATTGCAACGCAGGGAAAAAAGTAAAGCACAGTCTGATACCACTGCTGCAGAGGCGAGAGGCAGAGGATGTGCCCCTGAGAGAGAAAACAAAGCAAAACCAAAATAAACCATGGCAAAGAAAATTCTTTGGGTCAAATATATGAGATGAATGAATTGAGAAATGAAAGCAGGAGCTGTAAGCCACAAGGGGAATCTTTGGCTTGCTGATGCCAGGAATCACTGTGTTTTCTGACCAGGAACTTGAAACAGCCAGAGGTTACAGAAAACACTAAATGACCTGGTATAAAAGCCAGGAGACAAATGAAGTAAGTTGCCTCTAAGTTTTCATACTAGAGCTGAATAATGCAGCCAATTCCTTGGTTATGTCAGGTTATGGGGCACTGTAATGCTTCTTTCTCAGAAACATCTTTTGTAAATATCAGAGGACACTAGCCATCTTAACATATTCCTTCCTGAACTTGAGGATTTGTTAAAATGATTATTTGCAACAGACTAGGTTCTCAGCTTATACTTTGTATCTAGAACATGGAGTTAACAACCTATAACCAGAATATTACAACAAGAGAATCAATCAGAGCAACAAAAAGGGATTTAATTAGTGTTCCATACCTCTCATTGTCTAATGCGTCGGGTCTTGGCACTACAATATTAAAACAAACACCAGCATTAGTTGGTAAGGAAAACTTAAACATGAAAATGTTAGGCTGTTGGTCTGATAGCTCAAGTTTTAATGGGTTTGGGGAAAAGGAAACAGTAATAGACAATAAAAAGGAGACACCATGTTATACTGCCAGAGTTAGGGAGCTGCAGACAAGGGAATGATGGCTGATGCCTGCTCTTTTCTCTGGTGGGATGGGGTGGGGATCCAAATGGAGCATTAGGGCCCCTTCTAATTACTACAGTTGAGAGCCAAGGCGCACATAAAAAAAGGTCCATCCCACCCCTCAAGTGTGTCTGGGTTGCGCGTACTCATCAATGTGTGCCAGGTTACGAAGGCATTATATGACTACTTCAACTCTAGAAATCTGCCTATTCTCTTTAAAAAGAGACCCGTTAACTACAATCAATGATGTAAAGTCTTTTGACATTCACTAGCCATAAGACAGGTGGGTGAACTACCTGATTCCTTGAAGTCTCTCCAAAATAGGATGGGAATGTATTTAAAAGCTGTATACTCTGGTTTGAATATTCTGCCAACACTTCAAAATTACCATGTCCAACCTACATCAATTTTCCTCTCTCTCACTCCCCACCCAAACCAACTGCCCTGCCTGACGTTGCCTACATCTAACTGTAATGCCACTGCTACTCTCCCAGCTTTGAAATCCCAAAGCTGCTGTTATCCCTTACTCTCCTAACCTCTACTTATCAGTTTGACGTGTCTTCCGTCTTCACAGCTCTCCAAGCCATCCATCGTTTGTTTCCACTGATACCTCTCTGACTACTTCTCACACAGATACAGCCAGAGTCTCCCTTCTTCGCCCTTTTCTCTTACCATGTGGTTGGGTAAAATGCTATCAAATTAATCTTTAATATCTTCTCAGCATATAGCTCTAATAAAAGAATTATCAGGGACCACCCACTATCTATAGGATAAAGGTTCTAAGCCTAACTTAAAGGCCCTTATAAAATCTAATCCCAACACACTTTATTTCCTAGCACTCCCTTTAATGACCTCTCCACTCCTGTGAAAATGATCAGTTCCCTGCCCTCAGGAGATGCTTTGCAGCTTCTGGTTCCTCAGACTAATCAAGCCTCTGACCCCCATAGAAACCCACTTATCTCTCTACCTGTCCAAATCTTTTGTTTCATTCAAGGCTTGAGCTAGGGCCAAAATACATGACAAACATACTGCACTGTGACATCTCTGGTGCTGTTCTGTAACTTTTCTTATGTTTACGTATGTATCATCTTGGATAAAAGGAACCATATCTTAGAGGACTTTATCTAAGTCATTAATACCTAACTTAGTGCTTTGCAAATAAACAATTTAAAAGAAATTCCAGAGGCAAATTGATACTGTCTTGGTAATGATGTAGCACCCAGTGAGGAGAATTATTTTTTAACAACTTGAGCACTATTTATTCCTCAGGCCAATTATGAGGGCAAGAATATCTCAGGTGGCGGATACAGATTTCCTAAGCTTAATAAACAATGAGAAGGACAGAACTCAGCTCTAAGGAACTACAGATGGGGCACTAGCCCTTCAAACGTCTCCTAAAGCAAATAATTCAGACTTCAAAAGATATTCCCAGCTCCACATACTCTCCCCAAACCCCCTAAAACTAAAGGTAAAAATGACAGAAAAGCCATTTCCGGTTCAGATTGTTCTAAATGCTACCAGACTTACCTTTTATTTCAGGCCAGATTTTGCTCTTCCATTGATCTATACACACAATGATCATTGAGCTGAATGCAAGTAAAAACACAAGACGAAGGGATGTCAGGGCAAAGAACCTAAAGAGAAGGAAGAACAGAAGATCATTATCCAATTAAGCTAATTTCACAAAAGACCATATGTGCACCACTGGTCCTGTGGTAAACAGACTTAAGTGTTAGTTATACACCTTGGGAAAAATCACTTAAACTTTCTGGACTTCAGCTATTCTACCTATGGTGCAGAGATAATAATTTGCTTCTGTAAAGGCAGAGGACTAAACCAAATAACCTCTTAAAGCCCATTTCAACTTTCAAGCCTGTGATTCTATTAATGTCAAGGAGAAATTCATTCTTTGTTTTTGTTTTTGCCACACAGCACGGCTTGTGGGATCTTAGTTCCCTGACCAGGGATTGAACCTGGGCCCTCATCAGGGAAAAATGCAGAATCCTAACCACTGGACTGCCAGGGAATTCCCGAAATTCATTCTTGTACTGACCAAGTCGTTTTGATGAAAGCAAACATCGTTCTACCAAATTAGACCCTGGTTCAGGGCAACAAACTGACAGACATGCACTAAAGTGCACCTAATTCAATTAGATATCCTTTTACAGAGGAAGGAACTAAGGCTCAAAAAAGTAAAACGAGTTGGTCAAGGTCACACAGAAAGTGAGCACTGAAGCTACATCTAAAAGCCAGTTCTCCAGAATTAACACCAACCCTTCTCAAACTCTTCCCAAAAATTGAAAAAGAGAGAACACTTCTTGATTCATTTAATGAGGGCAACATTACTGTGGTACCAAAGCCAGACAAAAACACTACAAGAAAACTAAAGTATATTGATACCTATGAATATAGATGCAAAAATCCTCAATAAAATATTCAAAACGCATTCAGCAGCATATTAAAAGGACTACACACCATGACCAATTCCTGGGATTTACTCCAGGAATGCAAGGGTGGTTCAACATACAAAAACTCAACAGTTGTAATGTATCACATTAAGAGAATAAAGGAAGAGCTAGTTCTTATTAGAAGGCATCAACCATAAAGAGATATTTACAAAAAATCTGGGAAATCTGAACACTGACAGTACATCTGAAGATATTAAGGAATTATTGTAATTTTGGGGCTATGATGTTATGGAAGTTATGCTTTTAAAGAGTCCTTATCTTTTAGAAATACATACTAAAATATTTATGAATGAAATGATATCTGGGATTTGTGTCAAAACAATAGTTTGGCAAGGGAAAGGGTGTGAAAGAAGAGGAAACAAGATTGACTATGAGTTGATAATTGCTGAAGCTGGATGATGAGTACTTGAGATTATTTATGCTATTCTCTCTACCTCTATATATTTAAAATCTTTCACAATAAAAATTTTTTTCAAAAAAAGCTAGTTCTTATGAGTCTTTCTATGATCCAACTCTAAAGCCTTTAGGGCAATGCCCTGTACAGTGTCTGTAGTCCAGTGACGTTACCAGACTGTGAGGAAATAAGTATAAAAATTGAAAGTAAGAATTTAGCAATTTGACCAAGTACTTTTGAATCTAAGGGTATATTTGGGCTTGTATTTTGTATGCATTTTAAACATATCTAGTAACTCATTTATACTGTATTTTACAAACGTATTGCTCAGAAATAGACTGGGGAAAACGACAACACTAGTCCTTCACTGCAGATCGTTTGAGAAACAGTGTTCTAAGATCTTGAAGGAAGCCAAATGCATCACAAGAGGCGGTTCAGCAGGCATGGCTCTTAGACTGACTTGAGTTTGTTTCTCTGAACAGCCACTCTGAGTTGATGACCTTGAATAAATTAGCTTGACCTCTTTAAGCCTCAGTTTCCTCATCTATATGTGATGTTAACAATAACAAATCAGGAGACTTTCCTGGTGGTCCAGTGGCAAAGAATCCACCTTCCAATGTAGGTGACACAGGTTTGATCCCTGGTCGGGGAACTAAGATCCCACTTGCCGCGGGGGCGACTAAGCCTGCGCGCCACAACTACTAAGCTCGCGCACCTCAACTAGAGAGAGAAAAACGCACACGCCACAACTACAGAGAAGCCCACACACTGCAATGAAAGACCCCTCATGCCTCAATGAAGATCCCACATGCCGCAGCTAAGACCCAATGCAGACAAATAAATAAATATTTTTTAAAAAAATAACAAATCATGCAAGATTATTTGTAGGTATTAGAAACAACATACTTAATCACTTATAGAAATATCATAGTTGGGCTTCCCTGGTGGCACAGAGGTTAAGAATCCGCCTGCCAATGCAGGGGACACGGGTTCGAGCCCTGGCCTGGGAAGATCCCACATGCTGCGGAGGAACTAAGCTCACCACTACTGAGCCCACGTGCCACAACTACTGAAGCCTGCGCGCCTAGAGCCCGTGCTCCGCAACAAGAGAAGCCACGAGAATGAGAAGCCTGCACACCACAAAGAATAGTAGCTCCCACTCACCGCAACTAAAGAAAGCCCAGGCACAGCAACGAAGACCCAACACAGCCATAAATAAATAAATAAATAAATAAAATTTTAAAAAGGAAAGGAACAGAGAGCTAGAAAAGCAGCAAGAAAACAACTAACAAAATTTAAAAAAATATCATAGTTGATCTTGCTAAAAAGACAAGAAAATACAAGGCACCTAATATACGCCTAATATATGTCCTATTCAGCTTTACAATGCAGAAGTGTCGTTAGCTATCATCACAGCAACTGATCAAACAAGAGTAAGGATGACCAGGAGTTGGTTATAAATGACCTCTTCTCTCCTCAACACATGACCTAATGACATATTCACAGAACACCATACTAAGAGTATAATCCTTACATTAAAAAAAAAAAAAGCTTTATCTGTATCTATGAATACGTATATGCAAGCAGGAATTGTCAGAGGAACTTTCATTTTGGTCTCTAGACGTTTCTGCACTGTTTTCAATAAACATGAATCTATGTCACATAATTTTTTAAACTATACAAAGAATGAGGGATGGAAGAAACCAAGAACTTAGAAATCCAGTCATCAATGACAACCCTATTCCAATATTTCCACTCCATCACTTGAAGGATACTGTAATTATATATGAGATTACAGAATGAAAGTAGTTTAATAGATTTAAGCCTCTAGAGCTGCCCCAGGCCATTAATCTTCTCTCCAAAGCCAGTTCATCATCCCAACAAACAAGGAAATTTAGCAAGGCCAAGGAGAAGGGCTCGAGGGCATCCTGCTACCCAGTGCTGCTGCTTCCATGTCCCAGCAGCAGGATGTGGCACGACTGTTTTCTCCGGAGTACTTGAAAGGGCTCTCTGGGGAGGCAATCCAGGCTGTCTGCAATCTCTGCTTCCCAAATCATGATTACTAACACAAATATAAATTGGGGTAGGGAAAGGATACTAAGCTCTCCTAAGAAAGGTCAGTTTTCCAAAGATGATGGCAATAAAAATACTGTTTCTCCAAGAGCTGGACTATTTTAGTAACCTGTTAGAGCCCCCACCTATGCTTCAACTCAGTTCAAACATTTATTAATTGCCTATTATATGCTGAGGCCTTGTGGTAAGTAGGCCAATTACAGAAAAGAGTAAAACATGGACCATACCCTCAAGTGTATTTATGTCAGTACGTGTTTGTAATATAGCATGACAAGTTAACGATAACAAAGAGGACATCTAAGCTGGGATTTGAAAGATTAATGGTAAGACAACAGGGCAAAAGGATGCGGGGAAAGAGAGGACATTCAGTTAGGGAGAAGAGCCAGCTGGAATGACGTATTTAGGGAACTACAAGTAGTATGACAGAACTGGAACTTAAAGAACAGAGGGAGGGGATGAGTATGGGGAGAGAGGCAGAAGTCAGATCACGAAGGGTCTTTCATGACAAAGGGTACTGGATTTTATCCTGCAGATAAAGTTGAATCAGCAAAGAGTTTTACAAAGGGTATATTTTCTGGATCATGAAGGCTGAAACTGTGCGCATCTTCTTGAACCAGATTAATCCTGGTCCATAATTCAATTTTAGAGCCAGATATAAGATAACCTTTCCTTGAACAAGCCAATGCAGAAACTTAAGAGGAAGAAGAGTTTTTCTGTGTGGTGCAAAATAACAATTCTTGGAAAAATAGCTTCTTCCATATAGATAAAATCTTAACTAATGGAAAGACCACCTCAAACCACTAGAGTTACCTCTCCAAGGTAACCAGACAATTAATATCAAATATTATTAATTCCCTTAGGGGGTCTATCAAATATAAAAGAATATGGATAAGTGTGTGCTCCTTTCCGTCAGCCCTCAATACTAAATTCTTAAACAAAAAGGAAACATCAATCTCAGGTGCATGTGTTTGGGATATACTGAAGTCACACTACACTTTTATTTTATGGAGGTAACCTGGAAGCCAGCCTACCTGTAAAAAAACCTCTGCAACTAAGCACAAGGACAAGACAAAATTGAAGATAAAGTACTTGTGAGATTGGTATAGGTAAGGAATGAAGAAAAATAAGGGAGGATTCCTCTGGATTAGTTTAGTCCTGCAACGTCTATTCACGCAGGCCAAAAAATTCACATGCAGATATGTGTACAAGTTTGATAAGACAACATGCAAAACATTTTTCAGCAACTATGATCAGCATGAGAACTTTCCAATTTAGCAAAGATAACCACAAATGCAGTCAACTCTGGATATTCACATGTGAATTATTTAATTTGGTTACTGCCCATAGCCCATTACTCCTTCTACCCATTGTAGGCTCACAATAGACTTTTCCTTAATGATATTTATTTTTTCATATTTCTAAAGGCAAGCATGTTTACAGGAGAAATTTTAGAAAATATAATTACTAATTAAGGAAGAAAATAAAAATAATTAGTACACTATCACCCGTATGAAACAGTCTTGCCAATAAAAAAAAAATTTTTTTTTTTGAAACTAAATCTGATCAAGACTCTAGATTTAGCTACCAATTTACAGGAAATACACAGAGGAGCACAGGGGAACATGTTACGCCACAGGGATGCAATCAGCAAAATTCAATCTGTAGGACACTTTACAGGACAAACTGGTTTCTTCAACAGATAAATTGCAGAGGAAAAAAGACTGAAAGGGAAGCAACAGAGTAAAAGAGATGCTAAAAACAGAACAATCGGTCACAATATGTGGACTGCATTTGGATGCTAACCCCAAAGAACTGTTGAAAAAACAAAGTGACATTTATGAGAAAATTTGAACACTGACTGGAGCCATTAATTTTTTACATGTGATAATGGTAGTGATTTTTTAAAAAATCTTTATTTTTCAGGGTCACATACTGAAACACTTAAGAGATTAAATGACATGATGTCTAGGATTTCCCTCAAAACAAGAAAGGAAGCAGAAAAGAACTGGGGTATGGAAGACACAAAATTGGCCATGAAATGAAAAATTTTAAAGCTGGGTACAGTTGTAATACATACTATTATTCTGACTGCTTATATATATATTTTTAATTTTCCATAGTAAAAAGTTTAAAAAATAACCTATTATCTACACACATATCCTAAAATGGCAACAGAGGTTCTTCATTTAAAAAAATATTCAAATATAAAAACTCCATGGAAGTATATAGAATATCTGGTTTAAAAACCTCCTCCTTCATTTAAAAATACATGGGCATGTTTTCCTTCATCACCAGAAAAGCACCACAACTTGAAAATGATTACATCATACACAGATACAATTAGGTGGTTTTTTTTTTTTTTCTTTGGCTGCACTGGGTCTTCCTTGATGCACGCGTGCTTTCTCTAGTTGCGGTGAGCAGGGGCTACTTTTTGTTGCGGTACGTGGGCTTCTCATTGCAGTGGCTTCTCTTGTGGAGCACGGGCTCTAGGCGCACAGGCTTCAGTAGTTGTGGCACGCGGGCTCAGTAGTTGTGGCTCGTGGGCTCTAGAGCGCAGGCTCAGTAGTTGTGGCACACAGGCTTAGTTGCTCCGCGGCATGTTGGATCTTCCCAGACCAGGGCTCAAACCCCTGTCTCCTACATTGGCAGGAGAATTCTTAACCACTGCGCCACCAGGGAAGCCCCTACAATTAGTTTTCTAAACCTTTCCCTAATTGAACTGAGATGTTTCCAATTTTTGATGTAATAAAGCTGAACTAATATCACTGAGCATAAATCTTTGACCTTATTTATGATTAGCCACTTTAAATAGAAGTACCAGGTCAAAAAGCATTAACTTTTTTTTTTGTAACAGTATTATTGAGATACAGTTTGCATACCATAAAATGTATCCTTTCAAACTAACTCAATGTTTTTTAGTATATTCAGAGTTGTGTGACTATCATCATTATCTAATTTAGAACATTTTGATCATCCCAAAAAGAAACCCATGCCCATTAGCAATCACTCCCCATTTCTCCCAGCCCCTGAAAAGGTAATAACTTTTTAAGTATCTTAATACATGTTGCTAAATTACTTTCCAGAAAGTCTGTTGAATTTATGTTCCTATCAACCATAAACCAGTTTTTCCATATTGTGCCCGGAATTAAATACTATCATTTTTAAAAACCTAATAGGCAGAAATTAGTAACTCACTGCCACTTATATTAGAATTTTTTATTACTAATACGTAAAAATTTATATATCTATTGATTTATTATTACTTGGGTTTTTTTGTCTTTTTATAAACTGTACATCCCCTTTATTATGGGCTAAAATCCAATTAATTATCCGTCTAAATAGAATACTCCTTGGAAAAACAATCTGGTGTCCAGAAAAATGATGAGAAATTTCAAAAGTAAACAATTTTTCTGAGGTCAAATATACCATGGATCCTCATCATTAGTACAGATAAATTAAAGTTTGTTATAATCATAAACAAAAGCAAGATCCCAAGTCTATTTTCAATCAAAGAAGATACTATTTCTGGGTTCCTTTGTTATTATGGAGTAAGCTTCTCTCAGTGGCACTTCGAACAAAGCATCCCATCCTATAGGGACAGAAAGCCCACTATTGTACAGCACTTGTGGCTGTCTGCTTAATGAGCCAGTCACTGGTAAATCAGAATGAAAACAAATTAACCCAACCAATATCATGTAGAGATAGTTGTTGCTTGCACAAAACCAGAAATGAAACCAGCTAGCTGCAAATGACCTACCTTATGTTAATGGACAGAAAACACCCAACCTATAAAAAAATAAATAAAATAAAATTCAAAAAAAAAAAAAAAGAAAGCACCCTTATAATCAGAAGAAATAAAAACTGATGGCAAAAGAGAGGCAAAAAAAAAAAGTAAGCCAAGGCATCTCTGGGAGTCTTCCTTGCTATCAAAAGCAACAAGAACCCTCCAAAACTATCATCAGAAACATTTGCTCAATAGATTTCAACTGAAATTTGACGTGTAGATTTTTTTTTTCACAGAACAAATGTTTCTACTTAAATAGGCCCTCCCTTCCATCTCCTATCTCTCACTATTACTTTTTACTCAAATTCTAACTTTTAAAAAATATTTATTTATTTATTTGGCTGCGTCCGGTCTTAGTTGCGGCACACAGGACCTTTAGTTGCTGCATGCGGGATCTTTTAGTTGCAGCATGCGGGCTCTTAGCTGCGGCATGTGGGATGTAGTTCGCTGACCAGGGATCAAATCCCGGCCCCCTGCATTGGGAGCACTGAGTCTTAACCACTGGACCACCAGGGAAGTCCCTCAAATTCTAACCTTTTAGATCAGCATTGTGGTATACCTTTAATCACTTCTCCAGTCATTTTTTGGGGGGGGGGGGGATGGGGGGGATTGGTTAACTCAGACTAGTGACTGTAAAAGCAGATCCCGACAGAGATCTTAACAAAAAAACAGCTTGTGGATTGCTCTAAATCAATATTCCTAATTTGAAGACCATCTAGAATCACAGACTGCTAAAAACTGAAGAGGAGCTCAGCAGTCATCTAGCCCTCCTTGAACCATATGTACTTCATAGGAGGCGGTGCGAGGGCTTAAGAGTTCACACACGTTTCCAGGGCTCCTTTGTCCTCCCCTTATCTTATGAGTCAAACTAAAAAAGTTACTGAAACTCTTCTTTTCTGATCCTGTCACGACAGACTCTTGCTGACTCACATTCTTCCCCCAAATCATTCATTTACAGGTGGTGCTGAGGCTAATGAAAATATAGGCTATTGATAAGGAAGGCCTGACATTTCTGTTATTACACTAGAGAAAATAACATATAAGTGACCAGAAGCAATATAGGCTGGAAGATCTCTAATATGATCACTATAATTTTTCTGGAACCTGAAAATAAGAGTGAAAGCCTTGAAATACTATAGGAGCAAGGCATCTACATCTATCCCTATCTTTTATGTTGTTTTTTATTAATATGTAAGAGGGCACATTCACAGGTATGGAAAAACCTCAAATGAGAAGACAGAACACTGAAAGTTAAGAGCTACCTACCTGAATTCTGATGATTTGTTTGTATTCCTATCCAGTCTTCTAATACCTCAAAATGTATAAAACACCTCAGTTAATGACATATCATTATTCAAAACAAATAATGAAAGAAAAGTAAAATGTTTCAGATTTGATTTTTCTCTGACCTGAGCTAATGGATCCACCTGTGTTTCTTAAATTGCTTTTTTAAATAAAGTGAGAACAAAGCAGTTACTCTTCAACATTCCTAAGCAAAACGTCAACACCCACATTCAATTTGATGCTACTGGAATGTGAAGTCTAACTTTTATTTTGAACCTCACACTACCTTCCAAGGAAGCTCAGTTCCTAAAACAATCCTGTGAATTCCAACGCTAAAACTACCCTAGCCTCTGGGGTCAGCCATTTTGTACCCTTCACAGGTATGAGTCCTCTCCAAGAATGGCATATCCAATTGCTCTTTCATTCTCAAGAGTCACACCCTCATTTTGCTACATCTCTCCCTCAGCTACTTAGAGCCTGATGGGAACGTAACAGGAGTAACTGCATTCTGGATACACAACAGGCAAGCTACCAGGAAATGCCAGAGATAAAGACCAATCACACTGATGCTTTAAGAGACTCAGAGTAGGTAAAGGGGATCTGAGTGAGATTCTAAACACAGCATATTAGTAAACTTAAGTATATACTATTGGGAGCCAGTAAATTAAAGATAACTAACATTTAAAGATGTGTCTCAGTCAGAGCGGCTCCTTATGTGCAGACCTCAACCCCACATTCTACTTTGAAAATCTCTCTCAGGCAAGGGGGATGTGGAAAGCCCTCTCCTCAAAAATAACAACATACATGCTACTGATCTATTTGCATTAATAAACCCTTGGTTTCTCAGGATTCATTTAAATCCTGATAAAGTTTTTATATATCAGTCACACTCTGACACAAACTGGTTTATGATCAACTTTTTTCCTAGGCCCCCTAGGAAACCCAATGTAGGAAATGAAGTTCTGACTAAATGGTCTGCGGTTAGAGGTTGGGACAGGGAGGTGACAGGAAAAGAAGAAAAGGTCATTTTGGAAACTGCTCCAGAATGAGGTGCTACAGTTAAGGTTTTTGACAGACAGCCAAGGAGAGAAGTAGATACCTGGGGATCAAGGAAGAAACACTATCAAAAATAAATGAAGGGGCTTCCCTGGTGGTGCAGTGGTTGAGAGTCCGCCTGCCGATGCAGGGGACACGGGTTCGTGCTCCGGTCCGGGAGGATCCCACATGCCACGGAGCGGCTGGGCCCGTGAGCCATGGCCGCTGAGCCTGCGCGTCCGCAGCCTGCGCGTCCGGAGCCTATGCTCCGTAACGGGAGAGGCCACAACAGTGACAGGCCCGCGTACCGCAAAAGAATAAATATATAAATAAATAAATGAAGAGGGGCAGGGGACACAGGTTTGAGCCCTGGTCCGGGAAGATACCACATGCCATGGAGCAACTAAGCCCGTGCGCCACAACTACTGAGCCTGCACTCTAGAGCCCACGAGTCACAACTACTGAAGCCTGTGCGCCTAGAGCCCATGCTCTGCAACAAGAGAAGCCACCGCAATGAGAAGCCCGCACACCGCAATGAAGAGTAGCCCCCGCTTGCCGCAACTAGAGAAGGCCTGCATGCAGCAACAAAGACCCAACGCAGCCATAAATAAATAAATAAATTTATTTTTAAAAATAACAAAATAAATAAATAAATGGGGCTTCCCTGGTGGCGCAGTGTTTAAGAATCCGCCTGCCAATGCAGGGGACACGGGTTCGGGCCCTGGTCCGGGAAGATCCCACATGCCGTGAAGCAACTAAGCCCGTGCGCCACAACTACTGAGCCTGCGCTCTAGAGCCCGCGAGCCACAACTACTGAGCCCACATGCCACAACTACTGAAGCCCGCGTGCCTAGAGCCCGTGCTCCACAACAGGAGAAGCCACTGCAATGAGAAGCCCGCACAACACAATGAAGAGTAGCCCCCGCTCGCCACAACTAGAGAACACCCACACCCAGCAAGGAAGACCCATAGCAGCCAAAAATAAATAAATAAATGAAGAAAAAAAAGAACACTCTTTAAAAAAGTCATGAGGGACACAAAATAATTTAAAAATAAATGAATGAATGAATGAAGAATGCTGTAGGAGAAGTTTATCATCAAGTTTGCTCAAGACTCTAGAAGCAACAACTGCTGTGACACCTCTAATCTGAGTCTCCTTCAAACTGTGAGAGGATTAATGTAATAAGCACCAGTGTGTCTTCCTGTCAATGAACTTGGAATTATTCATTTTGCTCCAGCTCACTGAAAGTCTTCTTTCAGACAAAGGATAATAAATGTTTTGCTTTTAAAACCAAGAATTTCAAGAGGAAATGTATTTTTAGCAAAAACAATTTTGTTTTGGAAACACACACTTTGTTCTGTTTCAGACTTATCCAGAACAGCTTTATTTCACTCAGCTGTAGAAGCCACCCTACACTTCAGTTCCCTTGGAATCTGATCAATAATACTTCCCTAGTTATTAATAAATCCAAACTCTGCTTGGCACATCTTATGAAGACCTAAGTCCACTTTAGGTGATGACAACTCAGAAGCAGCAGTTCCATTTTCACAGAGCATGACACAGACTGATTCTTAAAGCATACTTGTAGCCCCACTTTTCCAGCTCAGGAAAATACACACACTATTAGACACCCTCAATTTCCCTGGCTATAAACCGTGGCTAAGGATGCCTCTCTAATTCCCTGGAACAGGGAAGACTTGCCGTCATACGTGACTTTGAAACGGATGAAATCTCACAATCACTATTTCATACCTGTTCTTTAAAAGCTTACAATTTTCTTTCAAGTTGCAACTATGGAGGCTCTCACGGACGCTCAGACTTCGCAAACTTCCCGAGTGGGCGAAAGGATATCTATCTAACATGCTAATTCAGATCGCTCAAGTTTGTTTTCTTATCACACCTATGTATACCTTTTCAAGAGCTCACACCTCACGCATCTACCCCAATAATAATTACTAAAATCCCTGGAGACAGTCTTCAAACCACTGTTGAGCAGACAAGAGAAGGGAGGTGATGGCCTTAACGGGACACAGCTTCCCCTGGCTAATATGAGGCGCCCTCGCTCACTGCGAGCGGCTCAAGATGTTACTAGAAGCTCCTGCCAGATGTGCGGGGCGAGGGTGCGGGAGCAGATAAAGCACGGGAAACAACTGGAAGGCCCTGGGGAGAACTGCGGTGCTAAAGCCGCAGGCGGGAAGCAGTGGAAGGTGAGGCAAAATTAGGCAGGTACAGGAAGGAGCCAATGCAGCGAAGAAAATAAGGGGGGCGAGAGATAGAGCCTTAGAGAAACCTGACGAATTCGCGCCTCGGAGGGTTTCCGAGGATGCAGTTCTCTCACCAGAAAGCCGCGTTCAGCCCCAGGCACCACAGGGCGCTCCTGGCTGGCCGCTCCCACACCAGGGCTGCCTGCACCCGGCTCAGCAGAGGCTCGTAAGGCCCCAGCACCTCCACCAGGGCCCGCTGCGCCGCCTCAACCTGCTGGTCACGCTCCCAGGAGCCTGACATACTGCGGCGGCCCCTGAAAGTCTGCCCCGAAGCTGGGCCTGGGGCCACGGCCACCCCCTCAGCCTCCGCCATCTCCCCCCGGCAGCCACAACATCCGGGGCCACGGCTCGACAGTCACAATAACACCAACTGCGCAGGTGCAAGATTCGGCGGGAAGGCCAATTCCCTCCACAGTGCGCCTGCGCGTAGGGTCTAACTCCTGTCCACCCAGAGAGAAGAACGCTGCGTCAAAGTACGTCCCCGGCGCCCCAATCAGGAGCCGCGCACGCGCAGTCTGCAAGACTGAAACCAAGTGATTAAGGAAGTGCGGTCGGCAGAACTCAGTTCTCATTGGAGCGAAGAATGTTCGTGGGCGGAGCGAGTTGTTTGGCGCCTGCGTCGTCCGGCTAGCGGGCTAGCGAGCCGCGGCTGGGCTGGCGGGAGCGGCTGCAACGCAGGTGCCTGAGGAGCGATGCCGAGGGAGATCATCACCCTACAATTGGGCCAGTGCGGCAATCAGAGTGAGCGAACCTCCGGCCCCTCCATTAGCCAGGTTCCTTAGGTTCTATGGGATCTCGCTGTGGGATCCTGGACTCCATCGGCCCTTCCCAGAATCGTAGTTCTCCGAAAGGCAGGACATACCTGACCCAGTGTCCAGTTGCCCAACCCCGAGGGGCCGTCCCCTGCTCAGTCGCTGACATACAGCCCTTTCCTCTGACACGGGAGACTCCCGAAGCTTGACTTCCTATCCCTGGACCCAGGCGCTCAGTCCCCGCTCCTAGCTGGAACCTGCCCAGACCTAGATATCCTCTTTCTCCCCCGCCCGCCCCTCCCCCCAGTTGGGTTCGAGTTCTGGAAACAGCTGTGCGCCGAGCATGGTATCAGCCCCGAGGGCATCGTGGAGGAGTTCGCCACCGAAGGCACTGACCGCAAGGACGTCTTTTTCTACCAGGTGCCCCCAGCGACTTGGCCAGGGCCGGTAGTGGCCCAGGGGGCCTGAAGGGAAGGGCAGTGGCTTGGTACTGGAAACCCGCTGGGCAGAGGAGCCAGGGCGGCTGGCTTGAAGAGGGAGGGCAGGCAGGAGCCAGAGTTGGGAGGACTGGAGGAGTGGGTGGGCCCGAGCTTATTGGGCCCGATCCTGGACTCCCCTCGACAGGCAGACGATGAGCACTACATCCCCAGGGCGGTGCTGCTGGACCTGGAGCCGCGCGTGATCCATTCCATCCTCAATTCCCCCTATGCCAAGCTCTACAACCCAGAGAACATCTACCTGTCAGAGCATGGAGGAGGAGCTGGCAACAACTGGGCCAGCGGATTCTCCCAGGTTATTTGCTGTTCCCTGGCAGAACAACTCCATTCCCGTGTGGGGACAGGCCCTATGACTTCTTAGAGAGAGATGAACCAGATGGAGGATGTGTGACTGTAGAGAGAGAGACATGGCTGAGGGGAGTTCTAAGCCAACTATGTAATATTGTTAAGAAACTGTACTAGCTAGTGCTGTGTGCCAGGCCATACTAAGTGCTTTACGTATATTAACTTATTTAAACCTCCCAACAACCCTATAGGTAGGTTCTACAGGTCCACAGGCTCTGTGGGTTTCCAGAATAAAAAAAACCCTCTGAAACCAAAAGATGATTTATAACAACTCATTTAGCAGCAAAACCAAATCTCAATGGAGACAAGTTATTTTATAGTTTCTTTGCAACTTATTGTCACTACTCATAACTTCCATTGCAGAAATATTAATGTATTTGATTAGCACCCCTCAGACCCCCACTGGCATTTTACTTGGTACGTATTATACATTCTATGTTGCCTTCCTAGATCTGAAGTACTTGAATTCCAAAACGTAACTGGCCCCAAGAATTTTAGATAAGGAATTGCGGACCTGTATTAGTACCTTCATTATACAGATGAGGAAACTGAGGTATAGATGAAGTAACCTGCCCAGAGTCACCCAGCCAACTAGAACTAGAGCTAATATAGGAACCCAGGCAGTCTGGATGTAGAGGGCCTGCTTGTAACCGCTAGGCTGTACTACCTCTCAGTGCAAATAAAAAGCAGGACCACTGTGCTCCTAAAAAGGACTTTTAGGTGCTATAAGGAGAATCGAGGGTGGCTCTTCTGAGGTCAGAGTCCTTGTCCCTTAGTCCTGTCCCACTCTGACACCCCCCATGTCTGTACAGGGAGAGAAGATCCATGAGGACATTTTTGACATCATTGACCGGGAGGCAGATGGCAGTGACAGTCTAGAGGTGAGTGTCTCAGGAATGCTGGTGGGAGCCAACATGGGGAAGGCTCAGCAACACCCTTTAGAAGCCACCTGTTAGGTACGAGACCTTCCCATGTGCCCTTTGCATTGGTCAGAAGCCACAGGGCCTTGCTGGAAACAAGGCAGAATCTCCTAAGCTGCATATGTGTGGCGGGGAGGGAAGTGGAGGAGAGGGCCTGGGAAGATAGGAGTCCAAGAAATTATGAGATGGGTCCAGTTTGAAATCCTGCCACTAGATATGTAGACACTGTCGGCCCCTTCCCCATACAGGGCTTCGTGCTATGTCACTCCATCGCTGGGGGAACAGGCTCTGGCCTGGGCTCCTACCTATTAGAACGGCTCAACGACAGGTAAGTCTGTGTTTTGAGGGGCTGGGAGGATTTGGTTTCCCAGGTGACTGGGAGGCCCTCCAGATGAACCTTCCTATTTCCTGGAGCAGGAAAGGGCCCTTCTATTCCCTCCTGTACTGAGGAAAGACAAGGTACAATGACCAAGAACCCAATCACACTCCCAGTGGCTGGAAATGGAGTTTAGCATCTCAGCCTTAGATTAAAATTCAAGGAGTATGGCCGGTTTGGAATTAGAACCCTAGGTCCTAAGATGTCTCTCTACCCTTCCCCGCTTTTGGGTTACAGACTTCCAAAAGTCAAGTCTCCCTTCTCTGCTGTTCTGTGACCCCACCCAAATTTCCCCACCCTGACAGTCATTGGAAGCCCCGAGTTTACCAAGCCTCCAGTCTGTTGCCCTTGACCATCCTCTCTCAAACACCGCTAGGTACCCCAAAAAGTTGGTGCAGACATACTCGGTGTTTCCCAATCAGGACGAGATGAGCGATGTGGTGGTCCAGCCCTACAACTCACTGCTCACGCTCAAGAGGCTGACCCAGAACGCAGACTGTGTGGTGAGTCCTGGATTCTCCCTTCTCCACTCCCAACCTTCCTATTTTATCATTTTCATGCATTTTTAAATGTCCATTTGGGACCTTCCTGTGCCCCAGTCCTGTTCAAGTCCCTTTTGGATGGGTCTTTCTGGCGCCAAGGAAATTAAGCTTCAGAGCCCAGAATCAGGCAGAGCTCCTGTCCTTTCTGGCCCCATAAATCTGTCACCCTCTTTGGTCCCCCCAGGTGGTGCTGGACAACACAGCCCTAAACCGGATCGCCACAGACCGCCTGCACATCCAGAACCCATCCTTCTCTCAGATCAACCAGCTGGTGAGCCCTCACTCCTAGACTCCTTTGGACTGGAACCCCGCCTCGCCGGAGTGCCGTCTGGGGAAGGGAGGCCTCGCAGGACAAGGCCCTTGACACAGCACCCCTATCCCCAGGTGTCCACCATCATGTCGGCCAGCACCACCACCCTGCGCTACCCTGGCTACATGAACAACGACCTCATCGGCCTCATCGCCTCGCTCATTCCCACACCACGGCTGCACTTCCTCATGACCGGCTACACACCCCTCACCACGGACCAGTCGGTAAGAGCAGCCCGCAGGCCCAGCAGGCCCTGACTTGCCTTTCTCTTTTCCTGCTGCACCCGGAGCTGCCCCGTGCAGCCTCCAGAGGCCCTGCGCTCAGGGACTGGCACAGGCTGGGCGACCTCCTGGCTGGCTTGCTCTCCTCTTCCCTCTGCCTGGGGCTCCCTGCAGGGCCCGGGCTGTACGGGGTCTGCTGATGCTGCTGCACAAGGGCATGAGTTTGCTGAGCTCGGGAGGACTGAGATCCCTGATCCCACAGCAGAGGCTCAGTGTGGACCTGAATCTAAGGACACTCCCCACAGAGGCCAAAGTACCCCGCGTCTGACGGGGACGTGTGTTGCCTGCTGCTCTCCGTCCATGCGTTTCTCGACTGTGCCCTGAGTGCTGGCCTGCCCTGTGGCCACTGTCCCCTCAGGTGGCCAGCGTGAGGAAGACCACGGTCCTGGATGTCATGAGGAGGCTCCTGCAGCCCAAGAACGTGATGGTGTCCACGGGCCGGGATCGCCAGACCAACCACTGCTACATCGCCATCCTCAACATCATCCAGGGGGAGGTGGACCCCACCCAGGTAGGTGAGGCCCCTTCGTTCTACCCCCAGAGCCCACAGGGGTAGAGGAGAGGCTACCACCACCACTCCTGTGCCCACCCCAGGTGCACAAGAGCCTGCAGAGGATCCGGGAACGGAAGTTGGCCAACTTCATCCCCTGGGGCCCAGCCAGCATCCAGGTGGCCCTGTCCAGAAAGTCGCCCTACCTGCCTTCTGCCCACAGGGTCAGCGGGCTCATGATGGCCAACCACACCAGCATCTCCTCGGTGAGTCTCACAGTTGGCACATAAGTATTGTCCTGGTTGTGCCGCACCCCTGCTGCCCCTGCTTCTGGCTTTTTTACTGTGGAGATAGCCCAGCCTTGGTTCCCTGGCTCTCTGAGCCATGTTGTTCGCTGAGGTTCTTTGTGACCCCTGCTTTCTGCAAACCCCAAGCTTTTTGAGCGGACCTGTCGCCAGTACGACAAGCTGCGGAAGCGGGAGGCCTTCCTGGAGCAGTTCCGCAAGGAGGACATCTTCAAGGAGAACTTTGACGAGCTGGACACATCCAGGGAGATTGTGCAGCAGCTCATCGATGAGTATCATGCAGCCACGCGGCCCGACTACATCTCCTGGGGCACCCAGGAGCAGTGAGTCCTCAGGATGGGGACCCTCATCTGCCTTACTGGTTGGCCCAGGCCCCACCTGCCTGACCACCCCCTCAGAGCACAGATCAGGGACCTCGTACCTCTTTCTTATAAACATACAAGTACATGGCCAGGAGACACATGTACTTCTCCTCTTTTGAGACTATTTATGTTTAATAAAGCACTGGCTATAAATCAAGTCACTGGTCTCTTGGAAGCCTTGGAGAACTGGGGGAGGTGGGTGCCTATACTTTCTCCATCATTCCGACAGGGTCTTCCTCTACCTCCTACACCTTCAACTCTAAGCAAACGGCCTCCCCTAGCTTTTCCTCCTCCCGCCCAGTATTGGAGAACATGGGTGAGGTTGACCCACCTGAGACGTTCCTTTCCAGGACAAAAAGGTCCACAAATACTGCCTTGCTCTCTATCTGACACTCTACGTCCCAGTTCCCTCCCACCCCTCCCTGTATGGTGACCATTCCATCAGGTTCACATTCCCATATCAGAGTGTTCTGTTGGTCGTCACAGCAGCAGGCCTGTGGCCACCACCCTCACCACCAAACTCTGGACAAGCAATAGAGTCAGCCCAAGTGCCTTTAATCTTTCTGCAGGCAGAGCAGTGACAGAAAGCCAGTCCGGGAGAGCCCTGGTCAGGCAGCTGGAGTCTAGGACAATCAAATCAGGAGACCAAATCCAAAGTCTAGACTGTAAGCAGGGCCAGAATGGGCCCATATCTGGGGCACCATAATTGTGTATTCAGGTGGTCTCCAGTTATTTCAAAGGCCAGAGCCTTCCACTTCTGGTGCAAGATTGCAGGGAAGTAGTCAATACATAGTGGCCTAAATCTTCCGGATCAAAAGGGCAAAGGATTGGGGCTGGCCGGGCTCAGCAAGCAGATGAAGCAGCCCAAGAAAGTTCCTGCAACTCTAGGGAGGCTGAAGAGTACACAGGAGCTTTGGGTGAACTAAGACCTTTTTCCTTCTTGCTGCCTGTTAGCCTGGGGACACACTTTTCCTTCCACGAACCAATTTATCTTTTATAAAGCTCTGGACGTGAACAAAGTGAGCAACATACAGGCCAGACCTTCATGAACAAAGGGGACACAGGACTGATGGGCAGAGAATGCACGGTCACAAGCCAGGTCCTGGGCTGCCTGAGGGGTGGCAGGGAGGCCACAAGCCTGTCACCACCACCGTCATAGCACGAGCCTGTCACTTTTGGTTGCCAGGGTCTGTAGGTGACTGACTAGGGAGAGCCAGCCTGGCTGGTGTCAGCCAGCTTCCTCTCTTCATCCAGTAGGGAGGAAGATGACTTCAGGGAAAACCTATGGGCACCGGGTCCCTTCTCAGCTCTACCTCTGACCCCTGCACCACTGGGTACCTTGCCTGGCTCCTGTTCTGACCCTGATGACCAGCCTTTTATCACTTGGGGCATCTGCACGAGTGGCTGGTGCGAGTAGGGGATCATGAGCTGGCAGATGGGGTGAGGCTGCTATACGTGAATAGCAGCTGGTCCCCCTCCAGGCCACAAGCCATCCCAGGGCCCTCATCTGCAAGACCTAGTTAAAGAGTGTGGAGCCCAGGGGGAGGGAACACCTAGGTAGTCCGGAGTAAAGTTGTGTGTGGATATTACTACAGTCACCAACCCAGAGGGGCGAATACCATCCCCGAGAGGGAGAACTGGACGTAACAAAGATGCCTCCTTTTTCGGACCGCTGAGTGTCTAAGCGCAGACAAACACCTCAATGCCAGCTTCAGAGCCAGGCCCCTCCCCCAAGGCTATTTCCAGATCACCCATCACCCCACACCAGCACAGCCCCTCCCTGTTCTTGGGCAGCAGCACACCCCAAAGTATGTCAACCAGAGGGCAGAGAGGAGGCCAGGTGGAAAGGGAGGGAGGCCTCTGGGAATCAGGGCAGCAGGTGGTGCTGGTGGTGAAAAATCCCTGCAGTCTGAGAGCCTGCCAGCCACAGAAGTAACAGTGAGACGAGGGCTGCCGCAGAAGAGCTGGAGAGAGCAGAATGCTCAAGCCGGAACAGGAACCTCTCTTGACTAAACAAATCAGAGAAAATGAGCCATTTAAAGGTAATGTTCCTAGAACACTCCAGTGTGATGTGACCCCAGGGACCCTGAAACACGCATGAGACAGAGATCTAGCAGCAGGAAGCACTTTAAAAATAGAGTGGTATAAACCAATCTGAAACCTCAGGATTGTAATTTTGGAAAGTGTGTGGAGATGAAGGCAAGAGGTAATGAGTACAAGGGTAGGGAGGCTCAGGGTGAGCACAGCCACTGCACCGAGCTGGTGAATCGTCTAGCAAGCCTTATCCCTGGTCTCCACTGGACACAAGTATTCTAGAAATCCCTGGAAATGGGCACTCTGCAGTAGATAGTCAGAGTGCCCAGACTGTATCTTAAAATCCAACATACAGGGCTTCCCTGGTGGCGCAGTGGTTGGGAGTCTGCCTGCCAATGCAGGGGACACGGGTTCGTGCCCCGGTCCGGGAGGATCCCGCGTGCCGCGGAGCGGCTGGGCCCGTGGGCCGTGGCCGCTGGGCCTGTGCGTCCGGAGCCTGTGCTCCACAGCAGGAGAGGCCGCGGCAGTGGGACGCCCATGTACCGCAAAAAAATTTAAAATCCAACATACAGCCCCCCCTCCAGTAATGCCCACCCCTCTACCACTTGCTCACTTTCCAGTCCCACTTGAGGATCTGAAGCAGGTAAGGGGCTGCCCTAGAAAAGTCACAGAACATTTAACTTGACATTCTGATTTACTAATCCATCATGTGTAAGTTTAAATTAAATTCCCTAGGGCCTGATCACTCAGTGTGAATTGGTGAAACTGAGCTCCTTGCAAAGCTGCAGGCCCCATCAGTCAGGGTCTAACGCCCCCATGAGACCCAGTTGGAAACACCATCTGCATATCTGTGGCATTGCTATAGTGGTAACCTTGGCCATGGAATCCAGAGGTAGGCAGTTCTTCTACATAACCCTCAACCCTCAAATCCAGTGGTACTGAATTATCACCTGGGTGACCAACTCATCCTGGTTTTAGTACTGAATGTCTTGAGTCCCAAGAACCCCCTCAGATTTGGTTTTAAAACTAAAATTCCCATATTCCCTCATTCCTGGGAAAACCAGGACAGTTGGTCACCCTAAATTAAAGAACACCATAGAGAATGACTGGAAAATCTCAAAGCAGTACAAGTGAGTGATCAGGGCTGAATCAAGGCCAAGTAGACAACAGTTCATGTGTTCACTAATTAAGCAAGCATTTATTAAAAATAGAGACCAAGGGCTTCCCTGGTGGCGCAGTGGTTGAGAGTCCGCCTGCCGATGCAGGGGACACGGGTTCGTGCCCCGGTCTGGGAAGATCCCACATGCCGCGGAGCAGCTGGGCCCGTGAGCCATGGCCACTGAGCCTGCGTGTCCGGAGCCTGTGCTCCGCAACGGGAGAGGCCACAACAGTGAGAGGCCCGTGAACCCCCAAAAAAATAGAGACCAAGTTGCCCATTAAGCTTCACAATGGACCCTACCTAAGGAGGTTTCCAATTTTATTGGGAGTGGGTAATATATAATGTAATTTATATTATGTATTTATAAAATATTAATAATATTTTTGCATGTGATCATATATTGTTTTAATTAAATGTCTCAAACTATGTTGTCCAATTTTAAGTGCTATATGTAAAATATAATACAAAATAATTTTGGAATCATTATTGAGCATTTAATATACACTAAGCACTGTTCTAAGCACTTTACATATATGAGCTCATTTAATTTTGACAACAACCATATAGATAGGTACTGTTTTAGCGCAATTTTTACAAACAAGGAAACCGAAGGTCAGAGGAAAGTGAAGCTCAGGGTCACATGGCTAGTAAGTAGTCTTTCCCCACCTGGAAAGAAAAGACTTAGGAGGAGATGTGGTGACTGCCAAATATATGATGGGCTGTCAGCTGCAGGAGGGAGGAGACTCATTCTGTAACACTCCAGGGAGCAGAATGAGGACCAGTGGAGGGAACTATGGGGGGGGCAGGGTCCAGCTCTGCAGCAGGAAGAACTTCCCCATGATCAATACTGTCTACCAGGTGCAATGAGTGGCCACATGGACCGTGAGTCCCCCTCCACTGAACTCGGTCAAGCAGATTCTGCATGACGACTTGCCTGGAATGGATGGATCCCAGGAAACGGATGAGGTGACCTTTTTTTTTTCACAGCATGCCGGATCTTTGTTCCCCAACCAAGGATCGAACCCGTGCTCCCTGAAGTGGAAGAGCAGAGTCCTAACCGCTGGACCACCAGGGAATTCCCAGATGAGGTGACCTTCAGTGTGCCTTCCAGCCTTAAGGACTGTTAGGAATTTCTTGAAAACCACTTTCTTTTATAGTAAAGCTTATTCATTTTCAAAACGAGTATACTAAGGGCTTACTGCGTGCCTGAACTTTTCTGGGAATTGGGGATACCTAAATGAATAAACTAAGGTGCTGAATCTCAAAAAATTCATAGCCCAAGACATCTATGCAGAAAGTGACAGTCAAGGTGGTAAGCAAACATCAGAAGGATCACAACAGTGTGTGCTCAATCGATATTTGTTGAGGATTTCCCTGGTGGCGCAGTGGTTAAGAATCCTCCTGCCAATGCAGAGGACACGGGTTCGAGCCCTGGTCCAGGAAGATCTCACATGCCGTGGAGCAACTAAGCCCATGCGCCACAACTACTGAGACTGTGCTCTAGAGCCCACGAGCCACAGCTACTGAAGCCCGCGTGCCGCAACTACTGAAGCCCGCGTGCCTAGAGCCCGTGCTCCACAACAAGAGAAGCCACTGCAATGAGAAGCCCACGCACCACAACGAAGAGTAGCCTCTGCTCACTGCAACTAGAGGAAGCCCGCGCGCAGCAATGAAGACCCAATGCAGCCATAAATAAATAAATTTTTAAAATAAGAGCTAAAAATATATATATATATAATTTGTTGAATACTTGCAAGAACGAAAGGCTGTGAGAGGCCAGTGCGGGAGTCACAGAGAACAATCATTTGACAGGGTCTTGAATTCTGAGGGAAAGCTTTCCAAGTGGAGACGTATGAGAGAGTAGGAGGGCTGGCATGTGCAAAGGCCCAGGCTGGGCAGGGGAGCGCGAGTTGCAGCTCACCTCTCTTCTGAAGCTCAACCCCTCCCTTCCCATCAGTGGCTGCGAAGGGAAGCTCACACCAGGCAAATGAGGCCACCAGCGCTCACCTGGGGCTGAGGGGAGACCAAAGGCAGAGAAAAGGGGTGTGGCCCAACCCAGGTATGATAGTAGGCTTCACAGAGAGAAACCAGCAGGGCCTTGTATGCCGGGGAGCAGTTAACAAACTGACACCCAGAGGGAAGAGCATGGTAGGCACAGGGAAGAGCACCTGAGAGAGGAGGGAGCCCCCAAAACAGGACAGGGTTCTGGAAGCTGCAGAGGCTCAGAGGTGCATGTGGGGGAGCAACAGGAGACCAGGTCAGGGAGATATTCCAAGACCAGACAGGTCATGTAGAGCCTTTTATGCCATGTAGAGTTTGGACTTTATTCTCGGAGCAAAGGGGAACCCCTGAAGGCCACCTGGGAAGCTCCAGTCACCAGCCTGCCCTTTCTGGACTTTCCCCCCCAAATGACCCCCACGCCCCTTCCTGCTTTCTTTCTTATTTTTTTTTTACTCTTCCATTATGGTTTATTACAGGATATTGAATATAGTCCCCTGCCTTATACAGTAGGACCTTCTTGTTTATCTATTTTATATATAGTAGCTTGTATCTGCTAATCCTGAACTCCTAATTTATTCCTCCCCCACCCCCTGTCCTCTTGGGTAACCATAAGTTTGTTTTCTATGTCTGTGAGTCTGTTTCTGTTTCGTAAGTTCATTTGTGTCATATTTTTAGATTCCACATATAAGTGATATCATATGGTGTTTGTCTTTTTCTGACTTACTTCACTTAGCATGATAATCTCTAGGTCCATCCATGTTGCTGCAAGTCACATTATTTCATTCTTTTTTATGGCTGAGTAGTATTCCATTGCATATATATACCATATCTTCTTTATTCATTCATCTATCGATGGACAGTTAGGTTGCTTCCACGTCTTGGCTATTGTAAATAGTGCTGCTATGAACACTGGGGTGCGTGTATTTTTTCGAATTAGAGTTTTCCCCAGTTATATGCCCAGGAGTGGGATTGCTGGGTCACATGGCAACTCTATTTTTAGTTTTTTAAGGAACCTCCATACTGTTTTCCATAGTGGCTGCACCAATTTACATTCCCACCAACAGTGTAGGAGGGTTCCTTTTTCTCCACACCCTCCCTAGCATTTGTCATTTGCAGACTTTTTTTTTAAGTTTATTTATTTATTTATTTATTTGTTTATTTGGCTGCATTGGGTCTTAGTTGCTGCACGTGGGCTTTCTCTAGTTGCGGCGAGCAGGGGTTACTCCTCATTGCAGTGAGCGGGCTTCTCATTGTGGTGGCCTCTCTTGTTGTGGAGCATGGGCTCTAGGCACGCGGGCTTCCGTAGTTGTGGCACGCAAGCTCAGTAGTTGTGGCTCGAGGCCTCTAGAGCACAGGCTCAGTAGTTGTGGCACACGGGCTTCGTTGCTCCGCGGCATGTGGGATCTTCCCAGACCAGGGCTCAAACCCATGTCCCCTGCATTGGTAGGCGGATTCTTAACCACTGCACCACCAGGGAAGCCCCATTGTAGACTTTTGAATGATGGCCATTCTGACCAGTGTGAGGTGGTACTTCACTGTAGTTTTGATTTACATTTCTCTAATAATTAGAGATGTTGCGCATCTTTTCATGTGCCTGTTGGCTATCTGGATGTCTTTGGAGAAATGTCTATTTAGGTCTTCTGCCCACTTTTTGATTGGGTTGTTTGTTTTTTTTGTTATTGAGCTATATGAGCTGTTTGTATAGTTTGGAAATTAAGCCCTTGTCGGTCACAACATTTGCAAATATTTTCTCCCAGTTCTGTAGGTTGTCTTTTGGTTTTGTTTATGGCTTCCTTTGCTGTGCAAAGTTTGAGTAGGTCCCATTTGTTTATTTTTGCTTTTATTTCTATTGCTTTGCTCATCCCCTGCTTTCTCTTCCCTCCTGTTCCCTGACTTTTTCTGCAACCAATATTTGGCAAATCTGATGTCAAAACTCTTGTCTATGCCCTGCCACTCCTTTCTGAAGGTGGATTCTTAGATGCTGTTGCCAGCACGCTGACGGCCTGCTCTTTATCATTTTTTTCTGAGGAGCCATGGCCTGCCCTGCCCTAAGCTGCCCCAGACCAGTTCTGCTCAGCAGCCTGCCCTGCTTCCTTCCCTCCCCCAAAGCCCTCAAATCATTCCTGACAGGCTCAGCCAGGCCTCCTCCCCCAGCTCAACCACAACATTCCCCTTTCTGTCTGCAGTCCACCAGATGCATAATTTCACAATATTTTGTTAGTGTTATAATTATATTTTTGTCATGTAATTTCCTTTTCTAAACTCTCAAACACAACCCCATGTAGTCCATAAAATGCTTTGGCATTCTTGCAATAATTAAGTTCCAACAAATAAAGTTGGTTTTGAAATGTACCCCCCCTTCCTTAGCAGTTAACTCTATAATTAAGACAGTTTCTTCAGTTCATTTTTTAAAGTAATCAAGACGTGGATATGAAACATGGACATTCTCTTTTTTCGTTAAAAATGAAAATATAAAGGGAAAGGCAGGGTACAAAACTCTAGCTACAAACTGATTTTTTTTTTTTTTTAGTTTGAAATGATAGATTCACAGGAAAGTGCATAGAAACATACAGGGAGGTCTTTGACACCCTTCAGCCAGCCTTCCCTGATGTTAACATCTTGCATAACTATAGTACAATAGCAAAACTAGGAAACTGGCGTTGGCACAATCCACAGAGCATAAGCAGACTTCACCTGTCACATATAGTTCGCTCATGTGTGTGTGCAGCCCTATGCAATTTTATCACATGTGTACTTTCATGTAACCACCACAATAAACATGATACTTCATTGTGACAACATCCCACGACTCTTTCATGCCACCCTTTTATATCCACACTCACCCTGCCCTCAGCCTGATTTAAATATGAAAAAATATTAAATGGAGCACAGAAAAATTGCTGAGAGAAAATACAGCAAAACGATTGTCAATAGATGTCTGGATTGTGGATAATGCTTGATTTATTTTTTATTTTACTTTTTATTTTTACAATTTCCAGTCTTTTCCATTTTTCTTCAGTGATAATCCATTACTTTTATGAGGATAATATCTTGAAGAAATTTATAACATATACCATAGTATTTATAATAGCGTGATCCAACAATTTTCAAATTGGAAAAAATTCTGGTAGATTTTAACTTGTTTTGAAGTTTACTTTACCAACAGATCAAAATAAGCCCTTCCTTTCCAGGTGTAAAATTTTTTCCATCTCCCACAGAGCGATTTACAAAGTAAAACATCTAAGCGTTGTTCATAATTCTATCTTAGCCCGCCTTTATAAGGTTAAACTTGAGCACAGTAAAAGGACATTGTTTCAGTTATTTATTGATTGCATAAAAATTCATCGCAAAACGTAGAGGCAAAAAATATTGATTTATTGTTTCTCTTGATTCTGTTAGTTGATTGCAAAGTTCTTTTTCTGGATCACTTGGGCTACTACAGATGGTTGGAACAGCTGGAAATTTATTCCAAGTTGGCCTCATTCACAAGTCTGACAGTTGGTGCTGGGCAGGGAGTCTCAGTTCTTCTTGTGACCTCCCAACCTCCAGCAGACTAGACACTGGTACAGGACAGGGTTCCAAGAGGGCAAGCCCCAGTGCACAAGCGCTTACCCTCCCGTGCTTGTGTGATTCATGAGTCTCTTGGTCAAGTCCAAAGTTGATTAGGGAGGGAGCTACACAAAGGCAGGAATACTGAGAGTCAGGGTCATTAGGGGCCACCAAATGCAACAATCTACCACAGATATGAAGGCTTGCCCCTTTATAAGAATGTAAATATGGGCAAAATAAAATATTGCTTTGGGTCCAGGGGTAAGGTTGAAGAAGGCAATTATAAGGCAATTTCTAATCGTCATATAACCATGATTCAATCAAGATAATAGAAAAGGCCAATTTCCCCATGGCTAACTTAAGAACTAGTGCCTTATTAAGTGAGTTGAATAATACAGTTACATAATCAACTAGATGTTACATTCCTATATCTATTTCCATAGTAGAAAGTAATATAGATAAGAAATTCTCTTTTCTTAATATTCACCAAACATAATTTAGCTTTTTTTTTTTTTTTTGGCCACACCGAGGCACGTGGGATCTTAGTTCCCAAACCAGGGATCGGTCACCCGAGCCCATGCAGTAGAAGCGTGGAGTCTTAACCACTGGACCGCCAGGGAAGTCCCCATAATTTAGCTCTTTATTTTAAGAAAGATTTGTTGGAATTCCCTGGCAGTCCAGTGGTTAGGACTCTGTGCTCTCACTGCCGAGGACCCGGGTTCAATCCCTGGTAGGGGATCGAAAATCCTACAAGGCTTGCAGAGTGGCCAAAAAAATAAAAATAAATTTAAAAAAAAGATTTATTGTTTAAAAACAAGTATTTGTGAAAATTATAATTCCTAAGAGTTATACATTAAATCAAACTTTGCCTCAGAACTAATTTCTACAAATACAGGAAATATAAAAATGGATATGTTGGGACTTCCCTGGTGGTGCAGTGGTTAAGAATCCGCCTGCCAGTTCAGGGGACACGGGTTCGAGCCCTGGTCCGGGAAGATCCCACATGCCGCGGAGCAACTAAGCCCGTGCACCACAACTACGGAGCCTGTGCTCTAGAGCCCACGTGCCACAACTACTGAAGCTCACGTGCCTAAAGCCCGTGCTCTGCAACAAGAGAAGCCACCCAATGAGAAGCCCACGAACCGCAACGAAGAGTAACCCCTGCTCGCCGCAACTAGAGAAAGCCCACACGCAGCAACAAAGACCCAAGGCAACCAAAAAAAAAAATAACGATATGTTGGAACTTCCTTGGTGGCGCAGTGGTTAAGAATCCGCCTGCCAATGCAGGGGACACAGGTTCGAACCCTGCTCGGGGAAGATCCCACATGCCTTGGAGCAACTAAGTCCATGCGCCACGACTACTGAGCCTGCACTCTAGAGCCCATGAGCTACAACTGCTGAGCTTGTGTGCTTCAACTACTGAAGCCCACACGCTTAGAGCCCGGGCTCCACAGCAAGAGAAGCCACCACAATGAGAAGCCCGCGTACCGCAACGAAGAGTAGCCCCCGCTCACTGCAACTAGAGAAAGCCCACGCACAGCAACAAAGACCCAATGCAGCCATAAATAAGTTAAAAAAATTTTTAAATCCTTTAAAAAACAAAAAGTCTGACCTGTTTAGATGCATGAATTCCTAGACCAACACAAATTTGAAAGGAGAAAGGAGAGAGCTACTAGGGACTGTCAAGTAAAAAGCAGTCAGGACCAGCACAATCATCCTGATAAGGAGAGAAGAAACAGAAACATTACCAAAAGCCATAAGGAAGGGCCAGTTGGCTTAGGGGAGAACCTAAGAGTCTTTGGGCAGCACGGCCAAACTCAAAGCCTAGCATTCATGCAGTGCCTCGAGTCAACGAGAAAAGATTGAATTTCATTCAGTATATTCCATTTAAGAAAAAAGAGAAGAGTACATTTTACATATACTCCCATCAGAAATATATATATATATATATATATATATATATATATATATATATATATATATATATATATATATATATAAATGTTTTAAGTTCTGAGACCTAAAGAGATAAGCCTGGTTATCTGGAATATCCACTTATCTACATGGAAAATCTTTTTTTTTTTTTCCCTGTTAAACAGTGAGGGGCTACTGATTTTCCACTGAAAGGGGTAGTATCTTTTCTCTGGGATACCAGCCCCCTGTTCACTGCTCTCCTGGCAATTACTCCACTACATTTCAATTAATGATTCACTTCTCTGTCTCCCCCGCTGGCCTATGCATTTCTTGTGGGCTGGGAGAGGGTCTTTTATCTCTGTAGCCCTGATATCTACCGCAGGCCTAGCACATTGTAACCATTCAACAAACATCTGTTAAATAAGTGAAAGAACAGTGTCAAGGCCATAGCTTCTACTGTCTTTCCTTTAACAAGGAGACAATAAAAGACTTGCCACACAATCACATAATAGTGTACCCCAGGATAAATTTGTGTGTTCACTACATTGGCCTTCAGATCAAGAACATTGTGACTTTAATCCCAGACCATTTTCAAAAAGGAGGGAAGGGCTTCCCTGGTGGTGCAGTGGTTGAGGGTCCGCCTGCTGATGCAGGGGACACGGGTTCGTGCCCTGGTCCGGGAGGATCCCACATGCCGCGGAGTGGCTGGGCTCAGTGAGCCATGGCCGCTGAGCCTGTGCATCCGGAGCCTGTGCTCCGCAATGAGAGAGGCCACAACAGTGAGAGGCCCGCCTACCGCAAAAAAAAAAAAAAAAAAAAAAAGGAGGGAAAAGGGGGCAAGAGATGTCATTTCTGCAACTTACAGAGACAAATTTTTTTCAATTCCTTTTATGCATGACGTAAGGAAAGCAATCCCCAGATTCTTACACTGAATAGCTTTATGGTATCAGGAACCAAGTGGCTTGTTGTAGCTGAATTTCTGATATTTGATCCTTTGGAAATCTTCCCAATGGATACATTATACAATGTGCCATTAGCGCCTGAATGGAAACAAACTAGTGACTAGGAGTATTTTACTTCCTACAAGATCAAATCATAGTCATGAATCACGAACTAGATCTGTAGACGGCTGCACCAAAACAGAAAATCAGTGGAAGGTATGGCAGTTCCAAGGCCCTCCCTGCAAAGTCAGTTGGGAAAGAGGGCGTCAGAACTGGCACAGCGGGAAGGTCACCCACAGGGTAAGACAAAGTTGCCAACTGGATGTGCTCCTTTGAAACAACTTTGCAGCGGCCTGCCTTTCTCAAGGAGCAGGGTCGCAGCCAGGAGATGACAGAAAGGAGGAGGTGAGGAATGAGAGCGAGCCTCATCGACACCCAGCTACAGCGGGTTGGGCCAATGAGAAAGACACTGGGCCAGAGAGCCCCAGACCTTGCCCAGAGACTCGAAAGTGATTCAAGGAAAATGAACATTTTCCTTTCCCCAACCTACCGTCCTCCCTGAGAGGCCTGACTCCCACCATGTCCCATTCTTCCTTAGGATTCCAGAACCTAGAGAGAACCGCTCCCCAAAACTTTTCTCTTGCCCACCTAGATTCCAGTTCTGGAAATGGTACTATTCTGAGTATCCTATCAGCGGGGAGGACCCCAAGGGCAGAAAGGAATCACACAGGGCACTGGCCACAGAGTTGGTGTGAAAGAAACACCAAGTCACCTGAGGTTCATGAAAAGGATCAAGTAGCGATGAGCATACTAGGGTTCATGTCAAGGAGCTAATGAAGGCCAGACTACTACCTCTGCTTCTAGGACATAACTATAGACGATAAAGCTTAAGAGGGTCCCCCACCCAAAGCCCTGGGACAACCTTAACTGAAGTCTAGTGTGGCCCCTGGAAATCCTTGTGACCTCACTCTCTCGTGGATTGTAAATGGACTCCTGAGAGCACTGGGATACTCTGCTCTGGGGTCCAGTTGTGTTCAGGGATCTCCCCGTAGTGACTCTTCTCTTCCAACCAGCTATGTTCCCTTGGCCTCACGCTATTTATTTCTCTGTATACACTGCAGTTGTCCCTTGCTCATTCAGTAAGTTTCTGACCACTGCCTCTAACCCACATGTGAGTGCATGCCTTCAGGTAAGTTTTGTTATCAGGAGATGCAGCAGCTGTTAATCCGTAGGCCCTGAGCCACTAAACTGATTCTCCTACCCTGCCATACTCCATGCACTTATATCCTTGCCATGTGAACAGCAAGGCCCCCTATAAATGCAAGCGTTCCTTCTGTTTCCCCTACACCAAGACTTCTTAACCTTTGCTGGTGCATGGATCACTTTGAGAATCTGTTACGAACCTTTCCCCAGAAGAATGTAAACATATGAATTTGAAAATAATGTTAAGGGGTTCTTGATTCCTAAAGCCCATCTTTTGGACTCCAACCCAATGCTAACAATTCCTGATGGCAAGAAATGATGACCCTTCTAAAGAGACAGGCAGTCAGAAGAGTGAGAGCTCTGGGGAATTCCCTGGCAGTCCAGTGGTTAGGACTCAGGGCTCTCACTGCTGGGCCTGGGTTCAATTCCTGGTCAGGGAACTAAGATCCCACAAGCCACGCAGCGTGGCCAAAGAAAAATAAAAAAGAGCAACAGCTTAACCTACTTGCTCTCCATATGCATAAAAGCCTGCAGAAGATTTGGGGACAAAAGTTTGTCAGTTTCATCCTTGAGGTCCAGCCAGGGGCTGTGCTCAGCTGTCCACCGAGCTCAGGCAGCAGGCTAGGCTCATAATGACCAACCAAGGCAGCATCTCCTCATTGAGGCTGGCAGACACAGGCCCCTGCCCTTGCCCACACCAACACACTCCCACCTATGGGGCTAGCCCAGGCCTTACACACCTTTCCCCTATGGCCATCCAGGCAAGCCAGGTGACTCTGGTGCTACCTTGTCACCTTGAAATAGTGGATGAAAAGGACTTCCTCCAGGTCTGCCAGGCCACACCTTTTCTATATTTCCTTCTTCTACCTTCATCTCTCTCTCTCTCTCTCTCTCTCTCTCTCTCACACACACACACACACACACAGACACACACACACACACATTCCAGCTGTCACTCAGGAGAACAGCCAGTGTCAGCATCTTGAGGCCCCCCCTGGAGCACTTCTCCCAGAGCACATCTTCAGGGAGGACTCTGCTGAGCTCAGTCATGACTGTCACCCAGCCACTGTCCAGATTCCATTTCCTGGGTCACTGTGACCTCCTCAAAGGCCACAGCCATCACGGAGCTGGTATTCTCATGCTGACATCCTACTCCAACCCTCTCTGCCTCAAAACAAAACAAAACAGCCTTGATCTTGGCACAAAACTAAGTGGTTATCACACACACAGAGGGTTGCCACCAACCTTCCCCAACCAATGCCCAAAATGATCACATATCTTTTTTTTAAAAAAAAATAGTCAATAGGGCTTCCCTGGTGGCGCAGTGGTTGAGAGTCCGCCTGTCGATGCAGGGCACACGGGTTCGTGCCCCGGTCCGGGAAGATCCCACATGCCGCGGAGTAGCTGGGCCCATGAGCCATGGCCGCTGAGCCTGTACGTCCGGAGCCTGTGCTCTGCAACGGGAGAGGCCACAACAGCGAGAGGTCCGTGTACCACAAAAAAAAAAAAAAAAAAAAAAAAGTCAATAATGTATTGCATGGCATTCATAACATTTTTTTGGTTATAAATTTATTTATTTATTTATTTTTGGCTGCATTGGGTCTTCATTGCTGCACGCAGGCTTTCTCTAGTTGCGGCGAGCAGAGGTTACTCTTCGTTGCTGTGCACGAGCCTCTCATTGTGGTGGCTTCTCTTGTTGTGAAGCATGGGCTCTAGGTGCATGGGCTTCAGTAGCTGTGGCACACGGGCTCAGTAGTTGTGACTCACGGGCTGTAGAGCGCAGGCTCAGTAGTTGTGGCACACGGGCTTAGGTGCTCTGCAGAATGTGGCATCTTCCCAGACCAGGGCTTGAACCCGTGTCCTCTCCATTGGCAGGCAGATTCTTAACCACTGTGCCACCAGGGAAGTCCCTGATTACATATTTCTAACAAAGACTGACCATGAACATAATCTAGAGTCCGTGGACCCCAGGGATAGGGAGAGATTTCCCTGCCCTTCCATAGACTAGGGACTTCTCCCACTCTAGCCTTTCCCAATCGTGGGAAAGCTTCCTCCTCCCCACATATACCATCTTTCCTACCGGTAGAGCATTTCATCCTTGAGGTCCAGCCAGGAGAAACAAAACTGTAAGGTACTAAAAAAAACCTCTCAGGATGGACCTCAGAGTCAATTCTTGATGCCGTGGACCATCACATGAATTAGAAATCCATGTGAATAACATGTCACCAGAGTTTTATTCCAAGATTCAGTCCAATTCTGGCCTCTCCCGACATGCTGTCAAGCAGTGCAATGTACTTAAAATGTTATCATAACCTATGTCTCAGAACGTTGTCAATAACTAGATTTGTGATCTTGGGCAGGGCACCTGTCCCTGGGCCTCTGTTTCATCATTCATTCACTCAACAAACATTTATTGAGAATCTAGTAAGCTCCAGGCACTGTGCTAAGTGCTAATGACAACAAAGATGAGCAAGATATAGACTGGCTGAAGAATTTCCCACTCTATTGTTTACGTATTAATGTAAATAACACATCACATGGCTGCATGAGTTATTTACATTAACACATAATTAGGGCAATAACACACTAGGGTAATAATGGAGGCCAGACAAGGTACTAGAGGAAAACTGGGAGGGGAGAACCTGTGTCTGACTGGGGCAGAGGGGTCTGTAAAAATAAGGGGGTTGGACTTCCAGATGAAAGAGTCTGTTACTCTAAGATCATGATGCATTCCAAAAGGGCCCAGCAGCCGTTTGGATACTTCACTTCAGGGAAATGTGTGCTAACCACCCTCCACTAGTGCAGATAAGGCGTTTACCATTGGCAGTTTACCATTTGGCACCAACACCTCTTTCAAATTGAAGAGAAGCCAGATTCTCATTATCAGACCTTTGCAATATCCAATTCCAATGATTACCTACGAGTGTAAATGACACTTGGTGAAATCAAGTCTCTTCCAACTCAAAGGTCAGAAAACACATTATGTATACTTGTACCATATATATACTTAACCAGTTGATGAAACAAACACATCATTTAGGAGGGGGAAAATAACCAAACCCATACACACATAAAGTGAATCTATCATAAGGTTTTCTTTCAAACAAAAACCAGAAATAAAACCTATTGATCTGTGATTGCTGGGAACCCATTCACCCTGAGATGCTACTGAACTAAAGTCTGCTAAATGTGGCTTACAATTAACTCACAAGCACTAGTTAATACAATTTAAATCCTCAAATACTGAGAGGAACAGACTTGTGAATGCCTAAAAGGTCAATATCAATCCTTCCAAGCTATTTTCTTTTTCTGCTTACCTGTTTTTTCTATATTTACTACAATAAATATTTTTTCAAATTAATTAATTAATTTCTGGCTGCGTTGGGTCTTTGTTGCTGTGCGTGTGCTTTCTCTAGTTGCGGCAGGTGGGGGCTACTCTTCATTGTGGCCCACGGGCTTCTCATTGCGGTGGCTTCTCTTGTTGCAGAGCACGGGCTCTAGGGCATGCGGGTTTCAGTAATTGTGGCGCATGGGCTTCAGTAGTTGTGGCGCACGGGCTTAGTTGCTCTGTGGCATGTGGGATCTTCCCAGACCAGGGCTCAGACCCGTGTGTCCTGCATTGGCAGGCGGATTCTTAACCACTGAACCACCAGGGAAGCCCAATAAATGTTTTGATGTTGTAATATTTAAACCTGGTAAGGTCATTATTTTACATAGAATAAAGTGTGTCCTCTCCCATTAAAATATTTATTAGTTTTTCCTGTCTTCCCAAGGTAGTGTGTGGAATCTGATACTGCCACATGCAAAATGACTGGTAAGTCAGTTATATCTACAATTCAGTGCTTAGATTTTGTTCTATCTTGAAGTAGGAATACAGGTAAAATACAAGGCTTCCCCATCCCATTTTCAATTCTTCATCAGTTTTATATATATATTTTTTTTTTTTTCTTTTTTTTTTTGCGGTACGCGGGCCTCTCACTGTTGTGGCCTCTCCCGTTGCGGAGCACAGGCTCCAGACGCGCAGGCTCAGCGGCCATGGCTCACGGGCCCAGCCGCTCCGCGGCATGTGGGATCTTCCCGGACCGGGACACGAACCCGTGTCCCCTGCATTGGCAGGCAGACTCTCAACCACTGCGCCACCGGGGAAGCCCTATATATATATTTTTGATAAAAGTATATCTATGTATATTTGATATATATTTATCAAAAATATATATTTATCAAAAATTTTACGTGTTAAGAAGCCACCTTGATGGTTGCACACCAATGTGAATGTACTTACTGAATATTACACGTTAAAATTACACTGAGGGCTTCCCTGGTGGTGCAGTGGTTAAGAATCCGCCTGCCAGTGCAGGAGACATGGGTTTGAGCCCTGGTCCAGGAAGATCCCACATGCCGTGGGGCAACTAAGCCCGTGCACCACAACTACTGAGCCTGTGCTCTAGAGCCTGCGTGCCACAACTACTGAACCCGTGTGGCTAGAGCCCGTGCTCCACAACAAGAGGAGCCACCACAATGAGAAGCCCACGCACCGCAACGAAGAGTAGCCTCTGCTTGACACAACTAGAGAAAGCCCACGTGCAGCAACGAAGACCCAATGCAGCCAAAAACAAAATTACACTGAACTGTACACTTAAAAACGGTTAAAAGAGTAAATTTTATGTGATGTATCTTTTACCACATTAAAAAAAATAATTAAAATGTTTTATTTTAAAAAATGCAATTGACTTGTGTATATGGACCTTGTATTGTAATCTTTCTAAACTCCCTTATTAGTTCCAGTAGCTTTTGAAGGAATAGTCCTTAGGATCTTCTATGTACAATCTTGTCTTATGTCTTCTGTAAATACAGTTTTATTCTTTTCTTAAAAAAAAAAAAGATATCTCTACATTAACAAAGCAAAGACTACCAGAATATAAAATCTTCTTTTCTGTACACTAAAATGCTTTTAAGATATGCCAAAGAGGAAGAGCCATGACACAACAGATGTCAACTCAGATTAGGGAAGATAAGATTAAAATTACTTTGATTCAACACATGAGAACAATTTGAGAATGACTTTGCTTCAACATGTGATTAACAGAAGAACACCATGAAGTCCTGTATCATTCCTGAGCCACAGAGGAACTATGGCAGAGGGAAGTGGACACAGGCTTTCCAGGGTTCCTTGGACTCTCATCTTATTGATCACGGGGTGATTCAACCAGGGAGCACTGTTTGGTCTCGATCCACCCAGAAGACACCCTCGATGACTTGCTTCTATCACACATTTACAGATGGGGTTGAAGTAAGTAAGGGAAGGGATTCTGACACGTCTCACCCGGAAACCTCAGAATAGACGCAGATCCCCCCTGAGAGCCTGCACAAAGGGACTGTCTGAGACCTGCAAACCCTGGGGTTCAACCGCCAAGGTCTTAAACTGGAGAGGTAAGGAGCCCGAGGGGCAGGCAGGCCAGGACTAAGAAAACAAGAGCTCCAAAACACATAAACAAAAACCATTAATAAAAAGTGCTAGGGCTGGATTTTCCAATTCTCAGTTAGACTGTTAAATAACTATTCTTAGAAATTTGTTGCGCTGATTTAACAAACCAAGAGCAGGAAACTAAAACTATGTCAAAAGTTAATTTTTAATAATCTCCCAAATAGTTTTAATTAGCCAAATATACTAGCCCGGCATAGCTGGAGAGACATATTGATAGCGTAATAAACATCAGTAGAGTCAAAAGGGACTACAAATTTCAACATACATATAAAAACAGTGGAAGCCGTAGAAATAATGACTTAGTCCCAGATACCTGAGGAGATCAAATTATTAAATATAACATATTAAAGCAGTAACAGAAGATATTACATCTTACCACAGTGGAAATATTTTTTTTTATTTCATCAGAAAAAAAATCTGATTTAATTTTTTCATGGCTGGGAAAATAGGATCTTAAAAAGGAATTCTGCCAAGAGCACCAACACAAATATATCATGACTTAAACAGAAATCATCTTTACTGTAAGAAGGAGAAAAAAATACAACTTTCACAATACAGAAAATACAGGCCATGAACAATATTATTACTAGTAGATCATGCAAAGATATTTTTTGAAAAAGAAACAAGCCTCAGTTTCCTCATTCATGAAATGAAAACTTGAAATAGACTGAGTATTTAGTGATCAAACTTTTTATGCGTTAACAAGCTATCTCGGACTTCCCTGGTGGCGCAGTGGTTAAGAATCCACCTGCCAATGCAGGGGACACAGGTTCGAGCCCTGGTCCAGGAAGATCCCACATGCCGCGGAGCAACTAAGCCCGTGCGCCACAACTACTGAAGCCCGTGCGCGTAGAGCCTGTGCTCCGCAAAAAAGAGAAGCCACCGCAATGAGAAGTCCGCGGGCCACAACGAAGAGTAGCCCCCACTCGCCACAACTAGAGAAAGCCTGCGCGCAGCAATGAAGACCCAATGCAGCCAAAAGTAAACAGATAAATAAATTTATAAAACAAAAAACAAGCCATCTTGAGGGATAGGGAAGGATGGGTTGGGAGTTTGGGGTTAGCAGATGCAAACGATTGTACGTAGAATGGATAAAAAACAAGGTCCTACTGTATACCACAGGGAACTATATTCAATTTCCTGTGATAAACCATAATGGAAAGAATATTTTAAAATGTATATATATGTATAACTGAATCGCTTTGCTATACAGCAGAAATTAACACATTATAAATCAACTATGCTTCAATAAAAAAGAGAAAAAGAAGCTATCTCGATGGTTGCACATCAGTGTGAATGTACTAATGCCACTGAATTGTACATTTAAAAATGGTTATAATGGTAAATGAGCTATAGGGGTGACAGGAGCCCCCAGGCAACCCCTCCCGAGGAGAACTGCCTCTACCCTTCCCTTTCCTTAGGGTGTAGTTGTCATTTTCTCTGTGAACACTGTGGGGGAAAGGTTGAGAAGGTTTAATTAATAAATGATTTTTATGTCCCATCCAGCTCTAGCATGCTGTCACTATGCCTCCAATAAATGAACATTGTAATGCACAGTGACAACAATTTGAATAGACAGAACCCCCCGTTCTACACAAAGAAGTTATAACAAATAATGAAAATGACAGAAACATTTCTATCTCTCTAACAGCTACTTTTCTGAAAAGTACATTTAAAGAATATCAAGATTAAAAAAATTAAATACATTTTAAAGCAGGCATTCCTAGCAAAATGTGTTTTAGGGCAGACTGAAATGAGGGCCTAAGGTCATCCATTTGATGGCTGTAACTGTAGCTATTTCCAACTAGGAGAATGTAGCCATTACATTCTCCCCAGCCACAGTTACAGGGATAACATGGACATGAACTAAGGACAAACACAGAATCCTGAAACTGTCATCATGAAATACATAATTTCCAATAAGTAGTATAAAAAAGGATACAAAAAATACATAATAAAATCAAAAAATTGAAATTTGCCCCTATCCTTTCTCTAGTGGGTATAAAGATATTAAAACACAATCATTTATTCTTTTTTTTATAAATTTATTTGTTTATTTTTGGCTGCATTGGGTCTTTGTTGTTGCAAGCGGACTTTTCTCTTTAGTTGCTGCGAGTCGGGGCTACTCTTTGTTGCAGTACGCAGGCTTCTCATTAAGGTGGCTTCTTTTGTTGTGGAGCACGGGCTGTAGGTGCGCGTGCTTCAGTAGTTGTGGCACATGGGCTCAGTAGTTGTGGCTCAAGGGCTCTAGAGCGCAGCCTCAGTAGTTGCAGCGCACAGGCTTAGTTACTCCGCAGCATGTGGGATCTTCCCAGACCAGGCCTCAAACCCGTGTCCCCTGCGTCGGCAGGCGGATTCTTAACCACTGAGTCACCAGGGAAGCCCCAATCACTTATTCCTAAAATAGTGCATGATTATTTTACAGAGCACTGATGGCATACACAAATTTACCTTAGCATTCAAGAGATTCCTAAAAGAACGTTCTTAAATTTATACATAGGATAAGTTCTTCACTTGAAATCAAGTATGAAGTACATAGGGTGCAATTATATGATCCTTGCTACTTTTTATGTTTTTAAATGTCCAAAATCAAAAGTTTGGAAGTTTAATTATAGATTATATCTTTCTAATGTTAAAATGTTTAGATTTTGTTACGTGATGTGCATAGCTGAATCCTGAGTGGGTTATTTCAGCCTGGTCAGTGATCTACGTTTTTAGCACTCCTGCTTCAATAAGAGAAATAAAAAGACTCAATTGAGCATATTGTTGAGCAATGCTCCTTAAAGTTCAATGTACAAACAAATAACCCAGGGATCTCCTGAAAATGCAGATTCTGATCCAGTGGATCTTGGGTGGGACCTTGTTATTTTTTAACAAGTCTCTAAGTGAGGCTGAACCTGCTGGGCCAGAACCATATCTGAGGAGCATAGCTAGAGAGCAATGGCTTTCAAACTGAGGTGCATGAGAATCATGGGGAGGGCTCCTTAAACCAGATTGTTGGGCCCCACCCCCAGATCTGAGGTGGGGTTTGAAATTCTGCATTTCTTTTTTTTTTTTTTTTTGGCCGCATTGCAAGGCTTATGAGATCTTAGTTCCCTGACCACGGATTGAACCCAGCCAGTGAAAGCACCGAGTCCTAACCCCTGGACTGCCAGGGAATTCCCTGCATTTCTAACAAGTTCCCAGGCAATGCTGATGTTGCTTGTCTGGGATCCACGCTTTGAGAATCACTGCTCTCAAGGAAAGAATATTAGATTGGGAGAGAGAACACCTGGATCTAACCGCCGCTCTGTTACTAACTGGCCCTCTGACTCCATCAGGTAGAAATGCAGTCAGCTGCAATTAAAAGAGCATTCAATGAAGAGTAGCTTCATTATAGTAGTTTGTTTTTCTCACTTGGTAAACCCAGAGGTGGGGAGTCCAGGGTTGAGGTACCTATTAGGAAGCCATCAGGACACATGGCCTTTCTATCTTTGTGTTCTTCCATCACTAATGTGTGGCTTTTTGTGCTCATGGACACAAGACAGTTGCTGAACCAAGTTCCACGCAGAAGGAAGGGAATAGAGCAAAGGTGGAAGGGGCATCCGGCTGCACTTGCCCTTCTGAAAAAGTGTTCCCAGGAGTCTCGCTCCATGGCTTCTGCTTACATCTCACTGGCCAGAACTGAGGCAACCATAGACCAATCACTGGAAGGTGACTAGACAGAGGGGATTGGCCTCGCCAACCAACAATGTCTACCACAGTGATCTAAGACACAGACACAGATCTTAATATAACAACAAGACAGACAGAAGCTCCAAAACCTCAGTACACGTCTCAGCTCTCTGACCCCCCCGTCTCCTCATTTGTAAAGTGTATGAGATACACTACTGGCATTTTGGCACCTGCAGTATGGGTCTGTCCTGTACGTTGCAGGACATTTAGTAACTCTGATCTCTAGATACTCAGTATTGCCCACACCCACCTTTGTGATAAAACCAAATAGGTCTCTGCTGTTTTGCTGCTGCTACCTCCGGTTGGGGTGGAGCTTGGTAGGGGACTACCTTCTGGGGTTGGAAACCATCGTACTATATGGTGTCTGGTCCAAAATCATGTGATTCTTCCTGGCCTCTTCGATAAAGGCTAGTGTTTTTTTGTTTTTTTCTTTTGTTGGTTTGTTTGTTTATTTGTTTGAAGGCCTGCCTACACAGCAGGAGCATGGGTCCTCACTTTTCACCTCATGGTGGGTAGGCATTTTTCATCTCCTTATTGCTATTTTTAGACATTACTCTCTTTTTTTTGAAATATAGTTTATTTACAATGTTGTGTTAGTTTCTGGTGTATAGCAAAGTGATTCAGATATATATAGATATCCAGGTATATTGTTTTTCAGATTCTTTTCTATTATAGTTTATTGTGAGATATTGAATATAGTTCCCTGTGCTATACAGTAGGACCTTGTTGTTTATCCATTCTAAATGTAATAGTTTGCATCTACCAACCCCAAACTCCCCGTCCATCCCTCTCCCTCCTCTCCCCCTCCCCCTTGACAACCACAAGTCTGATCTCTATGTCTGTGAGTCTATTTCTATTTTGTAGATAGGTTCATTTGTGCCATATTTTAGATTCCACATATAAGTGAAATCATATGGTATTTGTCTTTCTCTTTCTGACTTACTTCACTTATATGATAATCTCTAGTTGCATCCATGTCGCTGCAAATGGCATTATTTCGTTCTTTTTTATGGCCGAGTAGTATTCCATTGTATATATGTACCACATCTTCTATATCCATTCATCTGTCGGACATTCAGGTTGCTTCCATGTCTTGGCTATTGTAAATAGTGCTGCTATGAACACTGGGGTGCGTGTATTTTTTCAAATTAGAGTTATCTCTGGATATGTGCCCAGGAGTGGAATTGCTGGATTATATGGTAGTTCTATTTTTAGTTTTTTAAGGAACCTTCATACTGTTCTCCACAGTGGCTGCACCAACTTACATTCCTACCAGCAGTGTAGGAGGGCTCCTTTTTCTCCACACCCTCTCCAGCATTTGTTATTTGTAGACTTTTTAATGATGGCCATCCTGACTGGTGTGAGGTGGTACTTCATTGTCGTTTTGATTTACATTTCTCTAATAATTAGAGATGTTGAGCATCTTTTCATGTGCCTATTGGCTATCTGGATTCTTCTTTGGAGAAATGTCTATTTGGGTCTTCTGCCCACTTTTGATTGGGTTGTTGGTTTTTTTGTTATTGAGCTGTATGAGCTGTTTGTATATTTTGGAAATTAAGCCCTTGTCAGTTGCATTGTTTGTAAATATTTTCTCCCAGTCCATAGGTTTAGAGAATTACTCTTTTACCTGGTTGAAAAAGCCCTCTTCCTCCTTTTTTTTTAAAATAAATTTATTTGCTTTATTTATTTATTTTTGGCTGTGTTGGGTCTTCGTTGCTGCACGCAGGCTTTCTCTAGTTGCAGCGAGTGGGGGCTACTCTTCGATGCGGTGTGCGGGCTTCTCATTGTGGCAGCTTCTCTGGTTGCAGAGCACGGGCTCTAGGCATGCAGGCTTCAGTAGTTGCAGCATGTGGGCTCAGTAGTTGTGGCTCGCGGGCTCTAGAGCACAGTCTCAGTAGTTGTGGCACATGGACTTAGTTGCTCCGTGGCATGTGGGATCTTCGCGGACCAGGGCTCAAACCCATGTCCCCTGCATTGGCAGGCGGATTCTTAACCACTGCGCCACCAGGGAAGCACCCCTCCTCCTCCTTTGAGGCACCTGTTATCCACCACCACACTCTTCTACTGCTTGCTCCAAAGACCTACCTACTTCCAAATCATTCTTCCACATTCTCCAGACTTTCCTCTCCACTCCAAGCCTCACCATCATATGGATGGTCCTGACTGTACTGGCTGTTCCCTGACCTCCTCACCTCCAATGCCCTTTACCACTTCTCTACTTGTCACCCACACTATGGACAGACCTCAGCACTTGCCATCCCACAAACTACTCCTTAACTTCAAACTTGACTGTCTCACTCTTGCACCACAGCTTCCTGCACCTCCACCTTCTCATTCCCTTTGTCCCATTCTTCTTTCTAATGTTGATTTCCCTCTCCCAAGCAATCAGCCCCTTCCTAGCGTTACATTCTTGTCCAGGCAGTCTGGATAATCTGATCCATCCCTCCTTTATTCCCCAGATCTTTACCTCACCCTCCTGGTAAAACCCAGCCCTGGCTCTCACTGATCTGCCTCTGACACCCACATTTGGGCAGCTGAACACTGCCCGAGGCAGCATTCCCCCCCCACCGCAGACTATTGCCTTGACATCCTGATGGTCCCTAACTGCCCCAACCTTCTCCAGCCCCTGGGCTGGGAGTCCTTCTACTTGTCCTTGTCAGCCCTCTCTTCTGCTCCCAACCTTTGTCACCTCCCCTCTCACTCTCACTCGAAGCAGATAACTTCACTCCTACTTGACAGTGAAAATAGAAGCCATCAGGCAGAATCCCCCTCAACTTCCTGCCCCCCACTCCCACCCCACTAAAACACTTATTTTTATCCACACTCATCCTTTCCTCCCTTTCATTGTGGGAAAAGTTTCCTTCCTGTAGTTAATGCCTCCACCTGAGCCCTGCGTCCCAATAGCTCCAGTCTCCTCAGGGACTTGGTTCTTAGAATCCTCTCTGTCCCTTCAGTATTTCAACATGATGTTGAAATACGGAGGCTTTTGCAAGCTTCTCCCATGTTCTAAACAGCAGTGTTCCCCAGACGCTACATTCCCACCTCCTCTGTAAAAGTCTCCCTTTCTCTCTTTTCCCCTTTAAAGCTGGAATTCTTAAACTTTTTCACACCACGGATGCTTTTGGCAGTCTGGTAGATTTCTGAATGCATACAACAATACACATAGGGGATAGGGAGGGTGGGAGGGAGGGAGATGCAAGAAGGAAGAGATATGGGAACATATGTGTACGTATAACTGATTCACTTTGTTATAAAGCAGAAACTAACACACTATTGTAAAGCAATTATACTCCAATAAAGATGTAAAAAAAAAGATATTCATAATCTGGAAGGGGAAATAACAAGCATAAAGAATAGTAGAAGTGAGGGAAAATATACTAATTGTCCCCCAAAGAGTTACAAACAAAAAGATTTAGATATTTAAGGGAGGAAGAGATCACATTAGGAAAGGTTCCATGGAGGAAGTAGCCTTTGAGAAGGGCCTCGAAAAACTGATAAGATTCCAACTGGCAGAGATGAAACAGAGTAAGAATAATAGAGAGCAAGAAATCAGCTGCAGGAAGATGGGCATTTCTAGAGAATGGTGAATAGCATATTTTGATTCAAGGGTTTGTTAACCTTTTCTGGCTTTAAGAATTTTATGAAAACTATGAACCCAATTCCTAGAAATAAAATCACAAATTTCATAATCAAAAACAAAACAGGGCTTCCCTGGTGGCGCAGTGGTTGAGAGTCCACCTGCCGATGCAGGGGACACGGGTTCGTGCCCCGGTCCGGGAAGATCCCACATGCCGTGGAGCGGCTAGGCCCGTGAGCCATGGCTGCTGAGCCTGTGCGTCCGGAGCCTGTGCTCCACAACGGGAGAGGCCACAACAGTGAGAGGCCTGCATACTGCAAAAAACAACAAAACAAAACAAAACAAAACAACAAAAAAAAACAATACACATAGAATTACCATGGAAACCAATTATATTGAAATACAGTTGTTACAATAGATTAAAATTTGTGACACAGTAATACATGTGCTGCTTTCATTTTATTTTTCTGTCATCCATGAATGCATTAAATAATGAGATACTGGGACTTGTGTGGTGGTCCAGTGGCTAAGACTCTGAGCTCCCAATGCAGGGGGCCCGGGTTCGATCCCTGGTCAGTGAACTAGATCCCACATGCTGCAACTAAGAGTTAGCATGCCACAACTAAAGATCCTGCATGCCACAACTGAAAGATCCGGCACATGGCGACGAAGATCCCACATGCTGCAACTGAGACTCGACGCAGCCAAATAAATAAATAAATAAATATTTTTAAAAAGAAAATAAATACATAAGATCTTGAAGTGAGTCTAATAGCTCCCATATTCGCAAGCAGTTATGATTATAAACAATACTTTGCAACATCTGCATCAACTGTCATGTGATCTAAAAATAGCTGTGATTTTTACAGGCGACAAAGTCACAGTCACTGCTAATACTCGTGAAATGTGATGCCTACAGTTATAATGGAAGGGGAGGCTAAATTTTAATTAGAGGTGAGTGAAAAATCAAAACATAATTTTCTTCTCATCCAAGTTCATGGATTCCCCTGAATTCTATTCATAGACCCCTTGGAGGGGATCAGTGAGCCCCAGATGAAGGCCCCTGTTTTAAAGTCTATACTCCCTGCCCACCTCCTTATCTTTCATTCATGTCTTAATTTTAGGATTCATTAGTGCCAACTATGTATAAGGGTAAGTAACCTTCTGCAATCTAGTTTTTATTCTCGTAGCCCAGGGTCATTATCCTCACCAAAGTCACCAGTGTTCCCCCCACACTAGAAGGACTCTTTTCTATCTCCATCTTACTCCATCTCCCTGCAGCCTCAGATGTCAAATCATTTCCTACTTGGAAACTTCTCCTTCCTAGGCTTCTGCAGTATCCTTCTCTATGGCCATGCCTCCAGCTGCAAGTAAAAAAAAAATTTTTTTTAAGATTTAAATTATAAGGAAATATCCCACATTTTAAGAGGCCCAGATATGAGGCAGCTCCAGGGCTGCCTCATCAGGGACCCAGGTGCCTTCCATCTTTCTGCTCTACCACCCTCAGCACGATGGCTTATCCTCAAGATGCTCTCTGCACAGTTAAAAGAAGACTGTTGCAGTTCCAGGTGCCAACATGCAATTTTTAAAATAAATTTATTTATTTTATTGACTTATTTTTGGCTGCATTGGGTCTTCATTGCTGTGCACGCGGGCTTTCTCTAGTTGAGCGGGGGCTACTCTTCGTCGCTGTGCGCGGACTTCTCATTGCATTGGTTTCTCTTGTTGGGAGCATGGGCTCTAGGTGCGTGGGCTTCAGTAGTTGTGGCTCGCGGGCTCTAGAGCACAGGTCAGTAGTTGTGGTGCACGGGCTTAGTTGCTCCGTGGCATATGGAATTTTCCCGGAGCAGGACTCAAACCTGTGTTCTTTTTTTTAATTTATTTATTTTAATTTATTTATTTTTGGCTGCGTTGTGTCTTCATTGCTGCAAGCGGGCTTTCTCTAGTTGTGGAGAGTGGGGGCTTCTCTTGCGGAGCACGGGCTCTAGGCGCGCAGGCTTCGGTAGTTGTGGCACGAGGGCTCACCAGTTGTGGCTCACAGGCTCTAGAGTGCAGGCTCAGTAGTTGTGGCGCACGGGCTTAGCTGCTCCGCGGTATGTGGGATCTTCCCGGACCAGGGCTCGAACCCGTGTCCCCTGCATTGGCAAGTAGATTCTTAACCACTGCACCACCAGGGAAGCCCCCCAACATGCAGTGGAGGAAGAGAGTGTGTCTCTTCCTTTCTTTTCTTTTTGGCCACGCCTCGCACCTTGCAGGATCTTAGTTCCCCCACCAGGGATTGAACTCGGGCCTCAGCAGTGAAAGCGCCGAAAGCTAACCACTGGACCGCCAGGGAATTCCCTCTTCCCCTCTATTTTTATCCAGTGAGGAGACATTCCCCAGAAGACCCCAGAAGTCTTTCCTTACATCTCACTGACCTAAATTGCATCACATGTCCCTTCCTAAATCAGTTGCTGGCAAGGACACTGTGATAACCAGAGTTGGCTTGGATTAATCAGGATTTACTGCTGCTTGGAGGAAAGGTGGAATGCAGAACAAAATCAGGGCTCTGCCAGGAATGAAGAGGGTAGGCAATCAAACCTCACTGATATGCACTCGTTTTTCTTCTGCCTTTTTGCTTGCTCCTTCATTTTTCTTTGCAATACAGTCTTCCTACCCCTTAGGTGTTGTATTCTATCAGGTTCTATTCCAGTCCTCTTCCAAGCTAGGACCATCCCACACCATGCAGTCTCCCTGAGTGACCCTATTCGGGCCTATGGCTTTAACTGCCACTTGGGTACAGCCGACTCTCCACCTAGACATTGCTCCTTAGCTCTAGGCCTGTGTATTCCCTGTTGCGTACTGGCCCCTGACTTCCATCTGGATATTCTTCAGGCCTCTCAAACTCAACCTGTGCAAACACACTCCTCCTGAATTCCCTGTGTCTCAGTACGTGGCCCTACCTTCACCCAACATCCCAAGACTGAAATCTGTCCACTCAGAGTCTTCCCTCTCCCTTACCCCCATGACACGTTCAGTCATCTTGAACTGCTCTAGATTCTCTCCACTCAGTATCTCTAAACTCTGTCCCTTGGGCAGGGCCCTCCTCATTTCAGGCCTGGCTGGTAACCTTGCCTCTTGCTCCACTCCATGCCTGTCTCGCTGATACCAGAAGCATCTTTCTAAAAGGCAAATCTGAGTCTGTCCCAGCCCTGTTCAGGATCCTTCAGTGGCTTCCTAGTCCTCAAGGAGCATCCAGGTCTAGTGCCTGCTGACTTCTCCAGTTCACTACATGAAATTTCCCTAAACTCAACATGCCATCTCCCACATCTGGACCGTACATATGCTGTTTCTTCCACACCATAAACTCCCTCAACACACACATACACACACAAACACACACACACACACACACACACACACACACACACACACACACACACCCCTTTTTTTTCCTTCCACATGCACTCAAAAAAATACTTTTGTTTCTGATTTGTCATAAGGAATGAGACAGAGCATACTGTTCTGTAACTTGTTTTTGTCAGCTGCCATGGTTGGCCACCTTTCCACACCAATGACAGCTCTACCTTATCTTTCTTTTTTTTTTTAATATTTGTTTCTTTTGGCTGCGCCGGGTCAGGTCTTAGTTGCACACGAGGGATCTTTGTTGCGCCGGGCGTGTGGGATCTTTAGTTGCAGCATGCGGGCTTCTTAGTTGTGGCATGTGGGCTTCTTAGTTGTGGCATGCATGTGTGATCTAGTTCCCCGACCAGGGATCGATCCCAGGCCCCCTGCATTGGAAGCGTGGAGTCTTACCCACTGGACCACCAGGGAAGTCCCTACCTTATCTTTCTTACAAATGGCTCCTTTATATTCCTTAGTAGGGCTAAGAGTAGTTTATTTAACTATACCTCTATTGATGGACATATCGATCATTCTGCCAGTTTACCTCCAGAATGTATCCATTTATACTACCACTAATAGTGTATAGAAATAGTGTATAAAAGCACCCATTTCTCAGAATCTTCATCAACACTAGATATTGTCAATCTTCAAAATTTTTGTTCATATAATTTTTTGCCTTAAATGTGTGGGGTTTTTTTAGTAAATTTTTTCATTTATTTATTTTTTGGCTGTGTTGGGTCTTTGTTGCTGCGTGCAGGCTTTCTCTAGTTGCGGCGAGCGGGAGCTACTCTTCGTTGCGGTGCGCGGGCTTCTCATTATGGTGGCTTCTCTTGTTGCAGAGCACGGGCTCTAGGCACGTGGGCTTCAGTAGTTGCAGTGCGTGGGCTCAGTAGTTGTGGCTCGCGGGCTCTAGAGCATAGGCTCAGTAGTTGTGGCGCATGGGCTTAGTTGCTCTGCGGCATGTGGGATCTTCCCAGACCCTCCCCAGACCAGGGAGGATTCTTAACCAATGTGCCACCAGGGAAGTCCCTAAATGTGCATTTTTCTGATTAGTAGTGAGACTGAGCATCTTTTTATATATTTTTTACTTATCATGAACCATCTATTCCTTTCATCCATTTTTTTCTGAGTGTTTGTTTTCTTCTTATTGATTTGTATCCACCCCCCCACTCCCCCACCCCTACTTTCTCCACCTGCCTAATTCCTACCAGACATTCAAGATAGGCCAGGTACCACCTCCTCCAAAAAGTCTTCGCCAGTTCTCTGGCCTCTCCCTGCCTCTACCCTCAAGTTAAGCCCCCAGCTCTGCACTGTCTACATATCAACCTTGCTGTGAGTTTATCTCCTCCACAAGTTCATGAGTGCTTGGGTCTGTTACCTCTATTTCCCCAGTTCATATTAGCATGCCCTGCGTAGTATAGGTGCATAATAAAAGAATGAGCAAATAATTGGCAAATAGGATGACCTTCAGGCTTATTTTCTTTTCCCTATTCCTTGAGAAAACGATACAGAACAAAATACCCAGTTTTATTCTATTTCATAACCAAATATGAATTTAGCATAACTCCTTTCACAGAAAGAGCTTCAGCTCTCTGCCTTCATTGTTTAATTTTTTTCCTTGGCTTCGTTTTGAAAGTTAAAGTCCCTGGGGTCCTAAGATCCTAGTCTCAAGACCCGAAATCTCCCAGCCCCTGAGACACACCCTCATTTCCAAACCTCACACCTCTGCCTCCTTAATTCCCAAGATACCCATGCTCCTGGCACACTACAGGCCAGGCATCCAGGAAAGGCCAGAGACGAAGGTGTATCCAAAATAATGTCTTATTGGGAATTCCCTGGCGGTCCAGTGGTTAGGACCCCGTGCTTTCATTGCCGAGGGCCCAGGTTCAATCCCTGGTTGTAGAACTGAGATCCCTCATGCCGCAAGGTGCGGCAAAAAAAAAAAAAAAAAAAGTCAAAATTATGTCTTATTCAACCTGGAATGTTCAATAAATGCTTAGGACATATACAAACTTGTTAGTTGACAAATGCTACATTTATTACCAGACACAAACCAAGGCCTCAAACAAAGGAATGCCACATCCCCATTACATTATCATAACCTGGATTAGAGAATACGGAGCCAAGCAAATTAAACTCAACACTCAATAATCAAGCCATGGGTAATGAACTTGAGACCCTATGAGAAGGACCATGAACCTGGGCCTTCTGTTCAACCTCAACAGAAGTCAGATCTGAAACTGAATCTGTAGGATCATCACACAGTAATTAGGTTTTAATTTTTCAAATGTATTTAAAGCAATCACTCACTTTGTTTTTACTCTGAATAAGATCCTTATCTGTGGCAGCAGCCGCTGAGCTATACCTGAGTTCCAGTTGCAACTCGTGATAATAGCAGCGGCTAATATTTGTTGAGCATTGACTATGTCAGGCACTGTGCGAAGTGCGCAGGCATCATCTCATTTAACCCAGATAGCCAGGTCAGTTCTCAGCAGAAACGGAAAGCACAGCCTGCGAATAACTGGGAGGATTTATGTTCAGCTCTGCTAATGTACACAAGCATCTCAGTTTCCAACCCATGTCTACAGACTTGCAGGAGCCTCTAGCTAGTCAGAGATGGCTTCTTAGAAAAAACTTACACTGCAACTTTTCCAACTCAGAGAAATTCACACGTTCTAACCTGTTTGCCTATAAACTAAGATTTGAAGGAAGCTTTCCCACTTCTGGGAGACTAGAAGGAGGAGCAAGGCACTGTTATTAATCAAAAAAAAAGGCTGAAATTAAAGTCTCGCGTTTCACAAGTGTTCATAAACTGCTTTCAGCTTATTATTTTAAAGGAAGCAAACAGCCGTTCCAGAGCCACAAGGAGGGGAGGGCTGGCAAGTTCACTCCCACCTCAGAAGCCTTCCACTTCACCTGGGCAGACTCGGAGAGGGGCCTGGCTAAGCCTCTGAAGACAGGCGGCCCCAAGGAGAGGATCTGTCGGGGGAGGGGAGCTACGGGGCTGAAGGAGGAGCTCCGACCCCACCCTCAAACTTCAAAGGGAGCGGCCAGATCCTCCCTGAAAAGGCTGGGCTGCAGATCCTCCAGGAGGTCGCTCGAGCTCTTCCGACATACCGGCGGGAGCTGGAGGGAGTGGGCGGGGAGGCCCGGTGGGGTGAGGGGAGGGAAACTGAGCCCGGGAGAGGGCAGGCGTGGGGCAAGCCAGAGCCTTCTAACGAAGCCCTGAAGATTCTTGGCGGCCAGAGCTGGACGGCGGCCGAGTTCTCTTTTGAAAAAAGAGAGAGAGAGAAAACAACAACAACAACAACAAAGAAACCAAGAAAAACACCTCGTCTGAGCATGACTCTTGGCCGTGGTGCTTTCACCAGCGCCTCTGCAACGGCTCCCAGAGAAAGCTCGCCAGACGGGGACAGACCGACAGCCCAACTGAGCGGAAGAGCGGCCAGAAGCCGGCCCAGGTCGGAGCGGGTGCTTGGAAGTTTGGGGTGGGGGTGAGGGCGGACTGCACCGACGCTGCCATGATTGGTTCAGAGACAATTGGCCATCCATATGGAAAAGATAAAGTAGATCCCTATCTTACAGCAGGCCTCCAAATAGGTTCCAGATGCACTAAAGACCTACAGGAAACAAGCACAACTACTATGGGGCTTTGGGAAGAAAACACAGAAGGACAGCTTTATAATAGTGGGAGAAGGGACAGTTCCTTTAACAAGGTCTAAAACGTGCAAAATGTAAATGAAGAGATGGATACCTTTGTCTACATTAAAATGAAAATCGTCTCTAAGGCAAAAGACATCACACGCAAAGTGTAAAGACAAGCCATAGACCCCATAATATTTGCAACCCATACAACCGAGAAGAAATTCGTACAATATCTTAAAATGTCTAAGAGAAACAGCTCAATAGAAAAACAAAATGGGCAAAGGAAATGAACAGGCAATTCCAGAAGGTCAGTTACAAAAGAAAATGGAATCGACTTTACTTGTGATCATAACTGGAAGTTACAACCATGAGATCCCATTAAGCATCTGTGGGATTGACAAAAATTAAGATCTGATAACGCGTGTGGAACTGAGTATAGAGAAATGAGAATTATGTTGCTAGTAAAAGTGTAAATTGGTACAACCATCTAGGAAAAAATATGCCAAACCTTGTAAAGTTGAAGCTGCTATCTCCTTGGTAGAGATATTTTCCTTCACATTCACAAGTGGACGAGTCCTGTACTCACTTGATGTAAGAGAGAATAGTGGAGACAATCTAACTGGCCCTGTATGGAAATAGAATAGACTGGTTTTATTCATCCAATGAAATACTTTGAAGCAGTTAAAAGGAATGAAATAAATCTACATGTGTCAACATGGCTAAATCACAAAATCTAATGTAGGGTGGGAAAACCAGGTTACAAAAGGATATCACACTCTGGTACCATTTATGTAAAATTTCAAAACAAAAAAATATATAGTAAAAATACAAAATCATGCTTGTATATTTAACATTTTTTAATTTAAAATAAAATAGAAACCACAATGAGATACCACTTCACATTCACGAAGATGTCTACTTTTTTCTTTTTTAAGTAACAAGTGTTGGCAAGGATGTGGAGAATTTGGAACTCTTGTGCATTGCTGGTGGGAATGTAAAATGGTGCACCCACTGTGGAAAATGGTATAGCAATTCCTCAAAAAAAGTAAACAGAATTATCCTATGATCCAGCAATTCCGCTTCTGGGCATATACCCAGAAGAACTGAAAGTAGGCAGTCAAACAGATATTTGTACACTCATGTTCATAGCAGCATTATTCACAATAGCTAATAGGTGGAAGCAACTCCAGTGTCCATGGATGGATGGATTAAACACAAAATGTGGTATATGCATACAACAGAATATTATACAGCCTTAACAAGGAATAAAATTCTGATATATTCTGTAACATGGACTAACCTTGATGACATTATGCTAAATGAAATTAGACAGACACAAAAGGACAAAACGGTGTGATTCCACTTATATGAGTTACTTAGAGTAGTCAAATTCGTAGAGACAGAAAGTAGAATGGCGATGGGGGCGGGGTTACTGTTCAAGGGGTACAGTTTCAGCTTGGGAAGGTGACAGTTCTGGAGATGAATGGTGGTGACAGTTGCAGAATGTGTATGTACTTAATCCCACAGAATTGTAGTTTAAAATGGTTAAAATGGTAAATTTTGTTAGGTACCTTTAATTTAAAAATAGAAATTTAAAAGAAGAAAATTGGCTTGAATCCAGCCCCTCTACCTAGCAGAGAGGGCAGAACCACTCACCTACCTGTGAAGCGCGGCTGACTCCAGACACCTGAATCGCCCCTCCCCTCCCCTCCCCTCCCCCACACCCAGTCGCTACCCCGCGGCCTGGCAAGTCTCACTACGCAGACGCGGAGCTGGGGTGGGTGGGCAGGAGGGGCGTGGCCTCACTCTGCGCCTGTGCGGAATTCCAGCTGCAACTGTGGGGGAGAAGATGCCCAGGTTGGGCTCCGCGGCCGCCGGCCGAGGGGAGGCCCGCACTGCACACGCGCAGACCGAGCATCCGCGTCAAAAGCCGAAGAGAGCGCGCGCTCCCCACGTCCTGCGCGTCCAGCTGCCAGGCATTAGTCCCTGCCGTGACTCCCGCTGGGCCCGGACGGGCTGGCGCGCCCTCGTCTGAAAAGCAATGCCCCGGGAGATCATCACCCTGCAACTGGGCCAGTGCGGCAACCAGAGTGAGCGAACGATCGCCGGGCCCAGCCAGTCTCCGGTTCTGCCCCTTCGGGTCCCACCCAAGTGCTTCGCATCCTCCAGCCCCCGCTTTCCTTTCCATGAACCCCCTGCCCTACTGCGCATGATGAACCAAGCCCCGGACCCCAGACCGAGAGCCCTGCCTCCAGCCCCCGGCTGTCACGGCTCCCAGAGTCTTGGGCCCACCCTCTGAGAGTGACAGCCTCTGAGCCTCACCCTGGGCTCCTGAGGCCTTACGGCTCTAGCAGATCCAGGCGTCTCTCCTCTCCCCCCAGTTGGGTTCGAGTTCTGGAAACAGCTGTGCGCCGAGCATGGTATCAGCCCCGAGGGCATCGTGGAGGAATTCGCCACCGAAGGCACTGACCGCAAGGACGTCTTTTTCTACCAGGTGCCCCCAGCGACTTGGCCAGGGCCGGTAGTGGCCCAGGGGGCCTGAAGGGAAGGGCAGTGGCTTGGTACTGGAAACCCGCTGGGCAGAGGAGCCAGGGCGGCTGGCTTGAAGAGGGAGGGCAGGCAGGAGCCAGAGTTGGGAGGACTGGAGGAGTGGGTGGGCCCGAGCTTATTGGGCCCGATCCTGGACTCCCCTCGACAGGCAGACGATGAGCACTACATCCCCAGGGCGGTGCTGCTGGACCTGGAGCCGCGGGTGATCCATTCCATCCTCAATTCCCCCTATGCCAAGCTCTACAACCCAGAGAACATCTACCTGTCAGAGCATGGAGGAGGAGCTGGCAACAACTGGGCCAGCGGATTCTCCCAGGTATCCAGGTGGCCACCCCAGAGATTCTTGATGTTCCCTTCCTGGGGCAAGGCAGGCCCAAGCAGTCTGGGAATTTGACCACACTGACAAGAGACAAGGGTATTACCCTGATAAGAGGGACAGCCAGAGAGAGGTTGATGTAAACTGTGCAAACCATCTGCAAAGTAGCATTTCTTGGGGGAGGGACATAGCCCTCTGTTTGAGGTGGCAGCAGTGTCCGACAGTAGAATTATTGGTGCTGAAAAGAGATGCTTTCCAGAAATTTCATCCTCATCCTCCCTCCTCATGTGTCTATACAGGGTGAGAAAATCCATGAAGACATCTTTGACATCATAGACCGAGAAGCAGATGGAAGTGACAGCCTAGAGGTGAGGCTGCCCCCCTGGGGGGTGGGGGTGGGGAGGAAGCTGAAAAGTGCTGGGGAAAGGTCAGGAGGTAGCCTGATCAGATGTGTGATGGGGGCAATTCAATTCAAAACTCTTCCATTGAGTATCAGATGTGAGATAGTGAGGTAAATAAGGTACGGTCCTTGTCCTCAAGGAGATCCCAATCTGGATGGCATCAGCTCCTTCCTTCTCAAGGAGCCTCAGTCTGGATGGACATAGAGGAAGCCTTGACACATTAGCGTGCTGGGAATGGGGAATGACACAAGCCTGAAGCCTCTCTGCCAGGTCCCTGGAGGCTGCCTCTCCATCCCTCCCTTGCAGGGCTTCGTGCTGTGTCATTCCATAGCCGGGGGAACTGGTTCTGGCCTGGGTTCCTACCTCTTAGAGCGACTGAATGACAGGTAAGCCTGTGTTTGGGGAGAGGGCATTAGCCCTGTTTCCCTGGGTAATGTCTTTCCTTTTTATCGCTTTTTTCTTTCGGACTGGAAGGCCTGCCACTACCACCTTTGAGTCATAGGTAGGAACAGAGCCACCCAGGGAACATCTTGGAAGCAGTAACTCCCAGGTGGGGGTTTTGCCTAGGGGGAGAAGGGGACCTATGAGGTTTGATGCCTTAGGCTTATATTTTTTGGCTTCTAGGCTCTGAAGACTCAGTTCTGCCCTCACCCCTTTTGTATAAGACGTTGGTGGCACTTGGAAAGGAATGGCCCCTGTTATCCCTAGAGAAGATAGAGATGGGCAGTGATGAGAGTCCTTCCAATTCACTATGTCACCTTCCCCTTTCCCTCTTCCTTACCCCCAGGTACCCCAAGAAGCTGGTGCAGACATACTCAGTGTTTCCCAACCAGGATGAGATGAGTGATGTGGTGGTCCAGCCCTACAACTCACTGCTCACGCTCAAAAGGCTGACCCAGAATGCAGACTGTGTGGTGAGCATGCGAGGAGGGAGTGGGGGCTTTGGTCAACCTCCCCAAACCAGAGAGACATCTACACCCTGCCCTTCCCAAGCCCTTGCCCAGAGAACAGAGGACCAACAAAGCCATACCTGGTGGACCAAATTATGAAATAAGGACCTGATCCCAAGTTTCTTATAGTCCCTTTAGGCAGCAAGACTCTCAGCAAAGTGAATAACACGCCCCCACGTGTCTCCACTTAGCCTGTTTTTCTTTCTTTAATTAATTAACTAATTTATTTTATTTTTGGTTGCGTTGAGTCTTCATTGCTGCGCACGGGCTTTCTCAAGTTGCAGCGAGCGGGGCTACTCTTTGTTGTGGTGTGTGGGCTTCTCATTGCGGTGGCTTCTCTTGTTGCAGAGCACAGGCTCTAGGTGCGCGAGCTTCAGTAGTTGTGGCACACAGGCTCTGTAGCTGTGGCTCACGGGCTTAGTTGTTTCACGGCATGTGGGATCTTCCCGGACCAGGGCTCGAACCTTTGTCTCCTGCATTGGCAGGCGGATTCTTGACCACTGTGCAACCAGGGAAGCCGCTCCACTTAGCCTGTTTAATGCCTACTCATGCTTACATTCTCAGCCCAAGGGTTACTTTCTTAGCAAAACCTTCCCTGACCACCCAGACAAGGTCAAATTCCTTTGTGCATATTTCAGGCTATAACTATACTTTTCTGTTGTTTTATATTTAATGTCGGTCTCCCTCCTCTAGACTATAGATGTGGTGAGGGGGAAGACCATGCCTGTTTTACTCTCCATAGTTTCTCTAGGCACCATGCCTGGCACATGTTGGACAATTAAATATTTGTTTAATGCACTGGGTGGTAGAAACGTGTCTCCTGATGCCCCAGAGACAGTACATGCCCTTTAAATTAGCACACCTACTTCCTAGTTTTGGACTTCTTCCTAGTTTTGGAGTTTAGAGGCGGACTAAGCAAATAACTTATTTCTCTGCCCCCTTTCTCCTCAAAAAGGTGCCGTGACCCTCTTCTGTCCCCCCAGGTGGTGCTGGACAACACAGCCCTGAACCGGATTGCCACAGACCGCCTGCACATCCAGAACCCATCCTTCTCTCAGATCAACCAGCTGGTGAGCCCTCACTCCTAGACTCCTTTGGACTGAAACCCCGCCATCGGGGGAAGGGAGGCCTCCCAGGACAAGGCCCTTGACACAGCACCCCTGTCCCCAGGTGTCCACCATCATGTCGGCCAGCACCACCACCCTGCGCTACCCCGGCTACATGAACAACGACCTCATCGGCCTCATCGCCTCGCTCATTCCCACACCACGGCTGCACTTCCTCATGACCGGCTACACACCCCTCACCACGGACCAGTCGGTAAGAGCAGCCCGCAGGCCCAGCAGGCCCTGACTTGCCTTTCTCTTTTCCTGCTGCACCCGGAGCTGCCCCGTGCAGCCCCCAGAGGCCCTGCGCTCAGGGACTGGCACAGGCTGGGCGACCTCCTGGCTGACTGGCTCTCCTCTTCCCTCTGCCTGGGGCTCCCTGCAGGGCCCGGGCTGTACGGGGTCTGCTGATGCTGCTGCACAAGGGTATGGGTTTGCTGAGCTCGGGAGGACTGAGATCCCTGATCCCACAGCAGAGGCTCAGTGTGGACCTGAATCTAAGGACACTCCCCACAGAGGCCAAAGTACCCCGCGTCTGACGGGGATGTGTGTTGCCTGCTGCTCTCCGTCCATGCGTTTCTCGACTGTGCCCTGAGTGCTGGCCTGCCCTGTGGCCACTGTCCCCTCAGGTGGCCAGCGTGAGGAAGACCACGGTCCTGGATGTCATGAGGAGGCTCCTGCAGCCCAAGAACGTGATGGTGTCCACGGGCCGGGATCGCCAGACCAACCACTGCTACATCGCCATCCTCAACATCATCCAGGGGGAGGTGGACCCCACCCAGGTAGGTGAGGCCCCTTCGTTCTACCCCCAGAGCCCACAGGGGTAGAGGAGAGGCTACCACCACCACTCCTGTGCCCACCCCAGGTGCACAAGAGCCTGCAGAGGATCCGGGAACGGAAGTTGGCCAACTTCATCCCCTGGGGCCCAGCCAGCATCCAGGTGGCCCTGTCCAGAAAGTCGCCCTACCTGCCTTCTGCCCACAGGGTCAGCGGGCTCATGATGGCCAACCACACCAGCATCTCCTCGGTGAGCCTAGCCTCCTGGTCTTCTTTGGCCACTCTCTTCCACTAGCCACCTTCCTCATTCTCCCCCAGATCCATTCCAACCCCTTATCTTGCACTGGCTCCTGGAGATTTCCATCTCTTGCAGCTCTTTGAAAGTTCCTGCCAGCAGTATGACAAGCTGCGGAAGCGGGAGGCCTTCCTGGAGCAGTTCCGCAAGGAGGACATCTTCAAGGAGAACTTTGACGAGCTGGACAGGTCCAGGGAGGTCGTGCAGGAGCTCATTGACGAGTACCATGCAGCCACGCGGCCAGACTACATCTCCTGGGGCACCCAGGAGCAGTGACTTCCTCCCCACTGCACCCGCTGGACAGTAAGCACAGCCCCCATCATGCCTGGTCCCTCTGGTCCAAATTCCCCTCACCAACAACCTTTCTAGGTTCTTCTTCAGCCCAGGAGTCGGCCCTGCTTACTCCCTTCCATGCCTGGCCCTTGATATGCTTATTTAGCTCTAATAAAGTAATAAAGCTGCACTGTGAGTAGAGTCAGGCTTGGTCTGTGAATATGGGGGATGATAAAAGTATCTCCCTGGTGCCCCACAGTTCCCAGGCATATGTCGGTAGGGTGGCCTTTACCTGCTCTAGCTGAGTCCCGGTCTTTGTGTGTCCGCTGTTTCCATGAGCATCCCTTACCTAGAACCAAGCTGCTCTGGAGCCAGTCCTACTCTCAAGACTATAGAGGATTACTGATGCCTGCTGTCTCCTCAGTGCCTAAGCTCCTGCCCCAGGGTGGATCAGTATTGCCCATAGTGCCCCAGCCTCCTCCACTCAGGGCAGAGGCTACTGAAGGACGGCCTGCAGCATTCTGAGCGGGTCAGGAAAGCCAAGACTCTATTCCCAGGCACAAGGCGATTAGATCCTCAGGAGTCGATCTAATTCAGCCCAATCTGATAAAAGTAGGGCTGAGCCCATCCTGATAAATTCTTTATCTGTGCCAGAGAAGCTCTTGGGTCTGATCCTGCCCCAAGCTTCTTCCGTTCCAGTCCCAAAGCAGTGGGCACATTAAAGATGGACCCAACCAAGACCCAGAAGCTGGACACCAGAGTAGGACTGGGTAGTGTCAGTCCTGATGACTCACTGTCCTCGGGCCTCAGGGATGCCAAGAGGCCACCCCTATGCCACTCGGTGGAAGAAGGGTGATTGCCAGCTTCCAAAACTGTCCTCTTGCCTGCCCCCCCCCCCACCACCCTAGGGCAGCCTACGGGCCAGGAGGAGGTGAAATCCAGAAGGTCACGGAGGGTGGAGCCCTGCGGTGTTCAGACTCCCCTCAGTGCTGGTAAAAGGCCAGAGTGTGGGCATCCCCGGAGGTGGAGCTCTGAGCTCTGGGGCTCCACCTTGTCCCACTGACAACACTCCCACAGCAGCAAAGGTTTGTGTAAATAAGGAATTTTTGTGTGTGTGTCTTCTCTTCTACAAATAAATTAAGAAACAAACTAGAAAATTGTCTGTACCCATTGCAGCCCTTGGGTGTGGGGTGTGCCCTGTCCCTGCAGGGCCAAAAGGGTCCATGGTTCCCTGAAATCGCAGAGCAGTCCAAGTCCAGGATGGAGGCAAGAGGGAGGTCATGACCTCTTGGCAAGCTCAGTCCTGCAGCTGCCCCAAACAGCCAGACTGTCCCTGGGGCTCGTCCAGGCCCGGGTGCTGGCTGGGAGGGGAGGTGTCTGGCAGGTCTTGGCATGGAGGAGGACTACTGCTGGGCCTCGCAGGGGAGGGGTTGGCCAAGTAGGCATTCACCAGCTGCATGATCTCTTCCACCTAAGGGAGGGCAGAGGTCAGAGTACACAAGGGGCCACTGGGTTCTCCTTTTTCTTAACCTCCACCCAGGCTCCTTCCCAAGGCCTTACATGAGCTGCCCCCTACAATCTTTCCTTCCTCATCATCACTCTCCCTCACTCACAATGTGCCAACCATACTTGCTTCTTTCTGCTCCTATAATATCCTAAGGTTATTCTCAACTCAGGGCCTTTGCACTTGCAAGTCCCTCTACCTGGAATGCTGTGCCCGCAGATCTTCCTTTGGCTAATAGCTTAAGTGTCACTGTTGTTGCGTATCTTTTCCTGACCGTCCTACCTAATGCTATGGCCCCCTCCAATCACCTCCTGTCTCACTACCCTTTCCTTCATAGCATTTGTCACTGTTTTAAGTAGTCTTTGAGGGGACTTCCCTGGCTATCCAGTGGCTGAGACTCCACACTTCCACTGCAGGGGGCCTGGGTTCCATCCCTGGTCAGGGAACTAAGATCCCGCATGCCACCTGGTGTGGCCAAAAAAATTAGAAAAAAAAAAAAGAAAAAAAGTCTTTGATTCCTTTAGTGTCTGATCGCTGGCTCTGATGTAAGCTCCTTTAGTTTGTCTTTGATCACTGTTGGATCCCCAGGGTCTAGAGCTGTACCTGGCCCATGCTCAATGCTTAATAAATGTTTCTTGACATCCTTTCCCTTCCTTCCTCCTTCTACCCCCTCTTCCCACTCACCTGGGGACTCTGCAGGAGGAGCTGGCTCTCTCCCACCCTCAATGCCAGGGTGTGGGGGCCCATTAGTTGGCAGGCGGCCACACGGCCATAGCTGACACTGTGAACGGGCTGTGTCTCACCCGGTCGGGAGAGGGACATGGCCTTGGCTCCCAGGCCCAGGCATAGCTTCTGTGGAGCGCCCCCACCAGGCTCCTGCGGACAGACAGGCAGAGTCAGGGTGGAAGGAGGGGACCCTGCAGCATTATTTTTGGTGTGGGGAGATGGCTGTGAGCAAGAAGTTTCCTGGTCCCCCCCCCATAATCCACAGCTCCACAGAGGTGAGGGCCCCAGGGCCAGTGACTCCTGGGGTTTGAGAATGGGCAGCTGTGCTGGGTGTAGGGAGTGAAGTGACCCACAATGGGGGCCTATGGCTCTGGGGCAAAGGTGTGGGGCTCGGGCCGCCAGAGTCCCCCTCTCCCTTCTCCCCCTCACCGTGCTCAGCTCCAGAACGTCATACCGAGCAGCGCCGAACCCTGGACACTGCGCCGCCAGAGCCAGGTAGGCAGCCATGGCCTCAGCTCGGCCCATGCCCCGTAGCCGCTTCCAGCCTCCCAGCACAGCAGCCGCTGTGCCGGCGCCACCTCCTCCCTCGCGGGCCACGCTTCCCGCCGTGCGGCCGGCCCCGCCGCGCCGGGCCCGCTCCGCCCGCCTCTTGGCCAGGGCCGGACTCCAGATTGCCCCGGCCAGCAGGGCGGCGGAGCGGGGAGGCCTGGGCACCGGGCGGAGAGGGTCTTCACGCGGCGGGGCCGAGGTGGGCAGCAAGCGGTCCAGGCGCGGCAGAGGCGCCCGCGGGGAGAAGTCTCGGTGCAGGCTCCGCAGGCGCAGCGCCGCCTGGGCGCGCAGCGTGTCGTCGGGCGGGGACGGACGGCCGCGCAGCAGCAGAGCTTGAGCCTACGGGGAGGCAGGGGTCATCAGCGCGGGAGCGGCGGGGTACCGTCTCGAAGACACCTAGGGGTGTGGAACCTGAGGTCTGGGTTCGAGCACCGCCTCCCCCGGGGTTGCCATAACGACGAAATGCGATGGCCCAGAAACGGAGGGGTTCAGGCTCGCGGGTCTTCGCTGGGCGTGAATGCCAGAGATCCTCACCTGCTCAAAGAGGAAGGGCAGTTCGTGACCGTCTGAGGACAGTCCCTCAGGGTGCAGAGGTCCGTGAAGACGCAGACACAGTCTCCATCCGGAGTCCGGCGGGTCCTCCAGCCCGGCTTCCTCCACCGCCAAGCTGCAGAATAAAGAACGCCGCGATGTGTCCGGGAAGCAGGGGCCCCCAAGGCGCGGGCCCAGGGGAAAAAGGCGGGGCCAGATGTTTGGGGCGGGGCCCGGGCGGAATGGACTGAGGAGGCAAGCCTTGAAGCCAGACTGCAAACCGCCGGCGGACAAGAATCCGTCTGTGAACCAGTGAAATTGACTGTGCCGGGCAAGTGGCAGGCGCTCGGTAAACGTTTGCTTAGGGATTGACCGAAGCCGAGAGGCGAATAGGCTAACGGAGAGCAGGGCTGGGGCTGGACATTTACTTCTCAAACCTGGTGAGCACGTCGGCCACGAGAGTCCCCCCGGCCAGGGCTCGCTCCTGGGGCCCTCGCTGCTCGTACAGCGCGAATGCATTGCGGCTCCGGGTCAAGCCCAGCCGCCCCACCAGCTCTCGAGCAACCTGGAGGAGTGAGAACATAAGAGGAAAGTCAGACCCAGACCGCGCAAGGGTCTTGCCAGTACTTCTGGAGGGGTCCAACTGGAGGGGTCTTTCAGGTCTCTTAGTCCCGCCACACACAGCCGTTACCCAACTGATGACTCTCAGACTCGGGCAAACCCTAAGGCCCAGGCACCAGCAGAGCCAGGCATGGGAAGCTGGGAGGAAGGCTGAGGTTTCAGGGGTTTTCTCTGTGGTCTTACCTCTCCCGCCGTGGTGTGGGAGTCTATGGCCACAGGGCAGGCACCACCCCCCGGACAGTGCACGGTGCACAACAATTCCTGCCGTCGGCTCAGCGCGGAAATCTCTGCCAGCGAGGGCACCAGCTCCCGGCCGCGCGTCCGGCCCAGCGCTTTTCGTATGAAGCGCGCATATTCCGCCAGTTCCGAGTCCGGAAGCGCCTGCTCAGTCCTGGGTTAGGGAGAACTGGAGAGTCAGTGCTCCAAGGGCTTTCCTTCACCTCCACCCTATTGCCTTCTTACTTTATAGTTTATTTCGCCTCGCCGATTCCCTCCCCTCCAACTCTAAGTTCCTTGAAGGCAGCGTGGCCAGCTCTTCTGAATCTACCCTGATGCTCTGTATGGAGCAGAATTACTTTCTAAGGCCCCTGGCAGCTTTCTCCTTACTGCCTCCTCCCACTTCCCAAAGTTTCCATGATCCTCCTTTGGGTTGAAATCCAAACTCCAGCCGCATTCCTCTTTCCAACCTAAAAGCCCTGGCGCTGGACTGCATCAGCTCCGAGAAAAACAGCCTTTTAATAATTCTGCTGCCCAAAGCGGGAGGCTTTTTGTAATTCCTCTGCCCGCAAGTGGTGTATGATCTTGTAATTCCCACAAAGGCACTATGCATGTTAGCAGAGCCCTGACCTTGGGGCAAGTCCCTTCCCTTGTCTGGGTCCAAGTTCTCCATCTGCCAAACTCTTTGGAAAGACCTGCCATTCTTTTCCAGCCCCTTAGCTCCCTTGCCTTGGCCTTAGCCCCACGCCTCCCCTCTCACCTCTCCAGATGCCCCAGGAGGTGCCCCCGTACAGGCCCACCAGGCCGGAAGGTACAGCTCATGCAAGTGAGGAGCTGCCAGTACCGCAGGGCCGCGGGGTCTTGGGTGGCTGGAGGCCCGGGGGGGCCTGCGGGGCCCGAGGTCTGCTTAGCCAGCTGCAGGAAGAGCTCATCTCGGAGCGCAGGCAGGTCCCGGCAGGTCTGGAGCACACCCTGCATCAGGGGCCCGGGGCGCCGCGCCCCCTCCAGGGCCTGCAGCGCCAGGAACAGCCGCACCGCCTCCTCGCGCAAGGGAGCGTAGCCCGGACCTGCGGGGACGGCGGGGGCGGAGGGACGGTTTGGAGAGGGGACACAGAGCTGGGCCCTGGGAGGAAGGTGTGAACCAGGGGAAGGTCAGAGGGAGTGTAAGGGGACAGGGGTGGCAAGGAGGGGAGAGTGCGAAGGACAGGAAGAGTGAAGGGAAAGCAATCGTCCCCACAGAGCCAAATTCAACCCCTGCCTCCCGGGAATCTCCCCCTCCAGATCCCCTAAGGCTGCACTTTGAGTTAGTAGCTTGGATGGATGGACTATAAGGACACAGGGTCAACCTTCAGATTCTGTAATTGTACCGACAGCTATCACCATGGGCCAGAAAACAGGTTGGACCGCGAGTCAGAAAACCAGGGTTCTTCTCCCAGCTCCCCTTAATCCTCTAGCTTGAGGACCTGGGCCTGTCACTATTCCCTTTTGGGGAGAAGTATAACTAAATGAGGTCAGCACATTCTCCCAAGGTGGTGGCTTTTCCACCACTTGTAAAGGCAGTATGCCATGGTGTTGAGAGTATAATGAAAGAACAAAATAGAGAGTGTAAAAAACTCATGAAGGAACATCAATAGTCAGAATGAGATCCAGAGAAGGTGGTCAAAGGGAGCCTTTACTTTCTGTGCTGGCTTTCCTCCCCCTCTACCTTGGGTACCAGTCTGCTCAGCTTCTGGTTTCATCTTCATCCTTTGAAAAATGAGGGGCTGGGTAGGCCCCCTGAGGACTCCTAGATCCCTATCAGGTGAGGCATTCAGATTCCCCATCCAAGGGACTTGGGCCATGGCAACACTCACCTGGGGCACTGACTCCGTAGGGCAGGGGCAGGAGTGGGGCATACAGGGCCCCACTAGTGTGCCTCAGAATTGGGTTCCGTCTGTAAATAAGGGCCACAGCTTCCGGGTCCCCATAACTCTCCTAGAGGCCATGGAAATGATCAAAGTGATGGAGAAGGGGGCTCACCATGAACCCAGAAAGTTGATGGGTCCACCACCCTCCTCTTTGTCCATGGAGTTCCCTCCCTCGCACCTGAATGTCCCTGAGCAGCAGCTGGGTGGGGGTCTCCAGCGGCGCCATAGAGGCTATCACTTCGCGCAGCGCCACCCCCCAGCGCTCTGCCTCAGCCTGGCGGGGCGAGCAGAGCCGGACGCTATGCTTCCGGCCAGACACGGTCACTGACCACAGACCTGGGGGAAAGAGAGGCCGCGGAGGTCAATCAGGGCTGGCTGGGGCAGCTACCTAGGGAGGTAGGAGAATCCCCATGAGGTCTCACCGGTCTCCTTGGGCCTGCGCTCAGGGCCGGTCACCGAGCACAGGCTGGTGAGCACGAGGCTCCCGAGGCGCCGCGCCCCCTTCCCGCTGCTGCTGAACTGGTCCAAGGAGTCCCGGGTGAGCACGAACCAGGCTCGGCGCGGGGGCAACCAGGGCCGCGCCCCTCCTCCGCGGGGCTCGCGGTACAGCCAACCTGCGGGGAGAAAGAGGGAAAGGGGATCGGCAGGAGAAGACATTATCCCGTGGAGGATTGGGATTGGGGCCTCTAGAGCGCATGAGGTGGATCCCCACCTTTCACGACGACGTCTGGGTCGTCTTCTGACGGCCCCTTCTCCGGGATGAGGCTCCGTGTCTCCTCCCAGCTTTGCAGCCTGGGCAAGAAGGGAGCGAGGTTTGGGCAAGCCTGCCGGTCCTGCACCCCGCCTCCAGGAGGCTCCTCTCTAAGGGCTCCCCAGACAGCGAGGGGTGCCTACTCCCCGGGCTGGGCACCCCTCCCCCAGGCTGTGGGAACTGCTGGGCCGTTCTGACCTCGCACCAGAAATAGCCTGAACCCCCCCTTCCTCCCCGCGCCCCCAGCCGGACCGCCCCCCGGGACCCCGGCCAAACCACAGCGTCCGGCGTAAGGCCTTTCCCTTATTGCACAACCGCGGGAGGGAAGCCGGTGAACATGGGGGTCCCAGACCATGGGACGCAGGGGCTGAGTTCACCTGTCTGAGACTGGACCGCTCCTCCCAGGCTGAGTCAGCGTCACATCCAGGGGGCCCTGGGGAAACAGGCAGGGCGGCCCTCAGGCTAAGAACCCTCCTCGCAGGATGCCAGTGGCTTCTGGCCCAGGACAGTCCTGCTCAGAGGATTGGGGAATCAAGGAGTGGGATGGTGACTGTGACTGTGACTGTGACCGAGCGAGCTGAATGAAGCCACTGGGCTAGCCCCTTCCACCAGTCTCTATAGAACAGCCCAAGCTAAAAAGCCAAGACTCTCGCCTGGTCTCTGTGACTCTTTAAAGAGGCAATCAGGTGTCGGGGTGGAGTAGAAAAAGCACTGGGCAGAGAGTCAGGAGACCTGGGTTCTAACACCGGCTCAACCGCTAACTCGGATCTGCAAACTTGCTGAGGAGCCCTGGCAAGCCCGTTCGAGTCTTTGGGCCTTAGGTTCCCATCTGTGAAGAGGGAGAGGTGGATGAAGTCCTTTCTTGCTCTGGCAGTCGAAGTCACCCCCTCCTCCTCACCTCCCTTCATTGGCTGGCGGGCGTTCAGGCTGGCAGGCAGGCAGTAGGCACGGAGGTGAAGGAAGGGAAGAGGGACCCTTTCGGTATAGGACTTTCTCCAAGAGCTTCTTATACCCTCCCACAGGGACCCCTGAAACTCAGTAGGAAGTAAAGACGCTGTCCTTTGGCTGGGGCTCAGGCCAGGCTGAAGAATACTCTCCTTGGGAGGTACAGTCCCGGATCTTGCCCTCCCCCTACCACACTCCCTGTGCCCTGGAACTCCTACTGTAGACTGGGGTCTAAGAAAGGCCTAAAACCCTGCCAGGAGCCAGGTCAGGCGGGAACTGTGCCATGGTCCCATTGCATCCAGGCAGCTAAAGTCAGGAGGGGGAGGTGGGGGAAGGGGGCCAGGGACACCTGTCCCCAAGCTCCGAGGAGGGGGGCGGTGGTGGAGGTGGAGCATGAGGGAGGCAATGGCAGTGGTTCACAAAGCCGACCCTGCTCAGGCTGGAACCTTGGGGACGCCTGGGTCCTGTGCCTTCGGGGGCACAGATCCTCTTATCTTCTGGAGGGTCTGAGAGGGGCTCTCAGCCACACCACCATAAGGGCAGGTGCTGACCCCTCTCTTAGACCAGCTCCCCTAATCGCAGTCCCCTGATTCCCTCCCTCCCCGCCCCCCCTCTATATTTATCCGCCCTCCGCCTCCGCCAGGTGCTGGCGCCGGCCCCAGCGGCGCAGCCCGCCCCACCCGGGCACTGAGCCACCGGGCCTGCTGGGGACCCCTGAGCGGGGGAAGGGAGCCTGACCCAGGCCACAGCACACGCGAGTCTGGTTGCCCGAAGTTTGCTTGCTGGCGTGCAGGGGCATCAGAGAGGGGACGTCAGGGGATGATGGTCTCCCACACCAATAGAGCCTCAGTTTCGCCACGGGGAGATTCGACAAAACCCGGGAGCCGAGTGTCCCTCACCATTCCCTCAGGGATTCCCCAGGAGCCTCATCAGGGAGGCCCTGAGTGTCAGGGTAATGATGAGGGGTCCTCGGAGAGTTGTGGCCCCCAACTCCCTCTCCATGGTGTCCACGCCACGGACCCCAGTCTGAGGATGCCTGCTTCCCCTTGCCCAGGTCCCCGCGGCGGGAACTCCCGCATCTGGGCCCAGCGCTCAGTGCTCATGAATTGGAAGCGGAGCGGACCCAGGTGTCCGAGCCGCCCAGCCGGCCTCGCCACATTCCTCGGCGCTGGCGGAGGCGGAAGGAGACGGGATGGGACGCGGGCCCAGCGGGGAAGGGAGAGGCTGGGCCAGGTCGGGCCAGGCGTGACGCCTCCCCTGCCTCAGGGCCCCCAGCAGGTGGACAGCGCCCAGCGTGCTGCGCGAGGCCCACAGGCACATCCCGAGGCGGGCTGCTGCTTGAGCTCTCGGGGTCTTCTGGCCCCCAGGCAAAAACGTCTCCCGAGTCCCCAGCCCGCAAGAGCACGGCGCTTGGCTCGAGTCTGGAGCAGGATCAGGCGTGACGGCCGGTTGTAGTGAGAGGGATTGAGACAAGGCTTCAAACCCCCCGGGACTTACCCTCCCGCCGCCCGCTGGACTCGGGGTCCGTAGCTCAAAGGTCTCCTCGTCCTCGTCTTCGTCCCCGTCCCCGCTAAGCTCGCCGTCCCCGTAGTCCCGGTGCAGAAGAGTAAAGCCTCGACGGCAGCAGAGGAGCCACCACAATCCCCCGGGGAGAGGCATCCGGGCGAGCAGCCGGGGGATTGGGGTGCGGGCAGCCGGGGCCGAGCTGCAGGGGGTCGGAGAAACTGGCGGGGCTCCGACCCGAGCGGGGGGAAAGATGAGGAGGGAGGAGGGAAAGGGAGAGGGGGACTGGGAGGAGGCGGTGTCTGGCTCTGGGGTGCAAGGGGTCGCTAGCTAGAGCCTGCGGGGGGCTCAGAGTCTGGGCCCCCGGAGGGGGAGGGGGGAAGCGGGGGTGGGGGAGGAGGGAGCAATGTCCGGAGCTGGGAAGTAGTGTCCGTTGTAGTGTCCAGCCCTGTGGGGGGCAGTGTCCGGTGCAGTGTCCGAGGTGGGCAGTTGTCCAAGCTCCAGGGAGGGTCGTGTCCGGTAGGGCGTCCGGTGGCCGGGGCCCGGGCCGAGCGCGCTGCGCTCCCTGCAGCCCCGGGACTGGCGCGCTAGGGGCGCGAGCACAGTGCCGGGACCCCGCCTCCCCAACCCCCTCCCCTTCGGCCCCCCCCCTTCTTTCTCTCCTCCCTTCTTTACAGGGCTGTGTCCAGTTTTCGTCACAGCCTCCTCTGCCCAATCCCTGTGCCTGGCGCCGGGCGCGGCCACCAATCAAGCTACTGAAACCGCGGCGGGTTGCATCATGTGTCCCTGGCTTGGTGACAGCGGGGAGGGGCAGGGGAATAAGGAGGGAGGGGGCAATGCGATGTTAGCCACGCCCCCGCTTCGGAGGTCGGACACGGACTGCTAGGGACGTCACGGAAGCCCGCCTTCAGGCTCTTGTTTTAACTCTTGGCTCACCAACCAACAAATTAAAAGCACTCGAGCAGGAGCTTTGGAGAACAAAGTGCCCATAGGGCATAGAGAAGGGCTCCGACTGCTGCCCTCTGCACCCCTGTCTCGTCTCAGGGTTCCAGAGAAAGGAAAGCGCCTTAGCTACCTGCGCCAAGCACAGCCCTAGAGGTAGCCCTCCGCCGCTGGATGAAGGAGTCCAGTTCCGCGATCTGAGTCACCTCCTCTTGAGGTGAAGAAGCTGAGGAAGAGACTCTGGGAGAGTGCAGACCAAGGCCGGAAATAAAATCTAATGTAGAGCGCACAGCTCACTGAACTCCAGTTGGGAGAGTGACTTCGGATTCTAGGGAATTCCGTGGTCTTCGAATGGAGTGGAGTCTCCTCAGGGTGACTATCCCGCGGTTCTGTGTAGGAAGGGGTTAACCAAGGCTCCAAGCGGACGGGGCGGGGCCAGAGGAGGGGCGGGGCCAGGGCGACCGCGGGCGCGCGCGTGCGTTGCTGACTCAGCGGCGATTCCTGAGATCACTGGTGGAGGGTTCCAGGTTGGCCCCCAGTGACTGGCGTGTGGGACCCTTTGAAGATCGGCTCTGTGTCCGGGACTTCCCTGGATCCTGGCCCCTGGAAGCCGTGGTTCTTGGTCTCAGCCGCCGGAGACTCCGAGAAGGAAGGCTAGCCGGAGCTGGGCGCGGCGGGACAGGGCGGGGACGACAGGCCAGCGCCTCCCTGGAGACATCCCCGCCACGCTCCGCCCCTCTTGCCCTGGGTCCCCAGACTCCAGGCTGGAGTGGTCGGGGCAGCTTGGCTGACCGGATATTAAACTGCGAGAGTTGTCGCACGTGGACACCCTCCTGCCTGTCGTGACTGTGTAAAACAAAGACCAGGAATCAATGTCTTTAGAGACCATCCCAGCCTTGCCCTCGCCCCAGATGAGAGTGGCCTGCGCTGAGACTTCCTAGGGATGGAAACACCACACCATATACTCTCTTCCCTATCTGGATCCCAGGCCTTTGCCTGCAGGGAAGTTCTTTCCCTTGTCTAACCTCTCTCCGGCAGGCTCAGTACATTCCCTCTGAGCCCGTCCCCAAGGAAGACGGAGAATGGCTGTCACCCCACCCCCACCCCGCCCGTGCTAACCACTCTTTGGAAATTTGCAAATTGGAATTCTCTCCTTGGATTTTCTCCAAGGTGAAAAACTGCGACTCAACTTTTCAAATAACTTTTTCTCTCCACCAGCGAACCTTAGAGGGGACTGTAGAGTGGTAACCGAATCCAACCCAAAACGGGAATCTCCTGGCCCCGTTCCTACCCCCACACCAGGCATAGGCACACACACAGTCCCCGACAGCCTCAGCCGGAACATTCCAGAGGCCGGGAACTCGGTACTTGCTAAGGCAGCCATTACTGGATAGCACTCTGGTTGTTAGAAAGCTCTTTCTTACACTATTTCAGGAGGAACGCTCGCCCCTCGTCGCCTGGCAGCTTCCCCACCTCACCTCTGTTGGCAGAGACCGGGTTAAGGTGGAGGGGGTGTCAGTGCCTAAAGCCTTAGCAGGCTCAGCAGCCCCTCACCCCCACCCAGGCTCTCAGCGCCTTCCACTCAGAGCCAAGCGCGGCGGAGTGCGAAGGGGCGGGGCCGTGGGGGACCCACCAGCTCTGCCCTGCTGCAAATCACTTCCAAGCCGGTGAGTCAAAAATAGTAACAGTTGTTGTGTTGCCCCTCATTTCCATGTTGTCAGTTTAATGTGCCGAAGTACAGAAGCAATTCCTGATGTCCCTACCTCTTTCTCAGTGTCCCCCACCTACTCCCTCTTCCCGCTACCCTCCCTGGAATCATTTCCTCAGCCCGCCCCCCTCCTCTTGATTCGCAGCCCTAGTAGTCCCAGAAGGAGATACTGTTGGTCTCCGTGGGAGCCGAGCAGGAAGAAAGGCGGGGCCGGAGGGGGCAGCGGCCGCGGTGGTGAGGCCCTGGACTACAGCCTCGACCCCGTAGCAGCCTCCGCAGGTCCTGGCGGAAGCGCAGGCCCAGAAAGGCGTAGAGCACGGGGTTGAGACCGCAGCGGGCGAGGGCCAAGCCCCCGGTCACCAGCAGTGCCAGATCCTTGCGCTTGCTGGCGGGGCAGCTCCGCTCGCGGGCCGCCAGGAGGTCGGCAGTATCCAATAGCAGGGCGAGACTGTAGGGCAGCTGCAGCACCACGAAGGCAGCCACCAGGGCCACCACGACGCGCAGCGCGCGCCGGCGCTCGGGCCCCCTGGTGGCCAGCAGCGTGCGGCCCAGGAGCGCGTAGCAGGCCGCCATGACGCCCAGCGGCAGCGCGAAGCCCAGGACCACCTGCGCCACGGCGCTCACCCCCTTCACCGTCTGCGTGAGGCCCTCGGGGAAAATGAGACGGCAGCGCCGCTGGCCTTCTCGCTGCCCGTCCTGGCTGAAAAGGAGAGCAGGCAGCGCCAGGAGCAGCGACAACAACCACACGATGACTGAGACCAAGTGTGCACGGCCCGGCACCGGGGGCCTCGGTCCAGCTGGGAGGGCCCGCGCGATGGCCACATAGCGGTCGGCGCTGATACAGGCCAGGAAGAGGAAACCGGCGTGGAAGGAGGCCGAATAGAGGCCCGAGATGGCGCGGCAGGTGACACTTCCCAGACTCCAGCCCTGCAGAGCCCCGGCTGCAGCAAAGGGCAGGGTCAGGGCCAGCAGAAGGTCGGCCAGGGCCAGCTGGAGCAGGTGGGCGGAGGTGGGCGAGCGGGCAGCGCGTCGCGCCGCCAGGTGCGTGGCCAGGACCAGGCCATTGCCAGCCAGACCCAGCGCAGCCACCGTCAGGGAGACACTGGGTTGGAAGGCCCGACTGAAGGCCTGGACATCGGCCTTGTAGCAGAGTTCTGGCAGCGGCTCAGCCGAGTATGCCTCCTCATCGTCCCCGGAGTAGGGGCCCCAGGAGACCTGGGAAGGCCAAAATGAGAAGAGAGACCTTATGAGGCATGCCTCCACCACACACCTCCCCCTCCCGCACATGCATTCCAAGCTGGGGGCTCCTGTGTGACCAGGTACAATGGTACAGTACCCGGGGAGAAGACATAAACTCTTCTCCACACTCTTCTTAGCACACCCTCAGACAGGCCTTGGCTTCCCTTGCACCCCTCCTGCCTCTACATCCAGCTTCCTCGGTGACCTTGACTGAATCACTTGCTCTTTCTGGCTCTCCAGTTGCCTAATACATAATGTCGAGATTAGAAATCCTGACCAGCCCACCCGGCAGGGTTGTTTGAAATAAGGAAGATAATGAATGTGAAGCATCTGTGCTCTCCATAGGCCAAGTGTCTGTATTGTTAATAAATCTTAGCGCTTCAGTTCTTCTGCAGCGCCCTCTCCTGGAAGAACATCCACATGCAGACTTTGCCTGAGACCTGGTCCCTGGACTCCATGCTTGGCCTGAAGAGGTTTTCTATGTCTCCTTTCCCTTCTCCCCTTCTCACCCCCACCTCTTAGCCTCCAGTACAGGTGCACTGAACTACTCTTGACAAGGGGGTCGTAAGGGTTGGAGCTCAGGTTTTCTGAGCTCAGTTGGGACCTTAGATCTCTAGGTTCAGCTCATCCTCCCTCTGAACCCCAGTCCCGTCCCCGAACCCCAGCGTCTCATTACCAGCCCGATCTATCTGGAGGGCCCCTGGTCCCAGAGGGCTCCAGGCATCCTAGGTAGGTCACAGCATGGCAGAGGCCTGGTGCTAGGTAGAGAATCCCGTCCCTTCACCTTACCCTCCCTCTCTGTAACCATTACCCCCCTGCCCCCACTCCCACCTGCTTTGCGGGCTCAGTCCCCATCTCTGGCTACTCGGGTTTCTGAGGTAAAGCCACTGGGTACAGAAGTTAAACTAGTGGGACAGGAAGGAAGGGGCGGGGAGAAGGGCCAGGAGGGCGGTGGGGATTAGGGTCTGTGGGCCGTCTTTACCTAACTTTCCTATTCTACGTCCTAAAAAGTAATTTCTCCTTACCATGCCAGTAGAAAAAGAACGGGTTTGCAGCCACCTGTGTGATCTCAGGTAGGTTTTCTGACCTCTCTGAGCCTCAGGTTTTTCATCTGCGAAGTGGAGTGAGGTAAAAATGCAGAATTCACAGGGTGCTGAGGGTGCCTAGTACGGGTTCCTGGAGCATAATTTGCTGTCAGAAAATGTTAGATTCTTTTACTTACTCTTCTCCCCATCTCCAAGCACCCTCCCCTTCCATCTCCCTTTTCTTGGATTTTTTCAGGACCCCCTAACCGTCCCTAGCCTCCCTTCCCCCATCCCTGCGGCCACAGTCCCTGTCGGCCTCGGGTTATTCAGGGTATTTCCCGGCGACGGGAGGCTCTCTACCCCCGCCCATTCGCAGTAGGGCTGAGGCGCGCGCTTGCGCGGGGTCCGGGAAAGCGGCGCGTGCCAGGAGAGAGAGGCTGGGGGAGGGGGGAGGTGAGAAGAGAGAGGGTGGAAGGAGAGGCGAGAACAGCGGAGAACCAGGAACAGCACAGAGAGAGACAAGGGAGAAAGGTTGGGGGGAGAGAGGAAAGAGGGAGGGGTGGGTAAGGGGTCGAGAGAGAGCCATCCGCTGCGAACCCCAGGAGGAAAGCCCGAGCTGGAACTGGAGCCCTAGCCGGAGACGGGCACTGGGAGGCGGCCGCCGGGATCCGTCAGCCCTGCATGATGCGTCTCCGGCTCTTCTGCATCTTGCTCGCCGCGGTCTCGGGAGCCCGGGGCTGGGGCTACTGTGAGTGCGGGGCTCGCAGGCAGGCGGGGTTGGGCCTGGGAGTCTAAGGTCTGCAGGGCGGGTCCCGGACCGCATTGCGGCTGGGTGGTCGCGGGTCCCTTCCCGGCCGGCGCGCGCTCGTGCGCTTTCATCCTTTCCTGCCTCTCCCCGGCGCTCCGCAATGCAGCTCCGAGGCTGGCGCGCGCGCCCGGCGATGGGGCTGGGCTCAGAGCTGAAGATAGAGCCGGCCCGGGCGAGGATTGGGGACTGGGATCCAAGCGGGAGCTAGTGCCTGGGTTTGAGGGTTGGGAATAAGGGTGGTGCCAGTGACCCCGCTAGGGTTAAGGTTTTGCCAGGGGCTGGGGCTGGGCTTGGAGCTGGCCCAGGGACCAGAGTTTGGGGCTGAGGCTGGGGCTGGATTTTGGGGTTGGGATCCATGCAGTATTTGGTGACCCTTTATGATGCTAAGGTTGCACGTGGAACTGGTGATGGTGCTTGGACCGGCTGGGGTTGGGACCAAGGCCTGGATTTGGGGTTGGTGCAGGTCTGTGGGCGCTGCTGACTGGGATTGAGGCTAAGGCTGGGGCTGGATTGGTGTCTTGGGGTGACTCAGGTTCTAAAAGATGCTGAGGTTTGGGATTGTGTTTGTGGGTGTACTGATCCCCAGCTGGTACTAGGCAGGGTCTGGCCTACAGGTTCTTCCAGAAGAAGAAGGCAGCCTCCCCGAAGTGTGCAGCTGTTGCTGCAGACCAGGTTGAGTGGATGGTTTAAGTTAGTGCTGGGTCTGCAATGGGGGAGACCAGGTTGAGTAGATGGTTTAAGTTAGGGCTGGGTCTGCAATGGGGGAGAGAGAAGAAAGAGCTCCGGTTGCTCTGCGTGCTGGGCCTTTGGGAAGACTGGGAGGGGCCACCCTGATCAACATGTCTGTTCCCCCAACCCAGACGGCTGTGACGAGGAGCTGGTTGGGCCCCTGTATGCACGCTCCCTGGGTGCCTCCTCCTACTATGGGCTCTTCACCGCACCCCGTTTTGCCCGGCTGCACGGTGAGCGTGGTGGCGCCCCACGGTGGGGTGGGGGACTCTGGAGGGCTGGAGGTGAATGGGGAGCCAGTGGTGAAAGGCCTTGCCCCTTCTATAGGCATAAGCGGATGGTCTCCCCGGATTGGAGACCCAAATCCCTGGCTCCAGATCGACCTAATGAAGAAGCACCGGATCCGGGCTGTGGCCACGCAGGGCTCCTTTAACTCTTGGGACTGGGTCACACATTACATGCTGCTCTATGGCGACCGAGTGGACAGCTGGACACCGTTCTATCAGCGAGGGCACAACGCGGTACTCCAGGCTCCCTGCGCACACACTTGGGGAACCTTTTCAGCTCTGTGACCTGGGCTGGGCCGGGCACAATCTTGGGGGAGGGGCAGCAGGCAGTGGTGAGGGCACAGATGAGGAGCAGTGACTTCCTCCCCAGGGACTCAGTCCAGAGGGACTGTCGGCTCCCCATGTGTGCAAGATATTCCCAGTGACAGGGTTTAACATACTTCAGAGTAAAATCTGGGAGAGCTTCATGAAGGTGGTGACATCTGAGTTGACCTTTGAGGATATAATGGGACGCTCTAGGCTAGGGAAACTGTGTTTGTGTAAAGCCATGAAGGCAGGGGAGATAAGGAGTGTTTGCCTTCCAGAAGTTGAGATTGGCTAGATGCGACAACCGTGGACTGGGAGGCTGTGGAGAAACAAGCAGGGGGTGGGGACGTGGTCACTCCTCTTCCCTTGCCCCTCAGACCTTCTTCGGTAACGTGAACGAGTCGGCGGTGGTTCGCCACGACCTGCACTACCACTTCACGGCGCGCTACATCCGCATCGTGCCCTTGGCTTGGAACCCGCGCGGCAAGATCGGCCTGAGGCTCGGCCTCTACGGCTGCCCTTACAGTAAGGGTGTGAGGTCGTGGGCGGGGTGGGGGTGGTGCCCGGGAGACAAAGAGTCTCCCCGGTCCCCAACCCACCTAGTGCCCCTCGCGCAGAGTCCGACGTGCTCTATTTCGATGGCGATGATGCCATCTCGTACCGCTTCCCGCGAGGGGTCAGCCGGAGTCTGTGGGACGTGTTCGCCTTCAGCTTCAAGACCGAAGAGAAGGACGGGCTCCTGTTGCACGCCGAGGGCGCCCAGGGCGACTACGTGACACTCGAGCTGCAGGGGGCGCACTTGCTGCTGCACATGAGCCTGGGTGAGCTCAGAGATCCCGGCGCAAAGCCTGAGGGTCTCCTCCCACGTCTCTTGTTGCACCTCCTCCGCGAAGCCGCACCCCACTCCTTATCCTTCCCTTCCTTAGTGTTTGGACCAACCCACCTTTTTCGTGTAAAATTTGGTGCTAGCAAAACACTGGACTCGGGATCAGGAGAAGCGGATTCCAGTCTCAGCTCTACCACCTACCAGCGGGACAAGCACTTCCCCAGTCTGTTTCCTCATTGTAAAAACGTTGTATATACATATACACACACGCCTAAAGCGTTATTATTTTGCATCTCAATCGCTTTTCATAACATCCACATAATGAGGTAGAAGCAACTATCGTGCCTCAAGTTTTACTGATAGGAAAACAGAGGCTCAGAGAGGTTGAATGGCTTACTCTAAGTCCATACTGGCCAATGGCCAGTGCTCCATCCCAGGCTGAGGGTGGTCCAATCTCTGTATGCCCACCCTCCCTGGCTGCCCTGGGCGCTGGGCAGTCCCTCCTCTGTGCTGCCGGCTGCTGCTCTGCCTGGGGACTAGCTAGGCAGTAGGGCTCGCTTGGGTTTTCCAGGTTCCAGGTCTGACCCCGCCCCACCCTACCCTCAGGCAGCAGCCCCATCCAGCCAAGGCCCGGTCACACAACCGTGAGCGCCGGTGGCGTCCTCAATGACCAGCACTGGCATTACGTACGCGTGGACCGATTTGGCCGCGAAGCAAATCTCACCCTGGACGGCTACGAGCAGCGCTTTGTGCTCAATGGCGACTTCGAGAGACTGAACCTGGACACCGAGGTGAGCGGAGAGGGGAGGAGCCATTTGGTTAAGTGGGATGCTGGGTGGGCCGGTGGGGGACAGCACTTTTCTCTACCAGAGGTAAGACTCTGCTTTCGGGTGTCTGAATATGCTAGCAGCTCTTGGCAAACTCCCAGAAAGGCCTGGGTTTTTGTTGTTGCTGCTGCTATTAGCACGCAGATTCCCGGACTCCACCCCAGAACTACTGAGATGGAGTCTGGAAATCTGGATTTGGGGGATCGGACAGGATGAGAAAATTGCCCCCTTCAGGCCCTGATCTGCAGATAAAGAATCCCAGACAGGTTCATTGACTTACCTAAGGGCATGCAGCCAATTTGTGGTGGAGTCAGGGCTAGAACCCAAGCCTGGGGAGGCCCAGCGAGCTTCCAGCTTCAATACCGATACTGGGGCACTGTGTGTCTCAAGTCTTATAAAACTCAATCTGCCTGGAGCGTGGGACAGTGTACGGCGGGGGTGGGGGTGGGGAGCGTGAGAAAGGCGTGCGCGCTGCCGCACTTGTCGGCTCCGTGGGAAAACTTCTGGAAACTTCACCATTGATCCTGATGGGAGTGGCCCCCTGAAGCCATTTGTAGTGTACTCACGCCTCACTCCGCCCCGCAGATGTTCATCGGGGGTCTGGTGGGCGCCGCGCAGAAGAACCTTGCCTATCGGCATAATTTCCGCGGCTGCATGGAAAACGTAATCTTCAACCGAGTCAACATCGCGGACCTGGCCGTGCGGCGCCATTCACGGATCACCTTCGAGGCCAGTGGGCTGGGGGATCTGGGAGGACTGGGGCGTCAAAGCCGCTTGGAACCGAGAGGTGGAGTGGGAAGAGATATTGCGAATCATGTAAAAGCCGAGGAGCCCCCTCCCCAGCGGGATGCTCAAGTGGGGGTGATGGTGTCATCACTGCCTCACAGGAAGTGCGAAAGGCCAGCTCCCAACCCCCCAGTTAAAAGCTGTGGCGCGGTCTAAGCATCTCCTCAATTATAACTGAGGAAAGTAAGGTGTAGCGACCCTGAGTGGCTCCACCAGGGGTCACGGAGCTGCGCAGGGGCTGAGGAGGGACTTGAACCCAGGGCTGTTTCGGTGTGTGGGTGTGGGTGCTCCCCCCACCCGAACTCAGGAGCGTAATCAGGCACTGCTGCCGGGAAGCAGGCGGGAAATGGCCTCTCCACGCTGGAAGGAAGGGAAGGAGCGGTCGCCCCTGGAGACGATGTAGATCAGGATAGAGTCCTGCAGGCCGACTTGGTGGCTGGAGACCTCCTCCACAGCTGGACATGTTTCTGGGGGAGTTGGGGAGGTGCACCCAGGGAACCTCACTCCTCACAGAGGTGGGGCGGGGCATCGGCTCGGGTGCTGACAGACCCTCACTTTCGTCCCTAGGGTAAGGTGGCATTCCGTTGCCTGGACCCGGTTCCTCACCCCATCAACTTTGGAGGCCCTCACAACTTCGTGCAAGTGCCTGGCTTCCCTCGCCGAGGCCGCCTCGCAGTCTCTTTTCGCTTCCGTACCTGGGATCTCACCGGGCTGCTACTTTTCTCCCGCCTGGGGGATGGGCTGGGCCACGTGGAGCTGATGCTCAGTGAAGGGCAGGTCAATGTGTCCATCGTGCAGACGGGCCGAAAGAAACTTCAGTTTGCTGCTGGTGAGGGGTGGAGGGAAGGGGGAGGCACAGGGAGGCCAGGGAAGGGCAAAGAGCAGAGGAGTTTGTAGGCCTGGACTGAAGCCTTTGCACACCGGAGAGGGGTGAGGGAGTGAGGGGAGGGAGCAGGGCAGGAGGTCCCAGGGCCCTGGGAAAAGGTGGGAGTGGATGGAGGCTGCTGGGAGTTGGAGGGCGGGGCAGATCTGAGGAGCTAAGGAGAAGCAGGAAGGCGAGAATCCTGGTACTCTCCAGTTCCGGAGGGTCTCTGGAGGTGTCATTCAGTTATGACTTTTGCGTCAGCCACTGGGGTTCCACACAGTGAAGAGAGACATTCAGAGATGTCACCACTCAGGTTGATAAGTGTAAAAATGGGAGGCACATAGGCTACTGTTAGGACACAGAGTGGGGTTGCTGCCTCTTCTAGAACGTGGTGCCCCCCTCCCCCCCCACACCATCCTCCTGTCCTGTCCAGGGTTCCGCCTGAATGATGGCTTTTGGCACGAGGTGAATTTTGTGGCACAGGAAAACCATGCAGTCATCAGCATTGATGATGTGGAGGGGGCAGAGGTCAGGGTCTCATACCCACTGCTGATCCGAACAGGAACCTCATACTTCTTTGGAGGTAAGCAGAGGCCGACCTGGCTAGACCCCTGTCTCTGGGTGGGAAGGCCCCATCTAAGTCCACCCAGACAGGGCTACATGGAGAGTTTTGTAGCAGTTAATCCCTCTTGTCCCTCTGGGGCCTTGGGGACTGGAAGGTCACTGTCATTGTCTACTAGCCCCTTTCCTTCCTTCATGTCTGGCTCTCCCTTGGCATCTCCCTGGGGGAGGGTCGCTGGAGTCTCCCCTGGGGAGGGCCTCACAGGGGTGGTTGCTCCAGGTTGTCCCAAGCCAGCCAGTCGATCGGGCTGCCACTCCAACCAGACGGCGTTCCATGGCTGCATGGAGCTGCTCAAGGTGGATGGTCAACTGGTCAACCTGACTCTGGTGGAGGGCCGGCGGCTTGGATACTATGCTGAGGTCCTCTTTGACACATGTGGCATCACTGATAGGTATCCAGAAGCCCCTCTCCCTACAAGAGGTGACCCCTCCAAAGCCCTCTTCCATGGTCTCCCAATGATGGGAATGGCCTTTCTCAATGATCTCCCTTCTCCTGGTCCCAGCTCCAAAGTCTCCTACCTGGGGATGATTCCTCCTTGACCTCTCACCTTCTATTTCTTCCCTTAAAGTGACACATGCTCAGAATGGAAATGAAGCATCTGTTTTTGGTCCTCGAGGGTTTTATTTGGGGGGTGGGGGAAGAAAGGCATTATTTATTCCTTTGGGGAAGGGGAAACAGTATAGTACTTGAGCCCTGAGGCCTGCCTAATGCCCCAGCATTTAAGCTTGGTAGGTGGAGTATGTTTCGCACTGGGTTTTGGTGCTCCCGGGAGCTGGGAGTGAAGCTTGTAAGCATCAGACTGTACGCTCAAGCTCCCCGTAAGGCTCCTTCCCTCGGTGCTGACCCCTCACCTAGGTGCAGCCCTAATATGTGTGAGCATGACGGACGCTGCTACCAGTCTTGGGATGACTTCATCTGCTATTGTGAACTGACAGGCTACAAGGGGGAGACCTGCCACCAACGTAAGCCAGCTTGGGTACGGGGGAGAGTCAGAGGCAGGGGAGGTCAGGAGGTTTCTGGCAATCCTGAGGCCGCTAGAGATGGTAGGCCTGGCCCTCCTAGCCCCCTGGCCCTATAACTGCCTCTTCCCCACCTCACCACCGACCAGCTTTGTATAAGGAATCCTGTGAGGCTTATCGGCTCAGTGGGAAAACTTCCGGCAACTTCACCATTGATCCTGATGGGAGTGGCCCCCTGAAGCCATTTGTAGTGTACTGTGATATCCGAGGTAAGTGGCTCTGACGGGTGGTGGAGGGGCAGCTGATGAGGCAATGTGGGAGTGTGGGGGAAATGGAAGGATGGAAGGGTGGACAGGGGCCAGTGAGATTAAATGGTGGTGGGGGTAAAGGAGGACAGAAGGGGGAAGGGGACACTCAGGGATTTGTAATCTAGCCTTGCAGGTAGATTCCAGCTTCCTGATCCATTCCAGCTGTCTCATCTCCGGCCTATGACGTTGGGGGCCTAGAGCTGGGCTGAAATGGAGCTGCTGGCCACGTTTCTTGTCTCTGGATTGCAGTAGTGGTGCTGGGGGCGGGGCAGGGACATGGGTAGGGAAGGCCCGTCTCCAGCCACAGCTCTGTCTCATCCCCCTCCCCCAGAGAACCGGGCCTGGACAGTTGTGAGGCATGACAGGCTGTGGACAACTCGGGTGACAGGTTCTAGCATGGAGCGGCCATTCCTCGGGGCCGTCCAGTACTGGAATGCATCCTGGGAGGAAGTCAGTGCCCTGGCCAATGCTTCCCAGCACTGTGAACAGTGGATTGAGTTCTCCTGCTACAACTCCCGGCTGCTCAACACTGCAGGTTAGGGGGGGTGGGGGTGGGGAGGGCAAGAGCTGGAGGAGAGACCGGTGGGGTCTGGGAGAAGAGGATTAGAGGGTTCAAGGGAGCCCTGGGCTACAGGATTCAAGAAAGGGTCTGGGCTGGTTGGAAGGGTGAGAGAGGAGCCCAGAGGCTAATGGAGGGCAGGGCCTGGAGACTGCCTGCACCTCTTCCCCAGGAGGCTACCCCTATAGCTTCTGGATCGGCCGCAATGAGGAGCAGCACTTCTACTGGGGTGGCTCGCAGCCCGGCATTCAGCGCTGTGCCTGTGGTCTGGACCGGAGCTGTGTGGACCCCGCTCTGCACTGTAACTGTGACGCCGACCAGCCCCAGTGGTAAGGGGGGCAAAGGGCCAGGGCTTTCAGGACGCCAGGGACCCCTGAGCGGCACAGGCTGAGCCACCACATCCTGTCCCCACAGGAGGACCGACAAGGGCCTGCTGACTTTTGTGGACCATTTGCCTGTCACTCAGGTGGTGGTGGGGGACACGAACCGTTCCAATTCTGAGGCCCAGTTCTTCCTGAGACCTCTGCGCTGCTATGGTGATCGTGAGTGACAGACCCTTTTTGTGTACCCTCCCAGGGTCAGCTCTCCAGTCTCCAAAATCTAGGCTACCTGATCCACTGGGGGTCTCTAGGACACACTGCCAGACACCCCAGCTCCTGGTGTGATATGCCCACACCTGTGTTGTTCCTCGGCACCTTCCTCTCTTTCATTACACGCCTTAAGTTTCCCTGGGGACCCCTAGTTGTCCCCTTTTGCCCTGTCTCCCCCCGACCTGAGGCTGCCTCACTCTTCTCCCCTCCTACCTCGCTGACAAGGCCTTCCTCCATCTGGTTTTGTAGGAAATTCCTGGAACACCATCGCCTTCCACACTGGGGCTGCACTGCGCTTTCCCCCAATCCAGGCCAACCACAGCCTTGATGTCTCCTTCTACTTCAGGACCTCGGCTCCCTCAGGAGTCTTCCTAGAGAATGCAGGGGGCCCTTACTGCCAGTGGCGCCGACCTTACGTGCGGGTGGAACTCAACAGTGAGCAGGCAGACGTTGCCGGGGGATGAAGATCCCTGGGGAGGTGTGGGGTGGGTGGAGGCTGGGACAAGTGACAAGGGGTAAGATGCCCCTCTGCGAGGCAGCATGGAAAGGGCTTCAGATGGCGCTGGCTTCTACACCCAGCTCTTTTTTTTATATATATAAATTTATTTATTATTTATTTATTTATTTTTGGCTGCGTTGGGTCTTCGTTGCTGTGCGGGCTTTCTCTAGTTGCAGAGAGCGGGGGCTACTCTTCGTTGTGGTGCGCAGGCTTCTCATTGCGGTGGCTTCTCGTTGCAGAGCACGGGCTCTAGGCGTGTGGGCTTCAGTAGTTGTGGCTCGCGGGCTCTAGAGCACAGGCTCAGTGGTTATGGTTGCACGGGCTTAGTTGCTTCGCGGCATGTGGGATCTTCCCGGACCAGGGATCGAACCCGCGTCCCCTGCATTGGTAGGCGGACTCTCAACCGCTGCGCCACCAGGGAAGTCCCCCAGCTCTGTCTTGACAGCTGGCTTCGTGACCCCGAGCGCCCACTTAGCCTCTCTGGGCCTTAGGTCCCTGACTTGTAAGGAAGCTGGACTCCTGGTGTGTGGGGGTCTTCTACCTGATGAGCTATGCTTCTAACCTGAGAAGTGGGGCTGGGAAGCTGGCTCCAGGGATCTGGGAATTTGAGAGAGACCAGGGGTATGAGGGTTTTTTTCTTTTTTTATACATTTATTTATTTATTTATTTTTGGCTGCATTGGGTCTTCGTTGCTGCGAGTGGGCTTTCTCTAGTTGCGGCGAGCGGGGGCTGCTCTTCTTTGCGGTGCGTGGGCTTCTCATTGTGGGGGCTTCTCTTTGCTGTGGAGCACGGGCTCTAGGAGTGCGGGCTTCAGTAGTTGTGGCACGTGGGCTCAGTAGTTGTGGCGCGCAGGCTCAGTAGTTGTGGCACACGGGCTTAGTTGCTCCATGGCATGTGGGGTCTTCCCGTACCAGGGCTTGAACCCGTGTGCCCTGCATTGGCAGGCGGATTCTTAACCACTGCGCCACCAGGGAAGTCCAGGGTATGAGGTTTTAAGCAGTTTATGGGTTTTGTCCCAGGCTGTAGACAGATTGGAGGGACATTCAAGGAGCTCCAAAGGGTGAAGAAGAGGGGTTGTATCAGGTGAACCTGTGAGGGATCTTGGAGGTCTGAGTCCTCTCCCCCTAACCCCCAACGTTGTCCAGCATCCCGGGATGTGGTCTTCGCCTTCGACGTGGGGAATGGGGATGAGAACCTGACAGTGCACTCCGATGACTTTGAGTTCAACGATGACGAGTGGCACCTGGTCCGGGCTGAAATCAATGTAAAGCAGGCCCGGCTCCGCGTGGATCACCGGCCTTGGGTGGTGCGGCCGATGCCCCTGCAGACCTACATCTGGCTGGAGTACGACCAGCCCCTCTATGTTGGTGAGCAGCAACCCAGAGGCAGGTCTGAAGCCTCTGACACCTTCCCCCGCTCTCAAGGCCACTCTCCTTGTTTCCAGGAACCCTGTGTCTTAGGTCCCGATCCCCTCGACCTCAGAGTGAGCCAAAGGCCCACCTTTCCTCTCCAGTCCCTGGCATCTATTCTGTTCTTCTAGCCCCCTTGGCTCCCTTCCGAACCCCAATGCTTATCCCTGTCTCTGGCTCTACACCCATTTCTTGACCTGCCCACCTTCCCCAGGATCTGCGGAGCTTAAGAGGCGGCCCTTCGTGGGTTGCTTGAGGGCTATGCGTCTGAACGGAGTGACTCTGAACCTGGAGGGCCGTGCCAATGCCTCTGAGGGAACCTCACCCAACTGCACGGGCCACTGCGCCCACCCCCGGTTCCCCTGTTTCCATGGAGGCCGCTGCGTGGAGCGCTACAGCTACTACACCTGTGACTGTGACCTCACGGCTTTTGACGGGCCATATTGCAACCACGGTTAGTGCTGCTGGTTGTGGGAGGACAGGGAGCCATAATGGGATGTAGGGAGGGCAGGAAAGGAAGGAGGGCACAAAGTCAGCATCGGGGAAAACTGTGGTCGTCCTGGGCTCCTGCGCTCTGAGCTGGGGCAGTCAGGCAGTTGAAGATGTTGGGTGACTCCAAAGGCATAAAGTGGGGCAAGGAAGGGATGGTACAGCTAGCTGGCACGAAAAAGATCAAAAGCAACAAGCAAATAACTTCCCCATCTTCCCACTGTCACCAAGGGAACACAGGTCACCCCACTTGCAAGCATATCCCCCCAGGCTGCACGACGCCCTCCTATGCCATTTCCTATTGGACAATCGCTTCACTCCTAAAACATGTCTACAACCTGGTCCTTGGTTAAGGCAAGCCTTGACATTCACCATAGCAAGATTCTGCACATATACCCAGACTGCAGCCTCCCTAAGGCTGGTCTAGGGGGATGAGTGAGCAGGGAGGTCACTGGTGGGAGAAGTCTGGTGAGGTAGGGAGATACAGGGACTAAGGGACTGACAGAAGGCCTTTGGTTTTGGTTCGGAAGCGTGAGTAGTGGCAGGTGTACCAGATGGGCTTATGGTATCTCGATTCTAATCTTGACTGTCCACTTACTGTGCATCCCTAGGCAAGGAGCTACCCATTTCTGAGCCTCGCTTTCCCCAGCTGTAAAACGCGGGGGTTGGATTAGATGATCGTTTACATTTCCCATGATATTACGATTCCATTCCGTGATACAGGGGTGCCAGAGGACCTAAAAGCGAATGGAGACGGGTTGTGGTGGTGGCTGAGACTGGGAACACGTGCCAGAGGGTGTGTGTGGATGACATACACAGCGTCTGAATGTGGGAACAGGGGCCCTGACCTCACTCCCTCTGCCTTCAGACATTGGCGGTTTCTTTGAGCCGGGCACCTGGATGCGCTATAACCTCCAGTCAGCGCTGCGCTCCGCAGCCCGCGAGTTCTCCCACATGCTGAGCCGGCCAGTGCCGGGCTACGAGCCCGGCTACGTCCCCGGCTACGACACTCCCGGCTACGCGCCCGGCTACCATGGCCCTGGGTACCGCCTGCCTGACTACCCGCGGCCTGGCCGGCCGGTGCCGGGCTACCGTGGACCCGTCTATAATGTCACTGGAGAGGAGGTGTCTTTCAGCTTCAGCACCCACTCCGCCCCCGCCGTCCTGCTCTACGTCAGCTCCTTTGTGCGTGACTACATGGCTGTGCTCATCAAGGAAGACGGTAAGCCCCCCGAGGCTCTCGCTCTCCATTCCAGCTGTCTCTGGGTGCCCTCCATTCTCGTAACTATCGATTGACCAATACAAGGACTCAGGTGCTCTTACAAGATGGCGGCTTTGGGAGCTGAGAGGAGACCCCCCTCTTCCTCCTCCCCACCCTACAGGGACCCTGCAGCTGCGCTATCAGCTGGGCACCAGTCCCTACGTGTACCAACTAACCACCCGCCCCGTGACTGACGGCCAGCCCCACAGCGTCAACCTCACCCGGGTCTACCGCAACCTCTTCATCCAGGTGCGTGCAGGGGGAGGGGGACAAGGGAGGCGGGCCGGTTCAGACCACAACCTCGCCATCTAGGTTGCGGCAGTGGGAAATGCCAAACGTTTAGCATTTGTAGAGCACGTTCCAGTTTACAGAGGACGTTCATGTGTGTAATCTCACGGGACCTCACAACCTCTCTGTGAGGTGGTTCAGGTAGGCAGCTCTTCTTCTTGTCTTCGTTTGACAAATCACTAAAGGGGCTCAGACGGTAAAGTGGGGTCCCCAAAGTCAAACCACCGTAAGCTGCGAAGACAGGGCTCAAAACCAGCTTGCTGGGTTTTTAATACCAAATCCTATGTCTGGGTCCTGGGGTTCCCCACCTGGGACCGAGCTAGGACTCACCACCAACTGGGAGAGGAGAGTTCCAGCCCGGCCTGGGCTACGTCTGCCCCCGGTTCTCCCTCCCTCATCTCCTTTCCCCTCCCCACTCAGGTGGACTACTTCCCCCTGACAGAGCAGAAGTTCTCACTGTTGGTGGACAGCCAGCTGGACTCACCCAAGGCCTTGTATCTGGGGCGCGTCATGGGTAAGCTGGGGCTGAGAGGGCGTTCTGGGTAAGGAGCTGTGGGTGAAGTCCCTGGAGCCCGGAGGGGAGTGAAGGACGGGGAGTGGCATTGAAGGTGCTGATAAGGAGTGGGAACCTAGCGATGGTGAGAGGGGGCAGTGCTATTGGTGGTCCAAGCCCGTTTCTTTCTGGGCTGCCCCTCCCTCAGAGACGGGAGTGATTGACCCGGAGATCCAGCGCTACAACACGCCAGGTTTCTCGGGCTGCCTGTCTGGTGTCCGATTCAACAATGTGGCCCCCCTCAAGAGCCACTTCCGAACGCCTCGACCCATGACCTCGGAGCTGGCTGAGGCCCTTCGCGTTCAGGGAGAACTGTCTGAGTCTAACTGCGGGGCCATGCCACGTCTCGTCTCAGAGGTGCCACCTGAGCTGGACCCCTGGTATCTGCCCCCAGGTACATCCCTGGGACACAATAAAAGAAGGGAAGAGAGGGACAACAGGGAAAGGAAATGATTCTTAACCTGGAGGCGGCTTCTCCTACCTGGTGCTTTCTCTTTTTCAGACTTCCCGTACTACCACGATGACGGATGGGTTGCCGTACTTTTGGGCTGTGAGTAGCACAGTCACTACCCTGACCTCCTCATTCTACCCTCTGGCTGTCAGCGTTGCCTCCCTGCCCCGTATCCTCAGGGCTGAGGGGTGGTGAAGGCACTAGGTGCATGGTGGCGCCCAGAAGGATGAGACAGGCTATGCTGAAGGTAGCTGATAATCAGGTTGGAGATTTTTAAATGTCTGAGGATGCTATAGACTTTTAATTGAAATGAAATATCAAAATGGGGCTGAGCTTCTACAGTGATGTGCCCATCAATGCCTGATCCCATATACCATCTCTTCTCAGTGGTAGTCCATTGCTGGGCACATCTGACTTTATGACCTTGTGGATCAGATAATCTCCACTTCCTGACGAGCAGCTTAAGTCACATGCTTATCTGCTGGGTCATGGTCATTATGTTCCACCAAAGTCAGGTGTTCAGTATCTAAAAGGTCCCAGAATTAGGCAGGAACTGTTTATTAAAAGGAGCTTCACTGCACTATAAAAAGGTACATTTTATGGTACGTAAACTATATCTCAATAAAACTGTTATAAGAAAATTAAAAAATAAAATGAGGCTAAAGCTAAGGGATGAGGAAATGGGGGTCAGTAACATCCAGAGGGACGAGAAACTGGGGTAAGTGCCAGGGATGTGGAAAGAGAATGTTACAAACAGAAGACGGCAGGGGATGAGCCAGGAATTTAGACCTACCAGACACTTAAGAATGGCTTGATGTGGCCATACAGCTGACACTCTTGTACACGTATGCTTTAGGCCAAAAGCATACATGTGTGTATGTATATAGGTGAAACCCCAAAGATCTGCCCTGAATTGTTCCTTTTTTTCTCTTTCAGTTTTGGTGGCCTTCTTGCTGCTGGGGTTGGTGGGAATGTTGGTGCTCTTCTATCTGCAAAATCATCGCTACAAGGGCTCCTACCACACCAATGAGCCCAAGGCCACTCACGATTACCACCCTGGCAGCAAACCTCCCCTACCTACTTCAGGCCCGGCCCAAGCCCCAGACCCGGCCCCAACACCAGCTTCTACCCAAGTTCCAGCCCCAGCCCCTGGCCCCCGGGACCAAAACCTACCCCAGATCCTGGAGGAGTCTAGGTCCGAATGAATCAGGAGAAGGGCTTCAGGGACCAAGTCCATCTCCTCCAAATTCCCCAATCCCTGCCTCTGCCCCACCCGTCAGGGACATTTGGCTCCTCTTAGCTGGCTCTGCTCACCCAGAGGCTTTCCCTCCTGCCAAGTGTGGTGGGCAGAGCCACAGATGGGACCAAAGGGAGTGGCTGCGCCGCACTGCCTAAACCAATGCCCTGCCCGTCCCCATTCCCCAGGCTCCTGGTGGTTTGCCTGCCCCAGAGAAGCCTCATGGGGTTAAGACAGGCCCTTCCTGCCATCCCTGTCCCAGCTGCTGCCGGGGATTAACAACAGAGTGCAGGGGAGATTAACTGCCTCCCTTCAAATATTCAATCTCAGCAGGGACAGATGTGTGGGATTGCAGGGATGCACGGGGTATGGGGGGAGGCGGCTGCTGAATCATACCCCCCAGCCTCCCCCCTCCCCTGCAGAACATCTTCCATTGGCTTCCACTCAGTTGGGGATCAGGGAGGGCTTCGCTGATGTCTCCCACCCCCGTTTTTTGTTTTTTACAGAGACCGAGAGGCCTCAGTTTAGCACCTTAGTACCTCCACTGCTTTACATGCTTTAGCCAAAGCCATAAAAAACTTGCAATGTAGAGAGAATAACGCAGACACGCTGACTAGCCAGCCCTCCACTCTTCCTCCCTCTTCCAAGATATGCAGTCGCCTTGGTGCCCGTCCAAAGGCTTGGCCCCCCTCTCCAATGCATGAGGAGCCCTCTTTCCTCCGCTCAGAGATGCTGCTTCGTTCGCCCCGGAGGTCATATTCTTTATATATATTTTTTGTTGCAAAGTCTCTCTCTAGAGAAACTCTATATATTGCTCTAATTTTTTAAATTATCAGTTTATATATAAAAGAAAAAATCAATCGACTGTCCTGTCCTGTGCTGTGCCCATGGTCTGTAGTGTGCTTCTCCTGTGTTGGAAGTCTCATGAGGTCTGCCGGTCATTCACCCAAGCTTGATCCGGCCTCCACTCTGAAGCTGTGCTCTCAGACTTGGAGCTGTTCTAATAAAGCAGAGTGACAGAGCCTAAGTCTGTGTGTGGTAGCTGGCGGCGTGGTTAGGGCACAGTGGGATGATTTTAAGGCGGCTAATCTGACGGCTCCAGAAACTCTATGGGGAGCACTCAAAATCCTTGCATCACCTACTGGAAGCCTGCTTGCTTCTTGCCAACGCCCTACCCCAGATCTCCCCCAACCCCAGATCTCCGTGGACAAGCGGAGATCAGAATGCTACAGCTTCAGCCCGAGCTGCCCCTGTACCACCATCCCTGGATCCTTCCAGGGTCCATCCCTGGACCCCGAAGCACACAGTACACAACTTGCCAAAATGGATTCTACCACTTTATTCAGATAAGAGGTCACAAGCCACAGGACTTTAAAGTGCGTGAAATTCACTGGCAATAGAGCCGCACATATACCAGCCTCCCCCCGCCGGTCCCCACCACCTTGCTCCATCCGTCATTACATGTCTGAGGGGGAGGGGTTAAGACCCGTCATTCAAAGGTGGGGGACAGCAGGGGATAAGGACGGGAATGCTGGAGGAACAGCAGTAGTAGTGGTCTGACACTGGGGGAGGGGATCAACCACAGTGATTCTGTACACGGAGGGAAGGGTGGGGTCAGCCTAGCCTCTCAAAGGCTGGATGTAACTTTCCCCCCATCTTCTCCTTATAGCCAGCCCCCGGCATTTCAGACAGCCCTAACTCTTCCTCCTTCATCTGTCTCTGGTTTTTCCCTATAATTTATGAGTAATTTGGAGCCCACAGTCCAGCTAGAGGGTGTCCCCTGTACACAATGCATACAGACCACAGCAGGTGTAGATTTCAGAATCATAGTGGGGGCTGGCCCAGTCTGGTGGAAAGAGGCTTCTGTCAGGAACTAGCTAGGCGTGTGCTCAGTGCTGGCTGCATGTGTGCCCACAAGTGTGGTGAGTGAGAGGATGTGAGTGTGTGTATGTGTGTGTGTGTGTGTGTGTGTGTGTGCACGCACGTGCGTGCATGCACGTTCCACAAAAATCCCTAGGTGACAGTTTGGCCAGAGGGAACCCTACTCCTTGCTTCATGGGACAGCCAGTGGGGTTAGAGGAAGGGGGTGGTCAACACAGACTGGGGAAGAGAGGCTCTAATTCCCCAGAGAGAAGGGAGAAGCCTGCTCCCGTACCTAACACTCCCTAGGCCAGTCTGTACCTGCCCATGTCTTTTTCCCCAGCACAATGCTCCTTGTTCCCTGCAGCTCAGCACCAGCTGTTGACACAGGGGCGGCTCTCAGAGCTGGCGCCATTCTCACTCAGTTCTTCTGTTTCAAGGCAGCTCCTCCTGCCTCCACCATGACATAAGACAGAACTGAAGGAGAGTCTTCCACTGTCTCCTTCCCCCTCCTCCCTCAGGAACGAGATTTGGGCAGGGACCCCAGAGACCTCAGCTCAAACTCCACCTCAATCTATAGACCTTCTAAAGGAAATAAAGTGCTTTGCATGAATCCCAGAAAGAACGGCATCATGAACTGGCACAGGTGGCCGGCCTGCTTCTCGACACTTCAGATACCCTCTGCCAGTCTGCACCGCATGCGTGATGCCATCCCAAACACGTGCAATTTGGGAGCTCCTTGCCCACCTCCAAACACATACTGTCCTTTCCAACAGCAGGGGCTACAGACAGGAAAGTAATCAACCACTAACCTCCCCCCTCTCTAGTCCAGGCCTGCACCCCTGTACCCGGAAGAGAGGAGCAAGAGTGGCTCCCAGCCTCTAAGGGGAATGAAAGGCCTGAAGACAACTACATCTGCAGGGAACCAGAGCATCACACCCAGGCTGCAGACCCCCGCCCCCCACCCCCGTTCTTCAGTGGTGGCGTAATGCCTGCCTGCAGTCGCTAAGCCAGAACTTTGGAAGGGGCTGACAGGGCACTGGTACCTGCTCCCGGGAATCTGAAAACGTGTCTATCCATCTCCAGAGTACACAGAGAAGGTTTCTCAAAGCCTGCTGGGCCCCAAGCTTAGCAGTTTAATTACTGTCGTCAGGCTGGTTCTCACTCTCTGCCTGTGGAAGGATGGCACTCAGCTTTCCTTCTCCCAGCATTGAATATCTTTACTTAGAACCCACACTCTTTCAGTTTGAAGCCTGTCAGGAGGAAAGAGGTAGTAAGATGACCCATCTCCCCTCTGAGTTCGGTCTGTGCTGCCCGCCAGGCTCGCCTTTAACCCTGACCACTCATAAGCTCCAGGTACCAAACTTCACTTAGCCTGTCCTCTCCAGGTCTTAGGACCACAGAGAGATATGCTGGCAACCCAACTACAGAAGGACCCTTGATTTGGAAAGTTGGGGTAATGCTTGTTAGGAACCGTCCAAGTTAACTCCCGAGGCCCACAGCCTGGGTAGCTGATGAGAACTCAAGCGTAAGTCACCCGCCCCCAGCCTGTGCTCTCTTCCTCCGAGGCCTGAGGTCGGTCTCCCACTTGTGCAACTCTCTCCTGGGAGCTCAAGCCCTAGCTGCCTCTGTCTCCCCTCTCACTGAGACAGTTTTGTCCCCGCTGGACACAGCTGAGGCCTCACTACAGAGGGAGCGGGTAGGGGTTTCTCGGTGTGGGAGACACATAGTGCAGGAAACTGGGGCAGCAGTGGTGTGTGCGTGAAAGCAGGACAGTGCCGCTACCATCAGTGCTGGCGAGGGGCCCAGGAGGCCTAAAGGACATCGGTCTCCCTCTCGATCCCCACGTACTTGAGGGCATCAGCTTGGCTGTACCTGTCCCAAAGCAGGAGGAGGAACCAGGTTACTAGCAAGGCTTTTGGGATTGAAAATAAGGAGTCCCCTCCCGTTTCACTTCCCCTCCCACTCCCTACCAAAAGCTTACAAGGCTCCCGCTTCTGAGGCGAGGCATCAGAGATCAGAACAAAGAAAAAGCCTTGCCCACCATTGAGATCTTCTCCTTCATCCGTATCGCTCACCTTAAGCCCCCAAATCAGTTTCAACAGCCACCCCTTATACCTCTAGGGTCACTTCCCTAGGACTACTCCTGGCTGCCTCACCTGTAATCGAAGAAGAGCTCTTCACCAGCCTGAATCGCCCTCTTGGCAAAGATCCCAATCCGATGATCCCCATTCACCATGACCACTGAAACAGGATAAACCCAAGGCTAGATTTCTACTTAACTCCAAGTCAACAGTCAGCAGTGAGTCTGGGCTGATTTTCTCCAAATTCCCAGTGAAAACACACATGAAGTGGAGTTAGAAAGTACTCAATGAAGGTAGTTGTCTCTCTGCTTTTAGATCTGTTATTCTGGCCAGTGATGGGGGAAAGAATTATCTTTAAAAGACTCATGTTTTGGGGAAAATGTTTATAGTGTATCCAGTGAAAAAAGCAGATTGAAAAACTGAGAGAGAGAGGCTCAAAATGATACCAGACGTGAATCATGGTTATCTTTGGACACAGAAATAACTCAGCTGTGAAAAAACCTGAATAATGGATAGAAATCATAGTAAATGAAGCATCCACCTCCCACCCCACCTCCCAGGTTACCGGGAGCTCACCTTTGGCGTAACAGTTGGGGTTCACTGAATGGTTTGCAAATCGAATTTTGTTTCCTTTCCGGGTGGCGTCCACTACAAAATCTGTATAAAGTAAACCAAGGAAGACCATGAGCTCACCAGGCAACTCTACAGCTTCCTGAGCCTGAGTCTGAAATCAACTAAACTGTAACAGAAACAATACAATGCAGGGGGGCCTCTGAAGCCAGCACACCCACAGGAGCTAGAAACCAGCCTCGTGTGGAAGCACTCCCCGTGGGTGCCCCTCTTCTTGCTGGAAGCACATACCTCCCCTCCCATCTACTGGGGAGGGAGATTTCTGAGGTGTAAGTGCTCGGTGCTCTGAATACAAACACAACCCGGAAATGGAGGTTCTCCCAAAGCCAGTGAACTATGGCTCATGGAGTCTCTGAGTTCAGTTTCACCGCTGTGCTCTGAGCATCTGCTGGAAGACTCAGAGCTGACCTGAACCTGTACTACGACCAGGGGAATGTGGTAGCGAGACCTGTCCGAGACCACCTGGGGATGCGAGAGAGCCTCCCTACCGTTGTTGAGGTTGAAGAGGAAGCTGGACATGTACTTGTCATAGACCTTCCCTCGTCGATCAGCCTCATCCTGAGAGATGAGCTGCAGAGACAGACAAGGAACAAACAGTGGGATGTGGCTGTCTGTTCAGGGCACCGCACCCCGCCTCTAGAAAGGGCTGGGAGGGGGCTTATTGAGGACCACGATCAGAATCGTCGGACGGACAGCTCGGCTTCTTTCCTCCCAATCCCCACCCACCCAGGCTGACCAGCACTAAGGTGGACCAGAGTCTCCTGCCCGTACCCCTTGAGTAGCCTGACTTGCCAAAAAGCCCAAGAAAGAGTGGTTTGTTTCAGGACTGCAAACCGTTCTGTGGCATCCCCCGAGAGGCCACATGAGAACTCAGCTGAGTTATTTAGAGATTAATTCACAGAAGTCTGGCCCACAGAAAATCAGGGTTTCTCATCAGTATCTCCCCAGATAAGAATGTGGGCCAAACCGATAGCACTCACCTCACCACAGTATTCAGAAATGAATTCGTTCTTCTGCACAGACTCCTTAATGAAGGTACCCCATCCGGCCACATCTGAGGGGGCCAGCAGCAGGTGCTGGGGAAGAGGGAGTCAAGCCTCAGACTACAGGGCGTGTGCGAGCCAGTGGGGGATGTGTGCTGGACGTGCATGTGTGCTGCGGGGAGCAGGGTGGAAAGAGCTAGTAACTGTAAGAGGATCTGAAAACAGAAAAGGCTCTAAGCCATTGTGTTCCGGTGGGAGGTGGTGAAAGGAGATATGACACCCCTTCCTCTAGCCCTGGGGACCTCCTGGGCCTGAGCCCATGGAACTCACTGTGGGTGTCCAGTAAAAACAGACAATGTCAACGACATGGCCCTCCTCTCTGCTCCTCTCAGCCTGGCCAGGTCAGGGGATCATTTTTCTAATCCCTCAAGGGGACCAAACACTTGATTAACTCAGAAAGCGTGTGTCTGTTAGGATTTACCGACACTGGTGGACAAACTGCCTAAGGAACCAGTAGAAAGGGGCCACTCGGACCGTCGGTCCTTCCCACTCCATCTGGCCCCGAGTCCTGGGAAAAGCCCTCACCTTCTTGAGGCCACGCTGGATGCTGCAGTTCTTACAGGAGACCACCTTGCAGTCCCAGTGCTCCGAGGCCCCACAGGTGAGACACAGGTCGGGGTCGCACTCTCGCACCGCCAGGTAGCACGGGCACTGCTTGGTGTTGCACTGGGTCTTGCAGCGACAGCCGGGAAAGCGATTCTGACCTGTGCAGGGTGCAGGCGAGGGTAGAGAGAGAAGCAGCCTAGTGCTGGGGCTCGGGTTTGACTCAAGGGACAGCAGGGAAGTCCATGTTAGGGGTTCAAGGGTATGTGGCAACAGAGGAGAGAAGCTGCCTTCCCAATAATCACATACTCAAGTGTTTTTCAGAGAAAATGGAGTGCCTACCAACATTCCTGCCTGAAAGTCAGAAAAGCAGCTTTGACTCTGGAGGTGTGTTTCCTAGAGATTCCCTAACAATGCTCTCCCCTGCTTTGTTAGTAGAATTTGGAAGGGAGGTGGAGAGTGCCCCAGAGAAGAAGAAATCAGTGCTTTTCGCTGGTAAATCCTCACTACCAAAACAAGAATCATTTTCAGAATGCATCCGTTCTATCATCCTCCTCCACTCCTCCCAGCATGAACACCCATCCCTCCACCGTGGTTAAGATGGATATCTGCTCTGGGTTAGGAGGCGCTTCCAGCACAACTGCCTGGGCACCAAGGTCTGCAAGCTCTGGGGGCTGCCTTCATACTGCTCAGCCTTGAGTGGAGGAGGGCACGCGGGGATGAGACGTGAGAGAGAAGCACTCTGAGCCTCTGTTCCACGCTCTGCTGACATCCAGACTGACCTGATGCTAAAACTCCAGATATGAGACTAAAACAGACACACACAGAATTGTAACCTGTATACATTGTAAAACAATATCCTGGATAGGGAGGCTGTGTTTTTGCACTTTAAGGAAAAAGATTCCCCTGTTTCTTAATGCTGCCCTGAAAGGTGAAGCTGGAAAAGCAGCTGATTTCTGTGTAATTGTTGCTTTTAAAATCATACACATCAGGGTTTTAAAAAAATGGTTCTTCCAGATCTTAAGTATCTTGTTTTCCCTGGAGAATGCTTCAAACACAGCAAGGAGAATATGACAAGGCCCGTAAGCAGCAAAGGGCCTGGGGGGTGGGGGCCGGAGCGGAGGGAAACCTAGGATGCTGAGGCCGACTACTGCAGCAAACGGAGAACTCTTACAGTCAGGGTTGCACTGGCAGAACTTCTCACAGAAATTCTGAGTCATGATGCAGGGGCAGGTGCTGTCACAGGGCCGGTCTGGGTGGTCACAGGGCTGGTAGTTGTACACTTGGGTGGAGGAGTTATCTAGGAGAGAAAAGAACAGACAGGACACTGCTGTGCCCACACTCCCAAGCTGCCCTCCCTCCCAAGGGTCCAGTTGCCCCCGTTCAAAGGAGGCTTGTTCTGATCATAACCTTGGACACACATTTAGCACCTGAAGTGAGAAGCAATCACAGGTGATGGTTCATAAGCTACAGTGGTGTGATTTGCTTTGTGGGGAGAGTGTGGAAATGGTCCAATCACAGGGCAGCTATTTTAAACACTAAACGAAGCCTAAATCCTGGCAAATGGCCCATGATGAAAGTCAGAGACCACAGGCCTGTGACTCTACCTCCTAAGAGGTCTTCTCGGCTGCAGTGAGGGGCTGAGCTCTTCTCAGCTGCTGCAGGGGGACCTGCAATGTGTGCGGAGGCCGTGCCGGGTCAACAAGTGCAGCCATGGGTGGGGCAGCGGGAGGGGCGGCCACAGGCTGCAACCTGAGCGGATCACCCTGGTGGAACTTACCTTTCTTCAGCTGAATTTTCCTGCAGTGAGCAGCCCACAGCCTGCAAGAGATGGTACAGCTCAGGGTCATGGCCCTGGGGAACTCTGCAGATTCGGGTAAGTGATAACATGACCTGCTCTGAGGGACTGCTGTCTGATGACTGGGGATCCTCCCCAAATCCCTTCACAGGAGGCCTGGACGTTGGTCCATGGAAGCTGGAGTCCGTCCTACCTGCAGCTGGCCTATGCCTCAGGATTTAGACGTGAACAACACCCCTCTCAATAAACAAACATACGTAAAAGAACAAAAACCAGATGCAAAACAAAACCCAACCCTCTACGTCTATTAAAATGCTATCATTTCTCCCCGTCTCCTCTCCCCTGCCCTCCCTCTCTTTGGGGAGGTGGAGATGTGGGGGCATTTCAGGACGGGGAGGTTGAAAGGGAGAAGACACAGGGATTTCCTTCTACATCTAGAACTGGTGTCAGTTCCTTGGGGAATAAAGCCAGACAGAGTGTCGGACACACACACGAAACCAAAAGACAAAAAAAGACTTCCAACCCTAAGCAAAGACTAGCTAGAAGGCAGTGTTGTTATGCAACTTAGAAAAACAACACAAATGCCAAAAACAAAAAAACCAAAGACAAAAAAAAACTCTGGTCAGAGCTGAGAAGTGGGCACAGTGGTAACTAACAGTCCAGTGAGAATAAATGGCGGAGTGGAGCCACGAGGCTAGCTCACGTCCTACTGGCCGGGAGCTTAGACGGAAAACCAGTTATTTCATGGTCCACAGCATCGAGGGACAAGGGAAGGGCTGGTCCAAGGCACAGACCCACAGGGAGCACTGAGAAGGCTGGCCCCCCGCTGGGTGATGCTGAACCGATGGGCAGTGGCTGAAGAGGGAGGCAGCAGGGAAGTCCTAGGGGAGGTCAGAGCACAGGGACAGCCCGGCCATAGAAAGCCCTCTGTCCGACCCTTGCCTGTGCTTTCTCTTCTTCTTCTGTGAGGGGTTCATGAGCTCATCTGTTGGCAGCTTCAGGATAAGTGATTCTTTGACTGCGAACTGGAAGACCTGGAAGAGAAATCCAACAGGACCTGTCACTTCTCCTTGAGCTGAGTGGTCAGATAAGTGACCCAGCCAGGTGCTGGGCTTGGGAGAGTTCTGGAGAGCGCACAGGCCGATGCCTGAGCATCTTCAGTAGGGAGAGGTAGAGTGGCCCTGGGACATTGGGTTACTGGCTCTGAAGTTAATTCTTAAGTGTTTATCCTGATTCGAGAAGGAGAAATACTGAGTACAGGTACAGTTTTCCCGGTCAGTATCTTTCATCTACTGCTCTGCCTACCAAGCCCTGAGTGGGCCGATTCTTACCAACAGTATCTGCCTCTTCTTAGGAAGGGCAGCACCGTGTACCTTGTGTGACTGAGTCTGACGTGACCAGAGGTACCACCCGGCTAAGCACTAGCTCCCTCTGTTGGCGTAAAGATGTCAGAGCCTTGACTATTTCAGAAGGACAGCATTTCAGGAAGGCTGGTTCCCGTTCAACGTGCTGCTTCCCTTAGAGCGTTCGTTTTCAGCTTTTTCTTCTCCTTTTTGGTTATAGGCCCTCTTGAGATTCCGTGAAAACTATGAATCTTCTTCTCGGGAAAATACACACAAAAATGGTTTTGCACACATTTCTGCAGATTTTTAGGTCAAGAAAACCTGTGCCTTGGGGAAATAGATGTGAGCTCCAAAATGAAAGCAAACGGCGCTTCAGCTCACGGTTCTATTTGTTCTAAGTAGAGGGAGCATGAAGAACACGTCACAGAGACACTTTCAGAAGGTAGGGAGCTACGCGAGCAGGGCTCAAGCTCTGGCGTTCCTCTCTCTTTGGACAGTTTGGCCCTAACACCTGACTCCCTGTCCCTGTGCTTCAGTCTGTCTTCTCAGCGCAGGCTTTTCCTGCCTCCAGAGTATCAGCAGCTGCTATCAGATTGCGATTCTACAGATGATCTGAGTGAGATGGGCAAGTTCCAGGCCCAGCTCTCAGGGGTCCTATTTAGAAAATCTGATGATTCCACATTTGAAGAATACAGCAACTGAGAAGACTGATGGGTGGGGTGGGGTGGGGGCAGTGGCAGCTGCAGCTACAGAAGCAGGAGCAGCAGTGGAAATGCAAGATAAGAAGATCCCCAGAAAGACCCAGGAGTCCCTTCTAGGAAATGGGTCTACATTTAGAAAGAAAGGCAGGAACCAAAAAAAAAAAAAAGCTGAAGAGGGTAGAAACATCCAGAAGAGGTAGAGAGTGGCTAGAGACAGAAATAAGAATTCAGCAAGGAGAGCAGATCCCCAAACCTTGCTAGGCCTGGCATTCGCAGGAGGCCCCATGTTTGGGCACCCACCTCATGGCCCAGAAGCACAGGCTCATGAAGGACTGAGCCTTAGAAAGCTTTTGTCCAGACAGGCAGCCTTACAAAATGGCAAAAAGGGGACTTCCCTGGTGTCGCAGTGGTTAAGAATCCACTTGCCAATGCAGGGGACACAGGTTCGATCCCTGGTCCAGGAAGATCCCACATGCCGCAGAGCAACTGAGACCGTGCGCCGCAACTACTGAGCCTGTGCTCTAGAGCCCATGAGCCACAAACCGCTGAGCCCACACGCCACAACTACTGAAGCCCGCACGCCGAGAGCCCATGCTCCGCAACAAGAGAAGCTACCGCAGTGAGAAGCCCGCGCACCACAACAAGAGAAAGTCCGCACGCAGCAACGAAGACCCAAGGCAGCCAAAAAAAAAAGGCAAAAGGGCCACCAGAGTAGCAACTTGTTCTTGTTCCTTTCAGACAGTACCTGTTTGCACGTCTTAGTCCCCAGAAGCCTGGCTATTGAACAGAAGTTGTTGAAGTAGGTGCCGTGAAAGACTCGAAAAAGAGATTCTTCAGCCCCGGTCCACTCCACAGGCTCCGAGGGTGCTTCCACTACACAGAGCTGAGGTGGGGCCGGACTAGCCTTCTGTTTCGTGGGGGTCTGACAGCGAGAGTTAGCCTCTAAGAAAGGAAGAAATAAGAGAAACAGAAGAAGGTGGAGTGCAGTTGTCAGCAGTGGTGCGCCACAGACTCAGTACTTCATTCTAAAGGCAGAATCGTTAGAAACAAAAATGTTCCCTGTCCTTACTGCTTACAGGTGAACATGTGGAAAGAATGAACAATTTTATGGTAGTGATGTTAGGTGTTAGGCAATGATCCTGGGTTTACCTTGTGTGGAAAGAAGAGATCATTTTCTGTTCACTGTACCTGAAGAACTGGAGGCCCAGTCATTGCCAGTGTCCCTGTCACTGTCCCCTTCTTTGGTCTCAGCCACAGCAGAGGCTGAAGTGTTGGAACAGGAAGCACTGACCACGTGGTGCCTTCGCCGGCGACGCCCGGAGCACTTGGAGCGAGGGTTGTGGAGCATGGCATACTCCTTTGCTCCTTCCTGCAATGGCCGTGTCACAGTTAGGAAACAGAACCAGGCCCAGAGCCACCACGTTGTTCCCGTCATCACAAACTATCTTCAATATCTGGGCTTACTTACAACAATGCTTTTTCTTTTTCTTTCTTTTCTCTGTACCACATAAGTATGACCACATGATAGTTTCTTAACATTCTAAAGCTTACAAACTTATACCTCTTCACAAAAGAGCTGCCCTATAAAATAGTCTTTAGAAAGATATAATCAATGCATCTATGCATCTTCAACTGTCTGGTGAGTTGTATCTTACGTTCATTTGCATGCTAGCTGTCTGGAATTTGAGAACACATTCTCCTGTAGATGAGAAAATGAGGTTCAGGGACTTCCCTGGTGGTGCAGTGGCTGAGAATCCGCCTGCCAATGCAGGGGATACGGGTTCGATCCCTGGTCCGGGAAGATCTCACATGCCGCGGAGCAACTAAGCCCATGCGCCACAACTATTGAGCCCACGTGCCGCAAATACTGAAGCCCGTGCTCTTTAGGGCCCACATGCCACAACTACTGAAGCCCGTGCCGAGCCCATGCTCTGCAACAAGGGAAGCCACCGCAATGAGAAGCTTGGGCACTGCAGCAAAGAAGAGTAGCCCCCGCTCGCCGCAACTAGAGAAAAGCCCGCGCGCAGCAACAAAGACCCAAAGCAGCCAAAAAAAAAAAGAAAAGAAAGAAAGAAAATGAGGTTCAGAGAGGGGAAGGGACCTGCTGAGAGCATGTAGTTAGTATTCCAGAGTAGGTACAGAATCAGGGCTCTTGGTCTCCAGGCCTGACTCTTCTTTACATTTAACCACACGGTCTCTGTTTCAATAAGAAAATGTATAATCCCTGAATTTGTATAATATTCCTACTTAATTTTGGAACTTCCCTCCAAGTCAGTATTTTAAACTTGGAAGAATACTGTTCTGTTACTTTATAGCTACGTTTATTGTGGGGTTTTGTTTTGTTTTGTTTTAAAGACCAAATAACATCATTCAGCTTGATCATCTGTCTTCTCACCAGACTTGGTTTCCAAAGATTTCTAGCTGTTTCTGAAAACTAAATCTACAAGTAAAGGATAAAGGTTTACCATTACTAAGGATATTCAGAAGGCCCTAAAAGAAATTCCAAGAGAGAAGTTTTGAATTTAATTGAATCTGATATTAAGGGCCTATGCTACGATGTGACATACACAAGATTCCAGGAAAACTACTGTGGAGAGGGCAATGTCCTTCTGAGTTATATAAATGCTGGTATGTTGACATAACATGGTGTTAAAAACAAAAAGGCATGGACTGTGGAGTTAGACCAGAGCTTGAGTTTCCTCACTGCCACACCACTGACATAGTAACAATCTTGAGGCAAAATATGTAACTTTTATAACCTACAGTTTCTCCACCTCGAGATGTTGTTATAAGCATGAAAATAATATATGTTAAGGGCCAGCCTACTGCTTGACACGTAGGAAAGCGTTAATACATATTACGGAAAAAATAAATCAGACAAAGTCTATTTATTCTTTTGCTTACCATATGGCACATTTTCCAGATTTTTATCCAGTGAAACGCTCTACCATCTTCCTTCTATTATCCCACTAAAGATGGTCCCAGAGGCACTTGGCTGTATAACCTCATTTTATTTGGTAGCAGAAATTTTATCAAGGTATTTTATTCTTTACCTAAGTTCACCCTGTTGTGTAGAAAGCAGAACTGTGTCTTTGGCAAGTCCAACTGAACCTATTCCCTTCGAGCTCTCAGTGTACCGCCTCCCCACATGAATGCAGGAGACTTTATGCCGCTGCATGAGGTCTGTCCATCGGGGAAGGGTCCATCTGGTTGATTAACTCACATAAGACATCAGCACCTTCACGTGTTATTCCTCCTACATTTATATGCATTTAAAGGGAGACAGCAAAGAAAATGGTGTCTCACACACACATACAGCTCCAGTTCAAACAACACAGTTTCAGACTCTGAAATCTGAGTAGCTGATATTTAGAGCGAGAAGGCCTTCAATGTTCTTCAAACCTCGCTCCACAAGACTAACTTCACAGTCCTACTGCTGCAGTAACTGGGAGCTCCTTAAGAGCAGAAGCCATGTTTCATCTGTACTGTGTGACCCCCAGGGTGCTGTGTGCCAGCTCACTTGGTTTGTGTTTCCTGGGGTAGAAAGCCCAAGGACCATTTCCTGCTCAGTTTTCAACAAAGTTTAACGATGGCAGAACAGCTTAAAAACGTACCAGCAAAAGGAAGCAGTCTGTGCCACATGGTTCTGGCTCAATCTTGATTTCTTTGTTCTTGCGTTTATATACATTAGGGGTGGCATGAAAAGCTGGAAAACACAAAACTGTCCTGTTGCCAATGGTTCATCCACTTGACAGGAGGGGGAGGAACAAAATTGAATTAGGGAGCTACTGCAGGAGAATTTAAATATAAACAGCTATCATCAAGGTGCGCAAAACCAAATCATTTCTGACATCAACACACTTCTTCCAAAGCTAGGGGGTACTCGGGGACAACTGTGTTGCTGGTTATTCTGTCCTGACCATGCAAAGCACACTGCACTATAACTGAACAAGAGAAAATAGAATGGGCCCTTTGTAAAACCATCATCAGACCAGAAGCCGGGAACTCTATCGGATAAACTGAAATGAAGAGAAGGAAATGGTGGCTGGGGATGGAAAACAGGAGAGCATTTCAGGGTCGCCCCACTCACGGTGAAGGAAGCAGTCGTATTTAAAGCAGCGCCGGCAGAAGAGCGTGTGGAAGGAGTGCAGGGACTGCTCCCGCTGCACGGACTTAGCATTGGGGCCATCGATGTTGGGTGTGCACTGAGGGGGCAGTGCATTGGGGTCTGACATCTCTGTGAGCTCTCGATACCTAGTTAAGAAAAGAGAGGTGAGAGTTCCTTCCAAGGGAATGTTTGCACTGAGAAAATGCACACTGAGTAGTGACAGTCATCGCGAATGGTCTGCCAAGGGAGAATGGGCGTTTTTTTATAGGTCTTGATGTATAACCAAGTGGGTTCACCACTGTAATTATGCTGGGCTCGGCGTGTGTCTGAAAGTAAAGGGAGGCAAAGATTTGATAAATATGGTGCTGGAGTAACTCTCCAGAAAAGTGGCAAAATCTTTAAACTTCTCTGCCCAGACTTACTTAAAAGCCAGCAAATGATGTCCCTTAATATGGGAATGGGCATTCAGAGATAATCAGAAGTGTAGGCCAATCATAATGCACTTACCAGAAATGGGGCTTTTTACGAACCAAAAACAAGCTTGTATGAAAGCTTCCCCCCGCCCCCCGGTGCTCTACATGGCCTGCAGGGGGCAGCGTTCCCTACCTCTCCTTCATGTCATCTGGGACACCATTTTCAGGGAACATTGAGGCAATCGCACTGAAGATCATGTCATTTGGGAACTGTTTCTTGGAACTCTTTTTGTTGCCTGAATTAGAAAGACAAAAAGTTCCTGCGTGCCATAATCAGAATATGCAAACAAAGCTATTCGATCGTTTCTCCTTTTGTCACGGCATTTTGATTAGAGCTGCTCTGTTAACCTAACCATTGACGGTTTAGGAATACATGAAGAAGGTCAGTGCTACCTGGACCTATCTAATAGGCCACCAGTAAATAAGGAAATCAGATTCATCTACATGTTAACAACAAAATCCACAGTCCAGGGGAATTCCCTGGCGCTCCAGTGGTTAGGACTCTGAGCTTTCACTGCTGAGGGCCTGGTCGGGGAACTAATATCCCACAAGCTGTGTGGTGTGGCCAAAAAAAAAAATCCACAGTCCCAGACAGAATCTGGAGGTGAAAACAGAAGTTTTTATGGAGAGACCTGAGTGCAGAAGGACCCCACCATAATATTGATGCTGAAAAACAAGATAGATACTATAACTTCGTTATAACAAGAGAGAGAGACTATGTGTCTAGACATATAGTATAATTAGATAACATAAAGTATAATTAAATGTGAAATTAATTAAATATTGACTAACATGGGAAAATGCTCATGATGTATAAGATTAAATAAATAAGGGGTATAAAATTATGTATGGCTATACACACATATGTGGCGTGACACCAATTTCACATACCACATATGTATGTTAATTTACATATGTACTTTTTAAAAATTGAGGTATAATTGATATATAATATTGTACCCATTTTAGGTGTACATATGTATATTTATATATATACATTTTTTAAGTCTAGAAGGAAATATGAATACTGGTTATTTCTAGGCAGCAGCACAACAGGGTAATTTTATTTTCTTCTTTATAATTTTCCGTATATTCCAAAGACACTATTTTTATAATTAGAAATGCACAATGATTACTAAGTTCTCCTACTTTCTTCTTCAGCTAGATCACAGCTATCTTAAACCATTAGTCAGCGAGCATATTTTCCTTTTAAGTGGACCAATGAGAAGCACCAACAGCCTTTAATAAGCAATAAACTTCTGTTTTTGCCTTCCTCCCTCTCACTGTCACTTTCACGGTGGAATTGGGAAGTCGCGCTATTCACCTTCAATAGCATGTCGTTTTCTCTTTCTTGTTACTGGCAGATCCTCTTTGCTGTCATCTTGCTTTCCATCTGAGGTGTCGTTGTGCCCTTCTTCCTCCTCATCGGAGTATTGATTCAGAGCATCTACCAACTCCAAGAAAACAGCATCACTAATCAGGACAGACCCGGGAATCATCTCTGAAATATAAGATTTAGACGGATGAGCAGGGGTCATTTTATAGTCCATTAGTCCTCCTAGGAAGATTGTCCTGTGTTCACTCCTGAGACCCAGATAGATAATATATGTACATTTTTATGTGGACAACCAGGGAATTACAATAATTGGATTGGCTCATACAACTGCAACAGTTCAGCTGGCTAGAGTGGGAAATCCAGTTATGGGCTTTCTTTTTACTGGGGTCTTCACTTCCTCAGTAATATCAACCTGTATTTATGGTCCAAAATATCACAAAAGTGTTCCAACAATACAAATGGGACAGAGGAAGATGATAAAATGAAAATGTACTTGGTTTTGCTGCTGATGGGTCAGTAATGACTTCTCTGAATCAAAAGATAGCATACTTGTTTAAAAAATCATACTATCAGTATATGGGGTTATACTACAACCTAGGATAAAGCCTCTGAACACTAGGGGGCACTGTGTATAAATAATGCATTTCAACAGCATCACAGCAGCACCCACAATTGTCAAAAGATCAGGTGAGGCTATTGGTTTGCGAGTCCACGGAGAGTCTCTCCCTATCTCCCCTTCGTACACACTAACGCCTTTTCTAGAACTACAACTAAATACAAGTGACTTGCTTTTGAAATCGTATACAAGCCACTGTGTCCCTGTCCTCTGAAGTAAAAGGCTTTTGCTTTAGTCTCCCAGGTCTTCCCTGAGTCACCAAAAGACTGGCTCAAGAGGTAACGATTAGGAAATGTGAAGATGCAGAAACAAAGAATAGCTGTTGGGCCAGGAAACTGGTAACAGTTTAGACTATAAACCTACAACGTAGGAGAACCACTGTAGTCCCAGTTCCCCGAAAGATACAGATACAGGCCTGACACATGTTCCTAAGTTGTCTTACAAAACGCAGACCCCCACCGGAGGAAAACTGCTGACCACAAGTATGCAGACCCTAGACTGGTTGAAACAGGAAAGTTGATGATGCTTGAAATTTCACCCTGATGCCAACCAATCCAAGCATTGGGCACAAGCGGATCATGCGCCCTGCGGCCCCCTTCCTCACACTGCCTTTAAAACCCCTTCCGTGAAAGTCATCAGGGAGTTCTGGTCCTTTGGGCATGGCCTGTCTTTTCTCCTTGCTTGGCACCCTACAATAAATGCCGTACTTTCCTTCACCCCAACCTGGTGTCAGAAGATGGGCTTTACTATACGTGGACAAGCAGACCCAAGTTTGGTTTGGTAACACTTTTAGGAAAGTCAGAATATTATAACCAACTTCCGGGAGATCCAGGGGGTATCTGGATCTAAGAAGAGAGGTTATACTCATTGCCAGTCTCACAGAAAGGGAAACAAAGAACAAAACAGCCTTGGATGGATTTATGGAAAACTCCTAAGATCAAACTTATTTGTTCACTAAACTTTCTCTCTAGCCACTGATTACTTTTATGTCCCATCTCCTTTTTTTGGCCATGCCACGTGGCTTGCGGGATCTTAGTTCCCCAACCAGGGATTGAACCCGGGTCCCTGGCAGTGAGAGCTCAGAGTCCTAACCACTGGACCATCAGGGAATTCCCCCAACTCCTTTTAAAATTGAACAGGGGTGTTGGTAATATAAAATGTTTACTCCCAGCCACGTGGTGACATTGAAATATTCTTCAGTGTATCCACCATGAGGCAGCAGATAAAAGCAAGACAATGCTGCATCAGATAAGAGGCACCATCCTAACAAAGTCCAGGAGCCCAGCGCCACTACCTTCTTCACCGTGCACTTTGCCATCGTAGTTATTGATCAGCTCCTCAATGAAAGTCTCATCTTCTTCTTTCACCTCATCTCCCATGTAGGGAATATTGCACAAAACTGTCTCATCTTCTACCTGAAATCAAAGCAGATGTGATTCATTCCATGAATCCACGGTGAAGCTCCTCTTTCCTGTTTAAAGGAACCTTTGCCAAGCCTTTTTTGCTGCTTTGAAGCCCCTGAAAATGCCTTTGGTTACGAAGTTAACTACATTTTAAAGACTGGCCATTTTGTTTTGCCAACAAAACCTCAAATGGAAGGGGGTAATGCTACTCTTGGAAGAAAAAAAGAAGTCAGTTTTACTATTGGAGAATATTAACTACCAAATGTTAAGCTGGATATTAACAATGATATTTTCACCAACATCTAGAATGTGACAGCACATTTCTTTTTCACAGTGATTCCATCTATTACGTCATTTGAGCCACTAAACATCATTGTGAAATAGGTACAAATATCACATAAACAACAGCCTAAAAGGTCTTCAATTCTAATTCTTCTCGTAAGTGGAGAGACAGATGAAAGGAAGGCTTCCAAGAGTATAATCTGCAGTATAACTGGAATGTTTATAACAGAAACTGGCAACCATAAAGTATTTGTATATTCTATTATATAGACTAAGACTAACCTCGGATAAACATAATAAAAAATTATGATTACAATTCAAATTACTCACACTCAGTGGGAATCTAAAGTCAATTGCAGTACAAGCTATGTATATTTTCTGGCAATAAACAATACTAATGGATCATTTTTATTTTATTCTATTTTATTTTATTTTATCTTATTTTATTTTTTGGTTCAGCAGAGAACGGTCATTCTTAGTTCTCCAACTATCAGGTAAAATTACTCTGAAGTTTTCTTCTAAGAGATGATTTCCTTCTGTAAACCTATACCCTATTCCAGTCAGCAGAACTGCTATCTGTCACCAGGCATGATAAGCGATTGCCATGATATTTAGAGAGGACTGATTATCAGAACCACAAATAATCCTAGTGGGAGTCAGCATAAAGGCGCAGATGAAAGGACTGTAGATCCATGTGCACCTCTGTTATCTTAGTCGCTTTCATAGCATCTTGCCTTTAGGGGATTAGGAAAGGATTGCTCCATCAGCAGGGAGTTGTCAACCTGCTGAAAGAAGTGTCTGATTTAGACTGCATTTAACTGCACATAATGTTATAAAATTGGGCCAAGGTAGTAAAGGAAAATTGGACTCTTGCCCAGTCTCTTTCATTCAAAAAAGAACCAGCATCAATTCTGAGGTACACTTCAGAGAGCACAAAATCTAACAAGTTAGAACAACTTGCAATATGTGTTTTTCAGAGTCAATAAATTACAAAAACATTCTGCTCTGCAGGTCCAAGCTTTGTTAAGTATATTCTGACAATATTTACCCTGAGAGGAGTGCCAGCATATCAACATTAAAAAAAAAAAATCATTAAGTTTAAACAATCACCACGGTACTTTCAATACGTACCATAAAGTTCTGCTGGAGAGGCGACCAGGAATACATGATGGGAACCAACGCAACTGTGTTCAGAGACCTCATTAACATATGCTGGCTTGCAAATCCTGGGAAAATGCTCTCTATGGTACACTGAAATATAAGAAATGACATGGAAAGGGAAGGGCAAGCACACAGCCCAAGAGAGAATTGGAGTTTCCTTCCAACATGATCCCAGTAGCCTTCTACTTCTTACAAATTAATAAGCTGAGGGTTTTGTAACAATCAGCTCCTAAAAGGAACAACTCAAGTGTAAACCTGTGGGAAGCAGGAACTGTCTCTTATCCACCTGTGCATCCTCTACAGAGTCCAGCACAGTGCCTCCCACACTCAACTGATGTTTATCTCAATCTAAAACTGTTGGTCTCCTTGGGCTGGACCCAACAGCAAAGGGCCTCTGAGAGTCCTGGGAGATAAGGAGGAAGATAAGGAAGTTTTCCTGAAGACCTAAACTTTAAGACAGTGGACATCAACTTAGCTGCATAGCTTGATGGGGACAGTACAGGGGGAAGCAAAGTAGTAGAGAGATTACAGTCACATTCTGCTTTGGGAAAGAAAGTTGCTCTCAATAAACTATCTGCTTTTTATATTTAAAAAATATTATCTCTATAAGAAACTAGGATGATTTTTTAGTTTAGAGAAAGGGATGTCCCTTTGATCAATATACTCCTATCCATTATCCACGGCATTCCTTTCAAAGTAGTGGAGGTGCCAAACAAGACACAAAAAAGGCTGCTTTGAAGCTTGTACACAGAGCCCAGGATGGTAGACAGTAAACGTCTTATTTTTCTATGAAAAACTCATGATTATACTCATTAACTGAGGAGAACAATTACCATCCCAGTTATTCAAAGATGACTACAGTAGCTGTATCCATTATCCTTATTTTCTAATATCACAAATACAGAAAAAAACCCTTAAGTTCAAGGAAGAGAGGAAGGCTGAGCTTAGACACTGGAAGTACCTTTTTGAGAAAAGGATGCCCACTCACAGGCTTCATCAACTGAACAGGTTGGACACGAAGCTTCTTCCATTCTTCATTGAGGATCTGGGTTTTTTCTTGAACTTTTGCAAAATTTGCTACATACAGAGCCTAGCAGAGCCAAAGAAAAAACTGTTAGGATTTCAAGAGAAGACTAAGAAAAAAGAAATCCAACCCCTCCATATTGGATCAATATGTTAAAATACATAACCTTTCAGTTAAGAAGTATTTTTACCTTTGCACCCATATTCGCCTGAAGCCGTTTAAGTTGCCGAAGTCGCATGTATTCAGATTTAACTTTCCTCTTCCAGTAAGTGATACATTTGGAAGTTGGGGGGTTTGGTATATCCATTTTGCTGTAATCAAAGCGAGGCAGAGATGACAAATAGCATTCAACTGCCTGGAAATGAAGCATTCCACAAATTCAAATAAACATGGTCAATTATGCTTTCATTCCCGTTACGTTTAGTCATAAAAACATAAGCTTAAAGAACCCAAATCTATGAGTTCAACAGAAACTTCCAATTAAGAAAAGATTTCATACCAGCAATTTCTGGTCTGATTACCCACAAGCTTAGCCTCTGTCCTCCTGTGGTACCTTGTTTTTAATTTAGCTCTCAAGAAGTTCTTTCACAGATATTTAGGAACTTGGATTACTTGGAAATTTGGAAGTCTACCCACTACCTTATTAAGAGAAATGTTTAGCAAGAACTAAGTTAATATCAAAGAGCTTCGTGGAAAGATCCACCCACAGGATAAAACTACACCCGCCAAACTGCCTAAATCTACCACATGCCTAGCAATAAAGGTCAGATATGACAACAGCATAATCTTATCTCCAAATCAAGACACATGGAAATATAACATTGCAAATCAAATCACATTGCAAATCACTTTTTTGGGGGGGCAGTGTTTGAATTAAGGTTCACAGTTTTAAAGAAGTACTTATTGTACCACACTCTACCTACCTCATAGAATGCAGGGCAAAGGGTATAGTTTTACAGGTGTCTTCTGTTCTTCAGAGGAATGGCAAGACACAAAGGCCAAACAAATGTTCAGCTTTTCAAAAGAGAACAGACAGTGGTTTCAAGTCAGTGGAGCATGTTTAGACCCTGATTCCCTCAGTAGGATGCTCCCTAAGAACTATGAAGACTTTGAGGTCTCTGCTACCACTATATCTGCATATAAGTCAGGTCCTAATAATACTTGATGCCATTTGAGAAGTGTGCTTTATTTTATTGAATTCTATCCTTCCAGTCATACATACAAATATATTCTCACAATTACCAAGTGTGCTTTTCTGCACCAATTTCTAGGCTCAGCCAGCAGGTCCAAAGATTAATATTTTAGAGAAAGAACAAATATTAAGTGCATGTAAAAATTCAATAAAATCTGCAAGGTTATGTTTTCATTCTACATCAACTACTTAGGTTTCCTGGAGAACGAAGCCTATTTATTTCACCTAACATTCTACATTTCTAAAAACATTACAAGGAGCTATGAAGAGCCAAAATTTGAAACAGAAACTAAAGTTTAGAAGCATTTTATTTATTTATTTGTCTGCATCGTGCGGCATGTGGGATCTTAGTTCCCCGACCAGGGATCGAACTTGTGTCCCTTGCAGCGGAAGTGCAGAGGTTTAACCACTGGACCGCCAGGGAAGTCCCCTAGAAGCATTTTTAAATTACCTGTTTTCACCCACAAGAAATGACAGCACAGACAAGAAAGCAGCAAAATTTAGCCCACTGTCACACATATGCCACCACCAGATCATAATTATATCTCATGCTACTGGACTTCAAGAGGACTATATCTGAATGTTTCATTTAAAGAACCAGACGGATTGGTGTAATGCTATGTTAAACTTGAAGGATAAATGAAGTAAGGACAGAATAGCAAAGAAGCAGACAGACTCACTGTGTTTACTGTTAAAGCAATCAAGTGATTCAAGCTCTTAAAAACAGAATTCTCTGTGAGTTAAATATTATCTCTCTGGCGGAAGGGAATTTAACAACGACAATACCATAACCTAAGAATTTGAATCCCAGAAGCTAAGGTACCACGGTGCTGGGTTATAACAAAAATTAAGCAGACCTGAATTTCTCTCCTATAAATTACAGCATCTCTCTTCTTCCTACATCTTTTAAGTACTTCTCATGCCTCTACGGAATGGGGACCAAAAGAGGGACTCTTTTTTAGAATGAAAAAACCATTTAAGAACATACACCCTGCTCACATGTAATATTAAGCAGTTGTTCATATAATTTCTGCCCTGAACAAGCTTAATAATAATCTGCTTTAGGAAATGAAAAAATGATTCAAATCTAGGACAAAATGCCTCCCTAAGAAACCTTAGGTTACCCTTATCGAGACCCACATGACCCAAACAATTGGTTTTGTACTGCAATCCCTCTCCCATTCCTTTTGGAACTCATTTTCCCCTTTTTTTCATTTTTTTAAATTTTTTCATAAATTTCTTTATTTTTGGCTGCGTTGGGTCTTCATTGCTGCGCGCAAGCTTTCTTTAGCTGCGGTGAGTGGGGGCTACTCTTTGTTGCGGTGCGTGGGCTTCTCATTGTGGTGGCTTCTCTTGCTGCGGAGCACGGGCTCTAGGCGCGTGGACTTCAGTAGTTGTGGCTCTTGGGCTCTACAGCGCAGGCTCAGTAGTTGTGGCACATGGGCTTAGTTGCTCCGAGGCATGTGGGATCTTCCCTGACCAGGGCTCGAACCTGTGTCCCCTGCATGGCAGGCGGATTCATAACCACCGCGCCACCAGGGAAGCCCTCCCTTTTTTTTTTTTTTTTTTTTTTTTTTTGCGTTACGCAGGCCTCTCACTGTTGTGGCCTCTCCCGTTGCAGAGCACAGGCTCCGGACGCGCAGGCTCAGCGGCCATGGCTCACGGGCCTAGCCTAGCGCTCCACGGCATGTGGGATCTTCCTGGACTGGGGCACGAACCCGTGTCCCCTGCATCGGCAGGCAGACTCTCAACCACTGCGCCACTAGGGAAGCCCTCCCCTTTTAAAAAAAAAAAAAAAAATTATTTATTTGTTTGTTTGGCTGCGTTGGGCCTTAGTTGCAGCATGCGGGATCTAGTTCCCTAACCCAGGATCTAGTTCCCTAACCAGAGATCGAACCCAGGTCCCCTGCATTGGGTGCGTGGAGTCTTAACCGCTGGACCACCAGGGAACTCCCACTCATTTCCCTTTTTGAAACAGTAAGCTTAAGGTAGGTTGCTCCATCCATTTAAAACTGGAGACCAGGAATCCCCTGGTGGTCAGTGGTTAGGACTCTGCATTTTCACTGCCAAGGGCCTGGGGTTCAATGCCTGGTCGGGGAACTAAGATCGTGCAAGCCATGCAGCACAGCCAAAGAAAATAAAAGGAAAGAGAGAGAAAGGGAGAGGGGGGAGAGAGAGAAAGAGGGAGAGAAAAAGGAAGGAAGGAAGGAAGGAAGGAAGGAAAGGGTCCCAGTCATTGAGCCGCAGCCGAGGACTCAGCAGCCTCCCCTCGAGCCCCCTCGCTTCCTGACGCTCCATCCCCCCAACCCGCCGTCTTCTGTCTTACGCAGGTGCAGGTCGTTTCCACCAAGGAAAAGGAATCATATGGTATGTCCACTATCCAGAACCTCCACTCTTTCGACCCCTTTGCTGATGCCAAGTACGGGTGATGATCTGCTTCCTGCTGCCGCTGAGGATTATAGCCATCTAAGAATTTAACAGAGAAATGGCAGGAAGACCCTTACTACTGCCCAAGGGATAGCTGATGATTACGATAAAAAGAAACGAGTGACGGCGTTTCAGAAGAAATTTGCCTGCGATGGAACTGTAATTGAGCGTCCAGAATACGGAGAAGTAATTCAGCTACAGGGTGACCAGCGCAAGAACATATGCCAGTTCCTCGTAGAGATTGGACTGGCTAAGGACGATCAGCTGAAGGTTCATGGGTTTTAAGTGCTCCTGGCTCACTGAAGCTTAAGTGAGGATTTCCTTGCAATGAGTAGAATTTTCCTCCTGTCCCTTGTCACAAGTTTAAAAACCTCACAGCTTGTGTAATGTAACCATTTGGGGTCTGCTTTTAACTTGGACTAGTGTAACTCCTTCATGCAATAAACTGAAAAGAGCCATGCTGTCTAGTCTTGAAGTCCCTCATTTAAACAGAGGTCAAGCAGTAGGCACCTGGCAGTGTCCGGCCTGAAACAAAGCAATAACAGCGATGTTTCAGCCAAGTCCAGAGCCCCAAGATCACAGGCAGCTATGTCTGGCCAGAAGCTCCTCAGCAATCCCTCTACAGAGTTCCCTGCCCTAAGAGAATGTCGCCACCTGAACAGCCCTCGGTGAAGCTGAGAGTGGAGGATGGGGTGAGGCAGCGACGGCAGCTGTACTGCTAGAGGGAGTCTTTGATCATCAGGGGAAAGATCCCGTGGTATCTCCAACGTGACCAGGTGGGCAGAGCTTAGAGCAGCCACCTTCCTTCTATTGAGGTGACAGGACACCTGGCTTGCCACCAAGGTCTTTTTGACCAGACATATCCTAGCTGATCGATGTCCAAACTAGAATGTGAGGCCAACCTTCTATCAGAGTTAAACTTTTTTTTTTTTTAATTTTTGACAAGGGAACAAATTTCAAACCGATGTATCAGTCATGTAGCTGTAGAGCTCGCAACTTACTAGCAACAGCTGCCCGATGCCACGTGAAGTAACAAACTGTTTTTTTCCTTCAGTTTTAATGTTATGTATTGTATTTAAACCCTTATTTAAATAAAACTTTTCAGAAACAAAAAAAAGAGAAGAAAGAAAGAAAGAAAAAAGGGTAAAAATGGAGGCCAAGTAATGGAAAAGAATCCACAGCTGCTAGGGTGCGTGCGTGCGTGCGTGCGTGTGTGTGTGTAGATTTCTTAGAGGAGATGGCCACAGGAAAACATCACTATTTTTATTATAAAAGGAGTTATAGCTGAAATGTGATCTCCTACAGTCTGCCAAAAGAGATAACTGTGAGCACACCACAATAGTCTAATAATTAATGGCACTATTTCTATTTATTAATTTATTTGGCTGCATTGGGTCTTCGTTGCTGCACACGGGCTTGCTTTAGTTGCGTCAAGCGGGGGCTACTCTTCGTTGCGGTGTGCGGGCTTCTCATTGCGGTGGCTTCTTGGTGCGGAGCACAGGCTCTAGGCACACGGGCTTCAGTAGTTGTGGCACGTGAGCTCAGTAGTTGTGCCTTGCGGGCTCCAGAGCACAGGCTCAGTAGTTGTGGCACACGGGCTTAGTTGCTCTGTGGCATGTGGGATCTTCCCGGACCAGGACTTGATGAACCCGTGTCCCTGCATTAGCAGGTGAATTCTTAACCACTGCGCCACCAGGGAAGCCCCACTATTTCTAATTTTACTCAAGTGCTTTATTTGGCCAGAGCAGTACACACATGTACATGAAAATGTCACTGCGTTTTAACTAATCATAATGTATAATAAGCCATGCTTCCTCCTTTTACAATTTAAGTGATATTTGAATCTCATGTGACCATGGGTCAATATTTATTTTGCTTGGCTTTTTAATGTGTTTTCGGTGTCTCAAAAAGTTTATTTGGCAGTTGGCCAATCCCCACAAAGTGAATGAGGAAGATGAAACATACTGTTTGGAACAGATAAGTTTGATTAAAATAAACACCTGAAACACAGCCATAGGATGGGTTTTCACAGCATCTGGACATTAACAACAGCTATCACTTCCAAGATTACATATAAAAAAAAGCAAACAAACAAAAAACTCAGCATTCAGTAGAACAGATTTGGAGAAATGGGTCCATTCATCTTAGGCAAAGGAAGTGGCAAACAAAAAATACTTTAAATTTTACTAGATCTGTTATTTAGTTACTTATATACACAAAACACTATTTATATTCCAGTTAAGTACTAAGCTAAGAGCTTTTCATTACATTCACCTATACATTGAGAATAAACTCCAAAATATGCTATTATGGTCAAGAAGTTTAAAAATAAGTCTTCATCTAAATAACTCCTGCAACTCAATAAAATAAAGAACCCAATAAAAAGTGGGCAAAAAATTTGAACAGAGGGCTTCCCTGGTTGCGCAGTGGTTAAGAATCCGTCTGCCAATGCAGGGGACACAGATTTGAGCCCTGGTCTGGGAAGATCCCACATGCCGCGGAGCAACTAAGCCCGTGTGCCACAACTACTGAGCCTGTGCTCTAAAGCCCACGAGCCACAACTACCGAAGCCCACGCGCCTAGAGCCGGTGCTCCGCAACAAGAGAAGCCACCGCAATGAGAAGCCCATGAGCTGCAACAAAGAGTAGCCCCCACTCGCGGCAATTAGAGAAAGCCTGCGCACAGCAACGAAGACCCAACACAGCCATAAATTTAAAAAATAATAAAAAATAAAAATTTGAACAGATACTTCACCAAAAAAGATACAGAAATGGCAGATAAGCACACAAAAAGATGCTCAACATCATTAGTCATTAAGGAAATGCAAATTAAAACCACATTGACATAACTATTATACAACCACAAGAATGGCTAATATTAAAAAGAGTTATAACACTAATTGCTGGTAAGGATGTGGAACAACTGGAATCCTCATACATTGCTGGTGGGAATGCAAAGTGGTACAGCCACTTTGCAACATTATTTTTTTTACTTTATTTTTATTATTATGATTTTTTTGGCCGTACTGCGTGGCTTGTGGGATCTTAGTTCCCAGACCAGGGATCAAACCCGCATCCTCAGTAATGAAAGTGCAGAGTCTTAACGACTAAACTTGGCTGTACTGGGGAAGTACAGCCTCTTTGGAAAAGTTTGCCAGGTTTTTTTTTATTATTATTCTTTTTAAATTTTTTGGCTGCATTGGGTCTTAGTTGCGGCACGTGGGATCTTTTGTTGCGGCACGCGGGCTTCTCTCCAGTTACTCTCTAGTTGTGGTGCGCAGGCTCCAGAGCGCATGGCCTCTCTAGTATTGGTGCATGGGCTCAGTAGTTGCAGCATGTGGGCTTAGTTGCACTGTGGCATGTGGGATCTTAGTTCCCCGACCAGGGATCGAACCCACATCCCCTGCATTGGAAGGTGGATTCTTAACCACTGGACCACCAGGGAAGTCCCACCAGTTTTTTTTTTTTTAATAAAGTTAAATATATACTTACGTAAAACCTGGCACACAATTTCTAATTATTTATCCAAGGGAAATGAAAACATATGTACATAAAGACCTGTACACAAACGTTCAGAGCATCTTTATTCGTAACAGCCAAAACGTGGAAATAACACAAATATCTATGGATTGGTGAATGTATACAAAGTGCAGTGTATACGTACAATGGAATACTACTCAGCAATAAAAAGGAACAAACAGTTCCTGTATATGCAAAATAGATCGCAAAAGCATTATGCTAAGCGAAAGAATTCAGACACAAAAAACTTCATACTTTATGATTCCACTTACATGACATTCTACTAGAATGTTTCTGGAAAGAAGCATAAAGGAGATTTTTGAGATGATGAAAATGTTCTATACCTTGCTTGTGGTGAAGGTTATATGACTATGTACTTTTATGAAAACTCACTGAGTTTCTGGGCACTATACACACAGAAAGAACCTTACTAACAAGAAGTTGCGACACTGAATTCTTTTTTTTTTTTTTTTGCGGTATGCGGGCCTCTCACTGCTGTGGCCTCTCCCGTTGCGGAGCACAGGCTCCAGAGGCGCAGGCTCAGCGGCCATAGCTCATGGGCCTAGCCGCTCCGCGGCATGTGGTATCTTCCTGGACCAGGGCACGAACCCGTGTCCCCTGCATCGGCAGGCGGACTCTCAACCACTGCGCCACCAGGGAAGCCCCTGAATTCTTATTTAAAATAAAATTATAGCATTAATATTTACTAGTGTTGCTTTATTAAAAGAATCAGGTCACGTGCACTTGAGACAATGGTGATAAATATCAAAGCAGGATTAGTTTTTATGAGACCCAAACGCTGGCTCTTAGGATGTACAACACTGATTCAGAAGAGTTAAAGGAACTTCCTAATAGGCTAGAGTCCTACCTTGGCTGGTTCTGCATTACACTAGCATAAAGCTTAATATTTATTGACTGCTGGGAATTCCAGTGGTTAGGACTCCATGCTCTCACTGCCAAGGGCCCGGGGTCGATCCCTGGTTGGGGAACTAAAATCCCATAAGCCGCATGGCTCGGCCAAAACAACAACAACAACAACAACAAAAATATATATATATAGACTGCTCATTATCATTCAGTAAAACAAGACTTTTTAGTTATTCCATTTTGAATCAAAATATTAGGGCAAGTGTGTCAGAGAACACAACACATCAGAGGCACTGAACTCTACCCATTGAGGAACTCTTGACTTTAAGTTTTGGAGCACTGAAGTCCCCATTGACAGTCTGTTGGACTAAAGAGGCCAGGAAAGAGCCCAATACACAGTTTGGACAAATTAAAGACAAACAAACAAAACCAGGGACTTTCTGGAATGGAGGTGTTCTCTAAAAGAAGTTTTTCCTTTTAAAACCCTCTCCCTCAATCTTAATCTGATATAATTCTCTTCATCTTTCTCAACATATTTTTATTTTTAAAAATTTTGTTCTTTTGTTTTATCTTTTAGATTTCACATATAAAAGAAAACATATAGTATTTGTCTTTTTCTGTCTGACTTCAAGAAGCATAATGTCCTCCAGGTCCATCCATGTTGTTGCAAATGGCAAAAAAAATTTTTTTTCTTTAAATATTTATTTATGGCTGTGTCGGGTCTTAGTTGCAGAAGGCGGGATCTTTTATTGCAGTGCACGGGCTTCTCTCTAGTTGTGGCACGAGGGCTCAGTAGCTGCGGCGTGTGTACTTAGCTGCTCCTCAGCATGTGGGATCTTAGTTCCCTGACCAGGGATCGAACCTACGTCCCCTGCATTGGAAGGAGGATTTTTTTTAAAATTTATTTATTTGTTTTTATTTTTGCCTGTGTTGGGTCTTCATTGCTATGAGCGGGCTTTCTCTAGTTGCGGCAAGCGGGAGCTACTCTTCGTTGTGGTGCGCGGGCTTCTCACTGTGGTTTCTTGTCTTATTGCAGAGCAGGGGCTCTAGGCGTGCGGGCTTCAGTAGTTGTGGCACGCAGGCTCTAGAGCGCAGGCTCAGTAGTTGTGGCGCACAGGTTTAGTTGCTCCACGGCATGTGGGATCTTCCCGGGCCAGGGCTCGAACCCGTGTCCCCTGCATTGGCAGGCAGATTCTTAAGCACTGCACCACCAGGGAAGCCCCTGGAAGGTGGATTCTTAACCACTGGACCACCAGGGAAGTCCCCAAATGGCAAAAATTTTATGGCTGAGTAATATTCTGTGTATGTGTGTGTGAGTGTGTATGTATCTCATATGTTATCCATTCATCTGCTGATGGGCACTTAGGTTGTTCCTATATCTTGGCTATTGTAAATAATGCTGCTTTGAACACTGGAGGCAAATATCTTCTTGAATTAGTGTTTTCATTTTCTTCAGATAAATACCCAGAGGCGGAATTGATGGACTGTATGGCAGTTTTATTTTTAATTTTCTGAGGAACCTCCATACTGTTTTCCATAGTGACTGTACCAATGTACATTCCCACCAACAGTGCACCAAGGTTCCCTTTTCTCCACATTCTCACCAGCATTTGTTATCTCTTGTCTTTTTTGGTAAAAGTCATTCTAACAGGTGTGAGGTGGTATCTCACTGAGGTTTTTACTTGTATTTATTTCCCTGATGATCAGTGATGACGAGCATCTTTTCACGTGCCTGTTGGCCATCAGTTTGTCTCCATTGGAAAAATGCCTATTCAGCTCCTCCGTCCTGTTTTTTTCTCTTTCTCTGTAGTTAACTATCCTTTGTAGAAATGTAATGTGTTTTTAGTATTGCTGCCTCAAACCTTCTTTGGGAAGTAGCTAGTCAACAAAGTAGAGACTTTTTAAAGTTAGTACAAGACAGGAAAAAGATATACTTAGTGAAATAAATTGTTACAATTTTCACATAAGGCACAAATCAAGGGCAGGAATTGTTACCTGGAGAACTAAGGAAGCCAGGTTTCAGATCTCAAGAATTAAAGAGACATAAATAATACTTTAAATGGTTTTAAAAGGCATGCTAATTCAAAGGCAAGTATAAGAGAAACAAGTCCAACCAACTACATTTTCTCCCCTTTTCCCTTCTCATGAAAGTCTTCTTGGGAATAAAATTTCATTTTTAATCCTAGGCTCCTTATTCTAGTGCTGTTTCAAAGAGAATTAAAGTAACACCGGACTTCTCTGGTGGTGCAGTGGTTAAGAATCCACCTGCCAATGCAGGGGACATGGGTTCGAGCCCTGGTCGGGGAAGATCTCACATGCCGTGGAGCGACTAAGCCCGTGCACCACAACTTCTGAGCCTGCTCTCTAGAACCCGTAAGCCACAACTACTGAAGCCTGTGCACCTAGAGACTGTGATCCGCAACAAGAGAAGCCACCGCAATGAGAAGCCTGCACACCACAATGAAGAGTAGCCCCCGCTCACCACAACTAGAGAAAGCCTGCGCGCAGCAACCAAGACCCAAGGCAGCCAAAAATAAAATAAATTAAATAAATTATTTTTAAAAAAATAATTAAAAAAAAGAATCCGCCTGCTAAAGCACAGGACACGGGTTCGAGCCCTGGTCCGGGAAGATCCCACATGCCACGGAGCAACTAAGCCCAGGTGTCACAACTACTGAGTCTGCGCTCTAGAGCCCGTGAGCCACAACTACTGAGCCCACGTGCCACAACTACTGAAGCCCGCGTGCCTAGAGCTGGTGTTCCACAACAAGAGAAGCCACCACAATGAGAAGCCTGAGCACCGCGACGAAGAGTAGCCCCCGCTCGCCGCAACTAGAGAAAGCCGGCACGCAGCAACGAAGACCCAACGCAGCCAAAAATAAATAATAAATAAATAAATTTATTTAAAAAATAATAATAAAGTAACACCATAATGAAAAAGTCATTTCCACCTCAGTAAGTTTTAAAGCTGTGCCCTGGCGTCGAGTTCCGTGATTGGCCTATAAGTACTCTGCCAGTTAGTGGAAGAACTAGGATCCAGATCTCCCAACTCCCAGTCCCAGAGATCGTCCCACTACTTATTTATTCCACAAACATGTATTGAGCACCTACTGTGTGCTTCGTAGTGTTTTAGTGCTTAAAGTGCATCAGTGAATAAAACAAACCAACATCTCTGCCCTGGGAGAATTAATTCACACTGTCTGTACACACTCAGCATACACCCTGACAATAACAGTATTATTACATCTTTACAGATGATCCTTTCCTCTATTATAAATGTGTGTGTGTGTGTTTTAAGTACTTTATCTCCTAATAATTTCTTCTCCGCAATTAAGTAATCTCCTTTATCAATGCCACACATCCCAGCCCTGGGGTTTCCAAGGCTTAAAATAGACAAGCTCTCACAGAAACCTCTGATGGAGTTAGCACCTTCTCCGGCTGGAAACGTCTTTCAAGTTTCCTAAACTTAAAAGCACCGGGTGGGGGATTTTTCTCTTCAAAGGCGTCATGGCAGCAAACGCGGAAGAAAATACCTACACTTTCAAGGCCATCTTCGCACGCACCCAGTGGTTCGGCTACCTCGGCTCTTAGCCCCCATCCTCACCCCTGTAGCCCTAGACTCGATACCTAGGCGACTCTATTAACAATCCCATATTTCACCTATGAAAAGCCCACTCTCAATATTTCCATCGGCGGCACGAACATCCTTCCACCTTCCTTCCCCTCCCCGCCCCCGAAACAATTTCTCAGTAGTCGCTTTTTACCTAAATAAGTTTGTCCCACATTTCCTAACAGGCATGTCCCAAATACACCACCTTGCCTTGCTTCAAGGCTCTTTCCCTTACATTATTTGATCCCCAAGAGAATTCTGGGGTGGGCAGGGATTGGCGCGAGACCAAATTTGGAGAGAAGCCTCTTACTCAGGGCTGGGACTAGGGGGAGGCTAGCTGGGCGCCTAGTGCGCAAACCCGAAGGAGGCACGCGGCACCGGCTCGACCCCAACAGTGAGCTCCCCTTTCCATTTTGCTCCTTAGGAGCCTCACTCGCCTCACCCTGTTTTTATTGCCACCGCTTCCTCAACACCCCCAAAGTCATCGCACGCTGAGCCCCCTTGTCTGGTCCTTCCCGTGCACTGCCCCAGGTCCCCGGGAGCCCACCTCGCTAAGGGCCCCCGCAGGTGCCACCGCCCACCCACGCCCTCCCGGCGCTGGGGCTCCCGCCCACCCCACCCCGCCCTCCAACGGGATTCCCCGTCCCCGGGCCCGCCCCCGCCGCTCCTCCTCCCCGACACACCGCCCTCCCCGCCGCAGACGCGGTTCTCGCCGGGGGTTCTCTCGCCCCGCTGCCCCCTTTCCCCAGCCTTCGGAACGGGGAGTGGGCGCCCCGCTACCCCCCGCCAGGCAGATAGTGTGCTCCTCCGCTTCCTTCCAGTTCTCTGACCCCTTCGACTCTCCCTCCCTCAGGCCCCGGGTGGCAAGGTGCGGAGGCCCGGCCCCACCGCCGGGCCCAGGATTGTTTACTCACTCATCCTCCATCCTGAGCCGCAGGGACCTGCCGCTAGGGCGCCTGCGCACCGCGGCCCCGCCCCCACGCCGCGGCCCCGCCCCGCGCCTCCTCCCGGCGCGTGCGCACTGCGTTGCCCGCGACCGCTGGTCAGGCCGGCTGGGCATCCTTCTTCGCACTTCTGCGGTTTGGCGCCAATACCCCAAACTCGGGAGTTCGAGGTGGTGCAACCCGATCCCGACGGTTTCCAAGGCGGCGCTGTCAGGGGACAGGAAGGGCTCTTGGGAAACCTCCCGGAGCCATTAATATCTTTAAGACTTTATCCAGTAGTTGCATCATCCCCACACGCTAGTGACATGCCTCACTTCATAATTTGAAACCAACCTGGAACCCCTTCATTACAGATCCTTCACATCTACAAATACCCCCAAACGCCCGTCTATGGGCTCTAAGTTATCATTCTTGCTTTATTTACACCGGACTGCCCTATTTCTGTCAATAGTTTTCTCAGTCACTTAGATTCAAATCAGTTGCCTTGAGTCAAAGTATCTTCTCACAAGATACCTGTAAGTTACCAAAGGAAAAAGAGTAACTTTACAGGGGAGAAATCTGGCAGACATCACCTTGACCAAGTGATCAAAGTTAACATTACTAGTGCTGAGAGATATTCTTACTAGGTACCTCTCAATATGATGCAATGAGAAGGGTACAAAATCACTTACATAGTTGTCTTGAAAAAAATGCATAAGCTGAGTTAATCATGAGGAAGCATCAGACAAATCCAAAATAAGGGGCAGTTTACACAATAACTAGCCAGTATCTTCAAAAATGTCAAGGTTAAAAAAGGCAAAGGGTGAGGAACTGTCCAGATTAGAGGAGACTGAGCAGACATGACAACTAAATGTAATGTGTGATCCTGGCTTGGATCCTTGTCCAGAAAAAGCACACCAGTGGGATAACTGATGACATTAGAATAAGGTCTGTAGATTAGTTAATAGTATTTTTTCCATCTTAATTCCTGGTTTCGGCAATCGCATTTCTTCAACATTTGAGGAAGTTGGCTCCAGGGCATAGAGGAACTCTCTACCACTTGTAACTCTTTTGTAAATCTGAAATTATTTCAAAATATAAAGTTAAAACTTAAAATACAAAATAACATTACCTTAAATTTGTCTCCACAGACATAATTTAAAAGCCTATAATCATTTTTTTCTTCAAATAATTTTCATAAGAACTCTATGAAGTAGGTAGGAAGGATTTCAGTTTTACACACGAGGCTATTCTGGTGTAAAGGAGTTAAAAGACTTGCCTCACACAGATGAAAAACTGTTCTGTCAGATCTTAAACTCGGGTCTCTGGATTGCAGATTTAGTGTTCTTTTCCTTATATCAGAACCTTTGACTTCTCTGTTTTCCTCTTGCTTATATCCAATTCACAAGAAAATCAAGGCAAATATTCCTTAATACTTGGCAATTTTCAATGATGTTCCTTTCCATTCCAAATGCTTTCTAGACCAGTGGTTCTCAAATTTGGTTCACATTGAAATCACCTGGGGAGTTTTAATAACTACTGATTTCTTCCTCCCACCTTCAGAGAGCCTGATACATTGGTCTGGGGTTTGGCTTGGGCTTCAAGAATTCTCAGAGCATCCCAGGTGATTCCACTGTGTGACGGAGGTTGAGAACCATTACACTACATAAATAATTGTTGAAATAAAGAATATGGGTTTAGGGCTTCCCTGGTGGCGCAGTGGTTGAGAGTCCGCCTGCCGATGCAGGGGACACGGATTCATGCCCTGGTCCGGGAAGATCCCAGATGCCGCGGAGCGGCCGGGCCTGTGAGCCATGGCCGCTGAGCCTACACGTCCGGAGCCTGTACTCCGCAACGGGAGAGGCCACAACAGTGAGAGGCCCGCATACCCCAAAAAAAAAAAAAAAAAAAAAAGAATATGGGTTTAAAAGGGGGGGAAGGGGACAGGCAGCAGGTTAAAAAAAAAAAGAATCTGGGTTATCTAAGGAGAGATGTTCAGAAGATCTGAATGTCAGGACTGAGACTGGAGAGCAGTTTGAGAACCATCAGCTTATTGTTGTTAACTAGCACCATGGAAGTGGACCACTTGGTTTTCAGGAAGTATGCCAAGTGACAAGAGGAGAGATACAAAGACATTCTGTGATAACAAAGAAAATATGGTTACAAAAATATTTTGAGTTGGAAAGGAAGGAAGGAGAGGGGATATATCTGTACATATCAGAGTGTACAATGCAGCTCAAGCTCCACCTCCTCCTGCCAGCCCCCCAGGATCTCCCCCAGCTTCAACTCCATTACCACTTTATACTCGCTACCAGGCTGTCTACCTCTCTGATATCCATCACAATGTTAGACATAGGACTAAACCCAGGGTTTAGTTATCCTTGTTCACTAGAGGATTATAAAACCAACTTTCCACATCACCAGTAAGTGTGGGGTTCTTGGGGAAAATTTGTCTGCCAATTGGTTCCTCTCTCCCTCTCTGATGGGAGAGAGTTTTTCCTGAGACCAGGCTCCTTCTTAGCTGACCATGGTCCATGAGACGCTATCAGCCAATCTTTGGCCAGCTCTTCCTCTAACTTTTTCTTTTCCAACCCTTTACGTCTTTGCCCTATAAATTCGTAGAAAAACTGTTGGCAAGTGGTCAGCTACTAGACCTTTGAAAAACAGTACCATCACCCCTGCCCCACTCCTCCCAGCCCCACCCCCAGGCAGTTAATAGGAGAAAGGAATAACTGTGTCACTCCTGGCTTCCAGTTGCTCATCTTGCTCTTAAATTGGAGGCCTCTGGGGCTGAAGGAAACTGGACAAAGTGTGCTGAGTAGCCTAATAGGACTTTTTTTTTTTTCCTCAAAGTTCCCTATTGTGGAAAAATAAAATAATGTGTTTAATTTCTGAAACCTGATGCCTGATTTGCCTTGGCAGCCATCCTCCTGGGCTTGGCCGAGAGTCCAGCAACACTAATATACTGATTAATACCAGCTCAACTTGCTCCCTGGAGAAGAAGAGCATTATTTACTTGACCATTTTCTAAAATCCTTTTTAATTTGCATGTATTTTAGCATGATCTTATTGGCTTTACCATGCTGTATCTCTGACCACTGGCCCCAAAGAAGCCTCAGGGAAGACTGTTCTGCTCTGTGCACTCACAACCCCATCACAAGCAAGATTTTGTTCCACCCGGTGATTAGAAATGACATGTCACGTGTTCTGTTTCTTCTGGGGCAGGCAAGTTCTAAGTGTACTTTTGTCCCCTGCTGGTCTTCAGGCCACTAGTAGAAAGGGAGGGAGCTGATGCTTCCCAGAATTCAAACAGGGCTTTCTGTACTGTTCCTTCCTCCCTTCCAACTTTCCTCCCTTCCACGGTAACCCCTCTGCTCATTCTGCCCCTCCCTTGTAAAGCCCACAGGGATATCAAATAGCTTTTCTCTGAAGGGACACAGAGGATTGAGGAACCGTTGGGCCCCAGACAGTCCCTGACAGGGAAATGTAAACACAGCTGTAGAGATGGGAGCAACCCATCTTCCCTCCTCCCCCATTTCCCACCCAGAAGCAGGGAAAGGCCACCCTGCTGCGGAGAAACAAACAAGCAAACAAAACAAAGCACAGCCTCAAAGCCTGCATGAAGGTCACCAGAAACAAGCTGCTGCCCAGGCCTTGACGGGACCAGCTGAGGTGCCAGACCCCTCCCTGAACACTTAGAGCAAAGGCAGCTCCAGAGCAAGTTGAGGTCTGGACATTACTGAGCCTGGAAACATGGCTCGATTTTTGAAGCCTCTCCACTCCTGGACATTTTGTCTTCTAATCTCAAAAACCCAGCTTTCCGCCTCAGGTACTTATCTCCTGACCCCTAGTTGCTTAGGGATCATAATGCATTCAATTCAGCAAGTAAGAACAGGCCCACAATAAACCCTTGTCCAGGGCTCTCAGAAGTTTAAACTCTGAACCTCCAAGCCAAAATATTAGAAAGGGCCTCCTTAGCTTTTGTTAATTACAAAATAAATAATTCCAGCAGGAAGGAGAATTACTTTGGGGGATTATTTGGTGGGATTCAGGCCTTGCTTTGCACATACTGGGAAAGCTCCAACGCCACAGCTAGGGTGGTGCTGCCCATTCTCACTCTCTTGGCACAGTGAATGCAGGGCCTTGATCCCACGGGACACGCTCTTGGCACGGCGCTGCCTGGGAAGTAGCTCTGATCGGGTGGACAGCTAATGAGCTGTGCTTCCTTCCTGGCCATCAGGGCCCTCAACTGTAAAACTGCAGAAGTAGAAAGACAATAATAGCCTTCAAATACTGACCACTCAGTATGTGCCTGGCATTGTGCTAAGTGCTTTACAGTAGGTCATCTCGTTCCATATGAAGTCAGCAATATTCTTACGCTCACTTTACAACTGAGGGAACCAGGGCTTAAAGAGATTCTGGAACTTGGCCAAGGTCAGCCAGCTGGTAAATGGCGGGGCCAGGATTTGGGCCCCATCATTCTGACTCCAAACCTACCCTCTAAACCATTCCACTCTACCTCCTCTATTCTCTGATGTCTTCTAGCTCTGAATCACAAGTCTGGATTTTCTCCATGGTTTTTTCCTTTCACTGGCGGTGCCAGGAAGAGAAATGTGTTTGGGACTCTCCTCTGCAAGTTCAGAGGAAAACAGTTCCTAATAGACAAGGGGCTCCTTACTTCCTCTGTACTAGAGATGCCAATCAAAGCTGGACACTGGACAGACCCCCATATCAGCAGGGCACAGCCTGTGTGAAAGACAAACAAATCCTAGCCAGACAGGAAAGGGGAGTTCCCCTTGGTTCTGTGACTCCCCCTTCTTTCTTTCCTGGCTTATCCGCAGGGTCCCATGCTGCTGATACTACGGCCCTTTGCACCCCACTGCAGCTAGGATGAGATATAAGGCTATGGAAACTCTTCTGGAGAAAGAAAAGTATAATACATAATCTACAGATTCCATGCACGACATTGTATGGAAAGAACCAAAAATAAATCACATTTCTTTATACATTTAACAAATTGCTTTTAGCATTCACATATTCGTTAACTATTGGATTGTAGGTGAACCTACCTCATCTCGTACAATCCTTGCAAGATGCCTGGGGGTAGGTACTTTTATCCCTGTTTTACAGAGAAGAACACTGAGGCTCAGGGAGACTGACAACATTGGCCATGGCCACATGACTGGTAAGTAGGAGGGCTGGAATTCAAACCCAGGCTAGGACTATCTGACTCCAAAGCCTGTACTCTTTTCAATAAAGAGTGTTGTGTAATGAAAACAACCAAAATTATGAAATGGGAAGGATCCCAGAATATCTTGGAAACAGAGTTGCATAACTATATGTGGTACACGTTATGATAGTAACTACCATTTATTGCATGCTTCCTAGTGCCAGACATCGGGCCAAATGCTTTAACACGCTTCATCGCTACTGCTCAGTGAGATACATGCTAGTAACCCCATTTCTGCAGGTAAGAAAACAGGCAAGCTCAAAGGGGTTAAGTAACTTGCACAAGGTCACATAAGTGACCTTCCATCTACAGGTTGGATAGCAGGTTGACTCCCATCAGGTGTTAACCTTTCTTAGCCTCAGTTTCCTCCTTTGTAAAGTGGGTTGCTATGGTACCTACTATAATGGAGTTGTGAGGGTTTTTTTGATGGTGGTGGTGGTGGTTTTTGTTGTTTTGGCCACGCCACAAGGCATGTGGGATCTTAGCTCCCCAACCAGGGATCGGACCCATGCCCCCTGCAGTGGAAACGTGTAGCCTTAACCACTGGACCACCAGCGAATTCCCTGAGTTGTGATTTTTAAGTGAAACAATTTGTGTGAAGCACTGAGCATACTGCTTGGCTCCCTCAGGGCATCCCCATGTTACACAACACCTAGACTTCTGGGGTGCTGGGGAGGGGTAGAAGGATTCCTGGGGATGGTTTCAGAGGACAGTCCTAAGGAATGGAAGAAGGGTGAAAGCAATCCTGGCATCTGGCATTGGGTCCTGACAGCAACCATGAGTCAGCCCCAGGTGCCGAGGGACCAGCAGTGTTCTCAGCACTGCTGGGTGTGTGCTGTGGTCTCTTGGCCATGGTCCTCTTCAGTCACACTGTCTGAACGTCATTCTTATAAATCTGGCCTGGGTTCTTTTCAGAAAAACAGCCTCCACCATGTGATGTCATGGTCCAGCCTTGGTCAGGGAAGGAAGCAGGGAGGAGGTTGTGCGTACAGAGTTGGGTGAAACAGGATCTTCTTATTTCTGGAGGGGCCCATCTGGTCCTGGAAGAAACTCTCTACCCTTCTCCCCTCCCTTCAAGACTCAGTAAAGAATCAATGTTCTGATCTGGAGTGAGAGGGAGGTGATAAATCTAATGGTTAAGACCTGAAGCTTAGCATCAAACGGTCCTGGGTTCATATCCTGACTTTGCCAATTACTTCCTCTGGGACCTTGAGAAAATCACTCCTGTTTTCCCCATTTCACCCATGGACAAGATAATTCTGATGTTATGGTGGTGAAGTTTTAAGAAATGCTTGGAAATCACTCAGCATATGTGTCAGGGAACACACTCTGCAGCACATAGTAATTGTTCAATAAATGTAGCTACTATTAAGTCCCCAGCAGTTGATGAGGAACATGGCTTGACAATTTTCTCTGCTTTTTACATATAACTTATAGATATTATAAGAGAGCCAGCGTTTTCTCCAATAACCATTCTTCCCTGTGAGAGGTGGTCAGGCTCCTCACGCCAGCACCCTGGAGATGAGGAGGCTGGGGAGAGACGGAGTAGTTGTGTCCCTACCCCTTTGTCTTCCCTCCCTTAGCCAGCTGGCTCCCTGGCTGTAGCTCTTCTGGTTCTCCCTGCTGCCTCCCTGCCCTCTGAAGAAGCCTGTCTCCTCTCTCCAGATTAGAAAGATTAGCTGTCCCCAGCCAGAACTTCGGGCTTCCCTGACCCTGGCTCTCCCCCACACCTTCTCCTGTGCTCTGCTCTTTATTTTGCAGACAGCTGGTGAAGAGGCCAGCATGTATGATTGTCTCTATGCAGTAGAAAAGCGAATTCCGGGATGCTCTGCATGTAATTTCATTGTGTAGGAGGCCCCCAGTGCTTCTGACTCCCCCTATGTTGTTCTGGACTTGTCTGTGTGCATAGGGGGAAGGCTGAGGATTCGAAGTGGCACTCCTCCTTAGGATCAAGTTACCTCTCCCCCTGCTCCAGGCAGGATGACCTTTGGCCCCTAATAAGAAGGGAAATTTACATGGCAGTAAGATCCCTGCCCAGGAGAAGTCAATATAGGTTGAGGTCAGAAATCTCAGGTCAATGTCCAGCTGGATCAGAACCAGATCCCTCTCTTCCCAAGCCCTGGGGGTGGGAGTGGGCTAAGGACAGAGGAATAAGGGATTGTGTAGGAAACTCAAAGCCTAGACGCTACTAGATATAAGGAAAAAAGACTGAAGACAATACTACACTGCAGTTAAAAGGAAAGAGGCACATCTGTATATGGTATCATGGAAAGATGACCCAAGACATTACTAATTTTTAAAAAGTCGCTGAACAAGGATATTAATTCCCATTTATGCTTTTTTTAGGTCCAAAATACCTGGGGGAGGTGAGAAAGGAATGGGGTTATAACGTTTTCTGTGTTTAAGTATTCTGCAATGAGTATATACTTATGTATTACTTGCAATTAAAAAGTATGTCTTTAGAGCAAAAAGTATATATTTTAAAGCAGAAACAGGCTCAGAAAGGAAAGGTAACGGCCCTCAGGGGTGGAAAATACGACTTCCCATGAAAGAGCCAGCCCCTGTCCCTAATGAAGCCCTTCTCTGGCCCCTTGCTGCAGATCATGGGACTATTTCCTATGGCAACTTGGAAAAGGTGAGGTCTCTAGTCCCCGTTCAGTCCCAAAGGACCCCCATAGCAGCAGACCCGCAGTTACCAGGATGCCCCCAGGGGTCAAATGAAAACAGCCAAACATCCAACTGGCTAGGAAAAGTGAGAAGAGGAAAATCAGGAGGGGAGGAAATTTACAGATTCTCCAACAGGTTTGAACTCCCAAGTTCAGGGAGGATTACAACAAGCTCTCCTTTGGAGGTCTCCACGTCATGATGCAAGCTTAACTCCAACTCTAGGCTAAAATACCGCTTTCTACCAAGTCACTTGTATTTTCCCTTTTGCTTTTTATATATGAAAATATATAATTATATATATATAATTTTATTTTATATATGAAATGTTTTATATATTTTATATATGAAATATATAAAATATATATTTTATATATGAAATATATAAAATATATATTTTATATATGAAAATGTTGAGCTCCAAAGATGTGAAATGGCCTACCTAAGGTTACACAGCAAGACAGAGGCAAAACCTGCCTTCAGAATCCTAACCAATGTTTGTTTGTTTTTATCCATTATACCATACTGCCTTATTTAAAACCCAGCATTTGTTTTTGTCAACTTTAATCTTGATCCCAACCCTAGTCTTTACCCACTGTGGGCTCAGGTGCCTCTGGCCAGTGGAAATGGCTGATTTTGCTTTCTGCCCCTCCTTGCTTCCTCCTCCCATCTTATCACCTAGAAATCTCCCTCTTGACCATGTTTCCTTCTTTTTTTTTTTTTTGCGGTATGCGGGCCTCTCACTGTTGTGGCCTCTCCCGTTGCGGAGCACAGGCTCTGGACGCGCAGGCTCAGCGGCTATGGCTCACAGGCCCAGCCGCTCCGCAGCATATGGGATCCTCCCGGACCGGGGCACAAACCCGCGTCCCCTGCCTCGGCAGGCGGACCCTCAACCGCTGCGCCACCAGGGAAGCCCCCATGTTTCCTTCTTGAAAAGGGCAATCACAGGTGGGAGGGAAGGAACGGAGTTTGTCCCTGGCCTGAAGTGACTCCAAGGCAGCCTGGCTCTTTTCTGCCCGTTGCAGAAGATGACCCTCACCAGGAAGGCTTGGGGGTTCATGCCAAGTGGGCCAATTCCCTTCTCCCTCTGGATGCCTTGCTAAAGCAACCTCTTGATCCTAGCTATGGAGGAACAACGGGTTATCAGTGGCCATGATTTAAGAGCCTAGGACCCCGAGATGAAGATTTGAAGAGAGATGGTGCAAGATAATTTGTGGTGGGAAGGAATCAGTAAACTGGGACAACAGCAGCAGCTGAGTCCAAGGGTCAGTGTCTGGGAGTAATTTAGGAAAGTTCGGTGCTGACAGCTGTGTCTGGAGTTGAACGTCATGGCCAAATCAGCTCCTGGGATCCTCGGCTGCTTCAGGCCTACAAAGCTCTGGCTCAGGACACAGAGACAGCTGTGGTGTGGCAGAAGTCAGGGCCGCTGGGGCCCCATGCTCAGCCTTGCTGTTTCTCAGCTGTGTGGCTTTAGGCAAGTCCTTAGGAAAGGAAACCAGCATCTGCCTAAGTGAGCGCAGTGCCCTTTCACAAGTGTCACTCTCACTACAGATTAGTGAGGAGGGTAACGTCCCTGTTTCACATGGGAGGAATCTGAGAATTCATGAAGGTAACTGAGGTCATTCAGGCTATATAGCTGGAAAATGGGAAGACGGAATTAGGACTCAGAGCTTCTGAGCTCAAGTCCTGGGCACTTTCCCCTGGGCTTTAGCTTCTTCCTCTGTAAATAATGTACCCACCTCCTGAATGAAGTCACACATTGTAGGTTCTAAACCTTCCCTTTCACAACCTTGGCCCTGAGGAGTTGTGGCCACCTTCTTCTTGGGAATGGAGCAGTCTTACTTTTGCCACTGCACTCAATCTGGTTCGTGGGTCTAGGCCCCAGGGGGTGCCTCGAAGGCAAGGTATTCGGACTTTGCTTTCCCCTCTACCTCTATCCCCAGGCCTTCTCCACACTCTGAAGGTCTGGCTCCCTCTTCTCCTCCTCCTCCTCGATTTTGGCAGGCGGGCTGACATCAGTGGGTGTTCCCAAGGAAAGGGAACTCTGAGTCGAGCTCCACGGGCCCCTTCCCCCACGGCCCCGGACAGCCCCAACCCCCAGCCTTAGAAACGGCAGCGTTCAGAGGCCCTCTGAGCTCCCAAACCCCTCCCTCTTTTCGCTACCCGCCCCCCCCCCACGCCCCCGCCGCCTCGCGGAGGAAGGGAAGGGGTTGCTAGAGTTCGGGGAGCGGAGGCTCAGAGACCCCGACGAGTCCTGGGCGCCACGCAGCCGAGCCCAGGAAATGGATGCCGGTTCTGGGGTTACGAGGGGAGCTGTCCAGCCCCGCAGGGTGAGCTAGCAGAAAGGGTGAGCCAACGTCGGCCAGGCGGAGGGAGCGGCGGGCGCCAGGGCCGGGTGGGGCAGCGACTCCCCCTCCAGCCCGCCGGCCCCGGGCGTCGCCCCCGCCCCCCACGTGGCCGCAGCCGTCCCAGCCCCTGCGAGGAAGCGGCGCGGCTTCCTGCGGCTTGGGACGGGGATATAGGCGCCCCCGCCCGGGACCGGCTCAGCGCCGCCGCTCCTCCTCGCCTGTTCGCCGCGCGATGGCCTCGCTCCGGGCGGAGCGCGCTGCCGGCGGCCCGCGGCTCCCCGCGACCGGCGCCGGGCGACCGGCAGCGCTCCGCCTCCTCCTGCTGCTGGGCGGTAAGCGCAGCGCCCCGAGGCCCGGGCGGGAGGCGCGGGAGGCCCCGGAGGGGAGACGGGCTGGACGGCCAAGACCGGAACGGGCCCCGGGGTGCGGATGCGGACAGCGCTGCTCTTTGGACGGTCCCTGGCCCCACCACGGTGAGGGCGCAGCGCGAGCTGCTTCCCACTGGGGAAAAGCTGGCGTGCCCGGGTCCCACAGAGAGGTCTTGGGACGCCTGGAGCTGGCGAGGAGGGAGGGGTTTGGATGTGAGTGGGAATGAATTGGTGCAGCCCCTCTCTTCTAGGCACTGAGGCATCCCGTGGGGGCCTGGATTGCTTCCCTTTTTTTTCTGAGCGTAGCCCTGACTTCCAAGGGTCTCAGCCCCCAACCCACACACCCCTTCCTCCAGGCTCCAGATCCCCAGCATCCCGTCTCCCTGCCCCTTTTCTGCCCACAGCTGTCCTGAAGCCCCAGGAGTCCCTGGCTCAACTTCTTCCCACCCCAGACGTCTTAAAGTCAGAAGGTGAGTACCCAGCAGCTGTGGGAGGGTGGCCCAGGGCAAGGAGAAGAGAGGTCTGTGGGGAGTGTCCCTTTCTCACAAGCCAGGCCCCAAACCCAACTGGTGCCCCTAAGTTATGCTCTGTTCTCTCTTGGGGTTCCTTGTGGTCTACCTCTCATCCCACAAAGCCTCCAGCCGGCTCTGAGCTGGCCCACCTCACAGGTGGATTAGAAGATCCCAGAAAAAGTGTATGTGGAAGTTCTTGCCAGGCGGGGTAGTGCTGGGCACATGGAAGACATTAAATTTTTCCTGAGCTGAGACTCTCTCCGCAGCCAGGACTGTCTTGCTTGGGAAGGCTTCTGAGGCTCTCCGGGTAGTTCCCATATTTGAAGACAGGAACAGTGGTTCCTCAATGGAAGTGCCTGGACCAGAGGGCTTGGAGGGTGGCGTAGGGGTGTGGTCAACGTGCAGCATCTCTGCCCACAGGGAAAACAGTGGAGGAGAAGTATGAGACAAATGTCCTACGTTGCTGGGATGATTATAAGGTTCACATGGACTCTATCGAAAAGGATTGGTGTGACTGGGCACTCATTAGCAGGTAGGGGCAGTGCTGGAGGGCGGCTTGGGCCAGGGCTAGGGCTTGCTCTTTGTGGGCCTTGAGTAAGTGTGGGACAGTCCTCTTTTTGGGCCCAACCCTTCCCTCACTCTAGTCCTCTCCTGTCCCCAGGCCTTACAGCATCCTTCGAGACTGCTTGGAAAGGAATGCAGAAGAGTTTGGCCTGGGCTTCCCCAATCCCTGGGCAGAACAGATCATCTTTGAGACTCACCAGATCCACTTTGCCAACTGCTCCCTGGGGCAGCCCCCCTTCTCAGACCCCCCAGAGGATGTGCTCCTGGCCATGATCATAGCCCCCATCTGCCTCATCCCCTTTCTTGTCACCCTTGTGGTGTGGAGGAGCAAAGACAGTGAAGCCCAGACCTAGGGTGGCGTGAGCTCTTCAGCCGCCATCTTACTCCTTTCCTCTGCAGGTCTCTCCCCTCCCCTCCCTACTTCCTTCTCTCACTCCTACCCCAACTGCAGATCCTTAGATCGGTGGAAATGGAAGCTGGGTGGGGTCAAGGCTCAAGTTCTGTAATCTTCAAAATAAAACTGTTTTTTTTTGTACACTGTTCCCCTCCCTATCCCAGTGGGGCCTGTGTCCTTCCCAGAGTCTCTGCCATTCCCACAGGGCCTCTGTTCTGAGCAGCAAAGCTGGAAGAATCTGGATAGGCCCACTGTTTTGTTCACTTACCTGCCCCCCACCACCCCTTCCCCCACCCGAAGGCCACACCCATATACTTCCTTCTCTCAAGGCCAGGCCTTTCCTGCGTCTATCCAAACCCAGCTCCAGGAAACGTGCAGGAAGAGACTCCCTTCCGGTCTGGAGAGCAGCCGGGGAGGTGAGGGGGGTGGGATGAGGGAGGACACTTTGCCGTGGCTCCTGCAAGAAGGAAGGGGGTGCCACCCGGGAGCCCTGAATTTTCCCTTTCCTGATGCCTCAGTTTCCTCCCAGGGCCTGGGAATAGGAGCTCTGATCTGACCAACAGGAGTCCATCCCTAAGGACCTCAGGATTGAGGGCAAAGGCAGTGGGGGCTTCCTCTACTAGACTCGCCACAGGACTTCTCCTCCAGGTCCTTGGCCCTCATCCTACATTGTCCTGGACCCTGGGTGGGTGTGGCCTGCAGCCTGGCCACACACTGCCCCCTGGTGTCCACTAAAGCTAACAACCAGAAGATGGACGTGGCCTGGAAGAAGCTCAAAACTGAACCCTGCGATCAGAGACCTGTCATCCCCATAGCAACCACTCGTTCTTCACTGGATGCTTCTGTTAGCTTCTTGAGCCATACTTATGCTCCCTTTCCCACTTCTTAGGGACATACCTAGCGATCCACATTTCTGTATATGGACACTCCTATATGTTCCCTGGATGGTGAGGCCCAGTTCTCCCCATGGAAACTTCACCTCCAGTTCTCCATGGGACAAACCTGCCAGGTCATCAAAAATGTCTAGAGCATAACTTGGTTCTTCAAAAAGACACCCGTTTATTCCTTGTGGCACCTGGCACCTCTTTAGGAACTCTCCTCTCCTTGTTGAAATGTAAGCCTCCCTGAGTACATGCATATCCACTTCCTGGGACGTGCCTGTCTGTTCCACAGATATATACCTATATGCTTCTAGAACATATCTGTTTATTCTCTGAGACACACTTGTCCTCTCAGGACACATCTGGCTGTCTAGAGACATACCTATTCCCTAGGACATTTAGAGTTTTCACCAGAGAGAAACCTTTGCTCTATTTCCATGAATGCATCTGTCTTCTCCAAGGATATATCTATGCTCTTTTTGACCCATATTTGCCTTCATACATTTTACTAATATACATCAAAGGCATGTTGGTGTAAGACACTGTATATTGCATATTGTGTTGGGAAGATAAGTTAGATAAGGCTTGGCTTCTGCTTTCAATGGCTTTCATCTAGTAGGGAAGCCGACATGTACACAAATAAAAACAGTGGAGGGCTTCCCTGGTGGCGCAGTGGTTGAGAGTCCGCCTGCCGATGCAGGGTACACGGGTTCGTACCCCGGTCTGGGAAGATCCCACATGCCGCGAAGCGGCTAGGCCCGTGAGCCATGGCCGCTGAGCCTGCGCATCCAGAGCCTGTGCTCCGCAACGGGAGAGGCCACAACAGTGAGAGGCCCGCGTACAGCAAAAAAAAAAACAAAAACAAAAAACAAAACAAAACAAAAAAAAAACAGTGGAGTGTGTGGTGAGAGTCATGCAAGGGATGCAAGCCAAATGTTTTCTAAGTGCAAAGGAAGGAGGGGCCCATTTAGCTAAGGTGCAGTCACAGGAGGTGAGATCACAGGAGGGTGACTGTGGAGTTGGCACCTGACTGGGCCTTAGATGGAGTACATTCCCCTATGGGAGAGAGTCGAAAGGGAGGTGAGTTAGAAAATTATTGCAATAATCCAGGTTTGAGAGAACAAGGGCATGGACCAAAGGAGTGGTGAATGGGGAAATGGAAAAAAAATTAAAAAGTAGGGAACTTCCCTGTTGGCACAGTGGTTAAGAATACGCCTGCCAATGTGGGGGACACGGGTTCGAGCCCTGGTCCAGGGAGATCCCACATGCCGTGGAGCAACTAAGCCCGTGAGCCACGACTACTGAGCCTGCACTCTAGAGCCCGTGTGCCACAACTACTGAAGCCCATGCGCCTAGAGCCTGTGCTCCGCAATAAGAGAAGCCACCTCAATGAGAAGCCAGTGCACCGCAACAAAGAGTAGCCCCCGGTTGCCGCAACTAGAGAAAGCCCGTGCGTGGCAACAAAGACCCAACGCAGCCAAAAATAAAATATTAATTAATTAATTAAACAAATAAGTGAGCAGGAAAAAAAGCAACTAAAAAAATAAAAATTAGGAAAGGTTATTAAAAATAGGGGAGGGACTTGGATATGAAGGTGAAGTAGAGGAGAGGTTAGAGCTGACTCTGGCTTTGAACCTGGGTGCCATTAGAAGGAGAAGCTGGCCTGAAGAAAATGGTGTATAATATGAATAACAATGGAACAAGCTGTTATGTACCGTAGAGAGTTAGAAATGGGAGTGGTGGTGGTGCTGCTAGTGGTAGAAAAGGGTTGGAGCTAGAAATATAGGGTTAGGAGTCCCCTGCACAGAAAAGCCATGTGAAGCCATGAAAGGGATGAGAGTTCCTGGAGAGAAGGTGTACTGAAGAAGGCTAAGGTCCTTTAGGAAACACCCACATGTAAACAATGAGGACAGAAGAAGACAAAGGGAAAGATCAAAGAGATAGCAGAACAAGGATAAAGCAGTGCCATGGAAGCGAAGGAGATGGTACCCTTTGAGAGAACTTTTTTTTTTTTTGATGTGGACCATTTTTAAAGTTTATTGAATTTGTCACAATACTGCTTCTGTTTTATGTTTTGGTTTTTTGGCCACGAGGCACGTGGGATCTTAGCTCCCCAACCAGGGATCGAACCCGCACCCCCTGCACTGGAAGGCAAAGTCCCAACCACTGGACCACCAGGGAAGTCCCAAGAGAACATTATCTATTAAATGGTTCATTCATTCATTCATTCAACAAATATTTGTTGGGCACTTCTGTGGACCAGGAACTGTACACAGTGTAGGATGGACTTCGGTGGGGGAGATGTTAGAGATCAGACAGGAAATTGAGAGGGTGGTAGAGTCAAGGGAACTACATATTTTCCAGTAGGGATGACGTCAGCATGTTTGTAGACGAGAGGAGCCAGGGGAAAGGGAAAGAGGGAATATGATACACAGAGAAGTCCTGGAGGAAACTGGAAAGGAGAGGCAATCAGCTGCCAGAGGGTTGACCTTGTAAAGGAAGAGTGATACTTCTTCCTTTGAGTCCAAAAGGAAGGAGTAAAAGTGAGAGAAATTTTTGAGAGATGAATCCAGTGTGGTGACAGAGAGGAAAGATTAAGAGGTTCACATGCATGGCCTCAGTCTCATAAAAATAGAAGGGAAGGGCATTCTGCAGAGATGGAGGAGATGGGAACAGGTGGAATGGCATGACGAGTGTGGAAAAGTTTGAAGAGTTACCTTGAGGGATGTGACAGGGAGCCAATAAAAGACAAAGCGTCACTGGGCTGCACTGATTGCCCAGCAATGAGGTCAGTCAGGGAATCTGGGGTTCAGTCAGCAGGTTCCGGTGAATTTTTTTTTTTTTTTTTTCTTTTTCAGTAATACTCCTGCGGCCAGGCGTGAAAAAAAGAAGATCGGGGTGGGGTGGGGAGGTGGGCAGGGATCAACGACTCTGGTTTGGAAACTGAGCAGCAGGTAGGCAGGCAAGGGGACGGAATTGAATAGTCTAGGCTGGGTTCTTTTTCAGTAATACTCCTGCGCCCAGGCGTGAAAAAAAGAAGATCGGGGTGGGGTGGGGAGGTGGGCAGGGATCAACGACTCTGGTTTGGAAACTGAGCAGCAGGTAGGCAGGCAAGGGGACGGAATTGAGTAGTCTAGGCTGGGGAAGGAGTCAGATAAGACCAAAAGGGGTCCAGGGACTTGAGGCTAGAAAGGTGAGGACGTGGGAGAGGTGAGAGAGAGGTGGCTGTGCTCAAATACGGCAGCTCTGAATAATGGAAGCAGAGCCATTTCAAGCGATAAAGCTACAAATGAGCTCCTGGGGAATGATGGAGTCGAAGGACACAGGAATTGAGGGCAGCTGCGAGGGACTGAAGTTAAATGACACAAATGTTGACATTAAAAGAAGCCTAGTATAGTGGAAACAAGTCTAGGCTGGGTTCTGGAGACCTGGGTTCTACTTGCAGTTCTACTAACTGTGCCCACTTTGGGGGAGTGACTGCCCTTCTCTGGGGTGGAATCAGAAGACTTCTCAGGGCCGTTTCTGCTCTAGACGGTAAGGATTTGGGGATAATAGGAAGGGACGGGTTGACGAGGACGATCCCTCCCGTTGGGCAGCCCCTCTCCCCAGAGGAGCCCGGAACCTTTCTGCTGTGCTTTCTGCCCGGACGTGCCGGAGAGGAGACCGGAAGTCCTTTGCCGGCGGGTTCCGGGTTTCCTGGGCTACTACGATGGCGATGAGTTTCGAGTGGCCGTGGCAGTATCGCTTCCCGCCCTTCTTTACGTGAGGCTCAGACCCCGAGAAGCCCCGCTGGGCCTCCCTCCCCTCCCTAGGACCCCGGGCTCAGCACTGATGCTTCAAGTGGGGAGGGGGAGAACGGATCCGGTCGCCGCCACCCTCAGTCCCTCACTTTCTCCCCCGAATGCGCCCCTGGCAAGTGCTGCCGCTCGCTCTCTCACTTCCTCTAATTCTGCGCCCCACCCGCTTCACCCGGCAGGTTGCAGCCGAACGTGGATACTCGGCAGAAGCAGCTGGCCGCCTGGTGCTCGCTAGTCCTGTCCTTCTGTCGCCTGCACAAACAGTCCAGCATGACGGTGATGGAAGCTCAGGAGAGCCCGCTCTTCAACAACGTGAAGCTACAGCGTATCCTCCCTCAGGCTCTTCCACACCCCCCACACATGCACTTCCCCACGTGCCCAGACCTCACACTCCTCTTCACCCACAGAAGGCAGGTTCCCACCCCAACTGGCCTTGGGAAAGAGCCAGACTGTGTAGCTGACATCCATTCTACCTCCAGCTCCAACCCAAATATAGCACCAAGCCCTCTTGTCCGCGGCAGTGATGAGTACCCAGGTGTCATTCAGATCTTAGAATTTCTGCCCTGAAGCCAAGTACCAAGTTTTTCGACCTGAGCCTTTTTGACTCGTTGAAACTTTTGTCCTCTGTATGAGGCTCAAACTCTGGCATTACCTTTAGTAATTTTCTCCGCCTACTCTCCTTGTCCCAGGAAGTAAGGGTTGTTTTCTTTTGCTGCCTGATTCATCCCTAAAATATCTAGAGAATGGCTGGAGGAAGGAGAGATGACAGAGAGTGAGAAATGATAGTACCTTTCATTCTCTAAAGCTCTTCCTTTTTTTTTTTTTTTTGCGATACGCAGGCCTCTCACTGTTGTGGCCTCTCCAGTTGCGGACTCTCCAGGCTCCGGACGCGTAGGCTCAGCGGCCATGGCTCACCAGCCCAGCCGCTCCGCGGCACGTGGGATCTTCCCAGACTGGGGCACAAACCCGCGTCCCCTGCATCAGCAGGTGGACTCTCAACCACTGCGCCACCAGGGAAGCCCCTAAAGCTCTTCCTTTTAATTACACTAGTTTCTCTGTACCTTCCTCCCCCCAATATGCAGAAAATGCCAGTTTATATCCTGTTGGGGCACTGCACATCTATGTGTGTAGGTGGGAGAAGAAGGGTAGTTTGTAGCATAAGCCTGGCTCTGAGAAATTTTATCCCACCCAGTTCATTCCATTAATACCATTCCCTTAACCTTAAACCAGGGAAGCTGCCCGTGGAATCAATCCAGGTTGTATTAGAAGAACTGAGGAAGAAAGGTGGGTTCAGTTCCCCAGATTCCTTATTTTTCATCCTAGTTGGGTTTTCCTGAGGGCAGATTAGCACAAGTCTTTTCATTTTTTTTTTTTAACCCTTCAGTGGCTTTTTTTTTTTAATTAATTAATTTTTATTTTTGGCTGCGTTGAGTCTTTGTTGCTGCGCGCGGGCTTTGTCTAGTTGTGGCGAGCAGGGGCTACTCTTCATTGCGGTGTGCGGGCTTCTCATTGAGGTGGCTTCTCTTGTTGCAGAGCACGGGCTCTAGGTACGCGGGTTTCAGTGGTTGTGGCTCGCAGGCTTTGTTGCTCCACGGCATGTGGGATCTTCCCGGACCAGGTCTTGAACCCGTGTCCCCTGCATTGGCAGGCGGATTCTCAGCCACTGTACCACCAGGGAAGCCCCCACAAATCTTTTCTTTTAAGAACTTTTTTTTTTTTCTCTCCTGGCTTGGAGCCCAGAGTGTTCTGTACAGTAGCTCAGTTCCCTGGGTTCTTTTCCCCCACTGGTATACAAAATTGAAATCTCTCCATCTGTGCCCCAAGACCTGAAGAGGAGAATGGATGCCTTGCAGATAGTAATAGTAAAACAATCCTTGAATTTCTCTTTCTGAAAGCTGAGTCTCTTACACTCTCTTCCACCTTGGTTTTTGCCTCATTGTCTCTTCTTATAGCATGGTGCTTTCATAAGTATCTGTTTTGCAGGGAACCTCGAGTGGTTGGATAAGAACAAGTCTAGCTTCCTGATCATGTGGCGGAGGCCAGAAGAATGGGGGAAGCTCATCTATCAGTGGGTGAGACTATTCTGACGCAGTGACCCATGGCAAAGGAGAATGAATCTGTGCTCAGCAGATGCCTGGTGTTTTCAGATCCACACTGAGCAGAGTGGGAGGGGGCAGAAAGAGGAAGGTCTTCCAGGCAAGCCTCTTTCAATGACTCAATTTCCCTGGCTGGAAAGAACTTTCCTTTTTTTGCCTGTAGGAGGCCAGAGGCTATGTGAGGCCATGTTTGGAGAATGCAGTACTGGAAACCACGAGTACTATTGTTGGCTGGAGCCTTTGGCCACAGGAGATAAATGGGGAAAGGAAGGGAAAAAAAACACAAAAACCTGGAGCCCCTCCCCCACTACATCCTTATGGGGCTGTCCACAATATAAATGAGACTTTCTGAACAGTGTGGGTGTGGGGACAGACTCTCTCCCCTGTCACCACTAGCCCTAAACATTCCCAAGGGAGAGAGGAGGGGAAGAAGCGCCAACAACCCAAATATAACAAACACACACCACCCATTCTTGAACAGGAAAACAACCAGAATGAGAGGTCACTCCTCAGACACGTGAAGGCCTGTGGTTTAGTGGTTCCGAGCGTGTGTGTACATGTATAAATATAGCACCTGTAGGGTTTGTGGGTTTTAGGCCACTCCTCTGCTGAGGTGACAGCTCTGGTTTGGGAACAAGTATCATTCCTGGGTCAGAGAGGTGGAGCTGGTGAGTTTACCTTCTCCCAGGAAATTCCTGTTCAGTCCTGTTTTTTGTGTCCATAGGTTTCCAGGAGTGGCCAGAACAACTCCGTGTTCACCTTGTACGAACTGACCAATGGGGAGGACACAGAGGATGAGGGTAATGCTTTTTCCCTTTCTCCCCAGTTTTGTTATCTGAATCCTCCTCTGTCTAATTTTTGTTTACTTGACATTCAGATTTCCCATTTTTCTGCCTCTAAATTCCAAATACTAAATAATACAAAGGTTCTTAACCCATGTCCAAGATTTCCATAAACCATCTGAATTCACATGCAGAGAACCCACAGATTTTGTTTGTGGGGGTGTATGTGCATTTTTCTCAGCATAGAGTCCATATTATAAGATTTTGAAGGGCATCTGTGACCCATGAAAAGTTAAGAATTATTGGTAGAGATGCCAAATGAGGAACTAGGGCAGGAGATTAAGCCTGAAATTTCATTCCTTGCTGACCCAGGCTTTCTTTCACCCTTTATTCTTATAGAGGGCTCAAGATCTGTAGGTGTCAGCTGAAGGGATTGGGCCAACACTCCCATCCCCACCCCCTGCCCTTTAGAATACTATGGTTTCTGGCCAGACAAGGATTTGTATACTGTTTGATTTTTACATAGTGTAAATACTCTCTCAGCTCTTTTATCTCTGACTTCATATTCTGATCCCCAGGATCACCAAAAGTACCAATCTGAGCTGGGGAAAAAGGGGCACCTCCCCTTTCTGCCAGGCCTGGCTGCCCCAGCAGAGTTTACAGCTCTTGGCTTTCCCCCCACTTTCCTGCAGGCCTCTGCTTGCTACTCCCACCATCATGCCATGACTTCAGTGCTGCAGCCTTGCCCAGCCCACCGCTCAGGCCAGGCAAAGCTGGAAGCTTCCTCAGAAAGCAAGCTCCCTGACTCAAGAGCTGGGCCCCTGCAGGGGGTGAGGTGTGCAAGCCTGTTAGGGCTTGCCTCCTGCCTCTCACATCTCCCTGCAGTATCTTGCCATATCTCCAGATACTCAGGGGGCCCTTGGCTCCCAGCCTTGTTCCTTTTCACTAGGAAAGGGCAGATATTTGTGCTGGACCTTAACAGTCTCCTGGCCAGAGGCATGGCTATACCTCTTCGTGTTAGAACAGGTCCTCCCAATGGGTACAGATGCAGTTAGGGTCAGCGTACAGTGACAAGGGACTTGACCTCCCTACACTTGATTGTCAGGGCCCCTTCTTTGTGGCCCACAAGGAAACGGTGTTACTCTTGTATATCAGACACTAGTGGGCAGGGGGGCGGTTAGTGCGAGGGTGTGTGGGGGTTGAGTCTGACAGAAGAAACAGGAAGGGGGAATAAGCATGAACTCCCATTTCATGTTGACTCAGGCTTTCTTCCACTCCTTACTCCTAAGGAATACCCAGGAAGGGTGGGTGGGGGCAGCTGTAGCAGTACAGCTGGCCTGGAAAGTTCTGTTTCCAGCTGGACTGCTCTTCTCAGAGGTCTTGAGCCCCAAGGAGCTGAGTGTCCCTGACTACCCATCTCTCCCTGTCCAGAGTTCCACGGGCTGGATGAGGCAACCCTACTGCGGGCTCTGCAGGCCCTACAGCAGGAGCACAAGGCCGAGATCATCACTGTCAGCGATGGCCGAGGTGTCAAGTTCTTCTAGCAGAAACCTGTCTCCCTTTACTTCTTACCTCCTACCCTTCCAGGGCTTTCAAAGGGAGACAGACCAAGTGTCCCCACAGATTGGATCCGTGACTCCACCAGACTCCAAAGGGCTGCAGTCCAGGGGTGGGTTTCCCACTTATCCCATGTGTCTGTCCCTGGGATAGGGTGAGGCTGAGGTGCCAGGGAGAAAAGATGTGCTGCTCCCTGCCTCACCTCCTCTCGTGAGCTGGGGTCTGTAAACCTAAACACAAACTTCATTTGTGTCACACACGTAAGTACATACACACATGCACCTGCACAAGCTTCTGTTTCTTCCCCCTCCCACCCCTTTAGCTGCTGCTGCCTCCTCTCTCATGCTGCTGGTGCTGGATCTTTCCTAGGGGATGGGCGAAGCCCTGGCTGCAGGCAGCCTTTCAGGCAATGTGAAGATAGGAGGCCCAGGAAGGGGCCTGGCAATGAGAGGTGGGGCCGGACACTGATTTATGATATTAAAAAGCTTAACCCTACTGCCTGCTGCTGAGGTTATTACTGGAGTGGGCAAAGGGAAGGCTGTGAAGTGTTAACCCCCTGAGTGAATCCCAGCCTAGGGGAGGGGAGAGAATGCCTATGGCCTTTGAAAAGGTCCTCTCGTGCTGGCGGGCTCCAGCGAGCCTGTGGTTTTACATCTGCCGGGTGGGCTGTGCGGGGGAGTGCCGATGGCACACAGCTTGCGGACAGACTGCTTTCTGTCTCTAAAATGGAGTAGCTTAACGACTTCCCCCTCCCTCACCATCTCCCCGTGGAAGTCCTGAACTACTCTGAAGCCCCTCCCTCCATCCATCTGCTCTGGGTGGGGTAGCTGAGGCCAAGGGGAGCTGAGGGGGAGTAAACCGGATATGGACTTCGGTTTAGTAGAAACTTCGGCAAACAGACGGGGAGGAAGGAGAGCCCACAGAGCAAAAACAGCCACTCCGGCCAGGATGCGGTCAAGGTGGGGAGGTGGAGAGGATGGGTGACCTGGTCCTTGGTTTGGGGGAGGGGCTGGCTTTGGGGTGCACACACCCATCCCTGTGCAGCCCGGAGGGACTGGGAACTGCGACGTCGGAGAAAACCAGATCTTTCCATTGACCTCTGTATTGTCGGCCTGGGGCCATTCCGGACGATTAGGAGGGGGTGGCGCTACCTTATCTGGGTCGTGCAGGCTGGTGGTAGCCTCCTCCTCACCACCCCCCTTTCTAGGGCCAGGGAGCCGCGGTCACTTTTCATCTTCCTGTCCCAGTACTGTGTTCCCCCAGACAGGTTTGCGCACTCGTAGTGCGGGAGGACATACCGCCGCCTCGCACCCGGCTCCGGCTTCGGAATGAGACTGAGGGCGGGTTCTCCGGGAGGCCAGGGGGAGGAGGGCCAGCGGCCGGGGGCGGGGCGGTGGCCGAGGTGAGGGGCTGCGCCACGGGCTCCACTGCGCTCGTGGTTCCGAGGGGGCGGCTCTGGGGGAGTAGGGCGTGTCGGGGGGCGTGTCGGGGCGTGGCTGCGGGGCAGGCGACCCTGGGCTGGGGCCCCAGTAGCTCAGGCGGAGCGCTGCGCACCCAGCCAGTACTTCTGTCAAGCCGCCGCCTCCGCAGCCGCCCGGCTTACCGCCCTGCGGCGCCCGGCCCTTCCTCATGCTGGCACCGCCGGCCCCAGAGACCGAGGTCCCTATGTCCCAGGTGGAGGCCGACCTGGCCCTGCGGCCCCCGCCGCCTCTGGCCGCGGCGGGGCCCCCCCGCCTCGGGCCCCCTCGCCGGGCGCGCCGCTTCTCCGGGAAGGCTGAGACCCGGCCGCGCTCCTCCCGTCTCAGCCGCCGCAGCTCAGTCGACTTGGGGCTGCTGAGCTCTTGGTCCCAGCCAGCCTCACCCGTTCCGGAGCCCCCTGCTCCTCCGGACTCCGCTGGTTCCGGCCCCGCAATGAGCCCACAGCCTAGCTCTGAAGAGCCCACTGAGGACACGTGGACCGCGGGCGCCCCGGTGAAGGCCGCAGACTCCGAGCGTCCGGAACTCGCGGGCTCCGCAGGAGGGTCGGGGCCCCGGGAACCGCCGAGGATCACCGAGGCGGCGGCCCGGGAGCGGCGGAGGGAGCAGGAGGAAAAGGAGGACACGGAGACTCAGGCTGTGGCAACGTCCCCGGACGGCCGATACCTCAAGTTTGACATCGAGATTGGACGTGGCTCGTTCAAGACGGTGTATCGAGGGCTGGACACCGACACCACGGTGGAGGTGGCCTGGTGTGAGCTGCAGGTGCGGCTGGGAGCCCCCTCGGTGACGCCACGGGATGGGAGGACCCTTTGGAGGTCTTGGGATGGGAGACCCAGGGGACAGCAGCAAGAGGGATGTATTTTTCCAGTCAAATATCCAGACACTCTTGTCCCCCTTGTTCTGATGATCCATGGACCTGGCTGATTCCGGGCTGCAGAAGGAGAAACTGAGGCAGGTGGTGTATGGTGGCTCCCCTATGGATTTAGACATTCTCACTTTACGGGCTCTGTACTCAACCCTGAGAGGTGGGAATTAGGATGGGAAATCGGGTAGGGAGCCAGTTCAGACCTGAGAGGTGGTTGGCCTCACCACTTTCCTGCAGTGGTTACCTACTATCTCTTCCCTTCCTCTCCCTTCCCCCTAAGTCCTGAGACCCTCAGTGTGACCCTGGTCCCCCTGCTCCCTCACCCTGGCTCTTTGCAGATTAGGAGGCTGGAATGATGGAGGCCAGCAGCTGAGGCAGGGTCCTCTCCACTTCCAGATGATTTAGGGCTATTGTGGCAGGATGGGGCCCTCCCACGCCCCTTCTGAAGCAGTCAGACTTCTGGACTTCTCCACAGCTGGGGGAGGGGAGACAGGGAGCTCCAGCCCTGGCCTGAGTCCAGTCCTGCCCCTCATCCCGCTGCCTACCTGAGCTCTCCTTTCTCAGATCTAAAGGTGCTGAACCCCATAGACTTTAGGGGTATGCTGGTTTGAAGGACCTTCTTCCCATAGGGGAAGAACCCAGTTAAGTCTGAGCTAGCAGCTTTGGATTCAGACTGGGGGGACAGGGCCTGGGGGAAGGGTCCTCCCCTCCAGCCCTGGCACTGGGCTTGCCCCTTGCGCCTGCCAGTGCCGCGCCCCAGGCTCTAAGCCAGGCAAGGCAAGGCGGCCAAACTGGGGTGGGGGGGTGGTGGAGGAGGGAGATGGGGGAGGCGAGACAGCCATGGGGCAGGGGGCAGTCTCCTGGCACCTGGTCCTGGATCCTTTGTCTCTTACTCTGTACCTCCCTCTGCAGCCCTCCTGCCTCCTGCCTGGATCTAGCAGTTCCCAGTTTCTGAGGCCAATCCCCTTGCCGGCCCCAATTCTCTGCCTGCCGTCCGCCTGCTGCCCGCCTGCTGCCTGCCCGCTGCCAGCCCCTGGGCGTCCCCTCCCACCCTACGGCCGGCCTGGGCGGCTACAAAGGCGCTATTGACTTCAGGGCTCCTGGACAGGGCTGCATAAAAGCGCTTGTGTCCAGGCGGGGGTCCAAGGGGCGGCCCCAGGCCCATGGTGGGTGTGTCCTTGGAGCAGCCCAGGGGGGCACACTGGGAATTAGGGATCTACAGTCAGTGGACAAATGATCCCACCCACCCAGCCCCATCCGTTGGCTCCTACCCTCACTTCTCCCTCAGCCCTGCTCCATGTGCTCCCATCCCCCCTCTCCGTGGGGGTCCTGGGCCTGATGTGACTGTGACCCCCACCCCCTACCCCACAGACTCGGAAACTGTCTCGAGTGGAGCGGCAGCGATTCTCGGAGGAGGTGGAGATGCTCAAGGGGCTGCAGCACCCCAACATCGTCCGCTTCTACGACTCGTGGAAGTCGGTGCTGAGGGGCCAGGTTTGCATCGTGCTGGTCACCGAACTCATGACCTCGGGCACGCTCAAGACGTGAGCTCTGCGCCTGGTGGCGGGAGTTGGTGGGAGGACTGGTGGTGGGAGGTCTCCACTGCTTCTGGAGGAGCCCAGCCTCCTCAAACGCTACACGCAGGTCCCAAACCAGGCTCCCTATCTCTCATCCTCCTCTCTTGAGCGTCTGGAGGCCTCAGCTGCCCCCTAAGGAGTCTTCCCCCACGCTGCCTCTCTCCTCTGCAAGCTATCCTATCTTCCTGCAGCCTGCAGAGATCTGGCACTGTCACTTCTCTCCTTAAAACCCTTTCGGGTTTTCCCACTGCCCTCAGGATAAAGTCCACACTCTCTAAGGACTGCTCACAAAGTCCTTATAGGATCCAGCCTGCGTTCCAGAGAAACCAAATTCCCAGCAGCTCCTCGCACCCTGGCCCATGCTGTCTCCGTGCCTTTGAGCACGGGGTGTCTCTTCTACCTGGAAAGTCTTCATCCCTTCCCATTTTCACCCTTGAACGCCTATTTATCCTTCAAGACTCAACATAAAAGTTATTTCCTCTCTGGAGCCCTCCCCCACGCCCGGGGCGGTTAGTTATCCCTTCTGGCACTTCCACAGCACCTTGGGGTCGGCCCTGTCTGTGCATTTACCGCCCGACCCCCGTTTTGTAACCTCCTGTCTACCTACCACACTCCCGACTGCGTTTCTGCTTGAGGACTGGCGCGGATCTAGGCTAGGAGAGGCTGGCAAAAGATGCGAAGGCGGGGGAGTGGGTGGGGCTACGGGGAACTTCCCAGTGGTGGTCTCCCTCCCCAGCCTATACGTCCCCCACCAAGACCGTGGCTATGCGCCCTCCCCCAGATACCTGAGGCGGTTCCGCGAGATGAAGCCGCGAGTCCTTCAGCGCTGGAGCCGCCAAATACTTCGGGGGCTCCATTTCCTACACTCCCGGGTACCCCCCATCCTGCACCGGGATCTCAAGTGTGACAACGTCTTTATCACGGGCCCTACAGGCTCCGTTAAGATTGGGGACCTGGGCCTGGCCACGCTCAAACGCGCCTCCTTCGCCAAGAGCGTCATCGGTGCGTCCCTCCCGGGGGTCCTTGCCATTCTTGCCCTCCCCCATGTCAGGAGAGAGCCTGGGGACCCCCTCCCCCTAGCAGTGTCTTTCGGGATCCACGGAGGTAGAAGACCACAGGGAAGATGGGGAGACCTATGGCATTCCCTCTTCCCCACACCCCTCCCCCAATCCCCCACCCTCACACACACAGGACGGGGAGGGTCGGTCACTTGCACTCCAGAGCTGCCTAGCCTCTTGTACGCTCGAGGGGAGGGACGAAGCCATAAAGGAGGCACTGCAGCCTGACACCTGCTGTGGATCCTACAGGGACCCCGGAGTTCATGGCCCCGGAGATGTACGAGGAAAAATACGATGAGGCCGTGGACGTGTACGCGTTTGGCATGTGCATGCTGGAGATGGCTACCTCGGAGTACCCTTACTCTGAGTGCCAGAATGCCGCGCAAATCTACCGCAAGGTCACTTCGGTGAGAGGGGGCAGGGAGGAGAGGGAATTACAGGTCCCCTTTACACTTTTCCTGCTCCAGCCACCCCGCGGTCAGTGCCCTTTCCCTTAATGAAAACAGGCTGGGCATAAAGACGCCCTGGTGAACACTGAAGGATATTGGATGCACCCAAAGCCCCTCCAATACAAGCTATTTAGAATAATGTCGTGTGTAGCGCTCCCTAGAGCTTACAAACGATTTCACATCCAATCGATGTGAAATCCTTCCTGCTGCCCCGCGGGGTGAGCAGGGCAAATGTTCTGCCCTGCGTTTTACAAATGAGGACACTGGCTCAGCGAGAGACTTGTTCAAGGTCACACTGTCGATACGTGGGGGGACTGGGATTTGAAATCACATCTTCTAGTAGCAGTCGCGGTGCTTTTGCGTCTGCACGCCCTGCTGCCTCGGGCAGGGGCGGGTGTGTCAAGCAGAGAGCTGGGCGCAGAGGGCGGGAGGCCTCATGCAACCCTATTCCTCAGGGCACAAAGCCGAACAGCTTCTACAAGGTGAAGATGCCCGAGGTGAAGGAGATTATTGAAGGCTGCATCCGCACGGATAAGAACGAGAGGTGGGTGGAAGGGGCAGGATGGGGGTGGGGGCGGGCGGCGGTGGGGCTCGGCTCACGGTGGCGCCGCCCTCAGGTTCACCATCCAGGACCTTCTGGCTCACGCCTTCTTCCGCGAGGAGCGCGGCGTCCACGTGGAGCTGGCGGAGGAGGACGACGGAGAGAAGCCAGACCTCAAGCTCTGGCTGCGCATGGAGGACGCGCGGAGAGGGGGGCGCCGCCGGGACAACCAGGCCATTGAGTTCTTGTTCCAGCTGGGTCGGGACGCAGCCGAGGAGGTGGCGCAGGAGATGGTGAGCGGAGGACAGACTGCCTGCCCTGCGGCTGGGCATGTGAGGGGCGTTTGGACGTCGACTGGAGGGGCCAGTGCCTCGCTGGAGGGGTGCCTGGGTGGTGGGAGGGGGGCTCAAGCCAGCCCTCTCGGCATCTCCCGCAAGGGTCACCCTGCAGCTCCGGCCTTAACGCACCCCACTCGCATGCACACCTAGTGTTCTCCACAAGTTGGAGATTTCCTTTTCCAGCCTTGGGTCCTTCCACCTCCCTGTTTTACTTCCTACTGATCCGGGTTTCCTGAAATGCCCTTCTCTCCAGCTTATCTTTTTTTCCCTTTTTCATCCCCCATCCCCCCCATGTCTTTTTCTCGATCTTCCTTCATGCCCAGAACCATCCATTTCAGAAAGCCTGTCCTGTCTAGAGTCAAAATTAATGCTTTTTTCCCACTTCAGCAGGTCCTCCATTACTGGAGGGGCCCCCATTGGTCTTGTTTTATGCCAGGATACATTCCTGTCTTTCTCTTACACTAGACTATAAAGTCTTGGGGACAGGGACTGTGTGTATTGGTTTTTCTATCCCTGAGGGTGCTTAGCACGTGGTGGGAGCTTGCTAATCACCCACATCTGTACACAGCCTAGAGCCCTTTCCCATGCATTTGATGGTTGTTACCAACCCTGCATGGAGTGACATTATCCCGATTTATTGATGAAATAAAAGCTCAGAGAGGTTGAATATCTTGTACAAGGTCCCAAGCAAGTTAAGGGCAGAACTGGCCCAGGTTGTTCAGATTTTAGGTCAGATCACCCTGCCCCACCGCCTTTACATGCCCAGCAAAGCTTGTTATTGAAATGAATAAGGACATGATGAACAGAAGCTGGTGGACCAGGAGAGGCATATGTGGGAGACAGAGATGTGGCGCTGGTCTTGGAAGGCCTGAGGGGGGAAGGGAAAGAGTATGAAATTCTTGATAGAAAAATGCAGTTGAGGGCTTCCCTGGTGGCGCAGTGGTTGAGAGTCCGCCTGCCGATGCAGGGGACACGGGTTCGTGCCCCGGTCCGGGAAGATCCCACATGCTGCAGAGCGGCTGGGCCCGTGAGCCATGGCCGCTGAGCCTGCGCGTCCGGAGCCTGTGCTCCGCAGCGGGAGAGGCCACAACAGTGAGAGGCCCGCGTACCACAAAAAAAAAAAAAAAAAAAAAAAAAAAAGTGCAGTTGAAAGGGTGGGAAGCATCTCTTGGTGGGTCTGGGTCAGGAACCTGAGAATGTGTTTGAAATATGGCATAGGAGCGGGTCTCCGAAGCATAGCTCAAAGCTGACCTGGGATCGGATCCTGATCCATTACATACAGAGGTTCTTGATCTTGACACTACTGACATCTTTGTTTGGGAGACTGTACTGTGTGCATTGTAGGATATTGAGAAGAATCCCTAACATCTACTCAGTAGATGCCAGTGGTACCTACCCCTAAGTGTGACAACTAACAATGTCTCCGGATATTGCCAAGTGTCTCCCAGCCCCCAAGAGCAATTGACTTACTGTATAACCATGAACTGGTTCCTTAGTTTACTTATTTCTAAAATGGGGCTGATAAGACCTACCTCAGAAGGTTGCTGGAAGGATTTAATGTTGATAATGTGAAGAGCTGCCAGTTAATGGACACAGTGGATAATCAATAAATGTTGGTTCCCTTTCTCCCATGTCCTGGAGGCCTCAAGAAGGTGTCATGATGGGTCCTTGCTGGGGGAGGGGGAATCTCGTCTCAAACTGTGTTCCTCACCCTCCCAACTCCAGGTGGCCCTGGGTTTAGTGTGCGAAGCCGATTACCAGCCGGTGGCCCGTGCAGTGCGTGAACGGGTTGCTGCCATCCAGCGAAAGCGTGAGAAGCTGCGCAAAGCTAAGGAGTTGGCGGCCTTCCCCCCAGCGCCAGGGCCCCTACCAGCAGCTGTCCCCATGACTCCAGCCCCCTCCAGTGTCTTCCCCCCTGAACCCGAGGAGCCAGAGGCAGACCAGCACCAGCCCTTCCTCTTCCGCCATGCCAGCTACTCATCCACCACCTGTAAGTCACCTCTGACCTTGGGACCCAGGTCCCAGAACCCTCGGCCTCTGCCCCCTACCCAGAAGTTCAAGCCAACAGCATTGTCACTTACCCAGCCTTCCACATCTAGCCATAGCTCCTTCTGGGAAAGAACTGTGCCACAGCTCCAGGCCCCTCCTTGCTCAGGCAGCCTCCCTCCTTGGCCACCACTCCCCTTTATTTCCACTTTTTGATCCCCTCCCTCCCCACCAGCGGATTGCGAGACTGATGGCTACCTCAGCTCCTCCGGCTTCCTGGATGCCTCAGACCCTGCCCTTCAGCCCCCTAGGGGCGTGCCATCCTGCCCCGCTGAGTCCCATCTCTGCCTGCCCTCGGTGAGAGGGGGTCACATGGGGGGCTCCCAGCCATTCCAATCCTATGACCTATCTCCCATACTGTAAAACCCAAACCCCTGACATGGCCCCATGTCCTTGGAAATCCACCCCTCTTGTCCTCTTCCTAATTCCCTCTGCCAAGTACCCCAGCACCCTTGACACCATCTCCCTGGAGCCCAACAGTTATCCTCCCCCGACCTCATGAACCCATATCCTATTTCAGGCTTTTGCCCTATCCATTCCACGTTCTGGCCCTGGCAATGACTTTTCCCCTGGCGACAGGTAAGTTCTGGTCTGAGTTGGGGTGTTAGGGTGAAATATATGGAGCTCTGGGCTCCCAGTGTCCACTCTGACACTCCTGTCTTCTCTTCCTTTTTTTTCCAGCTATGCCTCAGATGCAGCATCAGGCCTTAGTGACATGGGAGAAGGGATGGAACAGATGAGGAGACCCCCAGGGAAAAACCTCCGGCGCAGACCCCGATCCCGGCTTCGGGTCACAAGTGTAAGGAAGGGGCACAGGTGTTGGGGAATAAGCTACAGGGCCTGGAGGGAACTGTCCGAGGGATGGGGGAGGTTAGCCAGGAAGGGGGAGAAGCCGTGTGCTACTGGTACCCAAGAGTCAGCCAGACATGTTTTTAATACAAGACTACGCTGGCAGAATCTGCCTCTCTCCAGTTCCAGTCTGGCCACCGTCATTTGATTGGAGTGGGGCGGGCACACGTGATGAAGACAGAGAGCTTGACCTCCTCCCTCTGCTGACTTTTGACTCTGAAGGTCTCAGACCAGAATGACAGAGTGGTTGAGTGCCAGCTACAGACGCACAACAGCAAGATGGTGACCTTCCGATTTGATCTGGACGGGGACAGCCCGGAAGAGATTGCAGCTGCCATGGTGAGGGGGAGAGAGATGAAGACAGAGTCTTTGGATCTGGGACAAGAGTCTCCTTCCTGATGTCCCCTGTTGCTGAACTCCCCACCCCCACCCCATCCAACAGCAAAAGGGTTTTAAAGCTCGTTGGCCCTCAGCACAGTGACACTGAAGATATCTCTGCCCTTGTTTTGGGGGAGGTTTCTGTTTATCCAGTGAGGTTTGGATCCTCAGCTGGAGCAATTTGAGAGTAACATAGGGTATACATAAGTGCAGTGAAGTGCGTGCTAGACACGTGATACTGTGGCTGTAAGTAAAGGATGGGTTGGGGGCAGCAGGGGAAGAGGAAGGACTTATGTGAGGTCTTGACAGATGGGTCAGAATGGCAGTGAAGAGTGGAAAGGGCATGTCCAGTGGAGGTATGGCAAAGGAAAGGCATGGATATACGGAGTGCCTTGAAATATGGGGCTAGGAGGGCTTCATGAGGAGACTTTGTCATTGGAAGGTCCTACTGTATAGCACAGAGAACTATATTCAATGTCCTGTAATAAACCATAATGGAAAAGAATATGAAAAAAAAAGAATGTGTATATATGTATAACTGAATCACTTTGCTGTACAGCAAAAATTAACACAACATTGTAAACCAACTATACTTCAATTTTTAAAAAATCCAAAAAGAAAAGCGTTCCTGTAGGAGAGTTGTGGAAGTGAGGTTGAGTCCAGATCACAGACAGTCTTAAGAGTTAGAGTGTAACATGGTGAGAGTAGGTTTTAAGAAGACTGTTCTGCTGTGGGATGTGGGAGAGGGTTGGGGGTAGGGAATCCAGTTGGCAGGTGGATACAAGAAGCCGGATGTGGTCCAAGGAGAGAATGGATTATGGGGGAGGAGGAAGAAAAGGGGTGAATCTGAGGGTATTTTGGGAAAATAAATTACTCTGTAATCCAGTAATCTATTGACATGGTACAGTGTACATAGTAGATGGTCAATAAATATTTGCTGAGTTGATATGAGAGGGAGTTAGGGAGAGGGGATATCAAGGGCGAGTTGTAGCTCAGAGGAACTAATGGCAATAGGCCATCAAAGGAGAGAGGAAGTTAGAAAATGAAAGTGGCTTGTTTTTTTTTTTAGGGATCATCATGAGCTTGAATGACAGAGACAGGCAAGATAAGATCCTCTATAGGAGAGAATACGGGGCTGGAGAGAGCGGTGGATCTGGGGCTCTCAGCAGAGTTGAGTGTGAGACAAGGAGGGCCTGCAAAGCCTGAGGCGTAGAGGTTTGTCTTAGTGGATACCTCCAGTTGTGGAATGGGGGGGTGGGGATAGGTCATCGAAGGACAGAGATGGAGCCTGAGAGGTAGGAGGAGCTCCAGAAGATGTTACTAAAAACTGAGTAAGGAGATTGTTTCAAGGAGGCATAGGGTGAAGCCTGAGGCAAGACCACACTGGCTTTTGTCAGGAGGAGGTCTTTGTGGGAGACCGGTTTCAGTGGAGTGGGGGCAGTGGATGCCAGCCTCTGGGATGAAAGAGGGAAGGGAATGGAAGAAACGTCAGACTTCAGGAACTCTCTCTAAAGCTTCTCCTCCATCATGTCATTCAGCTTGTGTCGGGGACAGAGACAAACTATCACCTGGCGTGCAGGCTTCTCAACTTCTGTCAAGCCACTCAACCCTTCAAGAATCTTTCCTCCAGCCACACTGGTTTCTGAATGGTCCTCTGAAGAGGCTTGGGTGCCTTTCAGCTTCTGGCTCCATCTCCTCGGGGGTCTCGCCCTGGGAGCTTTCTCTACTGGGCTTTCAAGCCCCACTCAGATCCCACACAGCCAAAGGGACCCTGTCCCTGAACCCAGGGTCCATTGCCCTCTTTTCTCTCCTTCCCAGCCCACCCTCCACTCCTCTGCTGCAGAATTCTCCTGAGACTTAGATCTCCTCTTGTTGCTTTTTTGCCCCCCGAATCTGTAGAGGCTACCTGTGGTTACAGAGTAACGTCCAAGCTCTGGAGCACAGCCTTTAAAATTCACAGCGCTCTCAGCTATACTCCAGTCTTCGCTATTTTGTGAATGTGCTGGGCCCTTTTTGAATGTGCTGTGAAGGTGCTGTGCCCTCTCCTGCCTCAGAACAGCATGGAACAGAGGAAAGGGTGGACTTTCACATAAGACCTGAGTTCAAACTTCAGCTCTGTTAGCTACTAATTTGGCAAACTTGGGCAAGTTTCTTAACCTCTCTGAACTTCATCAGTAAAACGCAGGGGATAATACTTATTTTGCAAAGATGTTCTGATGTAATATATAATCTATGAGAAGTGATACAGCATGTACAAGAGGTGAAATGCTGATAAAAGTATGGGAAGTGTCCACACATGGTAGGTCCTCAATAAAGGGTTGCTTTTCTTACTCATCCTTCAAGCCTCAGCTGTGGAGCCATCCCAGCTTCCCCCTATCCCCTGAGGTGGTATGAACTGCTTTCTTCTTAGAATGGATTTTTTAAAATTGTGTTAAAAAACACATAACATAAAATGTACCATCTTAACCGTTTTCAAGTATACAGTTCAGTAGTGTTAAGTATATTCACACTGTTGGGCAACAGATCTCTGGAACCTTTTTATCTTGCAAATCTGAATCTCTGCCCATGAAACAGCAGCTTTCCCTTTCCCCTTCCAGGAATAGCATTTTTATCTCTATGCCAATCAAAAACGCCTTACCTGCCATGGGCTGACTTGCAGTCTATTGAGTTACGTATGTGTGTGTGTCTTCCTCTAGATTTTGGGCTGCTTCAGGACCAGGACCTTGTTTCATACTTGCCTGTTCCCTCAAAGAACCTAGCAAATGCTTGGCACATAGTATATGCTCAGTAAGCATTTGCGGACTTGAATGTTACATTTACCATTTATTGCCTTATTGTTACTTAACTTTGTGGGGCTGTGTGTGTATGTGGATCTGTGGGGGCATACTTTATAAGCCCTATGAGAGGAGGAATTGTGTCCAAAAGCCTGTGAGGCAACAGTGTAAAGAACTCAGACTTTGGCTTTAGACAGGTCTGGGTGCAAATCCCCTGATCTTGGGCAGACTGAACTTCACCTCGTTGAGCATTGGTTAGCATAGCTCTAAAGTGGCGGTGTTAATGTAGACCCCAGAAAGCTGTCGTTGGTGTTAAATGTGATAAGATATGTAAAGATCTGGTATATACATGCATGCTGTGAATGTTACCTGCTTTTCTCTAAGCTGTATTTCTCCTTATGCCACACAGTGCCTGGCACACAATGGATGCTTACTAAATACTCATTTTAGGTTGGTGGTGAGCACAAGCGTGGGGTGAAGGGTTGGTTTTTAAAGACTGGGGCCGGGAGAGAGGGATGAGTGGGATAACCGAGCCCTCCTTCCCCTTCCTACTGACTCTCGCCAGGTGTATAACGAGTTCATTCTGCCCTCGGAGCGAGCTGGATTCCTGAACCGGATTCGGGAGATTATCCAGCGAGTGGAGACCCTGTTGAAGAGAGATACTGGCCCTGTGGAGGCTGCTGAAGACCCCCTGGGCCCCCAGGTCAGACCCCTCTGGGCACCTCCAGGGGGAAGGGACTCTGCTCCAGGTTTCATTACTCTCTGCCCTTACCAGTCCCCTTGGATCTAACTTGTCTTCATCTCTGGGACCCCAAAACAATAGCTCTTCCCCCATTTGAAATCTGATGAAAGCCACAGACTCTTGTTCTAGAAAAATGTGTTCAATGCATACTTTTTTTTTTTTTTTTTTTTTTTTTTGCGGTACACAGGCCTCTCACTGTTGTGGCCTCTTCCGCTGCAGAGCACAGGCTCCGGACGCGCAGGCTCAGCGGCCATGGCTCACGGGCCTAGCCGCTCCGCGGCATGTGGGATCTTCCCGGACCGGTGCACGAACCCGTGTCCCCTGCATCGGCAGGCGGACTCTCAACCACTGCGCCACCAGGGAAGCCCCAGTGCATCCTTTTAACTCATTATTTTGAAACAATTTCAGACTTACAGAGGGGACTTCCCTGGTGGTCCAGTGGTTAGGACTCCATACCTCCAATGCAGGGGGCGCGGGTTTGATCCCTGGTTGGGGAACTAAGATTCCCACATGCCTTGCGCTGCGGCCAAAAATAAATAAATAAAATTTCAGACTTACAGAGAAGTTGCAAAAATTGAACAAAGAATTCTTAGATACTCTGCCTAGATTTGCCAGTTGTGTTTTGCCACATGAGCTTTACCATTCTCTCTTCCTCTCTCCCCTATCTGTGTGTGTGCATGCATTTTTGGGGGAACCATTTAAGTAAGTTGCAGACATCATGCCCCTTTACCACTACATATTTCTCAAATACAGTTTTTTTAAAATATTTATTTATTTGGCTGCACCAGTCTTAGTTGTGGCACACGGGATCTTCGTTGTAGCATGCAGGATCTTTAGTTGCGGCATGCGGGATCCTAGTTGCGGCATGCGGGATCTAGTTCCCTGACCAGGGATCAAACCCGGGCCCCCTTCATTGGGAGCGTGGAATCTTAACCACTGGACCACCAGGGAAGTCCCTCAAATACACTTTTGAACCCCTTGAAACTCATCTGTGGACTCCTAGAGGTTCATGAGTCCTAAGACTCAGCTCTTCCCACTGTGACATTTCTCGCTCTCAGGAGGAGCCAGCACCATTGCCTGCCCTCCCAGGATACACCCCAGACCCATCCAGTGGTATGTACTACATTCTGTCCCTACTCATCCCAACCCCTGGGGTTGCTCCTGGGAAGGGCATAGGGAATGGAGGATGGGAATCTCAACATCCGCTCCCTGCCCAGCAGAGTTCCAGAGCAGCACCCTAGAGCAGAGGAGCTGGGCAGCCTTCTCCACCTCCCCATCCTCTCCTGGAACCCCCTCGTCTCCTGGAAACCCCTTTTCTCCTGGATCCCCTGCTTTCCCAAGTCCCATCTTCCCCATCACTTCTCCCCCATGTCACCCCAGCTCCTCCTCATTCTCTCCAGTTTCTCCCCAGGTCTCCTCAAATCTCTCTCCACACCCCCCCAGCTCCCCACTTCCATTCTCCTCCAGTGCATCCCAGTTTCCAGTCCCATCTGCTCAGTTTCCACTGAATTCTCTCCTCCCCAGCTGTTCCCAGGTTACTCTTGCTCCTCCCTCCTTTCCGCCCTGTCCCTCTGCTTCTCCCGTCCCCTCCACCACAGCAGCCCCTTTGCTCTCTCTGGCTAGTGCGTTCTCACTGGCTGTGATGACTGTGGCTCAGTCCCTGCTGTCCCCCTGCCCTGGGCTCCTTTCCCAGCCCCCGCCAGCTCCTCCTGGTCCCCTGCCCAGCCTGCCCCCTCCAGCTCCCCTTGCTCCCTGTGGCCAGGAGAGGCCTTCACCTCTGACATCTGAGATGGAGAGTGAGGTGAGTAGGAACCAAGAGGGACGATTGCGGGGTGTGTGTGTGGGGTCCATTCTGGATCATTTCTCTACTCATGGATCCACACTTTTTAGGCCTCTCCAAATCTTGGTTGGCCACTCCTGGGTGAAGCCAGACTGGCTCCCATCTCTGAAGGTGAGGCCTCTGACCACTGACCTTCCCCTGCCCGTTATCCTCACTTTTTTTTTTTAATAAATAAATAAATTTATTTATTTATTTATGGCTGCGTTGGGCCTTCGTTGCTGCGCACAGGCTTTTCTCTAGCTGCGTCGAGCGGGGGCTACTCTAAGTTATGGCGCACGGGCTTATTGCGGTGGCTTCCCTTGTTGCGGAGCACGGGCTCTAGGCGCGCGGGCTTCAGTAGTTGTGGCGCGCAGGCTCGGCAGTTGTGGCTCGTGGGCTCCAGAACGCAGGCTCAGTAGTTGTGGTGCACGGGCTCAGTTGCTCCGTGGCACGTGGGATCTTCCCGGACCAGGACTTGAACCCGTGTCCCCTGCATTGGCAGGCGGCAGATTCTTAACCACTGTGCCACCAGGGAAGTCCCTCAGTCACTTTATATCCTGCCACTGATGTCTCTTCCTTCTTCCATGACTCCTTCCTCGTCTCACTACAGAGGGAAAGCCCCAGCTTGTTGGGCGCTTCCAAGTGACTTCATCCAAGGAACCAGCTGAGCCTCTTCCCCTGCCACCGACATCCCCTACTCTCTCTGGCTCCCTGAAGCCTCCAACCCCTCAGCTGACCTCGGAGAGCTCAGACACGGAGGATAGTGCTGGAGGCGGGCCAGAGGCCAGGGAGGCTCTGGCTGAAAGTGACCGTGCAGCCGAGGGCCTGGGGGCTGGAGCCGAAGAGGAAGGGGACGATGGGAAGGAACCCCGAGTGGGGGGCAGCCCTCCACCCCTGAGCCATCCCAGCCCAGTGTGGATGAACTACTCCTACAGCAGCCTGTATCTGAGCAGTGAGGAGTCAGAGAGCAGTGGGGAGGATGAGGAATTCTGGGCTGAGCTGCGGAGTCTTCGGCAGAAGTGAGTCTGGGGAGGATGGAGGTCAAGAGGTGGACTTGGGAGAGCAAAGTGTTCGGCTGGCCCTCTCACGCTCCTGATGTGTCTTCAGGCACCTGTCAGAGGTGGAGGCACTACAGACACTACAGAAGCAGGAAATTGAGGACTTGTACAGCAGGCTCGGGAAGCAGCCCCCGCCGGGGATTGTGGCCCCTGCCGCTATGCTGTCTAGCCGCCAGCGCCGCCTCTCCAAGGGCAGCTTCCCCACCTCCCGGCGCAATAGCCTGCAGCGCTCTGAGCCCCTGGGCCCTGGTGAGACAGCAGTTGCCCCACTCCCATCTTTCTGAAGACCTGTCCCTAGTGATCTTTCTTTCAGGCCCTGGGGGTCTGCCCCTTAGTCTGGGGGGGACTAGCCCCCTCTCCCCATGGCCCCTTCCCTCACTCAGTGCTCTCCCTCCCCATCCTGCACCCAGGCATCATGCGAAGGAACTCCCTGAGTGGCAGCAGCACCGGCTCCCAGGAGCAGCGGGCGAGCAAGGGGGTGACATTCGCCAGGGATGTTGGCAGGATGGTGAGGGCGGGCCCAAGGGAGGGAGAGCCCAGGGAATGATAACTGGCTGCAGCTTCACCCTCCTCCCACCCTGGAGGTTTCTTCAGTTCTTTTTCTTTTCCCTCCAGTGAATTCCGAACAGAAGCCATGTGTCTCATCCACACCAGGGCCCACCGTGGAGCTTGCGCTCTCAGAATCTGCTGACCAGCACTACTCTGCAAGGAAGACCTCAACCCTGAGGGAGTAGGAGGCCCCAGGGGCCTGGAGAGTGCCGTTCCATTATAGGGAAGAGCCAAACACGTGGGAACTGTTTGCTGTGTGTAGAAGGCATAAATTCTGCAGCCTACCATCCTCATCCCTGCCACCTCTCCAGCCAAGAGTGAACCACTAAGCAGTCCCACCCGAGCCCAGATGCTTCTACAAGGCACACTCCCAGCTGGGCAGGAGGAGGGGGTGTTCTCACACCAGAATTAGTAGCAGCCAATAAAAATGCTGGAACCTAGAACCTGGTGAATTTGTATGTCGGGCCTTAGGAACTGGGGACAAAGCTTTACAGGGTAAGGCAGGGGAGGATTTACAAGGAATTCCCGTTTCACAACGGGAGGCAGGGGTGGAGCCCAGCCTTATGGCTTCCTGCCAGCAGTTCATGAGGAAACTGCAAGGTCAGTAATCCACCTGACCAAGCTAAGAGTCCACCCAGACCCCACCTTAGGCCTACACAAGCAGACCCCAGTGGAAGTTAAAAGAATGAAAGCTGCTTGTCCCTCATCCTTCATCTCTCTCTCTCTCTCTATGGGAAAAGGCAGTAAAGTTGGAGTAGTGTGTTCCTCGGGGTAGAGGACAGAAGAGTGAGTGACCTTCCTTCCCCCCAAGACCTGGTTCAGTCTCAAACAGCCCAGTGACCCACCACGATCTCTCCCTTAAATCAGGTGGAAAGATCTCATGGAAAAAGCAATTCTAGTTAAACATTTACGGCTCCCTGGGGCCATGCCACAGCTGCAGCTACTGCCTGTGGAGCGTTCCAGCATGAAGTGTCAGCCCCAACACACTCATTGGACTCCGAGAGAGATGACTCAGTTTATTGTTCTCAACCTGACCCCATTTTTCCCACTTTAGGCTCCAACACTGCACAGAGCTGCCACCCTCACCCCCATTAAGAGCCCACCTCTCGTCCTCCACCCTCCCAGCCAGACCCTGAAGGGGATAAACCACAAAGTCAGAAAGCTTGGGAAAAGCCAAGGTCAGACACCTCAAACAAGGAAACAAACTAGGAAAAGGAGTCAGTGGCCACACACAGTGAGTGCAAGGTGGGCATGTTCCCTTGACAATGGCCAAATGCACAAACCCGTGGTTACTTGGGCTCTGTCATCGTCCAAAGTTAGTAAGAAGGAAAGCAATGCTGTGAGCAGGCTTCCATTTCTACAGGGTCGTGGGGCATCAGCCATCATGTGAAGGGACTCCAGCAGGTTGGAGATGCAGGATGCCCGTCTGGATCAGTGTCCTGATGCCCTTTCCTGAGCTCGGGCTCGAGCAGCTTTGGCGTCATCTTCTAGCTCATCCAGGAAACGCTCCTGGGACACCGAGTATAAGGTGTAACCATCTGGGGAGGTGGGTTCAGGAAACCACGTGGAAAATGCACATTCCCTTTTCCCAGACTTGCTCAACCACCCTTGTTGATCTCTCATCCTCCCAAATCAGTGATTCGATCTTCTGCCCTCTGCTCTTCTGAGCCCTGACCCTGATTCCGTTATCATTAATAAATTATATTAAAAGAGCACCTTTAAAATGACAAAGTAAGGTACACTTAAACAGCTTGGCTCAGCGTTACAAGTAGCCAAGACTTTCACAGCTCGGGCTCTTTCTGCCACCCCCACATTGCCCTCCTACACGCCTCTGCTGCCTTTCTCCTGCCCCCAAATGCGGTCTTCCTGAGTCTACAGTCCAGACGGATACAAATTGCTAACACCAGGGCCCCAATGCTCAGGCCGGTCACGATGTTCCGGGTCCGCCGCTGTGGCAGCATCTTCTGCCACTGGGCGAGCTGCACCTGCCGCATGAATTGTAGTTGCGCAGGAGTCAGTTTGTCCCGCGTCGGGTCGATGCGCTGAGCCAGGGGGCCCTTTCCACTCTTATCATCCAGAGGGTCTCCACCTCCCGGCGCCGCCATGTTGCCGCTCCGCCCTCCGCAGTTCCCGGGGCGCGGGACTTGCTGGGAATAGCAGTCCATGGCCGCCGCAGGGAACGCTGGGAGATGTAGTCCGCATTTCCTTTCACAAAGAGTGCGGCTCCCGGCCCAAGGGAAAGGGCGGGGCAGGCGAGAAGAGGCCGTGCTTTCCGATTGGCTGAAGGGTCCGCGTCCGTTGGGGCTGGAAAAGGCTGTGAAAGGCTCGAGGCTGTGCTGGGAAATGAGTTTTCCTCAGACTTGAGGCCAGGAAGACAAGCACACGGAAGGGGACGAAGAATCCAGGGTGTGGCAGAAGACTCTGAAGGGAAGCTAAGGGGGACGGATCCAGTGAGACGTCCGGGGCAACAAACAAGGTTCTGAAAATGGACCGACCTGTGAGGCCAAGATTGGCCTCTCTCAGTGACTTTCAGTTTGGAGCTGTTGCCACAGAGACGATCGAAGACGCTCTGCTCCACTTGGCCCAGCAGAATGAGCAAGCCGTGCAGGAGGCTGCGGGCCGGATGGGCAGCTTCAGGGAGACCCGGATCGTGGGTGGGGATGCAGGCCGGGGAGCTGGGCTTATGGGAGGCTGGGGCACCGCTCTTTCAGGCACCGACCTTGAGATTCAGTGTCCCTTATTCATTCAAATAAGTTTCGTTAGTACCTACTCTTTGCCAGGCGCTGGGGGTACAGTGATGAGCAAGACTCACCAGCACCCTACCCTAGATTTCAACACGTATAGAGCACTTATTCTCCCTGCTCCCTGGGTTAGAAAGATGAACGAGAGATCTAGTCCCCGCTTCCAAACCATGTATATCATCTTTGGAGGATATTAGGACAAATCTGCAAATGACGAGGTACAAGTATGGTTAGATAAGTGACATACCAGGTAAAACAAGCTTTTATGGGGATTGAAAGGAGAGATGGAGTGAGGTGGGGGTAGGATGAATTAAGGAGTCCTCCAGGCATCGTGGCATTTGAGGTAGACCCTGAAGGAAGGATAACATTTTGGCTGGTGAAGGTGGTGGATATGGACCGTCTTCCTCCCATCCTTCCTTCTTTCCTTCCTTTTTACCGTATCTCTTTCTCTTTTTTTTTTTTTTTGGCCTTGCCAGGCGGCTTGTGGGAGCTGCCCACCCAGGGACTGAACCCAGGCCTCCGCAGTGAAAGCGCCGAATCCTAACCACTAGACCACCAGGGAACTCCCGGGACCATTGTTCTACTGAAAGGGGATAACATGAGTCAAGCTATGGAAATAGGGACATTTTGGGTGAATGTGGGTACCGTGTCATCCAGGTTGGCCAGAGCCTGTGGAAGAGTAGTTGAAATCCAGACCAGAAAGTGGTTTGGAGACGTTCCATGTGGAACTTTGAATGCCAAAGTGAGGAGTTTATACCTGACTTAATAGGAAAACAAGAAGGCACTGAGGGTTTTTGTTTTTGTCTTTTTTTTTCCCCATATGGGAGTGATATAACTGTAACTTTTGCCTTAGAAAAAATTATTTTGGCTGTGATGTAAAGGATGGACTGGAGTAGAGAGAGATGGGAGGTAGGAAGACCAGTGGAGTCTTCATGAGTAGTTTTTTAGGTGATAGGGCAGAGGGAATGACAAGGGAGGATGGATGAAAAACATTTCAGAGGTAAAATCTAGGGTTCTGCAATGGATGAATTTTAAGAAGTGAAGAAGGCGAAGATGACTATGCCAAAGGGTTGAGCCTAGACATAGAGCGGTGCCACTAAGAGAAACACACACATACATTAAAATAAATAAAATGGGAGGAAATGTGACTTGTTTGGGAAAGAAAATAGCTTTGGTTTGGGATCTACTGAGTTTCAAGTGCTTGTGGGACATGTAGAGGAAGGTTTCTAGCAGGTTGTTTAAAGAGTAAGTCAGAAGAGAGGTCAAACTAGAGATAAGTGTTTGGGAGTTCTCTCCAGAATGATACTGTTGAAACTGTGGCACAGGATGAGCTCCTAGAGGGAGAGAAGAGAAGCGGGTCTAGTACAGTTCCTTGGGAGACATTTTGTGTTCAGGAAAGTGGAGTAGGAGGAAGAGTCATGAAGGAAATAGATGGAATGGTTGGGGAGTTAGGAACAGAACCTAGAAACCTTTGGAAGCAAGAGGAGAGTTTCATGGTCAGCAATTTTAGATACTTCACGGATATGAACACCAGGAATGACGATTGCAAGAGGGCCATGATATTTAACAATTTGGATGTATTTTCTGACCTTTGAGACAATCATTTCAGCAGGCTGTAAAAAGTAGAAGCCAAATTGCAGAACATTAGGGAGTGAATGATGAAGTGGAAGCAGCAGGTGGAAGCTAGGCTTTCAAGGAATTTCACAGTCATGGAAGCTAGAGAGAGAGAGCCCTAGCTTAAGAGAGTAGAAGGGGAGGGTCGTTTAGTTAATAGATCTGAGTGTGTTTGTACGGAGGTGGAGCCAGTAGCAGGAGAGGGGTGTAACCCTCATCCATTCCACCTAACCAAAACTGCTTTCTTGGCAAATTAAAATGGAAAATAGAAACAATTGCCCAGATGATTCAGATCAAAAACAAAATAAAACCAAACAACTATACACACACACACAGGAAAACAAAGAAATAACACCTAAGTTCCAGCAAATAAAAGGACTGGCTAATAACACACATTATGTGTTCTAGGATACTTTGCTTAATTGCTTAAACTAATTATCTTCTTCATTGGACACTGTTAGCAGAGCTTTGGCCTCTGTAATGATAAGGTTTTGTGCTTGTAGCTATGTGTAACCTGTGTCAAGTAGATTGTTAAACTGTCTTGTGCTAGCTTAACTTGTATAGATTGTTTTTCCTCTAAGTCAGATTTTCTCTGACGACATATGGTAATGGAAATTTGACTGTATGTAATTTGTTGCTGATCAATGCTAAAAGTTCCTAGTTCTGCAGGAGCTTTGAGAACTAACGTTTATCCTTGGTTCCACCCTCTAATGATATTGCTAACTAAATAGAATTCTATCTGGGGCTGTTCTTTCAAAGAGAAACACAGGCAGCCTAAAATCTTGCCAAGGTATCTTACCCTTCCCACCTTCCCAATGACTTCCCCCACCCAAGTTGGGCTATGTTCCCTGATTTAGGGGATGTTGCTTCCAAACAAGCCACTTCAGAGTAACAAGCTTGCTCCTGGGGAGAGGCTTAGCCACCACAGATTTACCCAACAAACTGGTGGTGGAGAAGTGGTGTCCAGCTGTAAGGTGAATTGTGTTTGTAGAGCAATGGGAGTTCTCCAGTGGGTGGTTACTAAACAAACAGTGTTATAAAGAATATCAAAGCTCCAGGAGGACCTTTCTGTTCCTATCAACATTCCACTGAAAACAGAATATAGGGGTTAGGGTTTTTATCCATCCAAAATCTCTCTTGAAGCTGGAGGTTCCCAGCATGGTGTAAAGGCCAGCTAGACCAGCTGGTTTGTTTGTGTGTCGCTGGCCAAGCCTTTTATCAGCTGAGACCCATAGGAAGGCTCAAGGGGCCCTGAGGGGGCTCAGTAAGCCTTTGTTTTTGCACGCAGTCAGCCTCCTTTTCATGCCTCTCATTTGCCTATTGGCAACAAAGGGAAACAGGTTCAGCTTGGGTTGTTTCCGTCTCATCTTTCTCACCTCCTGACCCTCTTCCCTGGGCCCCATCATGGCTTTTACACAACGCCAAGAGTTCACAGAGTCGTTTTGGTTGCACCTTGTGAATTAAGCTCTTCTTTCCTGTTTTGGCAGAGTTTGTTTTTCTCCTGTCTGAACAATGGTGTCTGGAGAAATCCGTGAGCTACCAGGCTGTAGAAATCCTAGAAAGGTAAAGCCCTGAGCATAAGGCCTTTGTGAGGGGTACCTCTCAGAATGCCTCATGTACCCAGACCTTTAAAAAAAAAATGCTAGTTGCCCCTTACCATGAGACCTGGTTTGCACCCTCTTTTTCTTGCAAATGTAAAATTTTTTAGCCAGCGATTGATATTGGAGAGGATAAGATGTAACACGGTTTGAAGCACAAACTCCATTTAGTCTGAGTGTGGATTGTTTCCTTTCCCCTTTCCCTTCTTTATAGGTTTATGGTTAAGCAGGCAGAGAACATCTGCAGGCAAGCCACAATCCAGCTGAGAGAGAAGACAGGGCCTCAGAATTGGAGGGCTCTGAAAGAGCAGCTTTTCAACAAGTTTATCCTGCGTCTTGTGTCATGTGTTCAGCTGGCAAGCAAACTTTCCTTCCACTACAAAGTAAGGAGCTGGGGTTGCGCATGGGCACCTGAGTGTTAGAGAGAAACCAGTTCATCCAAAGGTGGCTTTGAGAAACCCACTCCTAGGCTAGGTGATACTACTCATGCAGAAATTCCAGAGTGTAATTATGCTTCCTAAGCATACCTCCTAAACACACACACACGGGTCACACAGAAGCAGTTACTAAATAGTCTGAAGTTCTGTTCCCAAAGTATAATTGTTGGACGGATGCCATCATTCATACAGGTCACCTTTCCTCCCCTTGGACTCAAGGACAGTTAAGGTGCCTGAATTGCCAACATACCTATTAGTATTAGAGGCAACCTATTACATTTATAAAGGATAAAACGTTTCCACATCACTGTGCGATGTCTGTATAGTATCATTTATTCAACAAATATTTATTGTCTTCTATGGCCAGATGCTGCACTAGGTGCCATGGCTACAAGAGTAAAAATATTGTCTGTGCTCTCAGGGAATTTATTACCTGACGGGAGAAGACACACAGGCTAATAATGTGAGCAAGTGTTCTGATTAGTGTAAATACAGAGGGCTCTGAATAGACCTAATCAGCCTTGGAGAGTCGAGGAAGTGTATTTAGAGAAAATGACTTTTTGGGGGAACAAACAACAGAACATTTATTCATTATCTTCCACCTGCTGTTAACCTCTGTCTCCACTCCCATCTAGAGATAAGCTTCTCTCAGTTCTGCCTTTCTTTGAGATTAATCAAACATTTTTAATAACTCTTTTCTTGTATTAACTTACAGTAGTGCATTATTCTTTTGTTATCCAAGAATGTTTCACTGCCTGTACCCTCTAGTATAAGTTGAATACAAATGGTGAGGGCAGACATCTTTGCTTTTTCACAATCTTAGGAAGAAAGTGTTCAATATTTCACCATTGTAAGTGGTGTTAGCTGTAGGATTTTTGGTAATGCACTTTATTTATTTTTTTTATTTTGGTTGTGCCGGGTCTTAGTTAGTTGTGGCAGGTGGGCTCCTTAGTTGCGGCTCACCAGCTCCTTAGTTGTGGCATACGAACTCTTAGTTGCCACGTGCATGTGGGACCTAGTTCCCTACCAGGGATCCAACCCACGTCCCCTGCATTGGAAAGCAGATTCTCAACCACTGCGCCACCAGGGAAGTCCCTGGTACTTGCACTTTAACCAATAGAGAAAATGACTTCTTGAAGGGGAGGGTGGGGGAGATGGGTGGATCCTAAGGAAAGAGGGAGAGGAGGTAAGGAGAGCAGTGGGGGTGTTGGGGGTGAGGAGGGAGATCCAGATACAGGAAAGAGCATGTGTAGAGGCTTGGACAGCGTGTGGGTTTGGGGAGTGCAAGTAATTCTATATGGCAAGTGTAGAGTGTAAGGGGGAATTACCAAGAGAGAAGATGAGATAAAGGCATGGGCTGGATTGTGAAGGGCTTTGTTTACTATGCCAAGATGTATGACCTCTATTCTGACACCCTGCTCTCCCTTTCACTCTATTTTGGTTTTCTTTGCTCAGATAATCAGCAACGTTACAGTCCTGAATTTCCTCCAGGCTCTTGGGTATCTACACACTAAAGAAGAACTGCTGGAGTCAGAGCTTGATGTTTTGAAGTCCCTGAACTTCCAAATCAATCTGCCTACTCCCCTGGCATATGTGGAGATGCTCTTGGAGGTTTTAGGTACTTTATTAAGTGTGTCGGGCGTGTGGGTTGGAGTCTTCCATAGAAGGCAGTAAGAATGTGCCTAGGGGTTTGAGGGCAGTGGGCAGAAGCTGCCAGTGAGGAACAGCAGGAAGCGCGCATTGACTGAGGAAAGTAGTTTCCTCTAGTACTTGTCAGGGAAACAAACACCAGTCTCGGCACCTGGCTTCTATTTGGCCTCATTAAGCACTCTCTTATTGTAGCATCAAAGAGTTGACTTCGTGGAGAGGCACGAGATGAGAGGGGAACAAACAAATACGCCCCAGTTGTATATATACTGTAGCTGATTTTTCTACCTCTCCCTTTGTCCTTTAAAATCGACCTCCAGCTACAGAGGTTTCTTACGGTAGAACATAGCAACCAGGAAGCACAGTAGCAGCTCAGCAGCTTTGTGTCACATGACAGCTGTGATTATGATCAGAGAAGAGGTACATAATGCTCTTTACCGTGCGCATACTCCATCTAGGATACAACGGCTGTTTGGTGCCAGCCACACAGCTGTATGCAACCTGCCTGAACCTACTGGACCTAGTCTATCTTCTCCATGAACCTGTATATGAGAGCCTGCTGAGGGCTTCAATTGAGAACTCCACACCCAGTCAGCTGCAAGGGTAAGGCAACTCCTTTATTGTAGGCTCCTTCCAGAAACAGGGAGTCAGTAACATACCACAAGAACTTGGGAAATGGAATTTACCTAGCAAGGCACCCAGTCCACAGATAACCTGCATGGGTTATCTCGTTCTAATTAACATCCAATACGTTGTTTGGTTGGATGACTGAGCCCAATCAGCAAAACCCTAAAGGCTTTTACTTTTAACATTTAAATGGCTTCTAGTAATTAACATACTTTCATTCCTAGCTCTTCTTTTATAGCTGCTTATAATTTGAGATTACTGAACTGCTTTTATAGCCACTTAGGAAAAAAAGCCAGTCACAGGGTTGCAACTTGGACAAAAGTGTTTGATTACTGTACAGTCAGACTGGTAAAAAGCCTCACAGTTACACTGTTAGGGAGACAGACGGAACAACTAAAGGTCCGTAAGCCATTCAGACAGGAGGCTCATGTTTTAATCCGTTGAGTTGGGGGAGGTTGGAAGAGGGAATCAATTAGCTATTATTTGACCATTTCTTTCCATCTATAAAAATTCCATGATCAACATAAACAACTCATAGTTGAAGTCCCATAACCCTAGGATTTGGAAGATCAAGTGTCATTCTAGCTCCAAAATTAATATGGTTTTAATCACTTAGGGAAAAGTTTATTTCCGTGAAGGAAGACTTCATGCTGTTGGCAGTAGGAATCATTGCAGCAAGTGCTTTCATCCAAAACCATGAGTGTTGGAGCCAGGTATGCACCACTGAGCAGGACCAGCATGGTCAGAATTCATTTAATAGAAAGCATTCTCCCCTCAGTTAAAGGAAAACAGAAGACAAGCTATAAAAGGTATAAGTGCCAAGACCCAGGACTAGGATGAATGAGCAGGATTTGGGAGGGAAAAACTACGGTGGTACTGAAAAATGTTCTCCAGTTTTCCTCTTATGAAATTGGAAATGGAGGCCCAAGTTCAGCTTGTTCATTTCCCATTATGATGATAATCTGCTACTATGTTAAAGTCCAATAAGTGTATCCTCCCAAATAGAAAAAATGTCAAGACCCAAATATCCCTCTCATATTTCACAAAACTTATCTCCAGCAGAGGGAAATGTCTACCAGAAACTTTCCATGCTAACACTATCAGGGCAAAGGTATCCTAGTGTAATTTGGCCATTGGCAAACGCTGGGATCTGGATTTAATCTTCTCTGTAAGCTCAGAGAAATGAAAAAATTTACATTTGGCTTGAGAAAACAGCCCCAGCAATGTGTCTGTGCACTAACACATGTTTATTTAGTAATAAGAAATCTGTCTCTGTTTCTGAAGGTTGCGGGGCATTTGCAAAGCATCACTGGCATTGCCTTGGAGAGCATTGCCGAACTCTCTTATGCAATCCTGACTCACAGCGTGGGAGCCAGCACTCCAGGTCGACAGCGGCCTGTTCCACCCCACCTGGTGGCCGGAGCACTGAGGGCTGCGACTTCTCCAACACATGAGGCCGGCGGAATCCGCCCAAAATAAACAGCCTTCTGTCACTGCACTCATCTCTCCCTTTCCTTACTTTCATACTCAGCGTACGGAAGTTCCAAGTATCTTCTGAGCTGTGTTTTATATTCCAACTTGATGCTTATTTTTCTGCATCAGAGAAAGAGTTAAGGTGAATAAAGCACGTCCTCTTCGTCGTACCAGACTGAAAATGTCCAAGAGCTGGGACAAGATATTAGAATATCAGTGAAATTAGTTTATTTTTGTTTAACAAGATATTTATGGCTTTCCTCTTAACTGTTCATTAAGGGAGAACATCAGACATGGAGATTAGTATTAACCAGGGGCTCAAAAACTGAGACCATCTGGGTGACCTTGACTGAGCATCAAGGAGGTAGTCTTTATTTCCCCTTAAAGTTAAATATCTCTGTTCTGTTACTGAGAGCTACACAAATAGGGCTTTCTCTACAGCTGTCTACTTTTCATTAGAGTCTTTTTAAAAAACTAACACCCATCTCTAAACATGTTTCAGCAGACTTTCCACATACCTGCACTTGAACTCGATTCTCCCAGAATACAAAGTACTCTATTCTAGTTAAAGAAAAACCCAACAGTGCACCTCTGGGCAGTTATCAGACTGCACTAAATCTTTTATTACAAATAATTAAATCTCTCCATAAGGTCTCAAACAGTATCAAACACAATTTCATATCTCTAACACAGAGCAGAGCAGGCATTCAGTACTAGAACCAAGTGAGAAGTGTTAAATTTCAAGCTTCTGATCACATCACGTGGTGACCAAAGCTTACATGTCATTTTCTCACGTTATCCAACTGTGCATCTCACACATCTTGTAGTCTCAGTGGAGACAAAAGTTTCTATTTCATATTCTAAGTGCAGGAAGTTGACAGAGATAAAATCCAGTGAAAACACATCAATCTCAATTCAACTCAGTCTAAAAAAAAAAAAAGCAAACTTAAATTATTTGTTTTGCGGGGACAAAGGGAAAGGAAGGCATGGGGTTAAGAGTCAAAACTGTGATAAAGGCCAGTTGCTATACATGGCATGTTGTAGCTCTGGAAAGTATCTGTTATGTTTTAAAATAAAGTGGCTTTTGTGGATTTTTTTTTCTTTTTCGGTATTGTAAACATGTGCTGTTTAATAGTACCCGAATTTAATTTAACACTTTTTTTTTTTTTTTTTTGCAAACAAAACAAAATTTAAAGCCTTTAAGGCAAACAAACCCCTAAGGAAAAAAGCAAGTCATTTGTTATAAAACTGTGAGGATACCCAAGCAAGACCCCACTTAAGATTCGTCAGCATGAACTTGAGAGCTTTTGTCCACTGTTCCTCAGAGTTAAACTGGGTTTTGATGGAATAGGAGCCACCGCTGCCTCCTGTGTCTTCAATCTTGCCTTTCTCCACATCCATCCTGCAAATGAACACAGCAGAACTCATTAGTAACTGAGATCCGAGTTAAGTCAGTTCAGGCAAATGGGCAGGGACTTGATCATGGGACCATTCACGTCATTTTATCTACTAAAGAACTCTTGGCAAGGAATGGTAGTGTATTTTGGATTTGCTTGAAAGCCCAATATCAGGAAGGCTGTCACAAGAGCCTCATTGTCATTGCGGAGTACAGGGACAAGACACACACCCAAACAGATGAGAAGCCTGGAGCAGAGGGTAAGTGACGGTTACAGTACTCCTCACTGTTTTCCTAGGCATTCCTCACTTATGGGGAGAGAAGGGAGGCAGAAGAAAAGAAATGCTTTGTTTTGGAGTGATGGAAGCAGCTCAGCCTTACTGTGTTAACCAAGGTGTCCATCCATCTCTGGGCTCCTACAAAATTTGATCAAAGGAAGCATTCCTGTATATTTCCAAGGGTGTAAGGGAAAAACCTCCCTGAAACTGGAGAGCAGGCTTGAGCTCTGCAGCAAGAAAATCCCCCACACCATCTAAGTCAACATTCTTTTTCTCCAGGGACCAGGTGGTTACATTCTGTCCTGTTTGCAGTGTTGGATCAGTCTCTGCCCATCAGTGTCAATCTCATCTTACTCCATTTTCTGCTTTCCCACTATATGTACTAGTTTTGCCTCCACTCTACTGTCCCTTCAATTCTGCTCACTCTGGTGCTACTCTAGGTTCATTCAGCACCGGGGGATACTGACCTGTAAGGAAGACAAAAACGTGTCTCGCCTTTCTCAACCTCTTCTTTGAACTGCTGCACACAGTCCAGGAAAGCCACCATTGCATGGTCAAACTTGTTGTCCCAGAAAAACCGCAGCCCCCCAGAACAGTACAATGGCAGCTCCTGCCCGAGAAAAGAGAACTGGCTATAGCTGTGGCCCTAACACAGGTTACCGGAGACTGTTCCCAATCCTATCGATCTCTCAAGTCATGTTATGTCTGTATTCCACTGGCAACAGTAACCTTGGGCAAATAACAATGCACCTAAGACTGTTTCACCATCAGTGGAAATGTGTTAAACATCTACCGCACAGCGATGCCTTCCCCGTCCTGGTGCACATATTCTGCTCTGATCTGCCCATAGCCCTTCTCAACACTGTAAAAATTTAATTTTCTTTACAGGCCCCAAAGAGCTAATCCTGAACTAGACAGGACACTGAACCAGACATTGGCTCAACATGAGATATCTCAGTCTAAGAAAGAAGCTAAATAATGCCATTATCAAAACTAAACCATTTCGTTAGAAGGTAAAAGGATTCTGTATTCCAGTGAAAATGGACCTTCCTGGGTACCTTAGATTTGTCTGTCAGAGACTCCAGATACGAATGGTTTCCATAGGGAACAAGTCGATACCTAAAATGGAGATGCAGACAGAGATGGAAATAGGACTCCTCCTAAAGTGATTACTGGGATGTTATAACCCAGTGATTTTCAGTCTTCAGCTACCCAAGAACCTCTATTATTATTTCCACTCCTCTCTCACCTCCCCACGGGCTCCATGTTTAAAAGGTTTTGTTTCCCAAACAAACTACATTTATTAGATAATTATCTGGGGGCCTTTTATGGATGCATGTATGTCCTGGTTTAGATTTAGAAACAAAAACTGAAAAACAGCTTTAGGAACACTAGGTTACGGAGACAGGAAGTTGGGGACCACGGCTGTGGTCGTGCAGTTCAAGGACTGCTCAATCATTGGAAAGGGACTGTGGTGAGGGGAAAACCAGAAGCAGACAGTCTCCATGGACAGAATACTCCCCGTTCGTTGGGAGCAAGGGCTCTTGCCATAGTGGACAAGAGTACCAGGTAGGAGATACAGATTATATCACAGACACACCACACTCAGGAAAGGACTACATTTCTTACCTCTGAAATTTCAGACCCATCTTATTGGCCAGGGCATGGAGCAGCAACACTGTCTGGCCCCAAGCAGCGTTAATCTCATTCCATTCCACGGGAACACTGGGCAGGCGACCCAGTCTGAAGTTATTGATTGTGCCAAACTGTCCACTGTGCCTACAGAAGAAGGGCAGGGAAAAATACAGACAGGATTTAAAACTTAGCAAATTCTGAAGTTTCCTGCTCTCACCTAAAACCTGGCATAAATCTCTCTCCTTATCTCCAGATTCATATATCCAAGTCCTATTGGTACTTTAAATACATGTCTAAAACGTGAGTCGTCATCTTTCTCCCTGCTGCTCAGACGCCAAAGTAGAAACCTGGGCGTCATCCTTGAATGCTCTCTCTCTCTCAGCTCCCTTCCCCCCAACACCACCAGGCTCTGTTGATTCTACCTCCTGAACCTCTTAAATCTGTCCACTTCTCTTCAGACTCAATGCTACGACTCTACCCTCTCCTGTTTAGATTCCTGCTGGCAGGTTTCCTTACCAACAATCTTGCCCTCTTACCCCAAGTCATTTCTCACATTACAGAAATGCACAAATGCAACTGTACTTATGTCACTTTCCTGACTAAAATGCTTCAGTGGCTCCCACTGCCTTTTGGATAAAGTCCATATCCTTAAGGAGGCCTACAAGATCCTTTAGGAATTGATAACGCTCCAGTTTCATATCCTGTCATTCTCTGCTTCACCCTCAATCTCCAGTCACAATAAGCTCCGTTCAGTTCAGCTGGAGATTACCACTCCCACTTTCCTCTGTTTCTGTGCACATGATGTTCTCTCTGCCAGGAACAACCCCCCTCCTCTGCAGACTTATACTCCGTATCTCAGCTTAAACATCAACTTCCTCTGGGGGAATCGTTCCATGCAGCCTCCTCCAATTGGGTAAAGTGCCCTTATGTGTTCTCACAGCACCCAGGGTTCACCGTGACCACACTGTATTACAAGTGCCTGTTACCGAGCCATCTCGCCCAAGCGAAATGTATATTGCTTGCTGTTGCCTTCCTAGTGCTTAGCACAGTGTCACCACACAGTAGATGCTCAAAAGATACCATTTGAAATGGATAAAATGTCAAATCAATGAATAAACAAACGACCCCGGGGGCAAGAAATCAGCACCAGGCAGGTGACCAGATTTTCACGTAGCTGGAGAGCTCCAATCTTCCCCTTTCCTTGGAAGAACGGAAGTCACCAAGCTCTAGAATTCCAGTCCCCTGATTGTGCCTATCCCATCACAAGGAGTGAAAGAAACCTAGATGGGGTGAAAATGACACAGATCCCCATTCCGTGGGAGGTGGGCACCCTGGCGTAGCGGCCAGCAGCTAACGTCCAGGTTGTGGTGCTTCCCAGACGCTCCTCACCCTCCAACCCTCATTACCAAATGTGGAAGGTTGCGTTAAAGACGTTGGTTTTCTTCAGCTTGTCCAGCTGCATCTGGGCATAACGCATCTGGTTTTCTACACTCTTCAGCTCATCATCCAGTTCTAGCTGTTGTCGCTTAAATTCACTATATTCCCTTTGATACCTGTGAACAGCCAAGGTGACCATTAAAGGCTGTTTGGGGCTAAAATTTCTCTCCCACCGCCCCCCTTAATGATTTCTTCTAGTGATTATGGTCACTTCTAGTTACAGCATCTTTTACATTTGGCAAATATCCCACTCAAAGGAACATACTTGCCCTACATGTTTTGCCTGGGAAGGACAGAAATGTCTCAAATTCCAGCTGCCCATATGGAAAACGGGGAGGAAAACAGGACTCTCCCAAACCAGGACCTCTTGGATTTCTGATCTTTTCCAGAAACAAAGTGAGTTAGTCAATGGTGGTTTCTTCCCTGAATTGGCCATAACTGAGCGTCTATCGCTTCCCCTCTACATCCTTATTGACTTTTAAATGGTTAGTATACATCATTTCTAATGGAACTTGTTACACTATCCCATGAAAAAATTAACTTTGTTCAATGTCTTTCACTTCCCCATCCGTAGTTACTGTGGACACTGTCTCCTCCACTAGACAGAGGGTTCTCTCAGGTCAAGAGCACCAATGAAATTTTTGAGCTGGAAAAGAACGTAGGCCAACAGGCTCATCTTTCCAGAGGAGGATGCCGGGTTCAGTGGCTGACTCACCCAAATGAGCCCAGGTCCCTACAGGACAGAGCTGTGACTAGAGGCCTGGTTCTCGGCTCTCTATTTAACCAACGCTTTTGCCACTTAATCATGCTGACCCTTCATACGTAATCCTCCCCACCAACCTCTAGAAACAGGGCCTGGAAACAATATGCAGGATCCAGAGCAGACACGCTGCTGAATGACAGCTCACTGCTGTTTACAAACCAATCAGACACATTCAGCTGGAAGCCATTTCCGCTGCTGGAGCCTTGAGGGCAGGAAGATAGAAGAACAGGGTGATCACTCACTGAGCTTCCTCCTGATCCAACCTCTCAGCCTCAGCCTGGACCTTCTCGAGATTTTCTGCCACTATCTGACGGTTCTTTTCCACATCTTCCAGCTCTTGGATCAGCCTCTCCTCCTCTAATGCCAGCTCCTTTAGCTCCATCTGGAGCTGCTCGCTGTCATCTTCATTCATTTGCTCTAAGATTTCCAAGCAGCGTCTGCCAAGGACACAGGCAGGGAATGCTTACCAGAGGGAACCTGTTATTCCTTTTATCTGAGTGGAGCACAGCCCTTGGGTAAGGGCCATGCAGCCCCAGAGCAGGGAGAGCCCTAAGATTCAGAGCTCCATTCCCGGGCCCAAGCTCTGGACGTACTCACTTGTAGTTCTGACACTCATTTTCAGTGACGTTGAGCTGAGTGTCCAGCTGGTCTAAAAGAGTATCTGTGCATTCCTCACACAGTGGGTGATCCACATCTGTCTGGCCTGACATGATGTCGAAAAGGTCCCCAGTGACCTGGAAGTGTGGGAGAGTCAGGGTAGGGCCTACCCCATGCTACCTGCCCAGACACCCCCTCTACCAGCCAGGCCCACTGCCTGACACCCATGAGGCAGACTTGCCTTCAGTCTTCGGCTGAGGTTCTCCATGGTGCCGCCGTCGGATGCCTCCCCGATCAGAGTGAAGCTGTTGGCACTTTCTGTAGACATCATCCTGCAGACAGCCCCCCGCCCACGGGCCACATGAGGGAGCAGAGAGGCCTCCTCCACCTACTGCAGTGCCAGTGGCAGAGACTCTCAAGCACCGGCTGAGGGGCCTCAAGGCACATACCCACTCCTAGCCCGACTGACCTCCCAAGGGTACCTCTCTCCCAAGGGAAGGCCATGCTGGTCTTCCACAGGGACACTCAGCACGAAGGTTGGCCTGGATGGACTAAGGGGGGAGACGGGGCATCAAAAACTGATATGTGTGTGTCTATAGTAGAAAAGGAAGGAAAATCAGGAAAGACCATTTCTTAATACTACCCCTTGCCAGCCACCTTCACGTGCATCAATAATTAAGAACCTGAACATCTAACAACATTTGCTATCTTAAAACTTTTCAAGGGCCCATCTCTTTTATTAGTCAATCACGTTCTCAACTTTTCTCAGTTCTTCATCATGAGAGATATTGTCCCTTCCCACTGTGTGAATGGCTACAGGAAAAACTCCATCAACACTGGAGAGTGATGGGCCAGGTATAAGGGAATATGTCTTTTCTGGAAGAGCCAAAAGGCTACGTGATGATCCATCTTCATCACCTGGCTCCAGGTCTCAATTCTGGGTTTAATTAAAATTCTACTGGCCTTTGGCAAGGAACAGGGGGCTGAGGAGTAGTAGGCACCTGGCTGGGGGGATGAATCTGCGAGAGACACCATCCTGGCGAGTTTCAATAAATGGCTCCTGGGGAGGAAATAAGAGAGCATTAGAATCCTGGCAGCTTAGAGGTGGAGTCCATTTCCCCAGTGGCCTCAGAACTATTTGGCTTTACCCTTGATTGATAACCACAAGACTTGAGAAACCACAGAGACTTAAGAAATGGGTGTTATATAGCCAATCCTTGGATACTTGCTCTAAGAAAGGACCCTTGGTACAGACAAACCCCAAGTCCCATTTGATTTTTTGTGGGGAACAGCGTTTCCTAACTATGCTATACCCTATTATATTTGCATTTACCAGTCAAGGTAGGGGAGAGAATGCCCTAAATCATGGCACAAGGAAAAAGCCAGAGCAGACTGCAATGAAGTTTACCATGGCATAGAACAAAGTAGATACTTTATGTTTTCCATACTTTGATATAATTTATATGTGATCAAAATCTTATGACATTGATCTCTGACAATTATCACTCATGTTATCACGTTTAAAAAAATTACACACTCTCTAACACTGACAACCGTTTCAAGCTAGTGTAATCACACAACTCAGTGTCCAAACCAAGATACTTTTGAGACTAGAGAGGAGTGGATATTAATAATTAGCTAGGACAACACCAGGTGAACCAGGAATGCCCTGGGATGACCTGTGCATCCAGGTCATCCCATCTCCCACCTATAATGGTTTATAATTCCACTTCAAATAAAGAAGAGCCTCTCTTCACATTTTTGAATGGATGCCTCATTCAGCAACCCTGTGACCTCAGGTGCGACTTCTGTGCCTCCAATGATCCACAGTGGCCTGATCATGCAGAATGTCTCATGTTAACCAGAGATCCAAAACATCTGGGGGTCTAAGAGCACCAAGTACCCTGCAGAAATCCACTTCGCATTCCAGTGTTTTCATACCTCTCCTGAGTTAGCCTCTTCCTCCTGGGTCTCTCCTGGTTTCACCTGGGCTGTGGCAAGTAATGGAGCTAAGAGCAAGGAAAATATCGAAGCTTTCAGAAAGAGTCTTCTCAAAGCAGAAGCATGTATGACAGTATAAGAATCAGAAATATCCTTCACCTTTTTCTTAAAGCACAATTTATACAAAGAAGAATCTGTTGTCTTTTTTCCCTTACACCCATTAAATCGGATTAAGGGATAGTTAAATTTTTTCCAGTATAATGGTATGATTACGTCTTTAAAGACACACCTTACCTTTCAAAAATACTTACTAAAATATTTATGGTATTTATATGTTTGGGATTTGCTTCTAAATAATTTGGGGTGGGAAGGGAATGGATGGGGCTGTAGATGAAAACATGGTTAAATATGGATGGATAATTTTTTTAATTAATTAATTTTTGGCTGTGTTGGGTCTTCGTTGCTGTGCGCAGGCTTTCTCTAGTTGCGGCAAGCGGGGACTATTCTTTGCTGTGGCACACGGGCTTCTCATTGCAGTGGCTTCTCTTGTTGCAGAGCACAGGCTCTAGGCACGTGGGCTTCAGTAGCTGTTGCACGTGGGCTCAGCAGTTGTGGTTCGCAGGCTCTAGAGCGCAGGCTCAGTAGTTGTGGCGCACGGGCTTAGTCGCTCCGTGGCATGTGGGACTTCCCAGACCAGGGCTCGAACCCGTGTTCCCTACATTGGCAGGCGGATCCTTAACCACTGAGCCACCAGGGAAGTCCCTGTATGGATAACTGTTGAAGCTCAGTGATGAGTACACGGGGCTTCATCATAAACTTTGAAGTTTTCCGTAACAAAAGTTAATATCCCCTTTCCCTCAGAATAAGTGGGAAGGAACATGAGAGAACTTTCTGGGAAGATGAAAGCTTTCTACATCACAATGGAGATCTAAGTTACACGAGTGCATACATCTGTCAAAAACATACAGCTAAGGGGAATTCCCTGGCAGTCCAGTGGTTAGGACTCCGTGCTCTCACTGCCAAGGGCCCAGATTCAATCCCTGGTTGGGGAACTAAAATCCCACATCCCACAGGCTGCGTGGCATAGCCAAAAAAAAAAAGGCTAAGATTTGTAATGTATAAATCTTGACAATTAGGGACTTCCCTGGCAGTCCAGTGATTAAGACTCTGCACTTCCACTGCAGTGGGCACGGGTTCCAGCCCTGGTTGGGGTACTAACATCCCACATGCTGCATGGCGTGGCCAAAACCCAAAAAACTTGACAATTAAAAATTGTCAATTCATGACAATTTACCTTAAAAAAAAGGAAGTAAAGAGCAAAGTAATTGAGTGGAGATGGGAGGTGAATGGAGGTATAGAGAAAACAAGAATGGCAGGATGTAGCTAATTGTTGAAGCTGAATGATGGGTACAAGGGAGTTCACTACGCTATTCTCTTGACTGCATGTTTGAAATTTTTCATAATAAAGTTTAAAATATATTAAAGAGATAATTCCCCTCAGAAAATAAAAATCAGGTACTAATAATAATAGTTAATATTTATTGAGTACTTTTCCCCAGCATATTCTTAAGTATCTATGGTCTTTGTCATATTTGATCCTTACAACTACCTTGAGATTGTTTTACATTTTACAGATAAAGAAAACCAAGAGACCAGGGTCAAGAGACGTGAAGTAACTTGCAAAAAGTCATTCAGCTAGTAAATGACAGGATTTAAAGCTAAGCAGGCTGACTCTAGACCCATGAGCTTATTTTAACTGTCTATTCAGTCTTTTCTTTTTTTCTAGCTTCATCTCACTTCTTGGGACTTTGAGACTCTGTTCCTCTACTTATCAGCTGTTGGCCACTGGGTGAGTCACTTAACCTCTCTAAGCCTCAATTCCTCATGGATAAAATGATAATTTTACTACTACTCCATAGGCGAGTATAACTGTAATACTCCATGGGGGTTAAAAGTAATGCATGTAACGCACTTGGTATATGGCAAGTCCTCAACAATTGCCGTTTATTTTTAAATGTACATATTCCTTTACTCTGAAACAACAGAAGCAGAAAACTAAGGACCTCTCCTTGCTATAGAAAGCTCTCAGAAGCACACAGTGTCAACATTCTTTTATGTTCTCGATAAGAAAACAAGAAGCCAGAGACACTACGCGACTTCTGAGGCTCACAAGGCGTGTCTGTGGCAGGCTATGTGCAGTCTTTAAGACCTTCATCTCCAAAGCTGCCCACTTTCAACGATCTTGACCACCCTCTTTCTAAGGGTCTCGCTGACCTGTGAGCTCCTGGATGGTGACACGGTCCAGGATCTTGAAGCTCGTGTCCAGTTTCAGGGGCTGGCTGCAGCGCTGACACACGAAGCTCACCTGCATGGTGCTGCTGGATGTCTTAGAGCCCTCCATCCCTGCGGCGGTGGAAAGGAGCCGATGTTAAGGGGAATCGGCGGCCTTGAACCCCCGGCCCGGGGCTACCACCAGCCTTACTATTATGGTGAAAGGGTAAAATCTCCGCCCGCACCGTTCCCTGTAGGAGCGGTAGGATACCAGGCAGACCTTCTTCCGGGGTAGCCCCGGCAAAGGCAGTTTACAGTTCAAAGTCAGGGAGGGTCTGCAATAGGGGCCGTGAGGGTTCCCAGGTTCCCTTCTAAGGTAGCGGTTCAGCCCCCGACGCTCTTCATCTCGGGACCCGGAGCCCGCCACCCTGGTCCGGCCTACCGCGGGGGCACTGTGGCCTCGGGTCTGTCCGGGCGCGGGGCCTCCGGGACTGCCATCGCCCAGCCTTCAGCTACTTCCCGATCGGCCAGCGGAGGACTTCCGCCATGACCGGACGTGACGTCACGACGGCTGCAGCTGCTCCGGGAGTCAATCCTGGTCCACTCGTTTCCGTCTGGCTGCCACCTCTAGAGGCTGAACTGGGAATTGCGGCAGGCGTCAGCCGGCGGGCTGATGTTGCGAGGGAAAGTGGAAGGACCGAGTTGGGGGGGAGTCAGGACACTCTCCCGTATTTTAATGCAGTGACTTTTCTTCAGATTTGTCACTTCTGAGCGGAGCCACTTTCATTATTCACTGCTGTGTCAGTTTTTAAAGTTTCTCGTTGGGAGAGCTGGGCGCCCGAGAGAGTGGTAGACACACTTGGAGGGGAAAGTGAGGAGGTAAACTTTATTGTTTCATTTTAGATTTTAAAATTTCAATTATAATTAGGGAAAGCCGAACACTTCAGATATTGAAACGTATTATGAAATTATAAAGCTAAACCATTTTTGTCTTGGTGCAGGACTATCAGTGGAACAGACTAGAGTTCAAAAATAGACCAAGTATACAGGGGGATTTAGTATGTGATAAAGCTAGTATTTCAAATCAGTGGGGAAATAAGCTACTTAATAAGTGATGGGTGGGGCCAAAGAGCCATGTAAATGGTGGTGAGTTGAATCTTCTACTTCACTTTTTGAAGTTAGTCACAAATTTCAGTGTCAAAAATGCAATGATTACAGGTACTAGATGAAAGCATGAGTGAATATTTTTTATAATCTTGAAGTAGAGAAGGTCTGTCTAAGCATGACATGAAAATCAGAAGCTGAAAAGGAAAATACTGAATTGTACTCAAAAATTAAAACTTTCTGAACTATCAAAGACACTGTAAAAAAAAGTTACGAAAGAAAAATATGGAAAATAGTTGCAGCTCATAAGAAAGAAGGTAAATTTTCTTAATATACAGAAGTCTATTCAATCAATAAAAATACCGATAGGCCAGTAATGAAATGGGCAAAGAATATGAAAAAGCTCACAGAAAAACAAATGGTTGATTGAAAAAATTAAAAGATATTTCATTTTACTTGTACTTAAGTCAGTGAAAATCAAACAAGTCAGGCAGCATTTCTCACTTATGAGATTGTAAAGGCTGAACCAGTTGATAACATCGAGTGTTGATGAGCAGTTGGGGAACTCCATGCGTAAACTAGCATAATCTTTTTGGAGGTCAGTTTGGGAATGTCTTTCAAAAATTTAAATGTTCATAGTCTTTGATTCATAAAATTTCTTTCTAGGAATTGTCCTCATAGATATGCAAGTGATCAAATATAGATGTACAAGAAAGTTCACGGCTAAATTTCCTTCAGTAATAGGGATTGTTTAAATAAATTATGGTGGTGTTCATTCAGCAGAATACTATGCAACCATTAGAAAGAATGAAGTAACTTGCTTTTTACTTGGTTCATTTGACTACTTTGAGAATGGTCTGAAGGAGGGCAAGGGTAGAAGCAGGGAGACCAGTTGGGAGGTTTTGCATGAATTGAGGCAAGAGATGATTATCAATTGAAATAAGAAAAGTTATAGGCAGTAAACATGATACGATTCCATTTGTACAGAAAACAACGTAACATATGTGGTATATAACATGACATGTTAAATGTTATGTTATATGAAATGATGTACAGCAAGCAGTGTCCTTCACCGAACAACGGGACAGAGACTTCTACTTCATACAAGTTTGTACTGTGAGATTTTTTTTAACAATAAACCTATAACTCATTTACAGCAAAATTAAACATTTTACAGAAAGAAAATACAACAATACAGGAAGTTAGGGCAATAGTGTCAGGAAATTACCCATAATCTCACCACACTATAATTTTTATGTTTTCCATTATGATGTTTTTTTCCCTATGTATTTTAACAAGGTTGTATTTATGTTTGTAATCTATGTGCAGTTTTTGTATCCTGCTTTTAAACTTTAACATTACATAATAAATATTTTCCCATGTTGCTATACAGTTTTTGTAATTGTCATTCTCATGACTGCATTACACTGCATCAAGTGCGCTACCTTAATGTGTTTCTTAGTTGCTGGAAATTTCCATTGCTTCCAGTTTTGGTGATTACAATAATGCTGCAGTGAAGAGCTTACTGTTTCCTAATGATAGAACCTCACAACTGGGATTACCGAGTTTGGCTATTTCAGGTCTCTTGATTAACGTTAGCAATTGTTTTCCAAAGTGGTTGCACATAATTATATTGTACCTCCAGTAATGTATGAGAGAGCCTATTTCACGATGCCTTGGCCAGTATTAGATATCATATAGTTGAGGGACGAGGGCAAAAAAATTGCTCTTCCTTGTTATTTTAGTTGATATATCATTGGTTCCTTGTAAATATGGACTCTTTTGTGAAGGTTTTCCTCTTTTGTGAAATTCGTTTGTGTCCTTTGCTTGTTTGTCTATTAGGTTCTTAGTATTTTTCTCAGTATGTTTCATTAATTTGTATGAATGGTCTGTTTAACTAAGGTGTTTTCCAGATGTGCAGACGTTTTATGTTTTTATGAATTCAAATCTGCTTTTTTTTCTTGATGACTTATATTGCTTAGAAAGTTGTTCCCACTTCCAGAAGTGACTTTCCTATTAATATATTAAATGTGTATGATCCTCCTATAATTAGCATCACATGTAATATGTGGGACTAGATTGATTTTCTCCTGGTATTGCTAATTAGAGATGGTCTTTACAACCCTTATTCCTCTCGGATCTTTCAGCATGAGACCCCCTCTAGAGGAGATGGGTGGAATCATCCTCAAAGAATTTTCACTTAGGCCTCGTGTGGCGGATTCATAGTCCCACATGTCTTCCTGTGTGGCTGCCACTAACACCATCTCAGAAAGGCGGGGAGACGTAAAGGGCTTCTGGAGAGGGAGGGCCTATAGAGATGACAACTGTGTGTTTGGAAGTCTGTCTTTGTCATTTACCAACCCTGACCTTGAGCAAGTTATTCAACCACTCTGTACCTTGTTTTCATATTTGTAAAATGAGATTAATAGGGAATTTCCTGGTGGTCCAGTGGTTAGGACTCCGTGCTTCCACTTCAGGAGACATGGGTTCGATCCTTGGTTGGGGAACCAAGATCCCACATGCTGTGCGGCACGGCCAAAGAAAGAAAAAAAGAGAGAAAAGATTAAAATAAGGATAATAGTGTACGTCACATAGGGTAGTGTGATGATTAAATGAACTAATAATATGAAGCACAAAGAGCAATGTCTGGCACGTAGTAAACTCTCCGTGTGCTCTGCTGCTTAGAGAATATATGACAATCAGTATGTGTAGTGCCTGAGGGATTGTGAATAATCAACATATTGTCATCAATTCAACAAATATTTATTGAAGACCTGCTATGTGCCAGTCACTCGTCTAGGTCTGGGAGGATACACTGGTGAGCTGCTCTAATAGTTTATATTCTTGAGGAGAGAATTTGACAATAAACATGTAAACAAATGAATACGGTGATTTCAGATAATGGTAGGTGTTATGAGTTGAATTGCGTTCTCCCAGGAGATGTTGAAGTCCTAACCCGCAGTACCTGTGAGTGGGACCTTGTTTGGAAATAGGGTCTTTGCAGATGATCAAGTTAATGAGGTCATTAAGTCATTAATCCAGTATGACTGGTTGTCCTTATAATAAGGGGCAATTTGGACACAAAGGTGGACATGAACAGAGGGAAGACATGTGAAGAGACACAGGGAGAAGATGGTTGTCTCCAAGCCAAGGAACACCTGAGACTCCCAGGAGCACCCATTTGAATGTTGTGGACATGAATTTAAAATAAGACCAGTCATCAGTGATCATGTTTGATTCATAAGCACCCAGGAATGAATAGTTTGTTAAATGTAGCAGTGCCCTCAGCAATTGTTCACTGAATAAATAAACAAATGAGTGCACATTACATAAAACACTTGGATAAGGGAGGAGAAAGGGAAATAAAAAAGGAATGTGTATCTGTCTTCTTACAACCCTACTTGAAGAAGACAAAATACAATTATTTGAGAACAAAGCCATATTTCAACAAGCAGAAACACATTAAGTTTTCAAGCTGAAGTTATCAATTCTGAAAGAAATGCAGGGTAATGGCACACTTAAAATAGGATGTAGTTAATTTGGGAAAGCATTCCTGAAGTTAAGTTCCAGATCAGAGTTGAAAAGTTACTAGGGACAAGTGTAACAGAAAGCAGGGGTAAAAGGCGGAAAACCGTTAGATGTTAATGCACGAGATGGGTAGTATGGGCTATGTTGTATGTGGTCTTGAATAAGTGGAAAAGAACTTTGAGTCTGAAAATGGGGCTGATAATAATTATATAGTTTAAGGTAAGCATGAGGTAAGTTCATGCTAAGCATGAACAGGTAGCTTGTCTGATAATGGCTACTGTTTATCTAGTGCCTGCCTTGTATCCAGGCACTGTACTAGTTCTTTTACATATATGTGATTTCCAGTATTCTTAACAACCCTACAAAATTGCATACTATTTGTTAATAATAATTGAAATTCCATTTTACAGATGAGGGAACTGAGACTCAGCATTTCAGTAATTTTCCCAAGATATCACAGTTAGTAAGGAGCTGAGGTGGGATTTGAAGGCAGGTTTCTCTGATTCCAGAGGCCATAGTCAGTCACACTTCATTTAACTGTGTATTCCCACCACCTCCCTTGCTCTTTTTTTTTAAAAAATAAATTTATTTATTTTTGGCTGCGTTGGGTCTTCGTTGCTGCACACAGGCTTCCTCCAGTTGAAGAGAGCAGGGGCCACTCCTCTTTGCGGTGCGCAGGCCTCTAATTGCGGTGGCTTCTCTTGTTGGGGAGCATGGGCTCTAGGCACGTGGGCTCTGTAGTTGTGGCTCGTGGGCTCTAGAGCGCAGCCTCAGTAGTTGTGGCGCACAGGCTTTGTTGCTCCGTGGCATGTGGGATCTTCCTGGACCAGGGCTTGAACCCGTCTCCCCTGCATTGGCAGGCGGATTCCCAACCACTGCGCCACAGGGAAGTCCCTCCCTTGCTCTTAACACAGAGGTGTGCTCAAGATAAAATGTAAATCAGATGACCTGCCTTTGCACTTAATCCAAATTGTTTCCTAACAACCCTCCCCAGCCCACTCCCACCCCCAACTAACTAACTAGTCTTTCAATTTCTTCAACGGAGACTACCCTGGTGGTCCAGAAGTTAATACTCCACGCTTCCACTGCAGGAGTCACGGGTTTGATCCCTGGTGGCAGTGCAGCCAATAAATAAATAAATATGCTCTTTAAAAAAATTTCTTCAACTGGACAACCACTTTCCTTCCCCAGGGCATTTCCCTGTGCTGCACCCATACCTTTGACGCCTCTTTCCATCACTCTTCCCAAGCTAACCCTTTTACACCCTTTTAGCCTGTCACTTCATCTGAGAGGCCTTTCTTGGCCATTTTAACTAAAATAGACCCCTGGCATTCTCTATGTCAGTCATTTTTCCCCTAACATTTATCAAATTTTGCAATTATGTTGTCAGTTTACTTTCTGGTGTCTTTCCCAAGTATTAAGTCCCAGGAGACCAGAGAACTTGAGTCTTGTTTACCTTTGATTTCCCAAAACTGTGCTGTTCAATACAGGAGCCACTAACCACATATGGTTACTGAGTACTGTAAATGTGGTTCCTCTGAACTGAGATGTGCAAGTAAGTGTAAAATTCATACAGGATTTCAAAGACTTGGTATGAGAAAAGAATGTACAAGATCTCATTAATATTTTTTATATTGATTACATGATGAAATGATAATATTTGGTTAAACTGGGTTAAATATGATTAAAACTAATCTCACCTGTTTCACTTTTTAATGTGGCTGCTAGAAGATTTTAACTTACATAAGTGACACATTATTTCTAGCCTCTGAGACACTGCTGTCTCAGAGCCTAGTCCATTTTAGAGCGAAATAACCAATGTTAAGAGACCATGAGAGGGTGAATTAAGGGTTAGAGACTCTGCCTTCCATGAGGAAAATGGATACAGCATTGCCCTAGAAGTTAGGAGATCTGAGTTCTGGTCTTGGATTTTCTGGAAACACTGTGCAGCCTTGGACAAGCACTACCGGCCTCCAGGCATCAATTTGCCCATCCATCAGGCAGTTGATCACTGAGGTGAAAGTGTATGACATTAAGTGGCTACATGGCAGAGAAACGTTGGGAAGCCTGGTGCAACAGGACTTGTCTTCTGTTAGGCTCCAGCCTAACACTAGAGCTCCGGCCAAGAGAAGGAGGCGGCAGAAATCACAGACTAGACGCCCCAAACCCAGCGCGGGGACCGTCGGCTTCCTCAGGTCGAGGCGCGACGGCGTCACTGGGGCGCGACGGCGTCGTCGGTCGGGTCCACGCTCGAGGCGGTAGCGGCTCCGAAGGTCCCTTCGGAGAAGGCGAGTGCCGGGATAACAGAGAAGCAAGTAATCCCCGAGTCTCTTTGAGCCTCAGATCTCACTAAACCACCCTTGGCCGCACTCCCTTTTATTTCACCCGTAGAGCGGAGAGGAGCCCGGAAATAAGAATGTCCAGAGCCGAACCTCAGCGCGGCTGCGCAGGGCTTGTGCGCATCCTCGCCGAAATCCCGGCGGTTGTCTGTGACGTAACTTCCGGCGTGAGCGGCGAAAGCCGGGAGGGCGAGCGAGAGAGGGAGCAGGCAGAAGGCACAGGCAGCAGGCGGGCGGGCGGGCGGACGGCACGAAGGGAGGGAGCGAGAGAGCAGTGAGTGAGCCAGCGAGGGCGGCCGCGTCCCGAAAGCAGCCGACATTCCCGCCTCCCTCTGACCCCCTCCCCGGAGCCCACAGCGCCTCCGGTCTCCAGCGGAGCGGACACGGCCCGGCCCGGCCATGGCCTCGTTGCTGAAGGTGGATCAGGAAGTGAAGCTTAAGGTAACGGCACCGGCCCGGGCCTCCTTACCCCTCGCTTCGATCCCCGAGCAGTCTGACCGGCTCCCCACTCCCCACGGCGTCTTTGTCTCCCTGGGGACACCAGCCCTGAGCTTCCGCTCGGCTCAGCCCAGCCCCCCACTCCCGGGACAGCATCGGGGGAGAGGATAATATGGGATGGCCTTCTGTACCCCGTCTAATAGTGGAGAGCCCGGGGAGACCTCTGCGGACACGTGGTGGACTTAAGTTCTTTAGGCCAGTGACAGCTGGAAGTCCCCCAGCCCAGCAGCGTCCCCGCCTCCGGACGCTGCTGCTGCCCCTGCCCTTGGCATCAGGCCTGCCTCGTATCCTGGGCCAGGTTTGGATGGTGGTTGACAACGTTTGTGAGCTCACACCTCCCCCACCTACCTGTCTTTTGTCTGCTCTTAAAGTCAGACAGCTTCAGAACAGGGAGGGAGGGAGGGAAGACAGGCGGGTGTTGCCCTCAAGCCCGGCTTCCTTCTCCTGAGATGGAGAAATGGATCCTCAGAAAAAAAGTATTTGCAGTCTGGGGGCCTCTCAGCTTCTCATTACGATTACAGGGTGAGGGGAAGACAGTTGGATTTGGGTTTCCCCATCCTGCCCATACTTCTGTTGCCAGGTACTGACTTACTCATAGTGAATTGTTTTCTTTATTAATTTTAGGTTGATTCTTTCAGGGAACGGATCACAAGTGAGGTGAGTGAAATAAATAGAAAAATGAATGTTGGTTAATAGTCGGGAGTTCCCCAGAGGAGAGATACCTGTAGAGACAGACCTTCCCACAGTTACTAATTCGGTTGTATTTTCCCTCATCTTTAGGCAGAAGACTTGGTGGCAAATTTTTTCCCAAAGAAATTGTTAGAACTTGATAGTTTTTTGAAGGTGAGAGACGCTTTTCTTTTTCTCAGATTCCCCCATTTTTTTGCCCCGGTCTTTCTGTCAAATGGGACAAATCACGTGTTAATTCTGTTTTGTTTTGTACTGTAAAGCGCTCTCATTTCTTGCCCTTTAAATGAAATACTTCTTTGTTCATCTTGGAAAAAAACTAATGTTTTCGGGGTGGGCTTCTCTCTTTCAGGAACCAATCCTAAACATCCATGACCTAACTCAGATCCACTCAGACATGAATCTCCCAGTCCCTGACCCCATTCTTCTCACCAATAGCCATGATGGACTGGACGGTGTAAGTGTCGTATATTTATCTTTGTGTTCGGAAGCAGTAGGTTCTCTGTTCATTATTCCCTGCTCAGTGTGAACATATACAGAGGGGACAGTGGGATTTGGATCTGGGAATGAGGATTCTTACAGATGTTATGACTGAAGTACACCCCCTTTAGATCCTGATTTTCATTTGTAGCATGAAGTGAATATGTTAATGTTACTCTGTTAGAGTGAGTTTAAAAATAGGACAAATAGCTACAGGTTCCCTCAGGTGATCTGGTCTGTCCCCCGGACTCTAGGCAAGACTTTTCTTACCCGTTTCAGTGTCTTGAGTGTTGTTATGGAATGAACAGTTCTTCTTGCTATGTAACTGCAGTCCTAGTCTTTGTGTATCTTTAGTGCCTAGTTTTTATCAGCTATATATCCACATTTTATTATAACACTGATGACACTGTACTGTATTGTCCTTTGTCTGCATTACTGTCTCATTGATAGAACTTGCAATTCTGGAGAGCAGAAACTATCTTAATTATTTTTGTATCCCCAGCACCTAGCATTGTTTCTGGTACATAGCAGGTGCTAAATACATGTTTGTTGATTGAATATCGCATTTCATTGTGGAACCAGCAGATTTGTATTTATTCCCTTAATTATCCTAACTCTGCATTCAGTGCTTCATTTTTCCTGTTTTTTATAGTATCCCCCTGCCCAATTGCTTAATTTTTAAATTTTTTTAAATTTACTTATTTGGCCATGTCGCACGGCTTGTGGGATCTTAGTTCCCCAACCAGGGATGGAACCCAGGCCTCTGGCAGTGAAAGTGCCAAGCCCTAACCACTGGACCACCAGGGAATTACCCCTAATTGCTTAATTTGTTATATTTCTTGAAAGGTTGGTCTTCCCAACTAGAGTTTAAGTTGCTTTGTGGCAAGAATCTTTTTAATTAATTAATTAATGGCTGCGTTGGGCCTTCGTTGCTGCACGCGGGCTTTCTATAGTTGTGCCGAGCGAGGGCTACTCTTCTTTGTGGTGCACGGGCTTCTCATTGTGGTGGCTTTTGTTGCAGAGCATGGGCTCTAGGCATGTAGGCTTCAGTAGATGTGGCACGTGGGCTCAGTAGTTGTGACTCGTGGGCTCTAGAGTGCAGGAGTTGTGGCACACAGGCTTAGTTGCTCGCTGGCATGTGGGATCTTTCCAGACCATGGCTGGAACCCGTGTCCCCTGTATTAGCAGGCAGATTCTTAACCACTGCGCCATCAGGGAGGCCCCAAGAATCTTCTCTTAAAGCCTTGTATGTGCTTAGTAAATTGTGTGTAAATTAATAATGGGGTCGAGGAAGGGATAAAACTTGCTCGAAGGGTAGCTTATGATGGGGATGTAGGTGTCAAGCAGACTAATTCCCATCTTTTTGTATCTTTAGCCCACTTACAAGAAGCGAAGATTGGATGAATGTGAAGAGGCCTTCCAGGGTAAGAGCTCCCTTCACTGTATCCCACCCCAGCCTTTCCTGGCCTGCAGCCCTGAGATGCAGGATGAATCTTGTGTTCTCCTGGCCAGGAAGCAGGATCTGAATTTATTTCCCAGACGTTAGCATTCCCAAGTCCTCCAAGCATTGTCATTATTTAGCACTGTAAACCTAATTTTCCAGTTAATAGGGAGGGTTTGTCTTATTGTGGACTGCCAAGGGAGAGAGGTTGGAAGTGGCTACACATCACAGATTTTTCACAGAAGTCACAGTGCCATATCATTTTTTCCTCTTCAGTAATAGTTGGTACATTAAGTCTATAGAGCATATTTTAATTTTTTTATCCTTCAGAGTTTTGGGATACTTTAGACACCCATTTGCTAATCCATGCGTTCTCTTTTTGATTTCGTGGGGGTGTCAAGGTTTATAGATAGAGTTGTGACAGATAAAAGGCAGAGGTCATAGCATCTCATGGGTCTGGGAAAGAGAGAAAGGGGTGGAGTGCTATGTCCTGCCTTCCATCCAAATCATTTAACCTTCCTCATGTCCCTGCCAGGAACCAAGGTGTTCGTGATGCCCAATGGGATGCTAAAAAGCAACCAGCAGCTGGTGGACATTATTGAAAAAGTGAAGCCTGAGATCCGGCTGCTGATCGAGAAATGCAACACGGTGAGGCAGGGGCTGACCCCAAATAGCCTGGCTTGAACTATGCAAGATGATGGATATGGGGCTGGAGGCGTGGAGATGATGTGGGAATTGGAAGTCTATTTTGGCTCCTGTGCTCCTGACATCTGGCCCCAGAAGCATGAATTGTATACTTCGTGGCTTCAGTAGAAAAGGCCAAGGTCCTCATATGTATATTTTGGTCTCCTCACTCTCCAGGTCAAAATGTGGGTACAACTCCTGATTCCTAGGATAGAAGATGGGAACAACTTTGGGGTGTCCATTCAGGTAATGTGCTTGCATTAGAAACTGGAGAGGAAGGTTTGGGAGGTAATCTCATCTCCCCTGCTTTTCTGTTTTCCCTTTCTCTTTGGTCTGCCTTGGGGTGATATGGAAGTGACTTTTGACTCAGTTGTTTTTTCAGGAGGAGACAGTTGCAGAACTAAGAACTGTTGAGAGTGAAGCTGCATCTTATCTGGACCAGATATCTAGGTAGGGCTGCTTGGGCTTGGCCCGGGAATTGGGGGCTGATGAGGTGGTAAGCACTGTCCAGGGTCTCCTGCAGCTTCCTCCTCTTCTCTCTCCTTCCAGATATTATATTACAAGAGCCAAATTGGTTTCTAAAATAGCTAAATATCCCCATGTGGTAAGTAAGGGTTTTGTGGGCCGAGGGTGGAAGTGGTAGGACCGGGAGGAGTGGCTGTTCCTGGGAGGAGCCATGTGGGGACAGTCAGGCTTTGGGAACTAGCCTTTTCTCCGCCCCGCTCTCAGGAGGACTATCGCCGCACCGTGACAGAGATTGATGAGAAAGAATATATCAGCCTTCGGCTCATCATATCAGAGCTAAGGAATCAATATGTAAGTAACCTTGGTCCCTGCCCACAGTTGCTCTGGCTTCTCTTAGTTCTGGTGACCATTTTCTTGCCACTCTCTGGAGGTTGAGATGGAGGGCGGGGGTGGAGGTAAAATGAGTGGAACAAATTCTGCCCATTAGCCAAGTGTTGAGAGCTATGAGGTCATTGAAGGTATCTAGCTGGGCATCTCCCTTCTTTCTACCTGGATGGGAAAGGGCACAACATAGAATAGGGGTGAAGATGTGGGTGTTAGAGTCAGGCTTAGGTTTAGAACCAATCCTACCTGTAATGTGTGGCCTTGGGCAAGTTTAATCTCAAACTTCAGTTAACACATTAAAGGACCCAGTGCAATTCTTGGTATGTTATGTGCTCAGTAAATGTAATGTATTAGACTCTTGGGCCCTGGATATACCCAGGTGTGCCTGGGGTAGGGCACACCTTGGGCCCTGGATATACCCAGGTGTGCCCTGGTAGTAGGGCAGCCATGCTGAATTCAGATTCAGGTGAGTGAGATCCAGGTTATGTGAGTGATTGCTTGGGAGTTTGTGGCGGTGTCTTATTTTCCTAGTGAGGTAGGGGTACAACAGACATGTGAGTCCATGATCCCTCTTCTCCCAGGTCACTCTACATGACATGATCCTGAAAAATATCGAGAAGATCAAACGGCCCCGGAGCAGCAATGCAGAGACACTGTACTGAGGCCAGGGCCAGGGCCAGGGGACTCTGTGAGTCTGGCTCAAGACCGACATTGCCTTGGTTTGTTACATGACTATCGTGATGGGGAAACTGGCTGGAAGTAGTAATCACCCCTCTCTCTGTTTTTAGTTAGAGCCTAATGAAACTCTCATGTAGTTCTGTGACGTGTTTACCTCTTTTTTCAGGCCTCAGGAACTCTTCTATTTCCTTCCCTAGTACCCCACGCCCCCCTGTCCTAATTTCTGGAGACCTCCAGGTTTATGTACGCAGGATATTGGCACAAGAATACTTGTGTTTTTTCTCCCTGGCTTCCTCCTGTGTCTTGGGCTTTGTATATTCTTCCTCTTGATGATCAGTTGGTTAGAAACTGAGGGAACTGGAAGGAGAGTGCTAGGTGTTTTGTAGGAACTGGGGCGGAGTGTGGGGGACCAGCTCCTTTCTTCCTGATGGGAGGTTAGTGTCCCTTGACAGTGGGACGTTGCATCCTTCCTGCCACAGTTGCCCTGGTGATGACTTCGGGTTTCCCATCTATATACATTGCACCTTGAACCTGATCATGACAAGAAACACCTTAGACCTTCTGCCAAGTCCCTAGCTGCTTCAGATGTTTTTATAACTAGGATTTTCACATACACATATGTGTGTCATATACACACACGTACACACATGCAGCACACACATGCCTTCCTACTCTGTTACTTGATGCCCCCCTCCCCCCAGCCCTGCCCACCCCCCCAAACCCTGTCTCTGTCACACACACACACACACACACACACACACACACACACACCCCACCCCCCCCACCCCCCCACCCCCCGTTCAGAAGGTGTTAGGCGTCTTAGTTCTCATCCACCAGGGCCCATTGTCTCCTGGTATTGTAGCCTCTTGGTGCCCGAGGCTGGTGAGTTGGAGGACAACTGAAAGATGAGAAGCAGGGGTAGTGGGTTCCCCTTCCTCTGTGATTCGGGTCCTTTGGGGCATTTTTGCAAAGGCTGGTCCTCTGAATCCCGGTTTCCTCTTCCCAGGCCAGTTGTAAATTGGGGTGGGGGTGTCTGCAGCTGTGAGGCCAGATGCTGCTGCTCCTACTGGGTTTTCCCTTTGGGAAAAATGTTTTCTTCTTTATAGTATTGTGCTTCCAGGGAAAGCGGTCACTTGTGTGTATATGTGTGTGCATGCACACACATGCATGTGCACATTGTGTGTATGTGGAAATCTGCTGGGCAAGTCAAAACCATAGAAGAGTTGCCTCTTATCTCTCAAATCTTCCAGAGATGTCACTTGTCACAGCTTTTGTGTTAGCCCTCATCAACCCCCACTTCTATTCTACCACTACTGGAGAGTCTGCTGGTGATTCTCTGTGTCTGTTGCTGACTTTTATTCTACCCCCGTCTCTGTCTTGCAGCCCCCAATCATATTTCCATCTGGATGCATCATTTTTCCTCCCAGTGTGCTCTAGAGAAGGAGTTAGGATGCTGTCTTCCCATGAATAGTACTCAGTAACAAACCAATTGCATTTTAGTTGGGCAATGCCCCTACCCACCCTCAGACCCCTTCCAGCTAAAATGTTCTGTCCTCCCACCATGTGTTTCTCAGTTTCCCTTTTCGTTTGTTGGATTGTTCCCATGTCCCTCCTCCTCACCTTACCACCCTTGGATCGTAATGTAAAATTCTTTTACCATGTCAAGAAATTATTAAAAATACAGGTACTTTGACCTCTTTCTAAAGCTGCAGACCCTGATGCGATGCTCTGGTGTCCAGGAACATACCCACACTTACGTGTGTGCACATTGGGATACCCACCTCCTCATATACCTCCAGCCACCCTATTGGGTGTCTTTATACCAACTGAGCTGCCTCTTTTCTCTGGAATAATGGAAAGGCTGAGGCTTCTGCCTACCAAGAGGCAAGGGTGGGTCCTTCATTTGTCTTCAGTCTGAATTAAATGAAAGTTAGCTCTTTCCAAAGCTAAGCTGCCTTCTACCCTCGCAAAATCCCAGCTCCTTCCTTCCTTCCCTCCCCAGTGATACCCATGAACTGCCAGTAGAGGCCGCTCTAGTTCCGTGTGTGGGGAATCACCTGGTTCAAGGCACACCCGACCCCGTCATTTTCTTTGCTCTATACTAAAAGTTCCTTCTGAATAATGTCTTAAGTTTCTTGCGGAGATGCCAGGGACCCCTGGTTTTTGGTTTTCAAATGAATTGGAGGGGTATCTAGGACCTTAGCTCCCTCTGAAATAAAGTTTCCTTAACTTCCACCTTGCAGAGGAGCATTTTGGTATCCAATGATCTGGTATCTGTTGTCTCTGCAGAAAGGGATTTAAGGTCTTGAACAATGGAGGAACATCTGCCCTATTCTGTTTCAGAGATCCTTACCAGTAGCTGACAATTTTTGAATGCCTGCCCGTGCCAGGCTGTTAAGCACTTTACGCGCCTGATCTCATTTACTCTCCGTGAATCTCTGGGGTAGTTTTATCCCTTCTTTATAGGTGAGGACACTGAGACTTACGATAAGTAACTCCCCTCAGGTCACACAGCTTAGGGACCTGCGATTGGTGTACAAATCTGACTGCTGCGCCCAGGCCTTCACCACTCCTTTCTCACCGACTAGACGGAAGAGGCCTGAGACTACAGATCAAGGGCTTGGTCTTAGGCATGTGGCAGAACACAGTGCTTACTGCTGAGCTGGGCAGTGGATCCTGGAAATACTGGAGGGGAGTGCCTGCCAGGAGGTAGGAAAGTGGACAGTTAGAGTGGCTGCATGTAGTACGTGGGACTTGATTGGGCGTCTGAGATTTGCATACTTCTCAGACCCATTCTGGGTGGAAGGTAGAGTCTAGTGTACATACAAATGCCCTCTAATCTGGTCTAAATGATGGAGATCGGTAGTGGGTACTGACCGTGCTGCTGGGAGGAGTTCAGGGATGGGGAGAGGCTATGCACGTGGAAGTAGTACCTTGAGCCAAACCACAGAACAGAAAATTGGAGCAGAATTATATAAATCAAGGTCAGAAATTTCCCGTCCAACCCACAGGGTGGAGTTTTCACTATTCCTATCCATCCTACTGAATATAAACCCTGATTTGATGTCAGTAAGCAGAAGGAGCAGCTGGCGGGACTCTCATTTCAGCTCTCGGCAGTCACCATGAATCTCAAGGTAGTCCTCGTGTTCCTGGCACTGTCCCTCATTACTGTCTTTGCCCTGGCCTATGTCTTGCTGACCAGCCAACGTAGCTCCAGCCAGCCTCCCCACTGCCCCTCTGTATCCTACAGTGCCCAGCCCTGGACACACCCTGGCCAGAGCCAGCTGTTTGCAGACCTGAGCCGAGAAGAGCTGACGGCTGTGATGAGCTTTCTGACCCAGAAGCTAGGGCCAGGCCTGGTGGATGCAGCTCAGGCCCAACCCTCAGACAACTGCGTCTTCTCGGTAGAGCTGGAGCTGCCCCCCAAGGCTGCAGCCCTGGCCCACCTGGACAGGGGGAGCCCCCCGCCTGCCCGGGAAGCACTGGCCATCGTTTTCTTTGGTGGACAACCCCAGCCCAATGTGACTGAGCTGCTGGTGGGGCCGCTGCCGCACCCCTCCTACCTGCGGGACGTGACTGTGGAGCGTCACGGGGGCCCCCTGCCCTATCACCGGCGCCCCGTGCTGGGAACTGAGTCTGCCCAGATGTGGAAGCATTTGAAAGAGGTGGAGCTCCCCAAGGCACCAGTCTTCCTGGCTTCTGTCTTCAACTACAATGGTTCCACTTTGGCAGCTCTGCACGCCACCCCTCGTGGCTTGCGCTCAGGGGACCGTGCTACCTGGATAGCCCTCTACCATAACATCTCAGGTGTTGGGATTTTCCTTCACCCTGTGGGGCTCGAGCTACTGCTGGACCACAGGGCCTTGGACCCTGCCCGCTGGGCTGTCCAGCAGGTCTTCTACCTTGGGCACTACTATGCAGACTTGGGTCAGCTGGAATGGGAGTTTAAGGCTGGCCGGCTGGAAGTGGTTAGAGTTCCTCTACCCCTGCCAGATGGGGCCTCATCGCTGCGATCGCGGGTCTCCCCAGGTCCTCTTCCCCCTCTTCAGTTCTCACCTCAGGGCTCCCGGTACAGTGTGCAAGGGAACCTAGTGGCGTCCTCCCTTTGGACGTTTACCTTTGGCCATGGGGTGTTCAGTGGCATGAGGATTTTTGATGTTCGGTTCAAGGGTGAGCGAGTGGCCTATGAAGTCAGTGTCCAGGAGTGTGTTTCTATCTATGGTGCCGATTCACCCAAGACAATGATGACCCGATACCTGGATAGCAGCTATGGACTTGGCCATCACAGCCGGGGCTTGGTGCGGGGAGTGGACTGCCCCTATCAGTCTACCATGGTGGACATCCACGTATTAGTGGGCAAAGGGGCAGTCCAGCTGCTCCCGGGGGCTGTGTGTGTGTTTGAGGAGGCCCAGGGACTACCCCTCCGCAGGCACCACGGTCACCTTCAGAGTCATTTCTATGGTGGTTTGGCTGGCTCGGCCCTTGTAGTCAGGTCCGTGTCCTCTGTAGGCAACTATGACTACATTTGGGACTTCGTATTGCACCCAAATGGGGCGCTTGAAGGGCGGGTCCATGCCACGGGCTACATCAACACTGCTTTCCTGAGCGGGGGCGAGGAGAGCCTCCTCTTTGGGAACCGCGTTGGGGAGAGAGTGCTGGGGGCGGTGCACACGCATGCCTTCCACTTCAAGCTGGACCTGGATGTGGCAGGTGAGTGCCCAGGGGATGAGGATTGAGCATTGGGGTGGGCCAGAGGGAAGGGAGACCCGCACATCAAGCCACATCAAGCCGGAAGAGGCAAGAGGGTGGCGTTCCAGCACCACAATTTATTGTGGCAACAGCAGGGACTGATCTGACTGTATTCAACTGCAGTCAGCCTAAATACTGGGCTTATTGGGTATTTGGCAAAAGGTAGAGAGTGTTCCCCCGCCCAGCCCCTCTGACCCGCTGCAATTGTGAAACCAGATGTAATGGCTGCGCTGTACTAGCTGGCTGCCTTAGCCTGTCTGTGGGTGGTGAACTTGCCCTTGCCCTGCCTGTCTGAGGCTGGACACGGCTGGAGCTGGGGCTCTGAGTTCTTCCTCATTCTGAGAGTCAGTGGAGGTGGGGGAAGCTGGGGCCTGAACAGAGATAGGGAGTAGTCTGTATAAAGAGCTTCCTGAGAGTGGAGGTGGTCCTGGGGCCTGAGAAAAGGAGGTGCTAGCTGGGGGCTGCTCCGCAGGATTTCAGGCAACTGAGATTACAAGACAGGGGCCCATCCACCTCCTGGGGAGGACCATCCCATTCCTGCCAGCACGTGTCATTGTAGTGGGCTCTCTGGTGACATGGCAGGCATGCAATAGGCTTGCTGCAAGTGTAGAAAGGGATTTCTCAAGTAGGGCTCTAAGCACAAAGGGGACCTAAAGCTCCTGACAGATTTTTGTCCAGAACAAAATAATTAACTTATCAAGTTAGACTATTAGGCCCAGAAAGAAAATTGGGAATCCATCACACCCTCTCCATTTTTCAGTTACGGAAACTAAGGAGGGTGGGGGGAGATGGGTCAGGAAGTGGCTGTCCAAGTATAATGCACTGTAACAGCATATTTCTTGTGAAACATTTCCATATTCTCTTGAGTATAGAGATGGCGTGTGTGTGCATCTGTGTGTGTGTGCTGTGCGGGTGGAGGGGAGAGAGCTAAGAAAACAGCATGATTGAAATGCTATTTTAAATCATGCATTTTAACTAGGTTATTCTTGGACATATTTGGAATATGACTATTTTCTGACTTGAAGTTTTCTTTCCAGCATTTTGGCATTGAAGAGCCTTGTCTTAGGACATAAAACCAAATCACATTTATTGGACCAGCGTGCAGCACAGGCTGGTGCTGTGGGCCAGAGAGTCTGTGTCAGGCCCCTGCACACAGGAGAACTGGCAGGGGCGCTGGCTTCAGGAGAGTTCCCTGTGTGCCGGCACATTCATACGAGTCATGCCCAAAGGAACTAGCAGTCCGAACCTGCAGAAAGAGTATAAGTGTTCCAGGGATCTCCCAGACAATTTAAAGATATAAATCTACTTCCTTGTAAAAAAGACAAAGTGATACCTGCCATACTGAGGAAAAAAATCAAAGTCTCAGAGCCAGGAGGAGTACGCAGGGCACCACGGAAGGGGACTGGGTTTTCCCATCCGGCTTCTCCAAGACAAATATCCCTTTCATAGTTAGAAGAATGTTATTAGCCACCTGTGTGTGCTTTCGCATCTACAGAGCTCAGCCACAGAACAGCTTTCCTTATGCCCATTGTAGCGATTCACCGAGTGAGAATCAGAGAAGCGAACAATTGGTCCAAAGTGTATTGGGTAGACCAGCGCCAATAGAACTTTCTGCAATGATGGAATGTTACATGTCTGCCTTGTCCAATATGTTAGCCGCTAGCCACACGTAGCTGTTGAGCACTTGGAATGTAGATAGTGTGACTGAGGAACTGAATTTTTTAAATTGAAAGAGCCACTTGTGGCTGGTGGTAACTGTGTTGGACAGGGCAAGTTCAAAGAAGGCGGGCTAGCTCTCAAGTCCAGACCTGGCTCCCAGCGCAGAGCTGATGAGCTCTGCTGTCCTTTGTCAGGCCAGTGCAGGGGGCATCACGGAGAAAACAAGGGACCTGTCTCACCTGCTGTGGCACTCCTCTCCCTCCCCTCACCCTGGCAGGGCTGAAAAACTGGGTGGTAGCTGAAGACGTGGTGTTTAAACCTGTGGCAGCCCCTTGGAGTCCGGAGCACCAACTGCAGCGCCCACAGCTGACTCGGCAGGTCCTGGGAAGGGAGGACCTGACAGCTTTTTTCTTGGGGGACCCCCTTCCCCGCTACCTTTACTTGGCTAGCAACCAGACTAATTCCTGGGGTCACCAGCGCGGGTACCGAATCCAGATCCACAGCCCTCTTGGCATACACATGCCCCTGGACAGCGACATGGAGAGGGCCCTCAGCTGGGGGAGGTGAGGAGGGCCCTGGGCACTGGGTGGTAGGGAAGGACTGGTCCCCTTCCCATCCCAGCTCCTGAAGACCCCAACTCACTAACCTCGATCATTCACCCCTGGACCTCTTCTCAGATCCAAGTAGATATGGGACGGGAATGGTCTCACACAGAATCTGATCCAAAGGATTTCTGGGCTGAAAGGCCCTTGACGTTTTCTGACACCACCTTCCTACAACATTCCTGGTCAGATACCAGCTTGTGGTGACCCGGAGGAAGGAGGAGGAGTCACAGAGCAGCAGCATCTATTACCAGAATGACATCTGGACACCCACTGCAGCCTTTGCTGACTTCATCAACAATGAGACCCTGTTAGGAGAGGTTGGTAGCCCTCGGGGCAGAGGAAAGGAGCTCCCCTAAGCCTGGTGTCTTGGCTGCCCGGCCCCTGGCTGTAGGATGGAGGGAATGGTAGATTTCCAGTTCTTAGATTAGGGGCCCGCCAGGGAGTTCCCTGATGACCAACATGGGTCATCCCTCCTGGGGGTGAGATTAGCCCTGGGACCACCCTACAGCTTCTCACATGGATTACCACGCCTGTTATTTGGGCCTGCGGCTGGGCAGAGGTGGAAGCAGGGCTGAGACTGGAGATTGGGGATTGTGGCTGAGGGGGGGGTTCTCTGGATCTCGCCTCCAGAGTCTCCAGTTCTTCCTCTTCCTGCAGGACCTGGTGGCTTGGGTTACAGCCAGCTTCCTGCACATCCCTCACGCTGAGGATGTCCCCAACACAGTGACTCTGGGGAACAGAGTTGGCTTCTTGCTCCGACCCTATAACTTCTTTGATGAGGACCCCTCCATCTTCTCCCCTGGCAGCGTCTACTTTGAGAAGGGCCAGGATGCTGGGCTCTGCAGTGTCAATCATGTGGCCTGCATCCCCCACCTGGCGGCCTGTGTCCCGGACCTGCCGCCTTTCTCTTACCAAGACTTGTAGCCCTGAGTGTGTGGTGGGACATGGGCAGGGCGGAGAGGGGGTGCCAAGACATGTACCTTCCTCTCTGTTCCCACTTCCTGCTCCCCTGACACTCGACCCTTGGGAAACCGCCTCCTACCATGTAAACCCCCATATATCCTTTGGTTAATTCTTATTTCCAGTTCATTTTTTTTAAATGATGAATTTATACAAATGACGTTGATATTAAAAAAGCTAAAACACCACAAATCCTACCACTCAGAAACAGCATTCACATTTGGTGAATGTTACACCAGACATATCTTTAATGCATGTGCATTGAAGTGGAAGAATAGATAGAATTTTGTAAAAACTGATGGTGTGTGTAATTTATAATAAAAAGTATTACAAGACTTTCTTTTACTTGGATTTCTTCTCTTTGACTTTTGAAGTATCTAGAATCCCCCAGAGATATTAAGGACTCTGGCCAAGGAAATTAGCCATGGAGGAGAGGGGGCAAGGGGGACAGACCTGGCCAAGAAATGCTGCTTGGGAAGCTGAAGAGCTGGGGGTGGGGTTTCCTTGGAAGGAGGACAATAGTTCCAAGTTGCAGGAAAGGGAACATCTGGCCCTGAGAAATGGGCGCTGCGGAAAGAAGTGGGGCGGAGGGGAAAGAGGGGCTGCCTCCTCCCCGGCATTCCTGTGCATGTCAGCGCATGTCTGTGCTCAGGCTGGTCAGCTGCATTCGTTTGAAATCCCCACCACCCCTTCCTCCTAACCCAGCGCTCCCCTGTCCGAACCCTGACCCAGAGAGCAGAATGTGAGCTGGAGCCTGGAACACAAAGCCATGTAAGGTCTGCGGAAATCACTGCTGCCCTGCCTTAGGCCCGCCTCCCAACCCCAGCCCGCTCCGCCCCCCTCCCCAGCCTTCCCATGCTCTTCCCATCCTCAGTCTCCATTGCGTCGCAATACTGAGAACCTCAGCCAGAGTCTAGGAGCCCCCAGTACAGGGAGCAAAAGAGACCCTCTTCTGCTGGACTGAGAATACAAGTCTCCACTTTGGTTCAATCCTCTGTCTCTACGTTCATGGGACAATGAACCAGAAGACCACCCTGGTGCTCCTCGCTCTGGCTGTCATCACCATCTTTGCCCTGGTGTGTGTCTTGCTAGCTGGCAGGGGAGGAGATGGTGGTGAACACAGCCTGCCTCCCCTCTGCCCCTCCGTATCACCAAGTGCCCAGCCGTGGACACACCCTGGCCAGAGCCAGCTGTTTGCAGACCTGAGCCGAGAAGAGCTGACGGCTGTGATGAGCTTTCTGACCCAGAAGCTGGGGCCAGGCCTGGTGGATGCAGCTCAGGCCCAACCCTCAGACAACTGCGTCTTCTCGGTGGAGCTGGAGCTGCCCCCCAAGGCTGCAGCCCTGGCCCACCTGGACAGGGGGAGCCCCCCGCCTGCCCGGGAGGCACTGGCCATCGTCTTCTTTGGAGGACAACCCCAGCCCAATGTGACTGAGCTGCTGGTGGGGCCGCTGCCGCACCCCTCCTACCTGCGAGACGTGACTGTGGAGCGTCACGGGGGCCCCCTGCCCTATCACCGACGCCCCGTGCTCATGCGAGAGTACCTGGACATAGACCAGATGATCTTCAACACAGAGCTGCCCCAGGCTGCTGGTCTCCTCCACCACTGCTGCTTCTACAAGCACCAAGGAGGGAACCTGGTGACCATGACCACAGCCCCCCGTGGCTTGCAATCAGGGGACAGGGCCACCTGGTTTGGCCTCTACTACAACATCTCAGGGGCTGGGTTCTTCCTGCACCCCATAGGTTTGGAGCTTCTGGTAGACCACAAGGCTCTGGACCCTGCTCGCTGGACCATCCAGAAGGTGTTCTTTCAAGGCCGCTACTATGAGAGTCTGGCCCACCTGGAGGAGCAGTTTGAGGCCGGCCTGGTGAATGTGGTGGTGATCCCAGACAATGGCACAGGTGGGTCCTGGTCCCTGAAGTCCAAGGCGCCTCCGGGTCCGGCTCCCCCTCTGCAGTTCCATCCCCAGGGCCCCCGCTTCAGTGTCCAGGGGAGTCGAGTGGCCTCCTCACTGTGGACTTTCTCCTTTGGCCTCGGAGCTTTCAGTGGTCCAAGGATCTTTGACATCCGATTCCAGGGAGAACGGCTGGCTTACGAGATCAGCCTCCAAGAGGCCTTGGCTGTCTATGGTGGAAATTCCCCGGCGGCAATGCTGACCCACTATATGGACGGCAGCTTTGGTATGGGCAAGTACGCCACACCCCTGACCCGTGGGGTGGACTGCCCCTATCTGGCCACCTACGTGGACTGGTACTTCCTTTTGGAGTCCCAAGACCCCAAGACACTACCTGATGCCTTCTGTGTGTTTGAGCAGAACCAGGGCCTGCCCCTGAGGCGACACCACTCAGCTTTTCACTCCCACTATTTTGGGGGCCTTGCGGAGACAGTGCTGGTCTTCAGATCTGTGTCGACCTTGCTCAACTACGACTATGTGTGGGATATGGTCTTCCACCCCAATGGGGCCATCGAAGTCAAATTCCATGCCACAGGCTACATCAGCTCAGCGTTCCTCTTTGGAGCTGCCCGAAGATATGGAAACCAGGTTGGGAAGCACACGCTGGGCACCGTCCACACCCACAGTGCCCACTACAAGGTGGATCTGGACGTGGGAGGTAAGACATCCTGGCGGAGGCCAGGATCCCAGATAGGGGGCTGAAGGGTTGTCTTTGTTTGCTTTGTGTTTGTTGGAGGTTTTCCAGGAAAGGAAGATCTGAGCATGAGTATATGTTTTGGAGTTTCATGCTTCCTCTTTTGCCGGATGGGAGAGAGTTGGCTGCTGAATTTTACTGAGCTCTTAGCTCATTGGCTGGGTACAGAGCTGCCACCCACCCTCCACATGACCTCATCAGAAAATCTTGGGAAACAGCTAAGCTCAGAGAAGAGGCAGGATCCAGGCTAAGGGTCCCCTTTGCCCTCTTCCCTCTCTGGCACTTATATGGGCCCCACTTCAGTGAGGCAGCCATGTGCTTTTCAGCTTATCTGTGTCTGGCCTGCAGTGTAGGTTTTGGGGAGGATCTGTTTGCATTCTGCAGAGTCCCTGGCACCTGCAGGCCAATCGTGGAACGCCCCCGGGGGATACATTTCCCTGGGAGGTGGACCTTTCTCCTCCCTGAATTTCCATCTCTGGGCACAATACACTTAAGTGTGAGGGGCAGAGTGGATACTGTGGAATATTCCAGATAGTTCCTGGAGTTGGTGGTCACAGAGAGCCAAGGGTTACATGATGCCTCGGAGTCTTGGTCATTTCACTGTCGTTCCCCACACTGAGTTCATCACCAGATTTTTTTCTGCCTCTGAAATATCTCCAACCCCTCGCTTGGCCCCGCTACCGGCCCCCTGTGGGCGCCAGCCCTCTCTCTGCTGCTTCGACTCTTCTTCCTCTCAGATCCATGGTTCACCCTGTGCTCAGAGGGACCTACCAGCCCATGCCAGCCTGCTCCCTTACACACTTCCCACTTTCCCCATCACCTATAGGATCCTGTCCACAGAAGGACCTACAAGGCCCTTCCCTTCAGAGGACAGCTACTGCCTGCCTTTCACCTTCTTCCCCGTGCTGCTTAAGACACACACCCGCCCTGTCCCTGGACACACGCACCACATGTGACAGTCACGCTTCTTTGCTTTTGCTCCTGTTTTGCCCCTGTCTAGAATGCCCTGCCATGTCACCTCTGCTGGTGACATCCCCTAAGGCCAGGCTGAAAAGTGGCCGAGGAAGCCCTCTATTCTTGCCTGTACCTGTGTTCCTCTAACCTTCAATCTGGAATGGGCTCCTCTCACACTACAGTCCCTTCAGGGCTTGGCCTCTCTGGGGCTTCTGTGAGAGCAGGAGGGTAAGGATGTTGTTTCATTCATCAGTGTGTCCCCAGTGCTGAGCACAGGCCTCTCCACTAATGAGTGTGAAAGGATGAAGGAATGAAATCCTTGAAGAAATATTTCACAGGTCAACAGGTTTGGCTGAAAGATTGGGACATCTTGGGGAGAGGGGAGAGAAGCAGGGGGCACACTCAGTCTGGCTTTCTCTTTGGCCCCCACTCTGAAGCCAGGTGGGGACAGAGTCCGGGGGCGGTGGGGGGCAGCTGCATGACCAGCCCTCCCTCCCCCCCTCCCCCCCTTCCCCCCACCTACACTCCACCCCTGCAGGACTGGAGAACTGGGTCTGGGCTGAGGACATGGCTTTTGTCCCTACGGCGGTACCCTGGAGCCCCAAGCACCAGATACAGAGGCTGCAGGTGACCCGGAAGCTGCTGGAGACAGAGGAGCAGGCCGCCTTCCCCCTGGGAGGTCCCTGCCCTCGCTACCTGTACCTGGCCAGCAATCACAGCAACAAGTGGGGGCACCCGAGGGGCTACCGCATCCAGACAGTCAGCTTTGCTGGGGAGCCTCTGCCCCAGAACAGCTCCATGGAGAGAGCCTTGAGCTGGGCAAGGTGGGTGATGGGGTGCGGTATGCGTATGGGGTTGGGGAGGGGATGAGAGTGAGAAGGGAGCGTTGGGAGGGGCAACTGGGAACTCAGTTCAGACTGTACACGAGGTGAGTGAGGTAAGAGCTCAAAAAGGATTTCCTGGTTATCCAAAGGCCCACAGTGGATACATGGTCCCCTTGGAAGGCTAAAGCCCAGGTGGGAAAAGTATTTTCTGTTTGGGAGGGGGCATATTGTGAAATGGCAAGGGATGAACAGGAAGACATGGAATGATTTCGGGCCACCCACCAGGGTGGCGTCAGAGTGACTGTGTGAACGAGATGGGAATGCTGAGGTCCATGGGCTCGGCTCCCTTCCATGATGATCAGGCAGCAGGATGGGCTTAGTGACCATGGAGGCCTGACCAGAGCATCTCTAGGTACCAGCTGGCTGTGACCCAGCGGAAGGAGGCGGAGCCCCGCAGCAGCAGCATCTTCAATCAGAATGACCCCTGGGACCCCACCGTGGACTTTGCTGACTTCATCAACAATGAGACCATAGTTGGAGAGGTCAGCCGGCTGTGGGAGGCTGAGGGAGGGGTTCGGGGACACAGAGATGAGCCCCACCTCCTCTTGGGGAGGTCCCTGAAAACCATCTCCTCAAGGACGGAGCTGACTCCTGCCTTCTGTGCTTTTGTGGATCTGATCATTACCTGCTGAGGGAATCTTCCCAAGCTGGGAGTTCATTTGCACACAGTGGCTGAGGCTCCAGCCTATCCTCAAGACTCTACAGCTCTCTAAGTTTCAGCGTCGTGGACTGAGTCCTTTAAGGGCCCCAGGACTCAGGAGGGCTGGAAGTGACCAGGGAAGACCACATCTCTTATATCTAAAGCTTCTCTGTTGCTGGCTTGACCATTACAGGATTAATTTCCAAGTTAATTTCTGCCTCCCAAACCCTGATCTTCCCTCCTCATCCTCCTTCTCTCAGAGTTAGGGAGCTCTCGTTGAGTCAGGGGAAAGGAGCTGAAGTTGCCCGTGGGTGTCATCATTCCTCTGGGGGTGTGTAGGCTGATGGTGATGTCATGGGGAATGTCAGATGATGGAGGGTACGGGCTGGGATGGGAGGCAGGTGTTGCTCCGAATATGAAATCGACCATTTATGTGTTGATTTCTGGACTAGTAGGAAAAATGTTTGAAGACTTAAAATCCTCCTGAGCAAAGGTGGGCTGCCAAAGTGAATCCTGGGGGAGGCGGACATGCCCTTAGCAAAGCCAGACCTCATGATCCTCTTTCTTTGCCCCCATTAGGACTTGGTGGCCTGGGTGACAACCGGTTTCCTGCACATCCCCCATGCAGAGGACATTCCCAACACAGTGACTGTGGGGAACAGCGTGGGCTTCTTCCTCCAACCCTACAACTTCTTTGACCAGGACCCCTCCTTCGATTCTGCTGACTCCGTCTACTTCCGGGAGGACCAGGATGCTGGGGCCTGTGAGGTCAACCACCTGGCTTGCCTCCCCCAGGCTGAGGCCTGTGCCCCCCACCTCCCTGCCTTCTCCCACGCGGGCTTCTCCCACAACTAGGTGGATGGGGAATGTGGTTGGGACCCCAGTGCCAGGGAGTGTGGGGAGGGGGAGGGGATGGGCACTGGGCAGGGCAGCCTATGTCTTCTCCCTCATCACATCTTGGGGGTCTTCTTTCTCCCATCGCCCTCCCTTCCCTCCCCCTTCCTTCTGGAAGCATCCTGAGTCTGTGATGCCTGACACAGGGGGCTCTCAGCTCTGTTGACCCCAGACCTGCTAAGTTCCTCTTGCAGAGAGGAAAGGAATGGCCAGCCAGGAGCTTGGAGTCATGGTTAAACTTTCCAGAAGACTCCTGTTTTGGGTGTTTTTTGTTTTGTTTCCTTTTATTTTTGCTTTCTGGGTTTCCCAAATCTTCTTAGCCATCCCAGGTTTCTCTTGAGACTCCTGAGTCCTCACTTGGGAGGTGAGGATGGGGGGCTCTGCTATGGGGATAGGCACCAGGAGGCCGTGGGGCAGGGTTCCTGCCAGGCCCGTGAATCTAGGAATCAAGCTGGAAGAGGCTCTTTGGCCCATGTTTCCTTCTCTCTCTCTCCCCTCTTGCCTAGCCTCCTCCAGTTCCCACCTGTTCTTATATCCTGGGATTTCCCTCCCAGCCCTGAGGGGATGTTACCCAGCCCTCATTTCTCACCTCTGGTCTCCTCTCCTGGTTCTAGGCCTGTGGAAGTCTCAAAATGCAAGGGACATCTAGTTTGAGAGGACAGTCCCCGTCTGTGTCCCTGTGTCTGGGAGCTGCCCCCACCCCCAGTCCTGGGGCAGGATGTGTTTCCCCACAGTTCTTTCTGCCCATTTGTATAGGCCTGCCTTGCATTCTCTGGCAGAGGATGGTCATGGAGACAGCAGCAGCTCAAGTTAGCATGTTAGATGGCTTTGCGGGTGCAGTGGTAATGAGGAGTGGTCATTTTGTGCCAAGTCTGTGCGTGACCAGTGCCCTCTGTCCTCTGCAGTAGCCAATATGGGAGGCTGGGTGGACACCAAGGATGAGAATCAGGAAGACCAGGGACTCCAGTCATAGGGCCAGGGGTCCAATCACGTGTGGGCATGCAAATGAGCCAAGGCCTCTGGGGGTGGAGCCTCCCAGGCAGGTTGTCCGTGTGGAGGGGTGGGTGGGAGCAGTCTGGATTGGGGGTCCCTCTACAAAGAGCCAGAGATGGGAAGCAGCAGAACTGTCGTCCCTCAAAGACTGATTAAATAAATTCTGATGCAGCCTTACAAAGCAATACTACACAGCTGTAAAACTAATTATATCTCTTTATAGGGAATAATCTTCCAATGAACAAGGAGAGGCACAGAAGTGTGTATAGGGCACCTCCATTTGTGTTTTACAGGGGAGGATCATATAAATACATATTTTCATATCTTATAGATGCATATTCGGAAGACACGGGTAACACTGGTCGCCTCTGTGGAGGGGAACCAGGAAGCTGGGACTGAGGAGGGAGGAGACAGTACTATACACCCTTTTGTACGTTTGAATTTTGAACCATGAGACTGTATTACCTATTCATTTATTATTATTCAAATAATAAATGGGCCCAAACAACACCTGACTTCTTTTTTTAAACTGACTTGTCTTTTAGGAAGGGGTTGGGGTAGGGGGGAAGGGTAGAGTGAGTTAAGAGCCCCAGGGACTCAATTTTCTCAAGTATTTGAGACCCAGAGAAATGGGTGTGGCCTCTGGTAACTGCTTTGCCTCCTCTTGCCTGTACATCTCCAAGAAAATGTTAAACCTCAGTCAATGTCTCTTTTGCTGTCTCTCACTCCCTCTCCCTGTCTCTCTCTCTCTTAGAAGTGGGGGCGATGAGAAGCACAGGGGAGGGGTGACTTCTGCCTGCTGGAAGCCCAGGCCAGGCTAGGAGGTGAAATGCAGGAAACAGATTTCAGGCGCTGCTCAGCTTCTGACCAGAGGGAGATCATATCCAGGGAGCACAGCCAACACAGAAGCTTCTGCTACCTTCTGTCCTGCCCCAAGCCCAGGTTCACTTCTGGGTCAGTAGAACAGCGGATGGAGACGAGTTAGTGAGCTGGAGAGAAACTAGGTTCCAAAGAACAGAGAGAAAGACTTCAGTCGGGAGGGAGGGCCAGTGATGGCTGGATGAATTTATCACACAGGCTGGGGTGGAAGCCAGGGTGACAGAGGACAGAGAGAGATTGAGGACAAGGAGGGACTGAAGACTGAGACCGAGGGGAAAAAGGCATGTTGTGGCCACCGTGGCTCTGATACTGAGTTTATGCTTCTGTTTTCTCTGACCTGAGTAACTTCACTTCTCCGTGACATGCTTATGATTTTGTCTCCACCTCCTGCTGGCTCCTGTTCATGGTCAGTTGCACAACAGTCAGTGTTGGAGGGAAAAGGAATAAAGGAAGGCTGGTGTGCACCCCTCATCCCATCCTGTTTTTATAACATGACACTCATGGCCTTGAAACCCATCTCCAGACCGAGAGTGTGAGTGTTTGCAAGCGGTGAGTGTGCGTGTGTGTGTGAATGCTCGCTCACGAGCTTTGATCTGAAAAAGGGACGGTGGTGTGTCTCTCAGTCACGTCATGGAGATGACAGCCCTCCACGGAGATGACGTGGAGATGACAGCTCTGGCCCAGGCATCAGTGGACACGGGGATCGTGAGCTCATCAGCCCGGCTGGGGTCAGGAGGGCTGCAAGGTGGACCTCCAGCCCCTACCCCACCAGCTCTCTTCCTAAACCCCTGAGGCTGGCTGGATCGTTCGCCTCAGACTTCTGGTCCAGCCGTAGGAGGGAATCATAACCCAGGATGTCAGGTTCTGAAATAACTGGTGTCCCCAAGGCCAAGATCTTTAGGACTTGGGCCCATTGCCCTATAAGAGGAGCTGGACAAGGGGACGCCTGAGGCTTAGGTCAGGGGCATAACTGGACTTCCAGGAATGTAGACATGGGAAGTCCCTGTGAGGAGCACAAGATATGCTCGCCTGCCTCTGCTCTCCTGTAGCCCCCTGAGAAGGGCTCCCTCTGAGGGTGCAGGAGAAGGATTCCTACATGCATTCAACAAAGATTTCCCCAGTGCCTCCTACATGCCAGGTACCTTGAAAGGCACTAGGATACGTTATGGAATAAGATGCACAATGTCTACCCTCAGGGAAGAGAGGGGCCAGTAAAGGGTCCGTTACATCAGGGAATTTGCCAGGGGAGGTAGGTGGAGGACATAGCAGGGGCTCCTAACCCGGACTTAGGGATTGAGGAGGCTTCCTGAGGGACCTGATGTCTAAGTTGATCCTGGCAGAGGAGTAGAAGTTGGCCGAGGGAGAAGGAAGAGAGCGAGATAAGGTTCCAGGAAGAGGGAACAGCATATTCAGAAGCCAGGAGGTGACAAACTGGCCCCATCCAAGTACCCAAGTTCATTGACATGTGTGTGGGCTGTGAGCAGAGCCTGGAGGGCCAAGCAGGGGGCAGAGGAGGCAGGTCCTTGCAACCACGGTTACCGTAAGGAAAATGGGGAGCCATGGAAGGATTCTAAGCAAGGGAGTGACAGGGTCAGTGTTGCCTCTGAGGACATTGCCTCTGGCCCAGATACAAAGAATAGAGTTGACAGAAGGCTTAGGCACGGGAGGTGGGTCAGGGGGAAGAAATGATGGTGGCCTGAATTCAGGGTGAGGCTGGGGGAGGACTCCTGTGAGAATGTGGCCCAAGGAGGCCCTGTTTGCAGAGTGCCCTGATCAGAGCCCCATCCTGGATGCCCCCCTCCCGCCTCCCAACTTGTGCTGAGATCACAGGGAAAGTAAGAAAGGATGCCTGGTCACTGACTCTGGTCTGCAGCCCCTGACCTCCTGAACGGAAGACCATTGCTTTTTTTTTTTTTTTTTTGGCATGCGGGATTTAGTTCCCCTGCAGCAGAAGCGTGGAATCTTAACCACTGGATCGCCAGGGAAGTCCCCTGTATGTCCTTCTTCTGAGGAAAGTCTCCCACCATCCCAAGTCACCCAGTGCAACCTTTGTGTCCTTGTGTCACCTAAGAGGCTGTGCCCTTTCTCACTCATCCACCCAATCAGACACCGAGTCCTGTCAACTCCACCCACCACATCGCTCAGACCCCTCCCTTCCTCTCTGTCCTCGAGGTCACCGGCCTCATCCTGGCCCTTTGTTTCCTGTCCAGTGTCCTCCCCACGTCTGTCCCACACCCAAGCCCCACTCCACACTGGAGCCAGAGCCATGTCCCCAGAATGCAGATCAGAGTGCACTGACCTGGGTGTCCGGGATGGTTCCGCTGGCCACACAGGGCCTCTGGGGCAGCAGCTCGACTCAGGCACCACGTCCTGGGGCCCAGTCCTCAGCCTGTGGGCTGGGAGGTGGGCTCTGGCTCCCAGGGATAAACGCATCTTCAGCACATTCACAGAGGCTGGGGACAAGTTGGTCCAAATGAAAATAAGACCTAGTGGGGGAAGCAGGACGTGTGGTCCTGTCTTCTGAGTAATTCTCCAAAAGGGACAACTTTTCAACACGTTTTTAGGGTGTTTGACATGATGATTGTGAAGCCGAGGATGAAACGATATCAGAGGAAGCGATGTGACAGCGAGACACTTAGGGAAGGTGGGCAGAGGGGACACCTTCTTCTGAACCAGTTCCCCCACCAGGCAAGGCAAAGGCTCTCCCTCCCACTCCCTGATCATTACCCACCTCCCATAGGAGAGCCTGGGGATACCCGCCAGCGTGGACATTCTTGACCTGTGCTTGGTAGCACTGGTTGGGACATAAAACATTAACCGTCCTCTTAAAGGTGTGTTCTTAGCTGGGAGGTAAGACCAGCACTTATGAAAGGGCCCAGAATGAAGTTCCCAGGCTGGAAATACCTGCCTTGTGGCCAGGGCTGGGTTTGACCTTAGATTCTTCTCCCCCTTATTATAAAGTCCACATGGCCCATTTCAAATCGAGACAGGCTGGGACCTGGGACCCTTTACGGGAGTGCTTGCACTTGTACCTGGACAAATGTTTCCTGGAGCCACAGATCACAAAGACACTACAAGGGACTGAAAATAACTGCACGCATGGGCAATCGGGGCAACTATGAACCGTAAGATACAAGAAAACCACAAACCAACTGCCACTTCTGAGGTGCCGGGAGCAAAAGCAGGGTACTGGGCATGACCCCTGCACACAGCACCACCAAGGGGGTGGGCAAACACCTCAGCCTCCCCTCGGGCCCGACCCACCGATCTGCCCCCAGCCTCACCCTCACCCTCACCCTCACCCCACGTAAGGAATCAGCCCAACCTCCACAGAGAGCAAGCAAGGGAACTTGTGTTTGTTTGCTTTTAATTAATTTATTTAGTTATTTAGTTTTGGCTGCGTTGGGTCTTCGTTGCTGTACGCGGGCTTTCTCTAGTTGCGGCGAGCGGGGACTGCTCTTCATTGCAGTGCGTGGGCTTCTCATTGCGGTGGCTTCTCTTGTTGTGGAGCACGGGCTCTAGGCACGTGGGCTTCAGTTGTTGTGGCACATGGGCTCCGTAGTTGTGGCCCACGGGCTCTAGGGCGCAGGCTCAGTAGTTGTGGCTCACGGGCTTAGCTGCTCTGCGGCATGTGGGATCTTCCCGAATCAGGGGTCGAACCCGTGTCCCCTGCACTGGTAGGCGGATTCTCAACCACTGCGCCACCAGGGAAGTCCTGGGAACTTGTGTTTTGTTCTTACTCCTTCCTGCTGCAGCATGAGTCCCAATAAAGCCTTGCCTGAATTCCTCCTCTGGCTTCTTATCAATTCTATCAATTAAAGAGTCCAAGGACACGGGTCAGTAATAAAATGACCCCTTATGTGGAATTCCCATATCAAAATAGAGCTGGTTGCATAACCAGATGATATTTGGAGAATCTCACCTTTCTGGTGTTGATTTCCCTGGTTTTACATGTTCTGAGATTTCTCACTGTCTTTCCGCAATTACTACTTTGCTTAGACACACACCTCACAAGGCTCCCTGACCTGACCTCTTCTGCCCGCCCCCCTCCCATCCCCACCTCACACCCCCTAAGCTGGCCTTGGCCGTTCCCTGCCCAGGCCCAGGATGTTTCAAGTTCCTGTACCTTTGCAGCTTCTGTTCCCTTCGGCTGGAATGCCCCATCCAGTCTCCTGCAGGCGCACGCACTCTGTCTACAAGGTCGGTCTAACATGGCTTCCTGGGGAAGAGCTCTTGGACATGTCCAGGTTGCAAAGGATTCTCCTCCAGGCTCACAAGAGATGCATGTCCTCTCTCTGGATCCCTCAGTCTCTCCTAGTTCCCCTCAGGACCTGGCTGCACAGAGGATGGCAGTCTCCCACACATCACCTGCCCAAGAATGGAGGCCACTTTGCTCTCTGCCTCTGCAGTATTTTGGAGGCGGGTTTCCTGGAAATGAGGGTTGTGGGCAGCTAGGTTATGTTCACAGCCAGTTTCCAGGCACCCTGACCTCTGCCGTGCTCCATCAGTCCTGCTCAAGTGGGGAGGGATCTCTGTTACACTGAAACTCCCCACCCCCTCCAACGCCCCCCTCATGCTCCCCTCCAGTGATTTAGGGTGCTCAGGGCCTCCAAGATGTTGACCTGGGTCAGCCCTTGAGCTCCCCAGCTCCTCCCAGGTGCTTTATGTTCTCAGCATGACTCTCCAGTCTCCTATGGGTGCCAGTAGCATTCTGGTTGATGGGGGAGCCGTAGACTGTGATGAGGGCTTTGTCAGCTAGAGGACGGAAGGAGGGAATCTGGTTGGAGGGGTGTGCACAGGTGAGTTTTGCTTGCGGCCTTGTAGCCAGGAGAAAGGCCGTATCTGGAGAGTGGAGGAGGAGTCCAAGGACAGTCCCTTTCTGCCCCTGTCACTTCTTCCACTTGCCTCTCTCCAGGTGTATCTCCCAAACCGATCCCTCCCCCACTTCGTTCCACAACCTTGAACCTGTGTGTTTGTTTTGGAACAGGAGGACAGAGGCTTACTTGAGCCACTTAAAGTCCACATTCCTACATCAGCCCCACCTCCCGAGCCTGGCCTGACCACTGATTCCCCCAGCCTCCACCCCCTGCCAACCTCCTGCCCTTGGATGTTTGTCTTGAGTATACCCATCATGCCATTGCCCAGAAGCCCCACCCAGAGCCAGGAACCTCCAGAGACTGAAAGGGGCATCGTGCACCCAGGTCCTGTCTGTCTGTCTGTCTGTCTTTCTATCTTGCATTCCGATTCAAGAGCCTGGAGGCAGCCAGGAGCTTTAGCTATGGCTGTCTTTATTCTTTTGTTCTTGTGGAGTGTTCTGGTGATGGGCCTGGGTGAAGGTGGTGCTGGGAGTGAGGAAGGAATTGGGAAGGAGTGTCATCCCAGCCAGCCTCCCCTCTGCCCCTCTGTATCCTACAGTGCCCAGCCCTGGACACACCCTGGCCAGAGCCAGCTGTTTGCAGACCTGAGCCGAGAAGAGCTGACGGCTGTGATGAGCTTTCTGACCCAGAAGCTGGGGCCAGGCCTGGTGGATGCAGCTCAGCCCCAACCCTCAGACAACTGCATCTTCTCAGTGGAGCTGCAGCTGCCCCCCAAGGCTGCAGCCCTGGCCCACCTGGACAGGGGGAGCCCCCCACCTGCCCAGGAGGCACTGGCCATCGTCTTCTTTGGCGGACAACCCCAGCCCAATGTGACTGAGCTGCTGGTGGGGCCGCTGCCGCACCCCTGACCACACCCACAGTGCCCACTTCAAGGTGGATCTGGACGCAGGTGGTAAGACATCCTGGCGGAGGCCAGGATTCCAGTAAAGGGGGCTGATGTCTCCATGCCTAGATTTAAAAATTGTCATTGAAACATCAAAAATGTAAAAGTATAAGAAGAAAATGTGAAAGTCATCAAATTCCTCAGAGATTTTCACCCTTAGATGGTTATTCTCTCATGCTTAAAAAAAGTCTTTCCTTTTTTAAAATGGTGCATCTGCACTCTAGAATATATTACAGCATATACTATGTATATGATATACTGATACACATTTTTAGAATTTTACCACCAAATTTCTATCATAATGTACATATATTTTGTCACTTCTAATTTCTCACATAACAACGTATTACACTCAGGCAAACAACAAATATTTACCGAACGAATGCGTATTTGTGCCAAGCACTGCACTAAAACAATGTAACAGAAGAAACAATATCCCTGCTCTCAGTAGGCTGAGGTTGTAATGGAGGAGTGGAGAGCACAGTGGAGGGCTCCTGGAAAATGTGAGAGAAACAGTTTTTTTTAATTGAAGTTTACTTGACTTAACAATGTTGTGTTAATTTCTGCTGTACAGCAAAGTGATTCAGTTATACATATATATATTCTTTTTCATATTCTTTTCCATTATGATTTTTTTATTCATTAATTAATTAATTTATTTTTGGCTGCTTTGGGTCTTTGTTGCTGCACGCAGGTTTTCTCTAGTTGCTGTGAGCAGCGGCTACTCTTCGTTGCAGTGCCCGGGCTTCTCATTGCAGTGGCTTCTCTTGTTGCTGAGCACGGGTTCTAAGTACACGGGCTTCAGTAGTTGTAGCACGTGGGCTCTAGAGCACAGGCTCAGTAGTTGTGGCGCACGGGCTTTGTTGCTCCGCGGCATGTGGGACCAGGGCTCGAACCCATGTCCCCTGCATTGGCAGGTGGATTCTTAACCACCACGCCACCAGGGAAGTCCCCCATTATGATTTATCACAGGATACTGAATATATTTCCCTGTGCTATCCAGTAGGACCTTGTTGTTTATCCATTCTATATATAATTGTTTGCATCTGCTAACCTCAAACTCCCAATCCATCCCTCCCCCCCGGCAATCACAAGTCGGTTCTCTATATCTGTAAGTCTGTTTCTGTTTCATAGATGTGTTCATTTGTGTCCTTCTTTAGATTCCACATATAAGTGATATCATATAGTATTTACCTTTCTCTTTCTGACTCACTTCGCTTAGTATGATAATCACTAGGTCCATCCATGTTGCTGTAAATGACATTATTTCATTCATTTTTATGGCTGAGTAGTATTCCATTGTGTGTGTATCTGTACATATATGTATGTATGTATGTGTGTATCACATCTTCTTAATCTAATCGTCTGTTGATGGACACTTAGGTTGCTTCCAGGTTTTGGCTATTGTAAATAGTACTGCTCTGAACACAGGGGCGCATGTATCTTTTTGAATCACGGTTTTGTCTGGCTATACGCCCAGGAGTGGGATTGCTGGATCATATGGAAACTCTATTTTTAGTTTTTTAAGGAACCTCCATAGTGTTTTCCACAGTGGCTGCACCAATTTACATTCGCACCAACAATGTAAAACGGTTCCCTTTTCTCCACACCTGAAACATTTTTATGCTTAACTTCTCTGTATCTCAGTTTACTCAAGTGTAAAAATGGTGTAACAGTGCATTCCTCATAAGACTGTTGTGAGAATTAATGATGACTATTTAAAAATATTTTTTTCTTTTGAAATAACTTTAGACTTACAGAAAAGTTGCAGACATTATATAGAGTTCTCACATACCCATCACCAGCTCCCCCTAATGTTAACATCTTGCATAACCACAGGACAATCACAACCAGGAAATTAACATTATTACAATACTATAAACTACAGACTTTATGAGAATTTCATCAGTTCTTTACTGATTTCCTTTCTCTGTTCCGGGATCTAAACCAGCAACCCACCTTGCACTTAGATGTCCTATCTCCTTATGGTCTCCTCCAGTCTGGCAGGTCTGTAGGTTTTCCTTGTCTTTCAGGAACTGACACTTTAGAAGATACTAGTCAATCATTTTGTAGAATGTCTTTCAGTTTGGGATTCTCTGATATTTTCTCATGATTGGGTTGAGCTTGTGTTTTCGTTTTTATGGAGGTTTTTTGGTAAGAAAACCACAGAAATGACTTTATACCCTTCTCAGAGCGTCATATCAAGGGGTATGTGATGTCCATATGTCTTATTACCAGTGATATTGGCCTCAAGTACTTGGTTAAGGTGGTGTTTAGCAGCTTCCTCCATTGCAAAAGTTACTGTTTTTCCGTTTTCAGTTAATAAATATTTGGGGGAAATTTTTGATGCTATGCAAATATACTATTTCTTTTCTTCTCAAACTCTTGCCCACGAATTTTAGCATCTATTGGTGGATTTTTCCTGCAACAATTATTATTACTGTCCCATTTACATTTTTTCTCTTATTCTTTATACATTTATTAATTGGAATTCTCCATTAAGAAAGTGTTATCCCTCCTTTTTACTTTATTTATGTATGTAATTATTTATTCATAACTGTATGGACTCATGGATATTTTATTCTAAGGGTTATAATCCCATACTATCATTTATTTTGTTCCTTAAATTGTTTCAGCTTTGGCCATTGGGAGAGCCTTCAGGTTGGTTCCTGTGTCTTGCTGACATGCCTCCATCCTTTTCTGAGCACTTCTTTACTTCCTGGCACCGCAAGATATTCCAGTTACATCTTGTATTTTCCCTGCTCCAGCCCGGAAATCAACCACTTCTCCAAGAATCTCTGGTTCCTTTTATTGGAGAATAGTATTTAGAAACCAAGATCTGGGTACCAGGTGTGCTCATTATTACTGGGATGTCATTGCTTTTAGGCTCTCTCATCGGACTTAGCTAGAAAATACATGTATGTATTCTAACTGACGCACACATCTCTCTTTATCTCTACATCTAAGCTATGACAACTCTTAAAGCACTTGGAACGGTGCCTGACACACACAGAGAAGTATTAGTTATTATCGTAAGTATTATCCACGTGAGCCTGCTTGTGCGGATGTACCGGAAAAGGAACTCTTGGCCTTTGTCGTCTACAAGTCGAAACTGTGGAGTGTGGGCTAGGAGCAGTAATTCACAAAGGGAAACTGAGGGTTTGCTTAATCAGTCTCTGCTCTCTTTGATCTTTGGAAGGTATGGAGGGAGCTTCCGGCATGTTTTGGTTTACTGCTCTTTGGTCTCAGATCACTTAAGTTGAGTCCTAATATAGAACCTAGTTGGACTCCAATAAAATCATTCAAAACTCCAACTATTCAGGCAACAGACTATGTCTTTGGCCTTGCCCCTTATTCCTTGCCAATCCCCAAGCAATAGAAAACACCGCTAAGCTCCAGCAGTGTTGGGCCTGGGCTCTGACTCTCCTTCCCTCTGACCTGCGTGTCTGCTGTCCGTGTGTGGTGGAGCCCCTTTGTGTTGGTTTCCTCTGGGTACTGGTGTGTAGGCAGTGTAGAGCCAGACTGAGACCTGGGTCCCCAGCACTGCCATGAAACTAACCACGTGCCCTTGGTGACAAACCGGGGCACATTATTTAAATTCTCTGAGCCTCAGTTGTCCCATCTGTACAATGGGGACAACTATAGTTCCTCCTTCATCAGGTTGTTGTGCACGTAAAGCATCAATCCACGTAAAGCCCTCAACACACTGCCTGTGCAGAGCTCCTCCAAGTTCCAAAAATATGAGCTACTGCTGTGATTATTTTCACGAGAAGGCAGTTCTAGTGACGCCAGGGGGCTTCAGATATGAGCAGCAGACCCTTTCCTCAGGTCAGAAAGAACCTGGTCCTGCACGTTGTCTGCTAGACTGCTCCAACCTCAGATAAACCCCCCTCCCTTCAGCTCCTCAGAGGCGGAAGGTCAGTGGAAGCCCGGTCACAAGGCATCTGGGATTATTACCAGTGATGATATCAAGAAGAAAGACCTTCTTCACATCTCTGGATCAGGGACATCTTGGGGAGAGGGGAGGGAAGAGGGGGCACACTCAGTCCGGCTTTCTCTTTGGCCCCCACTCTGAAGCCAGGTGGGGACAGAGTCCAGAGGGGGTGGAGCAGCTGCATGGCCAGCCCTCCCTCCCCCCTTCCCCCCACCATCTCCACTTCACCCCTGCAGGACTGGAGAACTGGGTCTGGGCTGAGGACATGGCTTTTGTCCCTACGGCGGTACCCTGGAGCCCCAAGCACCAGATACAGAGGCTGCAGGTGACCCGGAAGCTGCTGGAGACGGAGGAGCAGGCCGCCTTCCCCCTGGGAGGTCCCTCCCCTCGCAACCTGTACCTGGCCAGCAATCACAGCAACAAGTGGGGTCACCCGAGAGGCTACCGCATCCAGACAGTCAGCTTTGCTGGGGAGCTCCTGCCCCAGAACAGCTCCATGGAGAGAGCCTTGAGCTGGGCAAGGTGGGTGATGGGGTGTCAGAGAGGCACTGAGGGAGGCAGACTGTACAAAAGGCTCCATGTTGCTGGGAACCCAGGTTCCCCCACCTCCCATGGGTGTGTGTACATATACACACTCACGATCACACATTCACACACACACACTCCTGCAGCCACAATCTTAGGCCGCTCAAAATGAAGCCTCCTGCGTGGATGAATGAATGGAAAGATATGTGCTGAACCAAATATGATAAAATGCTCCAGGTGGAATCTAGGATGGTCACTAGACTATTCTTTTAACTTTTCTGTATGTTTAAAGTGTTCACAATCAAGGTTGGAGGGGAAAACAAAGAGAGCAGCACAGATCTGAGGGAATATTCCCTAAAATGCAGGCACATGGGATACTGAAATTCACCTAAGATGGGAATCAGGCCACGTCTGTGCACATGCGTCCAGGCCCTGACTCCCATCTGCATGGACGCGTGAGCGACAGTCCCACCTGAAGTCTGAACAATGGGCTGGTAGATGTTTGAGATACAGGATATTGAGCAAATGCGGGAACTTTGTGAGAGAGAGAGAGAGAGAGGGAAGTGGACAGAGAACAATAAAGAGGCTGGACAACATAAGACCTTTATGCTCGTTTCCCCTTTGTGTCCTCTCTTCAGTGCAGCTTCAGTCAGCAGGATGGCTCGACGACCTTGTGGGTCTGATCCAAATCCCCTGCAGGTACCAGCTGGCTGTGAACCAGCGGAAGGCGGAGGAGCCCAGAAGCATCAGCATCTATAATTTGAAGGACCCCTGGACCTCCCACCCTGGACTTCACTGACTTCCTCAACAACGAGACCATTGCTGGGCAGGTGAGTTGAGGGGGAGGGGGTGGGCATGAGGGGGGAGGCCGGGGGAGCAAGGATGAACCTCCTTACTCTCTCCCAAGGCAGATTCCTCTAAGGGTCTTTAGAACCCACTAAGGAAGAAAGCGCTATGATGTCACATTTTTCCTGGGCTGCTGAACTCAGCCCTCCCATACAAGGCCACTGGGGGAGGCGGACATGCCCTTAGCAAAGCCAGACCTCACGATCCTCTTTCTTCGCCCCCTTAGGACTTGGTGGCCTGGGTGACAACCGGTTTCCTGCACACCCCCCATGCAGAGGACATTCCCAACACAGTGACTGTGGGGAACAGCGTGGGCTTCTTCCTCCGACCCTACAACTTCTTTGACCAGGACCCCTCCATCGATTCTGCCGACTCCGTCTACTTCCGGGAGGACCAGGATGCTGGGGCCTGTGAGGTCAACCGCCTGCCTTGCCTCTCCCAGGCTGTGCCGCCCACCTCCCTGCCTTCTCCCACGCGGGCTTCTCCCACAACTAGATGGATGGGGAATGTGGCTGGGGCCCCAGGGCCAGGGAGTGTGGGGAGGGGAGGGGATGGGCACTGGATGGGGCAGTCCTCTCTCTCGCACCATCCTCCCTTCCCTCCCCCTCCCTGCTGGGAGCATCCTGAGTCTGTGATGCCTGACACAGGGGGTTCTTACCTTTGTTGACCTCAAACCTCCTGGGTTCCTGTCGCAGAGTAGAGAGGAATGGTCAGCCGGGAGTCTAAAGTGATGGCCATACTTTTCCCAGAAGACTCCTGTTTTTTTTAACAGTTTTTTAATCTTATTTTTAAAATGAGATGTAATTCATATACCATAAAATTCGCCCTTTTAACATGTACAGTTTTAATGGGTTTTAATATATTCATAAAGTTGTGCAACCATGACTACTATCTAATTCCAGAACAATTTCATCACCCCAGAAAGAAACTCCAAAATCTGTTAGTAGTCACTTCCTATTTCCCTCCAACCCATTCCCAATTCTAACCTTTCTGTCACTACAGATTTGCCTAGATTCTGGAAGTTTCATATAAATATATTCATACAATAAGTGGTCTTTTGAGGTTGGCTTCTTTCACTCAGTGCAGCGTTTTTGAGGGGCACCCATGTTGTAGCAGGAATCAGTACTTCATTCCTTCATGGACGAATAATATTCCATTGTACGGATAGACCGTATTTCGTTTCCACTCTTTGGTTGTTCCGGATAGTGCTGCTATGAACATTTGTATACAAGTTTTCATGTGGACAAATGCCTTCATTCCTCTTGGGTATATACCTGGGAGCTGAATTGCTGGGTCCTATGGTAATCTATGGTTAACGTTTTGAGGAGCTGCCAGACACCATTCCAAAGTAACTGTACCATTTCCTTTCTTTTCTTTTTTTTTTTTTTTGCATAACATAACATAAAACTTTTACTTAAACTTTTATGCAACATACTTATACACAACATAAAATGTACTCTTTGGCCATTTTAAAATGTACAATTCAGTTACCTTAAGTACATTCAGAAGTTTCTTGGGCCTCCCCAGCTCCTCCTTTGCCCTGGGTCTTGAATATGAAGGTGAGGCATCTAGAGACGAGCTGTTCTCTGGAGCCCCAGGACAGGGTCCCCACGAGGCCTGTGTCCAAGATCTTAGGAAGGTGCTTCCCTCAATTCCCTGTCACCCAGCTTCCTCCTTCTCTCTCCTTTCTTCCCCTTGTCCTTCCCCTCCTCTTGCTGCTTCAACTTCCACTCCCTGGTATTTCCCTCTGAGGTCCTGGGGGGAAGTCCCTGCTGGAAGTCCCCTCAGGTCCTATAATCCCCCACCCCAAATCCCCTCAGCTTTGGTGTCCTCCTCTGTCCCTGGGATGGGGAAGCCTTGGGCATACAGGGGACTGTGGAGCCAGGTGTGTCCCAGTGGGGACAGTCTCCGCCTAGTCAGGCAACAGCCTTCAGGGCCTCACATCCCTGTTGCCCCTCCTGGGGCATGGACTTTGGATGGCTATAAATGAGAACTGGGACATTTTCCAGAAAGGAGTGTGGGAGCATGAGTAGGGTGGGGAGGAGGTAGACCTCAAAGACCGAGTTTTCTCAGGTGCCTCCAGGCTAAGGGAACCCACGTGGAGTGCGGTGTCTACTTCTATAGTTTGACCTATCCTGTCAGTGTCTTTTCTAGAGGGACCTGTGAGGTCAGGAAGAGAGGGGGTTCCTTCCCCAGCTGGAAGCCCAGGCCACAGACCCAGCCCTAGGGAAGGACACTGAGTGGGCAGGCCCTGGCCAGAGGGGAGTTCAGGGAACAGAGACTTGGGTCCAACTCAGCTTGTGACCAGAGGGAAACTGGAAGCTCAGACCACACGGAAGTCCCATCATTTCCTGCAGGAACTGCCTGGACCCAGGCTCAACCAGGTGAGCCGGGAAGGCATTGAGTTCTGGCAAACGGACCTTCACCTAAAGACTAAACGCAGTAGGAGACACATTCCCATCGAGACTGGCAGCAGCATATGGTGAAAAGTGCTCGGATGGGGACGGGGTGAAGGCAGAGCTGGGTTAAAGAATTCAACGAGGTCATGCTTGAGAAGAACCTGGCACCTGATCCATGGTAAGTGACCCTCTAGGGGAAAACTCAGCGTTCAGTGGACCAGACAGAGATCTGCAGTTGCCTTAACGCAAAGGCGCTCAACCTTGACAGGACACCGAAATCACTGAGGAGCTTGTAAAACTCCACACACCCACGCCGCGTTTCAGCCCAATAAAATTAGAATCTCTGGGGGTGACGCTCAGACATTAGCAGCTTTGAAATTTCCCCCAGCTGATTCTAACGTGAAACCAAGGTTGAGAAAAGCCTGGGATAGCAGTTCAGTTCCAAACCTGCCAGAGGAGCATGACCAAGAATCTAAGAAAGAAGGCGGCTGTCAGACGGCACAGAAAAGAGGCATTACAGAGCCTGCCCCAGCAGTGACAATGCACCCGTGTCTGGAGCAGAGGACCCGGCCCAAGGCCAGGACTGTCCAGCCCTGGAGGCACAACAGCCACGTGGATGAGGGCTCCAGGCCCTCTCAAATCTCTCTCATGACTCACGACCAACTGCTGCCTCTGATTCGCAGCTCAGTGGGCCAGCTTCCCACCACATCTCAGTCATGGAAAGAAAATGGGCAAGTCCGTTATAGCTGTTGTGTAAATGATTATATAGATATAGATATAGGTATATCTCATATATATATATCTCATATACCTATATCTATATCTATATAATCATTTATCTTCTGTAAATTATATATATATATCTTCTGTAAATTGGTATCCTGATAATTGCTTTTGCTTTAGCAGTTACTGGAAATGGAGATTAGCCTTCAGGTGTTACTCTGGTAAATGTATTTATTTACTTATTTATTAAAAAAAATTTTTGGTCCCACCGTGAGACTTGAGGGACCTTAGTTCCCTGACCAGGGATCGAACCTGGGCCCTCGGCAGTGAAAGCACGGAGTCCTAACCACTGGACTGCCCGGGAATTCCCAGGTGTTACTCTGATAAATTTAGATCTTCCCTAAAAGACCATCCCCCCCCCTGGTGAGCTGACAAATCTGGTTTCTGACTTAGGCCCCTCCCTTGGACTGTGGTGAATTCACCAGGAAACCATCGTGGGGTGTCCCGGGGGACATCAGCCAGCCTGTCCTGACACAGCACACACCAGCCTCGCCACAGACTCTGCAACTAGATTCCTGAGCCCAGACTCAGGAATCCTACCTTCCTTCCGTCCCCCTCCTATAGTTTTCCTTGGCCAACGGCCCTTTATAAACCTTCAGAGCTTCCCACTCTCTCCAGAGCATACTAGGCCATTCACGGACCAGGTTCAGCAGCTCCTGCCATCCTGATGCCCTGCTCACCAGACGCCCCCAACCATGGGACCTTCCCCAAACAGGCTGTTCCCATCCACTCATGCCTCTGCCCATGCGCTCCCCTCCTTCCCTCCTCTGGTTCCTTCCTCTTTCCCCTTCCTCCCTTTTTCATCTGGTGAAGGCTTATTCATCCTCTAAAACCCAACTCAAATATCATCCCCATCCCATTTTCCCTGCTGGCTGCTTTGTTCTCCCTGCACCCTTGGTTCTTTGGAAAGAACCCTGCAATGGAGGTTCACACGCTGAACTCTAGTTCATCATCTACACGTGTCCTCCCCTCGCTTCCCTGGGGCAAGAACCATGTCCTGTTGGCCTTGGTGGCCTGATGCCCAGAATGGTGTCATGCCCATTGTGGGTGCTTAAATACATCTTTGTTGAAATAATGACAGTTGTTATATTCAGGTAATTCTTTGTCTTGTAAAAAAAACATTTCATATCCAGTTTCTCCTTTGACTACCTCAAAAAGGAAGATCTAAAGAAGCCCAAAGATCCTGAGTGAATGATCACCCTGGCTGCACAGGTTAAGCTGGGACACGGGGCCAAAGGGCAACGCTGACACACTAGCCTGAATATTTCCTTTCCAGATGAGACCTGCACTGCTGGAACCAGCAGCCCAGCCAAGGTTGCAGGAGGGAGGAGATGGGACAGAAAAGTTTCTGAGTAGGTAGACATTGGCAGGTCTGTAAATTAGTTCCCCACACTGGGTTTTCCGTGAAACAGGTAGGAGGGATCCAGAGCCTGGGGTAGGCCCAAGGGCGCGTGGTATGGGCGGGTTTGAAGCATAGACTGGACGTTGGACCCCAAAATGCTATAGAATTCGGCATGCATGTAAGGAAGGGTGTTTCTGAGGCAGCAAAGCAATGAGTTAGAGTTTCCCTCATTCTGCAACATGGTATAGTGTTTTGTAGTACGGTTTCTGGAGCTAGATTGCTGGGGTTTGGCAGGTGTGACCTTGGACAAGTTATATAACCTCTCTGTGCCTCACTTTTCTCACCTGTAAAATGGGAACAGTAATAAAATCTACCTCAGGATTTTTATGAGGATTAAATGAATTAGTTCATGTAATTTTCCAAGACTAGTTCTTGACGTATAGTGAATGCTCACTGAATGCTAGTTATTATTTGATATTTTTAATAATTTATTTTATTTTATTTTGGCCATACCACACGGCCCCCTGCCATGGAAGCTCAGAGTCTTAGCTACTGGACCGCCAGGGAATTTTCCCTTATTTGATATTTTATTAACCAGCATCTATTGGGTGTTTCAGTTACTGCACAGCAAGCCACCCTGGAAAATAGTGGCTTAAAACAACAGACCATTTTATTTGCTCATTATTCTGTAGGTCGGCCCTCTGAGCGGGGCTCATTCGGCAGTTCTTCTGGAGGCTCCTGGGATCACTCTTGTGGCTGCAGATACCCGGCAGATGGACTGGAGCTGGATGGTCTAAGATGGCCTCACTCACAGGTCTGGAGCTGGGGCCAGTTGTCAGACATGCCACACATGACAGCAGTGTGTCTTCAGCACGCCAGCCTGGACTTCTTCCCTTTGTGATCCAGGGTTCCACCTGTAGCTCAAAGAGAACAAATCCTAGTGAGGGAATGCTTTTCAAGTCTCTGCTTACATCACATCTGCTAATGTCTCATTGGCCAAGGTACAAGATCAACCCCAGATTCAAAGGATGGAGACATAAACATCACGTTTTGACAGGAAAAGAGTCAAAGTCACAGTGCAAAGGGATATATATCAGCAATGGGAGGAACCACTGCAGGCATCTAACCAAGCTACCATACTGGCCCCAGATATGCAAGCAGAACTCTGTTCTGGGTGCTGGAAGGGATGATTTCTTGGCCCTCAGGGCTCAGGATAATAGGAAAAGGGTTAAGAAATATGCAAACAACTGTAATGCAAGGTTTGAACGTGCTGAGTGACCTAAGGTAGGAATGGTTAAGGGCTAGGGGAGCTCAGGTCAGACTGATCCTTTATAGCTGATGAGGGGTGGGCATCAGTGGGTTGGGAAGGCTTTATTAGCTTGGCTTTGAAGTATGTTTAGAACCTGGACATGTGGAGATGGGAGGAATTATATTCCAGTTGGAGGAAAGAGCCAAGTTAGGCAAACCAAGGCATGTTTGGGAAATCCAAGACCATTAGTGTATCTGGAATGAGGGGTCCATGAAGGGGAGCTGCAAGACATAAGGCTGGAAAGATAACCTGGGGTCGGATTGTGGGTGAGCTTGAGTTTGAACTTCATTCTGAAGGCAGTGGGGAGTCACAGGATGTTTTCTGGGTGATAAATGGAAAGAACTGTATTGTAAGAAGGCTCCTGTGGGGGCTTCCCTGGTAGCGTAGTGATTAAGAATCTACCTGCCAATGCAGGGGACATGGGTTCGACCCCTGGTCTGGAAAGATACCACATGTCGCAGAGCAACTAAGCCCGTGCGCCACAACTACTGAGCCTGTTCTCTAGAGCCCACGAACCACAACTACCAAAGCCCTCATGCCACAACTACTGAAGCCCGTGTGCCTAGAGCCCGTGCTCCGCAACAAGAGAAGCCACCGCAGTGAGAAGCCCGCGCACCTCCACGAAGAGTAGCCCCCACTCACCGCAACTAGAGAAAGCCCGCGCACAGCGATGAAGACCCCACACAGCCAAAAATAAATAAATAAATAAATTTTTTTAAAAAAAGAAGGCTCCTTTACCTTTGCCAGTGGTCTGTAGGATGGCTCAGGTAGGGGAGTGAGAAGGGGCATAGGCCATCATTAGGTAACAAAGGGACTTGCGGGTCTAGGCAGAGGGATTGACGAGTGGCCACCAGAGTAGAAAATCAAACAAGACCTGATGAGGAGGCAACAAGGATGACGCAAATGTTGCCAGGCTCGGTGCCTGTAGGATGGCAGAGGAGGAAGAGATGCATTTACAAAGCAAGGAAGTCTGGAGGAACAACTGGTCTGGACGGAACTCATAGATCTGGGGAATGTATACAGCAGCCAGGTGGTGGCCAAGGGGGCACCTAACATCATGCTGATGGTGGGAGGAGGAAGGGGAGAAAGGAGAGTAGAGCTTGGTGGAGAGACACTGGAAACAGTGAGGGTGAGGGTGAGTGTTTCGTCTGTCGAAAGTGTCAGATGTGGCCAAAAATTAACAAAGAAGAAGGGTGAGAAAAGGTCAACCAGCAGACCTTCCAGCGAGAAGATCATGTTTCCCTCCCAGTAGAGCAGAGGAGGCTGAAGTTGCACAAGGCTGAGGAGGGAGCAGCTCACACCCTGCTCTCTGGAATTCAAGGTTGGAGGGATCCCCTGGACTTACATGACCCTGGCACGTCCCTCCTTCCACTTCCAACCTACTAAAGTGAAGAAAATCTTAAAAATAAAACAAGCTTTCCTTTCCATCCTAAAGGAGGGAGACCCACTACGCTCTCCTCGCCCTCTTCCCTGTCTCTCCTACTTGCTGGCTAGAGATCAGACACCGTCAGGACTCGAGTCCAGAGAGACAGGCGTTGGCAGGACAGACAGCTGTTTATTTCCTAGCAGAGCCCTGCTGTGTTTTCATAGCTCAGAATAGTTCCTTGGCGCTCTCCAAGGCGCTCTTGCAGGGTGAGGAAACCTCATTGTTTGTTTTCATGACAATTCTGGGCCTCACCTCTTCCTCTTTCTCTGCATCACAGTCCATACTTGGGAGCTCTCAGAGGGGGTAAGGTATAGGTTAACAGGGTCCGAGACTACTAATTTCCTAATTATGTCCCCCAACTGGGCTCCGGAAGAGGAAAGGACTAATAACTGACTATACAACATGGGTGTTTTGGTTAGGATGAAAATTCTGAAAATTAAAGAGTTGATTAAAGGACTACAGGGCAGAGCTGGGGGAGAAAAACAGTAGGTGGAACAGAAGAGGGTGGAAGGGATGACCCCCTCTCCCAATCTGGGTCACAGCTGGATGCCAGGCTCTGGGCAGGGAGCTGCCTTCCACTTGAGAATTGTGAGGTGCTTCTGTGACTCCTGGTGTACCTCAGGTCTCAGCTGGGTCTTGGCAGAACCCATGTTTGGAAGATGCCCAGAGGTGGAAGGAAGAACTGACTTCACTGAATGATCTTTCAAACTCTGAACTTTTATTTTAACCATGTGGATACATTACTTATGAAAATATTTTAATTAAAAAGATATGCAGTGGGCTTCCCTGGTAGTGCAGTGGTTGAGAACCCACCTGCCAATGCAGGGGACACGGGTTTGAGCCCTGGCCCAGGAAGATCCCACATGTCGCGGAGCAACTAAGCCCGTGAGCCACAACTATAGAAGCCCATGTGCCACAACTACTGAAGCCTGAGCACCTAGAGCCCATGCTCTGCAACAAGAGAAGCCACCACAATGAGAAGCCCGTGCGCCGCAACGAAGAGTAGCCCCTGCTCGCTGCAACTAGAGAAAGCCTGCACGCAGCAACAAAGACCCAATGCAGCCAAAAATAAATAAATAAATAAAATAAATTTATTTTTAAAAAAGATATGCAGATACACACTACTGTATACAAAATAGATAAACAACAAGGACCCACTGTATAGCACAGGGAACTATATTCAATATCTTGTAGTAACCTATAATGGAAGAGAATCTGAAAAAGAATATATATATATATTCTTAACTGAATCACTTTGCTGTACACCTGAAACATTATAAATCAACTGTACTTCAATTTAAATTTTTTTTTTTTTTTTTTTTTTTGCAGTACGCGGGGCTCTCACTGTTGTGGCCTCTCCCATTGTGGAGCACAGGCTCTGGACGCGCAGGCTCAGCAGCCATGGCTCATGGGCCCAGCCGCTCCGCGGCATGTGGGATCTTCCCGGACTGGAGCACGAACCCATGTCCCCTGCATCGGCAGGCGGACTCTCAACCACTGCGCCACAGGGAAGCCCTAAAAATTTTTTTTTAATTAAAAAAAGATATGAACACATTTATCTTTTTCCTTCTGGCAATAATGAATCATTTACTTCTATTAAATCATTAAAAGTCAGGCACCACATCATTGGAGCTACTTTAAAAGGAGCACCCAAAAACTTAAACAATGTTAAAACTGAAAGGCAGGAAAAGGCAGACAGGAGAAGCAAGAAGAACTACAATTCTGCAGCCTGTGGAAGGAAAACCACATTCACAGAAAGATAGACAAAATGAAAAGGCAGAGGGCTTTGTACAGATGAAGGAACAAGATAAAACCCCAGAAAAACAACTAAATGAAGTGGAGATAGGCAACCTTCCAGAAAAAGAATTCAGAATAATGATAGTGAAGATGATCCAGGACCTCAGAAAAAGAATGGAGGTAAAGATCGAGAAGATGCAAGAAATGTTTAACAAAGACCTAGAAGAATTAAAGAACAAACAGAGATGAACAACACAATAACTGAAATGAAAAATCCACTAGAAGAATCAATAGCAAAATAACTGAGGCAGAAGAACGGATAAGTGACCTGGAGGACAGAATGGTGGAATTCACTGCCATGGAACAGAATAAAGAAAAAAGAATGAAAAGAAATGAAGACAGCATAAGAGACCTCTGGGACAACATTAAACACAACATTCACATTATAGGGGTCCCAGAAGGAGACGAGAGAGAGAAAGGACCCGAGAAAATATTTGAAGAGATAATAGTCAAAAACTTCCCTAACGTGGGAAAGGAAATAGCCACCCAAGTCCAGGAAGCACAGAGAGTCCCAGGCAGGATAAACCCAAGGAGAAACATGCCGAGACACATAGTAATTAAATTGACAAAAATTAAAGACAAAGAAAAATTATTGAAAGCAACAAGGGAAAAACGACAAATAACATATAAGGGAACTCCCATGAGGTTAACAGCTGATTTCTCAGCAGAACTCTACAATCCAGAAGGGAGTGGCATGATGTACTTAAAGTGATGAAAGGGAAGAACCTACAACCAAGATTACTCTACCCAGCAGGATCTCATTCAGATTCAACAGAGAAATCAAAAGCTTTACAGAGAAATCAAAAGCTTTACAGAGAAGCAAAAGCTAAGAGAATTCAGCATCACCCAAACAGCTCTACAACAAATGCTAAAGGAACTTCTCTAAGTGGGAAACGCAAGAGAAGAAAAGGACCTACAAAAACAAACCCTAACAATTAAGAAAATGGTAATAGGAACATACAAATTGATAATTACCTTAAATGTGAATGGATTAAATACTCCAACCAAAAGACACAGGCTTGCTGAATGGATGCAAAAACAAGACCCATATATATGCTGTCTACAAGAGACCCACTTCAGACCTAGGGACACATACAGACTGAAAGTGAGGGGATGGAAAAAGGTATTCCATGCAAATGGAAAGAAAAAGAAAGCTGGAGTAGCAATACTCATATCAGATAAAACAGACTTTAAAATAAAGAATGTTACAAGAGACAAGGAAGGACACTACATAATGATCAAGGGATCAATCCAAGAAGAAGATACAACAATTATAAATATATATGCACCCAAAATAGGAGCACCTGTTAGCAACTGCTAACATCTATAAAAGAGGAAATCGACAGTAACACAATAATAGTGGGGGACTTTAACATCTCACGTACACCAAGGGACAGATCATCCAAAGAGAAAATTAATAAGGAAACACAAGCTTTAAATGACACAATAGGCCAGATAGATTTAATTGATACTTATAGGACATTCCATCCAAAAACAGCAGATTACACTTTCTTCTCAAGTGCACAAGGGACATTCTCCAGGATAGATCACATCTTGGGTCACAAATCAAGCCTCAGTAAATTTAAGAAAATTGAAATCATATCAAGCATTTTTTTCTGACCACAATGCTATGAGGTTAGAAATCAATTACAGGAGAAGAAACGTAAAAAACACAAACATATGGAGACTAAACAATACGTTACTAAATAACCAAGAAATCACTGAAGAAATCAAAGATAAAATTAAAAAATACCTAGAGACAAATTACAACAAAAACACGATGATCCAAAACCTATGGCATACAGCAAAAGCAGTTTTAAGAGGGAAGTTTATAGCAATACAAGCCTACCTCAAGAAACAAGAAAAATCTCAAATAAACAATCTAACCTTACACCTAAAGGAACTAGAGAAAGAAGAATAAACAAAACCCAGAGTTAGCAGAAGGAAAGAAATCATAAAGATCAGAGCAGAAATAAATGAAATAGAAACAAAGGAAACAATAGCAAAGATCAATAAAACTAAAAGCTGGTTCTTTGAGAAGGTAAACAAAATTGATAAACCATTAGCCAGACTCATCAAGAAAAAGAGGGAGAGGACTCAAATCAATAAAATTAGAAATGAAAAAGGAGAAGTTACAACAGACACTGCAGAAATACAAAGCATCCTAAGAGACTACTACAAGCAACTCTATGCCAATAAAATGGACAACCTGGAAGAAATGGACAAATTCTTAGAAAGGTATAACCTTCCAAGACTGAACCAGGAAGAAATAGAAAATATGAACAGACCAATCACAAGTAATGAAATTGAAACTGTGATTAAAAATCTCCCAACAAACAAAAGTCCAGGACCAGATGGCTTCACAGGTGAATTCTATCAAACATTTAGAGAAGAGCTAACACCCATCCTTCTCAAACTCTTCCAAAAAATTGCAGAGGAAGGAACTCTCCCAAACTCATTCTGTGAGGCCACCATAACCCTGATACTAAAACCAGACAAATGTACTACAAAAAAAGAAAATTACAGACCAATATCACTGATGAATATAGATGCAAAAATCCTCAACAAAATACTAGCAAACAGAATCCAACAACACATTAAAAGGGTCATATAAAATGATCATGTGGGATTTATCCCAGGGATGCAAGGATTCTTCAATATACACAAATCAATCAATGTGATACACTATATTAACAAATTGAAGAATAAAAACCATATGATCATCTCAATAGATGCAGAAAAAGCTTTTGACAAAATTCAACACCCATTTATGATAAAAACTCTCCAGAGAGTGGGCATAGAGGGAACCTACCTCGACATAATAAAGGCCATACAGGACAAACCCGCAGCAAACATCATTCTCAATGGTGAAAAACTGAAAGCATTTCCTCTAAGATCAGGACAAGACAAGGATGTCCACTCTCGCCACTATTATTCAACATAGTTTTGGAAGTCCTAGTCACAGCAACCAGAGAAGAAAGAGAAATAAAAGGAATAGAAATTGGAAAATAAGATGTAAAACTGTCACTCTTTGCAGATGACATGATATTATACATAGAGAATCCTAAAGATGCCACCAGAAAACTACTAGAGGTGATCAGTGAATTTGGTAAAGTAGCAGGATACAAAATTTATGCACAGAAATCTCTAGCATTCCTATACACTCACAACGAAATATCAGAAAGAGAAATTAAGGAAACAATCCCATTCATCATTGCAACAAAAAGAATAAAATACCTAGGAATAATCCTACCTAAGGAGGTAAAACACCTGTACTCAGAAAACTATAAGACACTGATGAAAGAAATCAAAGATGACACAAACAGATGGAGAGATATACCATGTTCTTGGTTTGGAAGAATCAATATTGTGAAAATGACTATACTACCCAAAGCAATCTACTGATTCAATGCAATCCTTATCAAATTACCAGTGGCATTTTTTACAGAACTAGAACAAAAAATCTTAAAATTTGTATGTAGACAAAAAAGACCCTGAATAGCCAAAGCAGTCTTGAGGGAAAAAACCGGAGCTGGAGGAATCAGACTCCCTGACTTCAGACTATACTACAAAGCTACAGTAATCAAGACAATATGGTACTGGCACAAAAACAGAAATATAGGTCAATGAAACAGGATAGAAAGCCCAGAGATAAACCCACACACCTGTGGTCAGCTAATCTATGACAAAGGAGGCAAAGATATACAATGGAGAAAAGACAGTCTCTTCAATAAGTGGTGCTGGGAAAACTGGACAGCTACATGTAAAAGAATGGAATTAGAACAGTCCCTAACACCATACACAAAAATAAACTAAAAATGGATTAGAGACCTAAATGTAAGACTGGACACTATAAAACTCTTACAGGAAAACATAGGAAGAACACTCTTTGACATAAATCACAGCAAGATCTTTTTCGATCCACCTCCTAGAGTAATGGAAATAAAAATAAAAATAAACAAATGGGACCTAATGAAACTTAAAAGCTTTTGCAAAGCAAAGGAAACTACAAACAAGACGAAAAGACAACCCTCAGAATGGGAGAAAATATTTACAAACAAATCAGCGGACAAAGGATTAATCTCCAAAATATATAAACAGCTCACACAGCTCAATATTAAAAAAAAAACAACCCAATCAAAAAATGGACAGAAAACCTAAATAGACATTTCTCCAAGAAGAGATGGTCAAGAAGCACATGAAAAGCTGCTCAACATCACTAATTTTTAGAGAAATGCAAATCAAAACTACAATGAGGTATCACTTCACACCACTTAGAATGGGCATCATCAGAAAATCTACAAACAACAAATGCTAAAGAAAGTGTGGAGAAAATGGAGCCCTCTTGCATTATTGGTGGGAATGTAAATTGATACAGCCACTATGGAGAACAGTATGGAGGTTCCTTAAAAAACTAAAAACAGAATTACCATATGACCCAGCAATCCCACTACTGGGCATATACCCATTCAAAACCATAATTCAAAAAGACACATGCAGGGCTTCCCTGGTGGCACAGTAGTTAAGAATCCGCCTGCCAATGCAGGGGACATATGTTCGAGCCCTGGTCCGGGAAGATCCCACGTGCTGTGGAACAACTAAGCCCATGCGCCACAATTACTGAGCCTGCACTCTAGAGCCCGCAAGCTACAGCTACTGAGCTCATGTGCCACAACTACTGACGCCCATGCGCCTAGAACCTGTGCTCCACAACAAGAGAAGCCACCAGAAAGAGAAGCCTGCACAACACACTGAAGAGTAGCCCCTGTTTGATGCAACTAGAGAAAGCCCATGCGCAACAACGAAGACCCAATGCAGCCAAAAATAAATAAATAAAATAAATAAATTTTTTTTAAAAAGACACATGCACCCCAATGTTCATTGCAGCACTATTTACAATAGGTCATGGAAGCAACCTAAATGTTCATTGAGAGATGAATGGATAAAGAAGTTGTGGTACATATATACAATGGAATATTACTCAGCCATAAAAAGGAACGAAATTGGGTCATTTGTAGAGACAAATGGATGGATCTAGAGACTGTCATACAGAGTGAAGTAAGTCAGAAAAAGAAAAACAAATATTGTATATCAATGCATATATGTGGAACCTAGAAAAATGGTACAGATGAACCGGTTTGCAGGGAAGAAATAGAGACACAGATGTAGAGCACAAACGTATGGACACCAAGGGGGAAAAGTGGCGGCGGGGTGGTGTGGGGTGGTGGTGGGATGAATTGGGAGATTGGGATTGAAATATATACACTAATATGCATAAAATAGATAACTAATAAGAGTCTCCTGTATAAAAAAATAAAATTCAAAAAAAAAAACAAAAACCCAAAACCAAAAAACTGAATGGTGGGTGAGGGTGACCAAGTCTCAGTTTTACAGTTGACAAGAGTAAAACCCAGAGGAGTCTAGTGACTTGGCCAAGGTCACACAGATCTTTAACTTCTTTTTTTTTTTTTCCTTTTAATCCTAGTGATGGCAATGCAGGAGGGACAGTCTCCCGGGTTGCCTGCTGGAAGCTTGAGGATGTTTCTGAATCTTCTAAGGAAAACCAAGATGCTCCTTCTGCCCCACACCCACCTCCCACTCAACAATCCCCACCTCACTTCACCCCCCTGCATCAGGCTGAGCTAGCGCTGTGCAACTGATGACCCCTCAGTTTCCTCCCGTCCTTTAGTTTGTTCCAGTTCTTCCAAAGAATTCATGAGTTGAAGCAAGGAGGAACAGCCAGTCGAGGCTGGATCCTTAGCTTGAGTCACCCTTCCTGTCTCTCCTTAGCCAGTGCGTCTTTGTCTCTGGAGTACAGACCAGGACAAAGAAGAAAATGAGCTTTTTTCAAATAGTCCCAAGCACTTTTTTTGGAGGCATCCTTCCTTTGCCTCTGCCTCTGCCCTGCACCATCAGCAAAGTTTAACTTCTGGCAGGAAGAATCGAATTTGACAGCAAGAATGTGTCCCAGCTGCTAGGGTGGTTTGTCACCCCCGAAGGGCTGATGGAGAGTGGTAGAAATGTCTACCCTCTGGTCGTGAGGGAACTGGTTGACCGTCTGTGGAAAGAGGATAATCTCTGGAGGGAATAACAGCTTCTTTGGGGAAGGGGGTTAAGGAAGAGGGAGGAGAGGAAGAAGATGGTTGGTCAGTGCTTCCCATAATGGCTCGGATGATTCATTTGATTTCAGTAGAAGGCAGACCCTGGGGTGACAAGAGGAAGGTAATGAGACAAGAATTCTTAACGGTTTACGATGAAGCAAATGCCCTCCAGCATTTTTCTGTGGACAAAATGTCCAGCTCAGGCTTCCCTGGTGGTGCAGTGATTAAGAATCTCCCTGCCAATGCAGGGGACACAGGTTCGAGCCCTGATCCGGGAGGATCCCACATGCCGTGGCAACTAAGCCTGTGCACCATAACTACTGAGCCTGTGCTCTAGAGCCCGTGAGCCACAACTACTGAGGCCACGTGCCGCAACTACTGAAACCCGCACGCCTAGAGCCCATGCTCCGCAACAAGAGAAGCCACCACGATGAGAAACCCGAGCACCGCAACGAAGAGTAGCCCCCGCTCGCCGCAACTAGAGAAAGCCCGCGCGCAACAATGAAGACCCAACACAGCCAAAAATTAATTAATTAATTAATTTTTAAAAAATGTCCAGCTCATCTTGAGACATGCACCACGCTCCTTCCACCTGGTCAATAGATGCACAGTTCAAGGTCCTGCAGGTGAACTTTCCCACCACGCTGGAGATAAATCAGCCATTTTCACTGGCTAACAATGATTAATCCACCTCTCCCTCCACCTGTTTTTACCAACATGTTTTTGTGAAAAATGATCTGGGTCACTCACGTCAAAGGTGACAGCAGCTGATCCAGCCGATTTCTGTCTACCCCTAAACACCACCCCCCCCACCCCACCAATGATCACTTCGTAGGAAAAAAAAAGCACCTGAAAATAAATTTTTCAAAAAATAAAACTATACATCTTGCAGTTCAGCCCGTCACCCTTGAGAGACATCTATGCTGTTACTCAGACAAAGCCTTGGATCGAAGCTGGGTTTGGCCTCCCTGTTACCTTGTGCAGACAAGACCCACTCTCGTGATCATCACTGAGCAGAAAGGCAGCTCCTCTCTCAATAGAACCCAGAGCCCCAGTCAGAATAGAGGATTTGGCTGTAGATAAAGTCACAATTTCTTTTTGGTAATAAATGTAATTTTTGGATGAGGTGCATGGTCAATTACGGCTCCCTCCCTTTTGCTTTCCTGTCAGCAAAGAAGCTTGTCTGATTGAATGATTCAACCTTGCTCTGGGAAGAAGAAGTTGCCAGATACACTGGAACCAGCTGCACTTAGTTAATGGCAGACCAGACTGTACTTTCTGGAACCTTGCCTTCATGTTCTTCCCAAACCAAGATTCCCAAGCCTCTGAATTTCTGTTTGTGGAGAGAGTGCCTGGGGAGTGCCCAGCTAATGTGCCTGGTGAAGAGGGACCCATATAATTTTCCATCTTCATTGATTCCTAGACTCAGCTGTCATTTCCCCAGAGGGCATTAAGAAGTCTTGAGTCATCTGCAATTAGGACAAAATAATAGGGAGCTCACTGGTATTTGTATAAATGGATTCAGTTTCCATCGAAGGATCCCCCAGTCATTTACTTAACTATGTGGATCCCCCAGTCCACATAGTTAAGTAAATGGCTTCCCTGCCCAACTAGAGAGGGTGTGGAAATCCCTAAGGAACTTCTTTTTTTTTTTTTTTTAACTTTATTATGGCTGCGCGGGCTCTAGGCGCGCAGGCTTCAGTAGTTGTGGTGCGCAGGCTCTAGAGCGCAGGCTCAGTAGCTGTGGCGCACAGGCTTAGTTGCTCTGTGGCATGTGGGATCTTGCCGGACCAGGGCTCAAACCCATGTCCCCTGCAATGGCAGGCGGATTCTTAACCACTGCGTCACCAGGGAAGTCCTGGAGATAGTTCTTTGAATGAGAGAATTCTCAACAAAACCTCCAGCAACTCAAATGCTTCTTCCACTGTATTCGCCACAACTATCCACAAGTCCTCTGAGGACTTAAGAGTTCCACCGTTTCTCTCTTCAGTCAGCTTTCTAGTAGGCTCAAGTCCTTTGGGGCCTCACCTCTTTCCGCGCGCGATAAAATTTTGCTGGAGGCAGCAGGACGGGGGTGGAAGTTAGAAAGGTAGAGACTGGCAAGTAGTCTCATGATGTATGCAATTGCTCTGATGAAGAGAGTCCCCCTGCCTGGCGGGCAGCCTACCAGAGGGACTCCCCCACTGCCCAGTGTGCCCAGAATGGGATATCAGCTCCATCTGGACTCCTTATCAACATGAGTATGCTCCCTGAGTTTCCTCCAGAAGGTAGGGTTTACCCCTGGCTCCCTATATGCTGAGCACGTGATGGTACCCCGCCCAACTCAGACACGCCGGCTCCTAGCAGCCCAGGGGACACCCAGACAGTGGCCTTTGAATATTGTGTCAGAGCATCTGGCCTATTTGTCCTTGACTCACCTCAGACCACAGAAACTTCAGTCCCCAGGGATCACACAAGAGTTACTCAATACATTCTAGGAAGGCTTATCTGGATAGAGGGAAGGGGTCACCTCTTCTGCGGGGCCCATTACCTGTAGCCAGGCAGTCCCGATGATGCAGAACACCCTCCCCCTCAACACTACGAGTACATGTGTCATTTGCAGCCCACCAGGCCACCACCACCATCATCCCTGCTCTCCAGGTAAGGCATGGCAGGGGAGGGTTGCTTGGACCAGCAGAGACAATGTGGTCAAGGGCAGTTGGATTCTGCTTGAGCTGGGTAGGAGCCCAGGGGGTGGAGTGGGGATGAGACTCCAGCTCATACCTCCTGGACGAGGTTTTAATCATTTCCAGCACGGAATGTGGTCAACCTTTGCTACAAACTCATTTGCTCTGAATTTCTTTTCCCTGTCCCCAAACTACCCCTTACAAAGCAACCATGGACTTCCTAATGGGGAATTCTTGTGGGTTTTACCAAGTTTTATTCCCCCTGGCTCTTATTCTTGAAAATGCATCAGTCTGTCACCTGAGTCAGCCCCTGCTCCCTTCACAGTCCTAGGTCATCTGAGTGTGAGGTTTTGGTCTCTAGGCTACTGCAGGATGGTTTCTGTTTGTAGGGGTGAGCAGGCAGCATTGCTTCTCATAACTTGGTGTTTGTTACTTTATTCCTTGTCTACATCCATGGTTATAATAACATTGTATTTACTTCCTGGTGATTATTTGTATATATTGATATATCTGTATCTATATCTATATCTATATCATATCTATAGCTGTATCTAATCTCCAGGTACAAATGAAAGAAAGCTCAAAGTACAAAGCCCTTTCCAGAGTCCCCAGTCCCCAGTTTGCTGGTGTTTTTATTTAGAACCACATATTCATCATATTGTTTTTGCATGAACATGCATTCACTCTGTTGCTTAAACTTATGTGTTAAAACCCCAAAGGGCGAATTCCCTGGCTGTCCAGTGGTTAGCGCTCTGTGCTGCCACGGCAGGGGGCACAGGTTCGATCCCTGGTCGGGGAACTAAGATCCCACAAGCCGCGTGGCACTGCCAAAAAAACAACAACAACAAAATTAATCAGTGCATTCAAAGATGATTATTTTCTGGCCCTAAGAGATATAGAGCCAATACTGTGAAGAAGGTTTGATCTCGCAAATCAGAGGCATTTCCTAGACCCTAATGCAGTTAAGAAATGCCCAGCAACATGGCAGTTCCCAGTACAATAGAACTTACTATATTTTAAAATTAATAAATTAAAAGTTGAATAGCTAGAGCACCAAGACTTCTCTTTGTTCCCAAATAAGTGCAGTTGCAGACTTAGGAAATCAGGCATCTTTGCAAGAACCATGGCAGATTTAGACTCTGTCCTGTGTCTCTGGCCGGGTTTCGGAACCAGGAGGGCAGCCCCTTGCACTGTCAAGCAACAATGCCAAAGTTAATCATTGGCCGTGCCAGCCCACGGACGATCAGGCTGTTTTTCTGTGCCTGTTTTCCTATTTTACGTAAATCACACTGAACACGTTTGCATCAACCTACTGGTGATGCACCTTTGATCAATAGATTTTAGACAAAAGCGGTTTTTGAGTCCAAAGATCAGGGCTGGGTTGACCTGCAGACTGGATACAGAGTGTATAAAACAGAGGCAAGACACAGGCTGATAGCAGAGCAATCACCACCAAGTCTGAAATAACTGCAAGGCCGCAGCCAAAGGCTTCCTGAGTGACGATGGAGGAGGGAATGAATGCTCTGCACGATTTTGGGGTCCAGTCAACGCACTACCTCCAGGTGAATTATCAGAACTCCCAGGATTGGTTCATCTTGGTGTCCGTGATCGCAGACCTCAGGAATGCCTTTTATGTCCTCTTCCCCATCTGGTTCCATCTCCGAGAAGCTGTGGGCATCAAACTCCTCTGGGTAGCTGTGATTGGAGACTGGCTCAACCTCGTCTTTAAGTGGTGAGTAAGAGCCAGACAAAGAGGACCTCGGCAAGGAGAGGCTGGCATTCTCTCTGGAAATGTCTGCCCGTCAGAAGTTGCCTTCTCCATGTTATTCAGGAAGGCACAGCTTACTCCCCTCCTGACTTTGGATCCTCTACAGAATGAGGGTAGACAGAGAAAACCCTGTCAGTGAGCTGAAGATACAGGAAAGGCTATGTCATATGGATGGAAGGCCAGCTGGACCTTGTGAATTATAGGCTATAAGCAAAGAAACACCGTTTTATTACTATGAAACAGCATAGGTGACATAAAGATAGATGTACGAAGGAAGAAAAATGAGGTATGAAGAAGGGAAACACATAGGCAATTTCAAAACTTGTTGTGTGGGGTCATGAGAAGTAATCCAGGGAACTCTCTTGCTCAGCCACCTACCGGCTGTATGTCCTGGACAACTCGTAGCAACTCTCTGAGTTTCTGTTTTATAATCTGTAAACTTAGATTATCTCTGAGACCTTAATAATTAGTATAGTTATTAACATTTATCGAACACGTAGTATGTGCCAGGCCATGTGCTAAGCACTTTAAGGCACTGAGTTAAACGACTAGAAAAACACAGGTGGTGTCGGAGGCAGGATTGAAGCCCAGGCAGGCTGGTTTCAGAGGCAACGCTCTTATGAACTATGTTACATCCAGTGTTGATAAACTGACTCTTGGGGGTAAAAAGCCCTGATTTTAGTATTTGCCAGTTTCTACTGTGTATATTATCCCACTTTCAAGCTACCGTTGGGTCCAGCTTGCATCTGGTAGCCAGTACCGGATGACTCCAACACATTACTGGTTTGACCTCTATTTCCTCGACTAGAAAATGAAGAGGTTGGAACAGCAGCCCTCTAAGATCTTTACCATCCCTAAAATTATCTTTGTTCACTGGTAGGTGATTCTTAAGATCTCTTCTAGCTCTAAGTTTCTTTGGCCATGAACAAGAAAACTCCTTTAGGGTAGGAAAGAACATCGTTATTGGGCTCAGAAGCCCAAGGCGTATTGATGGGATTCTGAAATTCCTGTTGAAAAATCGACTTTGTCTGTAACTTCTGGTATTCAATAGCATAACTCTAACAAATAAAAAGATAAAACGTTATTCCAAACATCTAATTTCATGTAAAGAACCATGGATTTTCTCTGAGTTGGTAGAGGTCAGAATTCGTGGCTAATTTTAGTGAGAAATCCCTGTTCCTCCACTGCAGGGCAAAGGAGGCATCCTGACCAACCCTTCACACCTGTTTCCACAATGAAAAACATGCTATGAAAGGGAAAGCGGTTTGTCTGAGATATTCTGTTTCAAAGCTGAGAGGATACAGAACAAGCCCCTGAAGCTATGTATGTCCTAACAGAGAGTGATTCTGATGGCAACAGAGACCACATCCCCTGGTGGGGCTTGTCCTTGGGGCTGGGGCTCATTCTCCGGTGTCCGGAAGAAACCCAAGACGCTGGAGGCCAGCAGAAAGAGAACCCGTAGAATATGCAAGTCCAAGTTGCAAACTGTAGTTCCTATGCATCCTGCCAGAACAAATTCTTCTTGGGGTTTAAAAAAAAAAAAAAGTCACATAGTTGCCGTTAATACGGCTTTGAGGATATTGGATTTATTTATTTATGTTTGAATAAATAATACCTTCAAATAGTGCAAAATTCAAAAGTTATATAATGGGTGCACCATAAAGTCTCCCTCCCGGGACTTCCCTGGTGGCCCAGGGGTTAAGAATCCTCCTGCCAACGCAGGGGACACGGGTTCAAGCCCTAGTCCGGGAAGATCCCACATGCCACAGAGCAACTAAGCCCATGTGCCACAACTACTGAGCCTGTGCTCTAGAGCCCATGAGCCACAACTACTGAGCCTGTGTGCCACAACTACTGAAGCCCACGCACCTAGAGCCCGTGCTCCGCAACAAGAGAAGCCACTGCAATGAGAAGCCCGTGCACCACAATGAAGACCCAACACAGCTAAAAATAAATAAATAAAATATTAAAAAAAAAAAAAAGTCTCCCTCCCTTGCCCCTCTCCAGCCATCCAGTTCCCCTTCTTGGAGGTGCCCGTGATACCAGTGTTCTGTGTAGGATCACATGGGTCTTCTCCTTGAGCTACTCTCTCTTCTCGAAGGTGTGGCATTGGGACAAAGTGTTCCCTCAGTAATTCCAGATATCGGTTCTGCTTTTTCACAGGATTCTCTTTGGACAGCGCCCATACTGGTGGGTCCTGGACACCGACTACTACAGCAACACCTCCGTGCCGCTGATAAAGCAGTTCCCGGTCACCTGTGAGACCGGTCCAGGTGAGACTCGCAGCCCTTGTCCAGACAGAAACTGAGTGGACCTTGCTCACAGTGGACACCTGGTAACAATGTTCTGGATGAAGCTGTCTTTGAGGGAGACATGAGCAGAGCCACTCTTGCAAGCTTTGGTCATGGTCTTGGATTTGGTACAACTCCATTTTATTTTATTTATTTATTTTTGGCTGCGTTGGGTCTTTGTTGCTGTGCACAGGCTTTCTCTAGTTGTGGCAAGCGGGGGCTACTCTTCGTTGTGGTGCGTGGGCTTCTCATTGCAGTGGCTTCTCTTGTTGCAGAGCATGGGCTCTAGGCATGCAGGCTCAGTAGTTGTGGCACGCGGGCTCCGTAGTTGTGGCTTGCAGGCTCTAGAGCACAGGCTTAGTAGTTGTGGCGCACGGGCTTAGTTACCCCGCGGCATGTGAGATCTTCCTGGACCAGGGTTCGAACCCATGTTCCCTGCATTGGCACGCTGATTCTTAACCACTGCACCACCAAGGAAATCCAGTACAACTCCATTTGAATTCACTTAAGCAAGGCCTTCCCAAATAGCCCATGACTGACACTTTGGAAATCTGCCTAATGTTTCCAGAACCAAAATTGCTAGTCCAGAAAGGCAAGGGCTCCGTCACAGGCAAAGGGCTCAGGAGAGTAACTGTGCTGTGGCCCTTTGTCCAGGGAAGGGAACATGGTAGAGGCCTGAGCCCCTGGCTGTGCTTCCCAGAGGCCTGGCCCGGGAGATGTGGCCTCCCGAGCTGACTGTCCGATCCCACACCCTGTCTGTATTTTACTAGGTACATCCAGACAGGTGTTTTTCAGCCACATGATAGATTTAATTTTTCAGTAAAGAAAGGAAAACTCAACCCCGTTGCTCACCCGTAGGTCTCAGTGTTAGTGTCCCTTCCTCAAACACCCTATCACTGACCCCCAGACTAGGGCATGGCCCTTAGTTATTTGTTCTCACAAATCCTTGATTCACTTCAGAGCATATGCATTCATTCAAGTGTTATTTATCTAACACCTGTGTCAAACACTGTTCTAGTACTTGAAATGCTTCAGTGAATAAAACAAAGATCCCTACCAGTGGGAATTCCCTGTCAGTCCAGTGGTTAGGACTCGGTGCCTTCACTGTGGTGGCCTGGGTTCAACTCCTGGTCAGGGAACTAAGATCCTGCAAGCCGTGCAGCGTGGCAAAAAAATAAAAAGTTCCCCCTCTTGTGGAGCTTAAATTTGCATGGGGTGTGTGTGTGTGTGTGTGTGTGTGTGTGTGTGCGCGTGTGTGTGTTATAAAAAAAATCATAATACACAAGTAAAATATTTAGGATATTAGAGGAAGAAGAAGGAGGAGGAGGAAGAAAGAAAGGCAAGGCTTTACCTCTGCAGTTCCCTGCAAAGCAGACTCAGATGGAGATCAGCATGCAGGAGGTAGGCTGCTCTTGGGAGCAGCATTCGTAGAAGAAAGGGACAGAAGCCACCTGGGCAGAAGAAACCTAGTTGCGATTCAGTCTCAGCCAACCCCATAGGAGCTCTGAATTGATTCAAGGAGACCAGACCCTTATACCCCAATAGAGACCAGTGATTGGGTGCAGGCTCCCCCCCCGCCAGGGAGAGGGTAGCTGTGATCAAGACAGCTCTTTTCAGCCCAGGGCAAGACTTCCAGAGAAGTCTGAGAGCTGAGGGCCATCTGCAACCACACTCTCAACAAGAGAAAGGGGAAATAACTCTGCAGTCCAGAAGGGGATCTGAGTGGCACATCTCAGGACCGTCCATCTTTCAGGGAAGAGGAAGCAGGAATAGGAATTGAACGCAGGATTAAATAAGGTGGTCAGGGTAGGACTCGTGGAGAAGGTGAGATCTGAGCAAAAACTTGAAAGAGGCAAGGGAATTAGCCAGTAAATTTCTGAAGGAAGAAGTGTCTGGTTAGAAAGGCCAACATCACAGGGACACTGAAGTGGGAGTGTGTTTAAAGGAGAGCCATGAGGCCAGCATGGCTGGAGCAGACTGAGCAAAGAGAATGGAAGGGAGATAATGGAAGGCAGATCGGTTTGTGATTGTATACCCAGCACGTTGATTCTTTGTGTAATCTCTAGATTGTATATAACCGCAAGAGCTATGACCTTCTCTGACTTTGCTCACCACTGTACTCCCCAAGCCTAGCATGGTGCTGGGCACGTAGTAGGAGCTCAATAGATATTCGTTAAATAAATGACTACATGGGTAAAGGAATGGATGGCAGGATGGGTAGATGGATGAAAGGATGGATGGGTGGATGGATAATTGGATGGATGGATGGATGGATGGATGGAAAGATAGGTTTCAGTCTTTTCCATCAATAGTTGTTCAGCAGTTAGTTGTGATTTTGGTATGCTCATGAGAGGAGGTGAGCCCAGGGTCCTTCTACTTCAACATCTTGTAGCTTTTCCATTAAATTTCCTGAATGGAAAGATAGATGGATGGATGGATAGATGGATGAATGGATGTATGGAAAGATGGATAGATGGAAGGATGGATGGTTGGATGGATAGATGATGCCCCCTAGCAATCTCCCACATGGAGACTTTTAACCCTTGGTTCATTCATTCATCTCTTTCCTATTCTTTAGGGAGTCCCTCTGGCCATGCCATGGGTACGGCAGGTGTATACTATGTGATGGTCACGTCTACCCTCTCTATCTTTCGGGGAAAGAAAAAGCCAACCTACAGATTTCGGTAAGAACTCAGCTCTGGGTTGTGGGTGGTGGAGGGCAGGAGGTGGCTCTCTGAAACTGACACACCACTTACTCTTCTTCACGTGCCCCCAGCCCACCCCATGCCTTAGGCTGGTACTGATAAGAGTTGTGGCATTTCTGCTGAGAGTGAATATTAGAGTCACAGAATGTTAGGGCTGGAAGGGACCCACTTAATGAATGTTGTGAATGGGCAACACCTAATCTTAGAGATCAGTAAAAAAGGCCTAACATAGCAGAGGGGTTTCTCGAGATCAGCTAGTAAGCTAGAAGCAGGCTTTAAACAAAAACCCATTTCTGTACCAACAATTGAGACGCCCCGTCCAGGTTAAAATAAACAAAGAAGCAGAAGACATTCCTTCTATAGGGAATTCTGGGTATGCAGACACTGTGAAAATCCTTAATTATGAAACATAAAATAGGGAGGTTAAAATTCACATACACAGGGGTTCACCACTTGCCATGGTTATCTTTGAATTTTGAATACAGGCTTCAATTTACAAAAATTCCACTGATGAAACCTGAGTTTGCCAGGCTCCAACATTCCTGCTGAGGCTGTTCTCTTTGCTGAAGGATCTATAACTGGGTTCTCTTATGGCTGCCTCTTCCATTGCAGGTGCTTGAACATCATTTTGTGGTTGGGATTCTGGGCAGTGCAGCTGAATGTCTGTCTTTCGCGAATCTACCTTGCTGCTCATTTTCCCCATCAAGTTGTTGCTGGAGTCTTGTCAGGTACCAGCTGCTCTGGCTCCCTCCCTCCAACTCCCCACCTATACCATTCCTCCCTCATCAGGACAAAATCCCAGCATTCCTGCCATGTTCTGTGTATAATCAATGCTATCAGCATTTCAGTGGGTTGAAAGTCAAGGGTGGGCGATTTGAAAGGACTCATTTCTATAGGAGTGCCCAGATGTACACAACTAAGTATGTTCCAGAAACATGACAATACAGAAAATTAACCTACCCAGTTGAATTCGCTTGAAATCTCCAAGATATTTACATTCTTTATTTCTTACGGGTCTTCAGTTGGAAGTGGCCCCTAGTTTAGTCTTAAGAAAAGCTACCAAATTTAACAAATTAACACCATATCCTTGGAAAGCTCTTTATTTAAATAAATTCATTTGCAAACCTAACAGATACCCACAGCTGGTCTTTATTATAGGTTCTGAATTTTGAATATTTTGTTTTCTTGGATCCAGTTTTTGAGGGGCAGAAGAGACTTTGGTTAAGTGTAAGCAAGAATTTCTTGACTTTGTGGAAAGCACTAGAATATAAGACCTTAAGGAAAATGCAGCATTTTTCCCCTGGAGACCTGAAAAAGCAGAGCAGGGTAGAATTCACAGAAGCATGTTGAGAACAAGGGAAATAATGGCTTCATGGCAACCACGGAATTAACACAGCATTCAGCACGGGGTTCCGTGTTTGAGAAAGAGCCTGGAAGTTCATGTTACATGAAAGACCCAGGAATGTTTAAGTTAGAGAGGAGAATAACTATCTTTCTTTATTTTATTTTTTGAGTTCCCAGTCTGTCTTAGTCTCTTCTTTTTTTCCCCCCCAGTTTATTAGTGTTTTTTTTAGTTTTTTAATTGAAGTATAGTTGATTTACAATATCATGTTAGTTTCAGGTGCACAGCACAGTAATTCAGATATATATACAGGTATAGCTATCTATATATATATATACACATACACATATATATATATTCATTTTCAGATTCTTTTCCCTTATAGGTTATTATAAAATATTGAGTATAGTTCCCTGTGCTATAGAGTAGGTCCTTGTTGGTTATCTATTTTATATAGTGTGTATATGTTAATCCCGACCTCCTAATTTATCCCTCACCACTGAGAATAAGTATCTTTAAATGTGCTGACAGAGGTTCTAGATTTACCACTTATTAACACCTGTGGAAAAAAACTGAGACCAATAGACATCATTAGAAGGAGAGAGGTTTTATTTAGCTCAGCACAAGGAAGAACTGTCTAATGATCAAATCCATGCAAAGATGAAATGGTCTCCCTGAGTGGGAGTGAGCTCTTCATCCCTGAGGGTATTCAAGTAGAGACAGGAGGACCCCCCCCCACACACACACACACAGATACACAGAGGAAACTTGCATGTGGAGTGAGGAAGTATGTGACATGACTCTTCCATCTGAAAGAATCTGTGGCTGAGGACAGGCTGGAATCACATATGGGAAGAAAACAAACGACCCTCAATCTGGCATCTGTGATTTAACTCCACAGTGGTGAGGTGGATGGCATGTCACCCATTGCTCCAAACCCACCTCTAGCTGAAGGGCCAGCGTCTTCCCCAGTTCTCACGGTCATTCTTTCTTCCGCTCAGGCATTGCGGTTGCTGAGACTTTCCGCCACATCCGGAGCATCTACAACGCCAATCTCAAGAAATACTTTCTCATTACCTTCTTCCTGTTCAGTTTTGCCATTGGATTTTACCTGCTGCTAAAGGGGCTGGGGGTCGACCTCCTGTGGACCGTAGAGAAAGCCAAGCGAAGGTGTGAGCGGCCAGAATGGGTCCACATTGACACTACGCCCTTTGCCAGCCTCCTCAAGAACCTGGGGACACTCTTTGGCCTGGGTCTGGCTCTCAACTCCAGAATGTACAGGGAGAGCTGCAAAGGCAAGCTTAGCAAGTGGTTCCCGTTCCGCCTCAGCTGCATTGTGGCCTCCCTCGTCCTCCTGCATCTCTTTGACTCTTTGAAACCCCCATCCCACATCGAGCTGATCTTCTATGTCCTGTCCTTCTGCAAGAGTGCGGCAGTGCCCCTGGCGTCTGTCAGTCTCATCCCCTACTGCCTGGCCCAGGTCCTGGGCCAGCCGAACAAGAAGACTTTGTAAAGGGATGTGGCGTCTTCAGAATTTAAAAGTCGATGACTGCACCAAGGATTGAAGGTGGCTAGGGCCTTCTGCCAGCCCGTTGTGAGGCCAGAGGTACTATAGAGTCAGCTCAGGCGACACCCCCTTCCCCCTTTGCAATTCTAATTGCATTGGGTGATGTTTTTTTGAAAAGCTAATAAGGCTCTTTGAGAAAAGCCTTATTGGAGGTTGGGTCATTCTGGCTTTTTTTCCACGAAGATATACTTACTCTTTTGTCCAATACACAAAAGGGAGACTTCTTGGTAGGGCCAGCTCATAACGCCAGGCTGGGGATCACACTGAATTTTCTACTCATGCTCATCCTTACCCAGAAAAGGAGAAAGGAGCAGTGGATTTGATAGGGAAAGAAGGATTGATTAAGGAGGATTTTTAAATATCTTGCATGTCATGCAAATTGTATGTCAAACAATATCTTAATGGCTTCGATGATATACGAATCTTTAGGTAAAGGGCTCTCAACGGTGGGGGACCCACTTAAAGTACAATGGATAGGTCCTTAGTGGAGTAATTCTGCTTCTTGTATTTTTCTATTATATATCCATGGTCATTGTATTTACTGGGATTTCTGAATGGCTGCAGTGATCTGGGTATTGCACTAGGTCAGAATACTCAGGCAATGTCAGCTTCTCCTCTATAACATTCGATCTTTCTCCTTATTAGCCCAGCTCTGCTTTCCCCAGCATTTTCCACTGATTCCACAACCACCCTGCTGGATCCTCAGATGCCTAAAAGTGACTCTATAGTGGTGCTTTTGTATGTTTCAGTTAAGCTCTGAAATCTTGGGCAAAATGGCAAGGAGAGGGCCAGGATTTCTCTCTCCAGAAGGTCACTCCAATGTTACTTTTGATTCCTGGAGGTAAATATGACTCCTTTCTCTATCCCAAGCCAATCAAGAGTGCATTCTTGGAGGAAAAGCCAACTCCTCCTCTTTGCCTATTCTCTAGTCTCAACTAATTTGCAGAATATGTGCTTTAAAAAAAATGTTGAAGCCTATTTATTTGAGAGTCCTTGTTTTTTCTACTCATTATATAGCTTACCATATAGTATCATTCACACCAACCATCCTGGTCATAACATCTTTGCAAAGAAAAATATATACGTGCAGTATTTTATTAAAACAACATTTTACTTAAGAATGAAGTCTTGCTGATTACTATATTTTAGAGGCAACGTGATCTGAAGGTTCTCATTCTGGGTTAGCTAAATTTCTAGGTCTTTCTCTATTTCCCTAAACAAATAATTTGGTTTCTATATACTTATGTTTTCTTTTTGCAAGAGGAAGGTGCTTTGTCTTGGGTTGCCCAGGAGTCCCAGTAGGGCTGCTGAGACTTACAAAGTGTCCACAGGGGCACAGGTAGAGTCGAGCATATCAACAGAGTCACAATATCATATTCTAGTTGGCCAAGGCTGAACACTATTTACCAGACCACAGTGCAGCGTGAGTTGCTCTATGGGATCAAACTGTGACCGAGTCCAAGCTCGCTCTGCTTGCTACACGACAGGCCAATAAATCGGGAGACGAGGTGCTGGGGCAAGGAATACAAGTTTATTCGGAAAGCTGGCAGACAGAGAAGATGGCAGACTAATGTCTCCCAAAAAACCCATCTTATCAGGGTTTGGATGCCAGTTTCTTTTATAGAACAGAGGGGGAGGAGATGAGGAAGTAAAATTAAAAGGCCATAAGGTTTGCGAATGTCCCTTGGAATGGCCAGCCTTGGGGAGGGGATGTGTTAATTTCTTCTTTCTTGCCGCCATCCACAGGTGGACAGGGTCAGGATGTTTCCCTGAACAAAGGCACTTTGGTTTAACATTCAAGCAGAGGGGACAGGGTTCCCTAAGGCAGGCCACTGTGTATAGACAGTATCCTTTTAATGAACAAAAGCAACCGGAAGCAAAGGTTAAAATAAAAGAAACAGATCCAACATGGAGTCAGGATTGGCTCTCTCCTGTTACAAAACTGCAACTTGGGGGCAGACAGGCAAGATCATTACCAAACTAAGCAATCAGGGAATGTAAGTCATAGCAGCAGAACAAGACTGAGCGGGGAATTCCCTGGAGGTCCAGTGGTTAGGACTCTGCGCTTCCACCTCAAGGGGCGCAGGTTCAATCCCTGGTCCTGGCCAAAAATAAACTGAGCAGACTGTGGAATCCGGTAACCCAGTGTCAGCAAGGTTTTGGGTTATAGTTAAAGAAAATATGAACAGGGCAAGTGATAGCACCGAGGGCTGCTCAAGGGAGCTACTGAAAGTATTTCTGCAGGATTTATTTCATCCTGGGCGCAGGGTCCCACCTCCAGAAGCCTTGACTCATCGGCATATCTCCGGATCTACTGAGAGTGAGTCGGATCATTCGCTTCAGAACTTTGGGATGTGAATCTTTAGGGAAAGGTGAGTCCTCCTACCGAATTTTATTTCTTCAGGGGTGGCACCAGGCCCCTCCGAGACACTAACGGTCTCACCAAGGATGAAGGGAAACAGTCTTGTTCTGTCTGAATTGAACCCCACTGCTTGGGCACGGCCTCCAGCATGGATGGTTTATTTGCCCTCAGGGACCAAGTCCAGGTTCCTTGCAGTAGGATTCTGGCAGAAAGTAAATAATGTCCCTGCCCCCAGCAGTTGGTGAGGTTAATAAAGACACATAATAAAAGATGAAATTTGGGCTTAATATATACCAGGCTCTGTTCTAAGTATTTTATTTATTTATAGAGTGAATTCCCTTAATTCTCCCAAGGTTTCTGTGAGGTGGGTGTTAGAATTTATGTTCACATTACATATGAATAGGCACAGAAGGATTAGGTATCTTGCCCAGAATAGAGGAGCCGGTTTAAGAGCTAGGCAGTCTGACTCCAAGTTCATCCTCTATCCTCTACCCCACAGATGCCAGTAAGACTAATGGCTGCATCAAACCATCCTTCCAATACCAGATACAACTCTTCATTCAGACCGCAGAGATTTTGATTTCTTGTGGCCAAAGGACAAATACCGTTGTTGTTGTTGTTGTTGTTTTAATTCTTGGCTGTGTTAGGTCTTCTTGCTGTGTGCGGGCTTTCTCTAGTTACAGCAAGCAGGGGCTACTCTTTGTTGTGGTGCACGTGCTTCTCATTGCGGTGGCCTCTCTTGTTGTGGAGCACAGGATCTAGGCGTGCAGGCTTCAGTAGTTGTGGCACATGGGCTCGGCAGTTGTGGCTCGTGGGCTCTAGAGTGCAGGCTCAGTATTTGTGGCACACGGGCTTCGTTGCTCCGCGGCATGTGGGATCTTCCCGGACCAGGGATCGAACCCGTGTCCCCTGTATTGGCAGGCAGATTCTTAACCACTGCGCCACCAGGGAAGCCCCCAAATAATGTATATTAATGCATATATGTGGAATCTAGAAAAATGGTACAGATGAAACTATTTGCAGGGCAGGAATAGAAACACAGACGTAGAGAATTTACGTGTGGACACAGTGGGGAAGGGGAGGGTGGGATGAATTCGGAGATTAGGTTTGACATAAATACACTACCATGTGTAAAATAGATAGCTAGTGGGAACCTGCTATATAGCACAGGGAGCTCAGCTCGGTGCTCTGTGATGACCTAGAGGTGTGGGAAGGGGGCAGGGGAGGGAGGGAGGTCCAAGAGGGGATTCACTTCATCCTACAGCAGAAACTAACACAACACTGTAAAGCAATTATACTCCAATTAAAAAAAAACACACACAGAGTGATCCTCCCAGCGAGCTAGTATTTATTTCTAAGTATGAAGATACCGTATTTCAAAGTTAATTTCATAAACTAGCTATTGGAACAGGCATGACCATGTTAGATTAACAGCAGTGTCTAAAACAACCTTAGCTATTTCTTTTCTTTCTTTCAAGGAAGAGCTTAAAAGCCATGCTCAGCCTATCTGTGTCAGACAGTAAGTAACTTATTTCTACAATCGAGATAGCACGAGAAGGTAGAATTACCACAAAGAACTTTTGGTATGGAACCATATACAGGAGTAGAAAGTAAAGAGACACCGTGGAAGATTATTTAGATCAGAGACTCCACAAATACAGGATTGCTACCTTTCACTGGGACAGGCAAAGTCTAGAAATGGACAGCCCTAAGGGCTAAGAATTTGTGACGGGTAAAGCCGAGCAGAGTGTCAGGCCATGATCAATTTGTAATATAGCCAATGTACCAGCACATTTTGAACACAGATCTTTTCCCCAAGTTACAGATGTATGTTTGCTTTAGAAACGACTTGTGAAACCTCAGGATGGAAGTAAGTTTAAGTGACCAATGACCGTTTTAAACCAAGGTCCATGTTATATTATAGCATAATTTGATAGATTGGTCTAGCAGTCTATCCGTTTTAGGGAAATAGGTTTGAGGATGATACACACACACACACACACACACACACACACACACTATACAATTGTATTATTGCCCTAGGAAAACAGACCCATTAAGAAAATGCAACTTCTGGGACTTCCCTGGTGGCGCCACTGCCTGCCAATGCAGGGGACACAGATTCGAGCCCTGGTCCAGGAAGATCCCACGTGCCATGGAGCAACTAAGCCCATGTGCCACAACTACTGAGCCTGTGCTCTAGAGCCCGCAAGCCACAACTACTGAGCTCGTGTGTCACAACTACTGAAGCCCATGCGCCTAGAGCCCATGCTCTGCAACAATGGAAGCCACTGTAATGAGAAGTCCGTGCACCACAGCGAAGAGTAGCCCCTGCTCCCCGCAGCTATGGAAAGCCCCACGCAGCAACGAAGACCCAACGCAGCCAAAAATAAATAAATAAATTTATTTTTTTAAAAAAGAAAAGGAAATGCAATGTCTGCTGCCTGGGCCAATGCTGCTTCACTGCAGAGAAACCAAGGGCATAAAATTTTTGTTTTTACTTCTTTTTTAACAAAACTTATAATAGCTTTAAAAATTTATAACAGGGCTTCCCTGGTGGCGCAGTGGTTGAGAGTCTGCCTGCTGATGCAGGGGACGCGGGTTCGTGCCCCGGTCCGGGAGGATCCCACGTGCCGTGGGGCGGCTGGGCCCATGGGCCTGCGCGTCCGGAGCCTGTGCTCCGCGGCGGGAGAGGCCACAGTGGTGAGAGGCCCCCGTACCGCAAAAAAAAAAAAAAAGAAAGAAAATTTTATTGAGATATAATTCACATACTGTACAATTCATCTATTTAAAGTGAACAGTCCAGGGACTTCCCTGGCGGTACAGTGGTTAAGATTTTGCCTTCCAATTCCGGCGGTGGGGTGCGGGTTCGATCCCTGGTTGGGGAGCTAAGATCCCACATGCCTCGAGGCCAAAGAACCAAAACATAAAACAGGAGCAATATTGTAACAAATTCAATAATGACTTTCCAAAAAATGGTCCACATCAAAAAAAAATCTTAAAAAAAATAATAAAGTGAACAGTTCAATGGTTTTCAGCATATTCAGAGAATTGTACAACCATTACCACGAATCGATTTTAGAACATTCTTTCTCACTCCGTAAAGAAAGCCCACACTCATTAGAAGTCACCTCCATTTCACCCTAACCCATACAGCCCTCGGCAACCACTCATCTATTTTCTGACTCATAGAGCTGCCTATTCTAGACATTTCATATGAATGGAATCACACAACATGTAACCTTTTGGGTCTGGCTTCTTTCACTTATGATGTTTTCAAGGTTCATGTACGTTGTAACACGTATCAGTACTTCATTTCTTCTTATGGCCAAACAATATTTCAGTGTATGGATAAATCTTGTTTATCCATTCATTAGTTGATGGATATCTGGATTGTTCCCACACGGGGGCTCTTATGAACAATACTGTTAGGAACACTTGCGTACAAGTTTTCATGTAGATGCGTGATTGCATTTCTCTTAAGTATACCCCTAGTTGTGGAACTGCGGGGTCAAATGGTAACTCTATGTTTAAGAAACTAGCGGAAACTAGAAAAAGTTACTAGAAACTTTTAAGGAACGACCAAACTTTTCCCAAGGGGTTAGGAAGGAAAAGTTTTATAGTGTTTTTGGTGTTGCCATCTCTTTTGGTTTCCTAGGATCAGACCCTATATCAAAATTTTGTCTAATTCTTTGCTTTGGAAGAGTTTCAAAGCAAGATTGATCAGGTGCTTAGATTTACATGAAGAAATATCAGTGGGAGTCTCCTTCTTCTGTCGGCAGTGGCTTTATCGCTCCAGGAGCGTTTCATTTGAAGACACACCTGGATAGTCGAAGTTCCAGTCCTTAACAATTGACTAGTTGTTTGTAACCTGTCAAACTTTGCTGAGCTGTTTTCTGAAAATCATTACGTTAGCTGTTAAATTTTTAATATTTATTGATTTCACTCTGTCGTAATCGCCAAACTAAGACAGACGCCTTTAAGGCCTATATGTGTAAATCAAATAGCAGAATAGAATTTGTATCCAAGAGTTTTTCAAGAGCCTCTTGAGAACAGAAAACACGCTGGCCAAAGAGCCTTCTGATGATGTTGTTAAGGAAAGAATTGACTAGAAACAGTATGAGTAGCAGTCAATAAAAGTTACTTCCATTAGGGAACCAAGGACCTAATTTATCTGGAAGAGAAACTAGCAACAGTCTAGTCCAACGATGGGCAACCCAAAGTCCAAAATCTAATTTCAGAGTGAGAGATAAAAAAGCTGCCTCTGGGTTGCTGGCTTCTTAATAAAAAGAAAAAAGTTTTTAATATTTTTCTTTTTCCTGAATTGGCCCTTATTTTTTTTTAAGTTGTTCATTATTAATTCTATTCAAAAAAATTTTTCATTTCATAGATACAAAAATGCAGATCTACAGAGGTAAAACAGCCCTTCTAAGTCACATGAGTAACCTGTCCTCAGGTCTCCTGGTTCTTAGCAGAGAACTGTCTCCGCTTTGTCTGACTCTGGCATTTACCTGGGCAGTGGGGTCAACAGGCAGCTGTTGACACAGAAGTGAAAGACATAAGTGAATAGCAGAGCCAGCTTATTTGAACCAGGACCAGAGTCTGTTAACCAAATTAAGCCACAGCTAGAATAACTGTGTTCTAGGTAGCCTGTTCCTAATTATGTTATGTGCTCCTCTCTTCCTTTGCTTTCATAAATCTTTCCAGGGCAGGAGTGTAACTACAACAACATGAAACGACTTGATGTTTTTATGGGGTTTGGGGTTTTTTTAGCATGAGGGTATTTTTCCAGTCAGCAAATTTTCAATGCTTTCTTTTCTGCTGTCTTCTGGCTTTCTTCTTTTGATCTTCACATTCCATGGTCATTGCCTTCCGATCAGCTCAACTGCACTTCAACATTTGAAGGCTGGCCAGACTTCTCTCATTCTCTCATTCCGCGCCATCACAGAATTGGGATTCCAGCCTTCAAGAGCTGCAGTTCTTCTCTCCAGCGCAAAAAGAATGAAAATCTAATTCCTTCTCCTCCACGGTGAACCATTTTGGACTCTTTAGCTGAGGACTGCCACCAAAATTCCATCTTTGTTCCTCTGTCTTTCTCTATAATCTCCTCCTTCAACCTCAGCCCATAGGCAACCCTGCCACTGATCCCTACATGATCCACCCTAGTAATGAACTTAAGTGAGCTTTTGTACAAATGTGATTTGGCTTCATTCAGTTAAAAGTCCAAGTGGCATAAATTATTTTTGTTTATTTTGATCACATTGTTACCCACCAGGTTCTTGGCCTTCCCCAAGCAATAGATAATTGACTAGAGGTGAGACAAGAAATTCAGGCAAGGCTTTACTGGGGCCCCTGCTGCAGCAGGGGGGAGTGAAAACAAGTAACAGTTTCCCTTGCTCACTCCCGGAGGAGGGGAGAGCTGGTTCCCTATATGGGGTGAGGGGTAGGGATGTTTCCAGGGGTTGGGCCAGAGGGGCGGCTTAGGTGTTTGCCCACCCCTTTGGTGCTGTTGAGTGCAGGGGTCATGCCCAGTACCCTGCTTTTGCTCCCGACACCCTGTTGTTGCTCCCACCTCTTCAGAAGTGGCAGTTGAGTCTTTTGGGACTTTTTGTATCTTTTATATCTTGTTGTCCAGAATTTGCCCCAACTGCAACATGCACGCAGTTTTTTTAGTCCCTTACAGTTTCCTTGTATTTTGTTGCTCAAAGAGACGTTTGTCCAGGTGCAAGCATTGTAGCACTGCAGCAAAGGGTCTCAGGTCCCAGCCTGCCTCAATGTCTTTAGACTACCAATGCCCTCCTTACCAGTCCATTTTGTCCCACACGATGACTGCAGTGAAATGACGAAGGCATCGCGTCTCCCTGTAGACTGCAGTGAAACCACCGTGGCCACTGCTCCAGAGCCTCCAAAGGGCTCTCTTGCTCTGGGGAGCCTTAGGTGAGGTTCCTTAGGTGAGGCTCTCGACGGGTATCAGAGCTGATTCAGGAAAGGCTGACGCTGCAGCTCCAGGCTTTGATCTGGCTCCCCAAGCGTTGTCAGCAGCCTCCCTACTTACAGCGGCCGCCAAACAGTTATCTCCAGAACTCTGCCCTTTCTCGCTTCCTACCTACAAAGCTCCACACAGCTGCATGATACGCTTCTAAGAAATTCCAAAGGGCAAGTGACCCCAAACGTAATAACTGTCAGACTGGTGAGTTAATTCCTCAAGTTGCGGGGAGTGACTGAACTCAATCCATTTTAAGAAAAACAAAAGACCTGGGGAGGATACGGCTCACTTTGGGCTCTCTCACCTGAAACAGCTCAAGGTTTCCAAGTAGTTCCAAGTGTTCTTTGGAGGGAATGCCTATAATACTCAATCCTTGAGGAAGATTAACTGGGGGAAATGGATTTGAGGAAGAATAAAAAAGTGTTGGAGGGACTTCCCTGGTGGCGCAGTGTTTAAGAATCCACCTGCCAATGAAGGGGACACGGGTTTGAGGCCTGGTCCAGGAGGATCCCACATGCTGCGGAGCAGTGAAGCCTGTGTGCCACAACTATTGAGCCTGTGCTCTAGAGCCCGCGAGCCACAACTACTGAGCCTGCAAGCCTAGAGCCTGTGCTCCGCACAAGAGAAGACCGCGCGCTGCCCGGAAGTGTAGCCCCCACTCTCGGCAACTAGAGAAAGACCACGTGGGGCAACGAAGACCCAACACAGCCAATAAATAAACAGATTAATTAAAAAAAAAAGTGTTGAGAAGAGCTTGATGAGGGGAAGAGTTAGGAATGAAAACAAGTTTTATTTTGGGCTGAGCCAGCTGGGAAGCCAAGAGCAGAGCAGATGAAGTTGAAATGTTCCATTCATTTCAGAGATGGGAGAGAATCTCACACTATTGCCCAAATACCATCATGTCCACACAAAATATCTAATCAACCAATAGTTCTCCACTGGGTGTGATTTTGCCTCCCAGGTGACATTTGACGGTACCTGGAGACATTTTTGGTTGTCATAATTGGATGAGGTGCTACTGGCATCTAGTACGTAGAAGCCACACAGGCCATAAAAATCCTATAATGCACAGCTCCCCATTCCCCCCACCCAACAAAGAATCATCCCGCCCCAAATGTTAATAACGCCAGGATTGAGAAACACTGTGACAAACCAGAGAGGAAGCAGTTCAATCACAGTTTACTTGAAAGAACTTCCCTCCAGTGAATGTTATCCAACTCGGCGTCAGAGCACCTCTGCGCCAAGGGGTGATTCTGGGGTGCCAGGCGGCCCCTCTTTCGGTTCTGTTCGAGGTGGGAGATTTATCACTCTAAATTCTAAAACCTTTCCCTCCAACGAGGTCAACTTGTGAAAGTAACAGGAGTCGTTGCAGCTGGGTTCCTATAAGTAAAACTACCCTTGACTCCAGGACTTTTGTAGAGACCCTGAAGCTGAATGTCTTTCTAGGTATTCATAGATGTGGCCGTCATTAAACACAGGACAAAACGTGTAGACGGGTTGAGAGTTTCAGCCAGCAAGAGGGGCGGTGTCTCGCAGGGAGCCACCAATTGCAAACGTTTGGGAGACAAACCCCACCCTGGTTCCAAAGGCTCTGGATATACTTAACATTGTTGTTAAATCACCAGGGAGAGGAATGAGTAAAACAAAACACATTCTTAAGAGGGAAGAGGTATGGGAACATATGTATATGTATAACTGATTCACTTTGTTATAAAGCAGAAACTAACACACCATTGTAAAGCAATTATACCCCAATAAAGATGGTAAAAAAAAAAAAAAAAACATTCTTAGATGAACAAAGACCTTGGTTAAGACACACTGCATAACACGGGCGCTTAACTCTGCTGAGCTTGGACTTGACTTCTTTGGAGAGGATAGAAGACATGGGATACTTTGATGTCTCATCGCTACAAAATTCAGTGTCCAATAGTGTTGGTACAAACTCCTGTTTTAATTTCTGTTAGTGGCTGATGGAAAAAAAATGCAAATTTGATTGTGTCTTACTGCCCAAGTTAAGGCTAAGAAAGAAAAAAATCCATCCCAGGCCAAATAGCCTTCGGATGATGATAAGGTAAAACTTCACTACAAAAAATGACTTTAAATGATGTGTAGGGCTTCCCAGGTGGTGCAGTGGTTAAGAATCTGCCTGCCAGTGCAGGGGACATGGGTTCGAGCCCTGGTCCAGGATGATCCCACATGCCACAGAGCAACTAAGCCCGTGTGCCACAACTACTGAGCCTGCAATCTAGAGCCTGCGAGCCACAACTACTGAGCCCGTGCGCCTACAGCCCGTGCTCCACAAGAGAAGCCACTGCAATTAGAAGCCTGCGCACCACAATGAAGAGTAGCCCCCACTTGCCACAACTGGAGAAAGCCCGCATACAGCAACAAAGACCCAACACAGCCAAAAATAAATAAATAAAATTTTTTAAAACTGACGTGTAAACTTTAATAACAATTCATTCCAGTGAACGTGTTTCCTTGTTTTCTAGTTGTTAAAAATTAACTCATATCCAAGATATATTATTAAAAAAATACTCTATACGCCCCTAAAATTGCCACAAATATCTATCCATCACCTTCCTGTTTTTTACAGCGCCTTGATTAACGTCCTCTTAGTTTCTTGCTCTGACTGTCCAGTTTCCTATTCTGAACTCTTGCATTCCTAGTTTTTAAAAAAAGAAGTGAGAGTCTACTGTAGGCCTGAGTCTGTAAATAGTCATTGAAGAGTCTGTGTTACTTTTTGGTAAATGTTTCTTCGGCATGTCTCATACATTCTGGCCTCTGAAATCTAATTTTCTCCTCTCTCCCTGTTAAAAAAATAGGTCCCCTCCGCTTGCCTGGTTATTGAGGAGCCCTCAGCAAGGTCTGAGTATTGATCTGCCAGGGGTCTGATTCCAAACAGGTTTTAATACCCAGCATGTCTTTTCTGCAGCTCTCAGTGTCTCCAGATTCTAGAGCAAAGACTTCTGATGCCAGAGTTCATATTTTCCCAAGCCTTGGCACAGAACTATGAAGATGTTGCCTCCGTGCTTCCACCGCGGGGGGCAAAACATAGCCCACTGGTTGATTTATATTATAATTAGCTATGTTCTATGCTCTTACAGCTGTCAAAAAGGTCAGACCCCAGAAGGTACTGCAATAGATGTTTGCAACATTACGGCAATTCACAACTTTCCAGTAATTCACACGCAGCTTTACAGCAGAGGTATCACTCAGCTCTGAACTACATTTTCCTTTCCTCAAAATTCACTTCCAAACTTTTCTGCACAACACACATTTTACACAGCTGCAAACTTTTCATTTGTTGTTCTTTGTCCCTTAAAATAATTTAATCTACGCATTCCCCAGAGCCAGCAGAGGCTATACTCCTGTCCTTGAAAATCGTTCCCTGGTGTCTCTCTCCTTATGTCACTATACCATAATTTGCCAAGCCATTCCCTTATTTGGCATTTGGATTATTTCCAATTCTTCACTCTTAAAAATAGCTGCACACAAACATCTTTGCACGAGTTACATTTTTTCCCTTTTAGTTTATTTCTTTGGGGTATATTCCCAAAACTGGTAATACTGGGTCAAAGGTTTGAAAAGTTTCATAGCTGTTGTTACCCACTGACAGAATATTCTCTAGGAAGATTGTGGTATATTTGGGCATTTCAAATGTCTAACCAGGTTTCCCACGCTCTACAGTAAGAGTAACTTTTATCTTCTCTTATTCTTCCATAATCTTCAGTAGGGGACGGCAGTTACAAAATTTCAAAACAAAATAAAAATAAGGATGGAAGCACTCTTTGTGTAGCCAGAGACGAGCTCTTTTAGGTTAACTTGATAGAATGCTACCCCACAGGTGCTGGAGTGAAGCAGCTGTATTCCAGGCAGAATAGAAAATGCCACCAAGGTTCTGGGAAGTAATGTCAGCTGACGATATCTGAGGCCGAGATAGTTTTGAGGAGAATTTAAAGCTGGCAAGTGACAAGCGATCAGGAAGACTTGGTAAGGAGGATAGGGGAGAGGTGGAAAATAAAAAGAAAGGAGGTAAAAAATTAAAAAAAAAAAAAAAGGGGAATTCCCTGGTGGCCCAGTGTTTAGGACTCCGCTCTTCCACCGCAGGGGGCACGGGTTCGATCCTTGGTTGCAGCCAAAAAAAAAAAAAAGGAAGGACTTGCTCTCTTGTCATTGTTGCTTTTGGGGTGATGGCACAAGCAGAGAGAGAAATAAGCTGATTCTGTGCCTTTGAGATTCAGATTAATCACTATCTGTAGGTGACTTCTAAGGACTGTGAATGCTTGAGGACCTTGGTCTCTTTGGTTTAAGAATCAAAACCAAAACAAAACAAAAAATAACTTACTGAGTCATCCTTACCACCTGGTTCCTCGAGCTAATAATAGGGATGATGATGATGGTGATGGTGGTGGTGAAGATGGTGATGGTGGTGGTGATGATGATAATGGTGGTGGTGATGATGGTGGTGGTGATGGTGGTGGTGATGATGGTGGTGGTGATGATGGTGGTGATGGTGAGGTAGCTGTCACTTTTCTAAAGACTTTGCACATATAACTTGCTTCATCCTTCCAACACCAATTATTATCAGCACTTTACAGATGAGGAAGCAGAATCATAAAGCTAAGAAACTTCCTCAAGGTCACAGAGCTAGTCTGAGCCAGATTCAAACCCAGGCAATTGACCACCATGCCTGGGCTCTGACCACTGCACCATACTGCCTCAGGTACTGCAATAGAAAAATGGCTCATACATGGTTAAATGATGCACTAGAATATCGAATTTTTTAGGTTCATTCTTTTTTAAGTATTCATTTATTTATTTTATTTACTTGGCTGTGTCGGATCTTAGTTGCCACGTGCAGGATCTTTGCTGTGGCGTGTGGGATCTTTCGTTGGGGCATGTGGGATCTTACCTGCTGCATGCGGGATCTGGTTCCCTGACCAGGGATCGAACCCGGGCCCCCTGCATTGGGAGTGCGGAGTCTCAACCTGTGGACCACCAGGGAAGTCCCCAATTTTAGGTTCTTTTAAAAACTTCTGAATGTTTAGAATTATTTCTGTTGCCTTCTACTCATCTAAATTGAAACAATGTGTTATTCAAATATGTCATTTAAATTTAAACTACCAGGGCTTTCCTGGTGGTGCAGTGGTTGAGAGTCTGCCTGCCGATGCAGGGGACGTGGGTTTGTGCCCCGGTCCGGGAAGATCCCACATGCTGCGGAGCGGCTGGGCCCGTGAGCCATGGCTGCTGAGCCTGCGCATCCGGAGCCTGTGCTTCGCAACGGGAGAGAGGCCACAACAGTGAGAGGCCCGCATACCGCAAAAAAAAACAAAAAAAAAAAATTAAACTCTCAGTGGGTCTGTGTGTATATATAGTAACATCAAATACAGTTTCTAAGTGCCTAAGAAAAATGAAAGGAAATACACCAAAATGTCAACATTGACTATCTTTAGGTGGTGGAATCATGGGTATTTTCTTCTTTCGTGTTTCTGTTTTTTCTCAATTGTTCTATACTAAGCAGGTGTTAGTTTTTTCCCTACTTTTTATTTTGAAAATTTTTAAAATAAAGTGCAATGAACTTTTATATGCCCTTCGTCTAAATCACCAACTAGTCACATTTTGTCTTATTTGCCTTATCACTCTCTCTCACTAGATATATATACATCTTCTTATTTTTTGGTCATTCATTTAAGAGTAATTTTCAGACATCAGGACTCCTTCAATTCTAAGTACTTCACATAGCTCCTAAGAATAAGGACAGTCTCTCTTTTTTAAAAAAAATATTTACTTTCTGTTCTGCAAATATAACCCCTCCAGTTATGTACTTTTTTTTTAAAACATGCCACATTTAAATTTATTTTTTTTTATTTGTTTATTTTTGGCTGCTTTGGGTCTTCATTGCAGCGAGTGGGAGCTACTCTTCGATGCGGTGCTCGGGCTTCTTATTGCGGTGGCTCTAGGCGCACGGGCTTCAGTAGTTGTGGCGCACAAGCTTAGTTGCTCCGCACCATGTGAGATCTTCCCGGACCAGGGCTCGAACCCATGTCCGCTGCATTGGCAGAAGGATTCTTAACCACTGCACCACCAGGAAAGTACCTGCTCTCTTTTTTATTTGATTTCCTTCAACCCTACAACAGCCCCTTTCTTAAACTCTCCTCAAAGCAAGCCGTTGGAGCATACATCTGTTTCCTGCAGGGCCTCTGCCTGTCTTCCGGTGACTGTCAAATTATCTCCTTCCAGACCAGTCTCCACTGCTTTCTAGAGCTGTTCATTCAACTACCCATTTAACCTGAATTTCTCACAGTGCCTCAAACTCAAAACATACCAGCCAGGTATACGATGTAATAAAAAATATACATGATGTTTGTCCCTGGTTTTTGGCACAGAGCTCCTAAAACCCTTGGAGTTTCTAAGTGATATGAGCAATAAAGGTGTCGATATTCATAACAAATTTCTTTCAACCACACCCGAGTTTATGTTAATGAAGTGACTTTTGGAAAGCGCCTAAGGATGGGGGCTGGTTGCTAGGGGAACCAACCACGTGATGAGAAGGTTGGAACTTTCAGTCCCACCCTCCTGACCTCCTGGGAGGGGAGAGGGACTGGAGGTTGAATCAACTGCTAATGGCCAATGATGTAATCTGTCATGCCTATGTAATGAAGCCTCCCTAAACCCCAGAAGGGTGGGGTTTGGAGAGCTTCCGGGTTGGTGAACACAAAGAGATTTGGGCAGAGTAGGGTGTGTGGAGAGAGCATAGAAGCTCCACGACTTTTCGCCATACATTGCCCTAGGCATCTCTTCTATCTGGCTGTTTCTGAGTTTATATCCTCTTATAATAAATCGGTAATTTAGTTAAGTAAAATGTTTCTCTGAGTTCTCTGAGCCACTTAGCAAGTTAGTCGAACCCAAGGAGGGGGTCGGTGGAACCTAAGAATCTGCCCGCCAGTGCAGGGGACAGGGGTTCGAGCCCTGGTCAGGGAAGATCCCGCATGATGTGCCGCCAAAAAAAAAAAAAAAAAACAAGACTGGCCTCTGAATGGAGGGTTGGAGGGGAGGGCAGTCTCGGAGAACTGAGCCCTTAACCTCAATGTCCAGGTAGACGGTGTCAGAATTGAGTTGAATTGTAGGACGCCCAGGCTGTGTCCCCATAATTGCTTGTTGGATGTTTGGGGAAACACTCACATACACACATTGAAATTGGGTCCAGAACCCAAATGGGGAGAATGGAGATTACTGCCAAAGACTATAAAGTTTCCTTGGGGGTGGGGGGAGGGTGATGAAAATGTTTTAAAATTGGTTGTAGTGATTATTTAACTTTGTGGATCTACTGAAAACCAATGAACTGTACACGTTAGATAAATAAATTCTATGGTATGTGAATGATCTCAATAAATCTCTTACTACAAAAAAAGAAACAAATCTTTACGTGGCCTCCAGGAGTCAGCTTGAGCTGCGCCTTGGGTGGCGCCTTGCCACCTTCGCCTCGGTCTGTGTACCCCAGCCTGGTTCCTCGGGGCTTTTGCACAGCCCTCTTCTCAGAACACTCTTCCCCCACTTCACAAGAAAATTCCTTCCCATTCCGTAGCAGTTTCTCAAGGAAACCATCCCTCACCCCCAGGCTAGATCAAGAGCCCCTGATAAGCCCATGCATAGCTCCCCGGTTACCCTTCCTCTCTAGCAAGTGCCAGGTGTGTGATTTATTGAGCCACGTCTGTCTTCCCCACTAGACCCTTACAAGCCCCGTGAGGGCAGCTCGTGCCTGCTCTGATCACCACCATGCCTCAGGGCCTAACACAGAGGTGGCCTCCGAAAGTCTCTGTTGACTGATACGTGAAAAATAGACAGCTATTTCCTGGAAAATAGTTGGAAAAACCAGCTAACAAATTATAAATTCGAGTTCCACAAATGACTCAATAAAAAGACATTCTTAGGTTCCCAACTGAAAATTAGAAAGAGGTTGAAAACCCAAAGGACAGGGTAGGTTATGGAGAAACTCTGGCCTCTGGGTTCCCAGGAGAGGTTTACTCCCCAGTAGGCGGGGAACAAACTCCTGAAGCAGCTGATGATGAGGAAGTCATGAGTAAGTCTTGCCTTTATTTATTTTATTTTATTTTATTTTATTTTATTTATTTATTTATTTTCTTGCCTTTATTTTTCAAGATAGATTGACTCCCGAAGGTTCTAGGCAGAAAGTGTCAACTGAATCCTGCTTCAACCCCAGGGCTTTCAGGGTGGGACTTTATCTTTTCATTGAAGGTCACAGATCTCTTGGTGTCTTAACCAGCAGTCACCACATTGCCTCAGCCCCTGTGACACTCCAGTTCCCTGTCCCCTTTGTGATGCTTTGAACATCATAAAAGCAGAGAAAACATCCACAGAACGCCACAGCGATAGCAGAACTCATTATTAGGCAGTTACACTTAAGTGGTTACATAAGTCATAATACTGTGGGTGTCAATGTTCACCTTCATCGTCGCTGTATATATTATTCTTACTCTCTTGGGTTCCCTTTCTAGGATTATTTGACACTCTCGTAGGTTCACAGCAATTTTATTTTTCCTTTGTCTTCGTAGGGTTACAGTGATCTTCAGAACCAAGACAGAAAAAAAATACTATCTCTGACCAGCCAAGATTAGGTTTCCACGTTCTAAACCTTCTGGACCAGTATATGGATCTGGTCGTACTTTCCAACCCAAGATCCCGTTTTCTACTTAAACTTGACTTGCTACATCGATAGATTGTACTAATTCATCCCTTGGAACTTGGTGTCTCCCACCAAAATAGTGCATTCTACAATCTTGCTTAGCCAAATCCCACTGTCTCATCATCTGTATGATACGCAGTACTGACCGGGTCTGTTGCAATTATATTTAAAATGTATGTGTGCTTTGTCATATCTCATTATGATTAACAGGGAGCTCCGGAAGTTTCCCCTCTCTCCCATTTAGAATATTTGGGTAATTCTTCATCTTGGAAAACTTTGGAGTTGCTCCACTGTGAGACCCCCACACATATACTTTCTGTTTATTATGTGTGACCACTAGTCTTGATCAGTCTTTCCTGTTCTTGGTACAATTTCTACCTTTTTCCAGAACTATCTGTCTCACATTAATTTCTTGTAGTCACACTTTCCTGATTACACTGTAAAAAATGCATAAGGCTACTAATTTAATCTTAAAAGTCCAGATTTATTGACACTCTATTGATTAAAGGTAACATATTTGGCTGTATTTATCTTTTTAAGAAATCATACATCAACTTCTTTATCTTGAGGTTTTTCACACACTCAACTCATTTTAGTTAATCATAATTGGTTTTTCTTTTTTGGTGTCAAAATTGTTGCATTTGGTCCATGGCTTCCTTATCCTTCCACCATTACCTGTCTGAAACCCTTGTTTTCTAAGCCCATCCTAAATTTTCCTTGCTCCAAGATGCAGAATCCTCCTTCAAGAAGTCTCAATTCCTTTCAGTGAGAGTCAGGGGTTGGCAGAAGTGCTGATATTAATGGGCTGCAGTCAGAAAAACATATTTCTGTTAAAGGTCATGCATTCACAATGATTTTCCCAATTAAGATTACATTTTTTTCTAATATAAAATCTTTCATCTATTTTATTTTACCTACAATATTTCTGCTTAAAGTTTTATTCCTTCACCCACAATATAATCGTACTTCCTTCTTCTTTTTATTCCTCATATTCCTTGGCAACTACCATCATGCTGTCTCTTTGTTGACAATGATGTCCACTGGGTTGGTCCCTTTGTTCTAGTTGATCAACCTGTCCTCTTTCCGTTAACAGCAGGAAACACAACCTCCCAACGCACACACACGCACACACGCGCACACGTGGGCGTATGCATTCACTGGCCAGGGCCAGAATTCTTACTGGAGGCAGCCTCCTGAAGCCAGCCATCCTTTTTTTTTTTTCATTTTTTAAAAATTTATTTATTTTTGGCTGTGTTGGGTCTTCATTGCTGCATGCAGGCTTTCTCTAGTTGTGGTGAGCAGGAGCTACTCTTTGTTGCGGAGCACGGGCTCTAGGCTCACGGGCTTCAGTAGTTGTGGCACGAGGGCTCAGTAGTTGTGGCTCGAGGGCTCTAGAGTGCGGGCTCAGTAGTTGTGGTGCACGGGCTTAGCTGCTCCACGGCACGTGGGATCTTCCTGGACCAGGGCTTGAACCCGTGTCCACTGCATTGACAGGCGGATTCTTAACAACTGCGCCACCAGGGAAGTCCCAAAGTATGTAGCTTTATGAGAAAATGTCTCCTGAGTTACAACACCCTTCCAATCAAAATGTCAGGGTAAAAACTGTGGTGTCCAAAGGTTTCAGGCTTTCCCTAATTTTTTTCTTTTTTGTTTAGTATACTTTAGGTTTTTGTGTTTTTTTTTTCCTGTACGAGGGCCTCTCACTGTTGTGGCCTCTCCCGTTGCGGAGCACAGGCTCTGGACGCGCAGGCCCAGCGGCCATGGCTCACGGGCCCAGCCGCTCCGCGGCATGTGGGATCTTCCGGGACCGGGGCACGAACCTGTGTCCCCTGCATCGGCCGGCGGACTCTCAACCACTGCGCCACCAGGGAAGCCCTCGGTATTTTTTTTTTAATTAACTAATGTCTCTTAATGAGTAACATTTGTTTTCAGGTAGTTAAACTTAGTCAACTGTCCCCTAAAAATCAGAAGACCTCTCTGATATCTAACTGGAGAATCAAAAACCTATTTTTTAATTTAAAATAAGTTTAAGATCTAAGCCTACTTTTAGGTTCATTCTCCAAGAGAAACGAATGAGGAAAAGCTGAGCCGGAAGCACAACATCCAGGGCTGCCGATGGCGGGTAAGCACGGAAACAGACATGCGCAGATCTCCCCAAGTGCCCCTGCTGTCCTGGCGCCTCCCGCCCCCCAGGGGACTCCCCTAACACCGCCACAGCATTGAAGGGCCAGCAAGAGGCTCCCAGGGTCCTGCTCCAGCCCCTCTCTGATCGGCACCATCCTCCAAGCCCAGGAGTGGTCCTTCACCCCTCTCCCTCCCTCACTTCCACATCCAGTTGGTCAGGAAATCCCAACGGCTCTAACTTTCAAGTATATCCAGAACCCACCACTGCCCATCTGGATCCAAGGTGCCATCTTCTCTCACCTGGATGGCAGCATCAGCCTCCTGACAGACCCCCTGCTTCCTCCCATGCCTCCTACAGTCTTTTTTCATCAGAACAACCATTGTGATCATTTTTAAATGAAAGTCAGACGCTGGCCTTTGTGCTTAAGATGCTTCAGTGGGTGGGATGTCATTCAGAGTAAGAACTGCACTCCTCTCGGGTTGGTGGAGGGATGGAGGGACAAGGACACTTATCTCGCTCCTCTCCTTCCACTGCAGCCCCCACTCCAGCCACCGTGGCTCCTTGCGGTCCCTGCCGCAGACTAGGCACACTCCAGCCTGAGGGCTTGGCACCAGCTCTCCTCTGCCCCCACACACTGCCCTCAGATACCTGCTTGCCTGATGCCCTCATCTCTGTCAAGTCTTTGCTTGAGTCTCATCTTCTCAATGAAGCCTTCCGTGACGACCCGATTTAAAAGTTCCATCCACACTACTACCTTCCTCTCCCTGTTCCTACCCTCTGCGTTCCCAATCCTGCTTCTCTTTCCTGCTCCCTTTCTTTCGTCCTCTCTTACTGATTTATTGTTTCTGATGTGTCTGCATCACTATAAGGTTAGCTCTACTTGGGCAGAAATTGTTTTGTTCACTGATGTATTCCAAGCACCTAGGATAATGTCTGGCACATGGAGGCACTCAATAAATATTTGTTGAAATTGGTCAGGACTCATGCCATAGCAACTGGTAAATGATTTGAATACATCACCTAAAAAGATCCTATAAAACTATTCTATAAAAGGCAGTCAAAGTGAAAAGAAACAACAAAGTGCATCATGGGGAAACAATTGTGGTTAGCAACTATTATAAATCCAAAATGATGGTTCACAAAATTAGAGCACCCGTCAATCCCACTCCCCACTCCCCACTCCCACCCCGAATTACCTAGCTAACGGAGGCACGGCCTTCGTAGTCTGGAAAATGCTGCTCTTTCTGCTTCTTCAGTTCTCAGAGTCATTTAAAAACTATAGTTTGCTTTATTTTCAGATCGTGACTTTCTTGAACAGTGTGCCTTTGTGATTGTTTAGATGTTTCTAATCAGCTCTTCAATGTTCGTTGCCCCGTAAAGCAGCTTTTCTTTCCCTGCAGTTCTCAGTTTCAGTTTCTTAAATCCTATGTTTTCCTCTTTGTTGAATTCTTCTCTTGTCTGGCTGGAGTTTATCCAACACGTCAAATCAAACATTGTTCGTCCGGAAAGGGAGCACAGGCAATAACATTTCTGAGTCCTTGTCTGTCTAGCAGTATCTTTGCTTTGTTCAGGTCTAGAATCTTGACAAGTTTATATTCCAGGTGATTGCTGATGCCATCAGAGCCCAGTCTGCCACCACAACTTTTCTCACACATTGCCCAAGTTCCCTCTGCATCCCCATAGCCCCTTCTCTCACTGTGGTTGTGAAATCGCATAGAAACAGTTGAAGCCAGCTCTCCACGATAGATATATTCTACACTTGTCAGAAATAGCAAATTGAGTGTGTCCATCAGGTTATTTTATGAACTTATCAGCCTATCTTGCCATGAAAGCCTGGTGTGAAGGGTTTTATAAAAATATATCTTATAAAGCAAATTTGCTTAGAGCAAAGGTAACTGAAATAGCCAGAAATACAAAACGTTGCTATTGCTTTCTGTCAATAATCAAGACATGACAGAATGGCCATCATCAAAAAATCTAGAAACAATAAATGCTGGAGAGAGTGTGGAGAAAAGGGAACCCTCTTGCACTGTTGGTGGGAATGTAAATTGATACAGCCACTGTGGAGAACAGTATGGAGGTTCCTTAAAAAACTACAAATAGAACTAGCATATGACCCAGCAATCCCACTACTGGGCATACCCTGAGAAAACCATAATTCAAAAAGAGTCATGTACCAAAATGTTCATTGCAGCTCTATTTACAATAGCCCGGAGATGGAAACAACCTAAGTGTCCATCATCGGATGAATGGATAAAGAAGATGTGGCACATATATACAATGGAATATTACTCAGCCATAAAAAGAAACGAAATTGAGCTATTTGTAATGAGGTGGATAGACCTAGAGTCTGTCATACAGAGTGAAGTAAGTCAGAAAGAGAAAGACAAATACCGTATGCTAACACATATATGTGGAATTTAAGGAAAAAAATGTCATGAAGAACCTAGGGGTAAGACAGGAATAAAGACACAGACCTACTAGAGAATGGACTTGAGGATATGGGGAGAGGGAAGGGTAAGCTGTGACAAAGCGAGAGAGAGGCATGGACATATATACACTACCAAACGTAAGGTAGATAGCTAGTGGGAAGCAGCTGCATAGCACAGGGAGATCAGCTCGGTGCTTTGTGACCGCCTGGAGGGGTGGGATAGGGAGTGTGGGAGGGAGGGAGATGCAACAGGGAAGAGATATGGGAACATATGTATATGTATAACTGATTCACTTTGTTATAAAGCAGAAACTAACACACCATTGTAAAGCAATTATACTCCAATAAAGATGTAAAAAAATAATAATCAAGACATGAAAAACGTTGTAGGAAGTCAAGAAGCTGGAAAAAAAAAAAAAGAGTTAAAGATGCAGAATTTCAGGAAGACTGAGAAAAACAGAGATAACCTGGAGGTAGCAGTCAAGCCTCAGCTTACAAAAAGATGAAACAGAAAGAAATGTTCCCTGTTGTCTTACTGCAGCCATTGATAGCATCAGTATAGAGGAATTCAGCAGGGGTTTCCAGGGGGTGCTGGAAAATGGGAATCATGAATGCTGTATTCTGTTTTGTGTGTTTGTTACATAAATCAAGCTATTTATTATGAGCTAGCAATGTTTCAAATGGTGGAGCTCTTACTGGCCTTTGCATGTCTTCAGTCTTCTGAGGGCAGACGTTACTGTGACTGCAGAAGTGGGCTGGGAGGTTCCGGCACCACCAGCTACAATTTTCATGCAGGAACCCCAGTGCCTGATCCCCACAACTCAGCTCTTCATTTTGATTTCACCTCAGAAGGAACAAGTGTACTTGGCGTGCTGGCGGACTTCAATTTTCTTCACCATTCTCCTGAGGGAGGCATCAAAACAGGTCCCATGTTTACCCATGATTCTGACCTTAGTGCATTTAGCCTTGTCGTTGCAAACTAAGGCTGAGCCCAGAAAGCGGATGCTGTTTTCTGAATTAAGTTAGGATTCAGCACTATTCAGAATCTCTGGTCTTCATGGAGGTAAGGGCATAAAATATCAAGCATCAATTTGACCAGAGAAGGGTTAAAACTCTCAAAAACACAAATGACAAATCATTTCCAGAAGGCCACAACTTGTCTCTTCCTTCCCTGCTGGCTTTTCGAGAAACGTCTCACTACTCCACGTCCCCCAGGCAAGATCTTCAGTAGCCACAAGGGGCCAAGACAATGAGAAGCCTTCTTTCAGGCTGGCTGAATCAGCGGGGGCTCTTTTATCTTCTTTTTTTCTGGCGGAGGCCTGGGCAACCACAGACTCACAGCACCCTCTGCTGTTAAATTACAGTCTTGATGTTGGGACTGAGACCACGAGAGAATTCTGGTCTGGGGCAAGAAGCAAATGACAAGAGCAAAAGAAACTCAAAATTAGTTTTCATGCAAAACTTCAGGACGAGTTAATCTTGCTGGTAACAGGCAGCAAAGACACAGCCAAGGAAAACGGGAGGACAGTGGAACTTTTCCAGCAAGACAGCTTTTCAGCCTTTTCCAAAGCTGAATGGAAATCCCTGACTCACCCACACCAAGGATCCAAACAGGCCAAGTACACTTTTTCGAGCACCATTTGTAAAACACATGGAATATTGTCTTCATAGAAATAGAGCCCAGAGTAACAGAAAAGGGGAGACAGACAGGCTTCGAATTAAATGTAGGGAATAAGGGGCTTCTCTTCTGGGCCCTCTGGCTTTCAGCATGATAAGGTATGTACCTGCCCTAACAGAGGTAAAATTAGAAGCTACATGGCAACAGTATAATGGAAGGTTTTCACTTCTCCTTATAGCTTGCTTATTTGATCTTTTTCCTTGCCAAAAGCACCAGACAGCCTTAAGATCCTTAAATGCCCCCGTCCTGAAATCACTTATTTAACCATGAGAGAGATGCTAGTTTATAAAAGAAAAGATGTTGGTCATATATATATATGTATTATACAAATATAATATATTTATATATATATTATATATAATTATATATAATATATTATACAAATTATATATATACATTATATATATGTATATATATACACACACATATATATAATTTGTGTGCTCTTTTAAAGTATATTACGAATACTTACATAACTACTTAAATATACTAGCTATGTTACTCAGAGGCCACACAACATGGTGGTTAGGCAGATGGGCTCGGGAGCCAGATTGCTAGTTCAAAGTTGTGCCCTGTCATTAACTAGCCGTGTGACCCCAGCAGTCTCCTTATCTCTCTGTGCCTCAGTATCCTCATCTGTAAAATGGGGATGACAATGGAATCCATCTCATGGGGTTGTTCTGAGAATTAAATAAGTTGATATTTATAAAGTGCTTAGAACAACACCTGGCAGAACTCTATATGTTTAACAGCAACCAATAATTAAGCAATACCAAACAATAATAAAATAAAAATTAGGCAGTGGCACTGAAATCTGCTTTTCACTGTTTGGAACTGCAATTAGTAGAGGGTTTTATCAAGTGTAACTTCTTTGCCTTTGTGAGGTCTTTTTCAGACTATGTTTTTGTCACCCTCTTCTTGCTGGGGTGTAACACAGGATTTACCTTCTGTTAATGGGGAGGGAGGTGGGCCTCTGGGGACCAGAAGAAATGGCCTAAAATTGGTGGGAGAGGTTCATTTGGGTGAAGAGCAACACAAGCTTCATGTCTGTCTTATTCTTCGCCTCCTTGTAACAGCCAAGTAAAAGGTGCCCAAAATATATGACTCACTCCATCAGCCTTTTTAAGACCCTGTTACTTTCTGGGGCTGAGGACAATTCGCAGTCCAGAATTTCTATAAAGAAGGGGCTTAGCAATGACCATCTGGTTGGAAGGGAAACCAGCAGCTGTCTTAGAATAAACTAGTTTTGTTTGCCTATTAAGCGCACTGCTGTATTTGAGATGGCCTGGATACTGGAGCCCAGGAGCGACTAAATTCCACTCTGTCCTCTGTTGTCTCTGCCACAATCCTCCTCTGCTCTCCTCCCCCCATTATTCTCTCACATCACCCTGTTCTTTTCCTGTTTGACTTAACAGAATGTATAATTTTACATTTATTTGCTTCTCTCTCCCCTTTCTTCTCCAGGACCTCAAATACCATTGAAAACAGTGACCACAGCTGTTTTATCCACCAGTATGGCCCAGTTCTTAGAACAGTGTCTGACACACACTACACTCTCAATAAATACCTGTTGAATACATGAACAAATGAATTCCGTGATGGTTTACCACATACCCAAGTCAGCAATAACAACAAAAACAAGTTAGGTGACATGGAAGATAGAGGAACTTTTATTTTCACAGAAGAAAAGGTTGATTCTGAAACACTTGGCTTTGAGGATGTTTGAGGATGAACAGGGATGGTTTACAGGAGGCCTCGGCTGCAGGGAGTTCACGGAAGGGCTCAGCAAAAGAGAGAGAAGGCTCTCATTATCAGCGCCTCTTCTGCTCTGGACACCGGCCAGTTCACCAAGACCCACCCTTGTTCCTTGACATTGAGAGTCTGGCACTCTGCCAGCAGTAGTCTTCACAGAAGGTGCAGACCTTTCTGGAAAAAAGAAGAAAACTTTCCATCACTCTTTCCCAGATAGCCCTGGTTTCCCTCCATCGAAGGCACTTTAGTCATAGTTTGGATCCAATTCAGGAAAGGAATGGGAGACACAGAAGCTTTCTTCAAGAGCATTTCATTAGGGTATGTTGAGCTGTCTGTTTTCCCAGCAGGGCTCTGCAGTTTATTTAAGTTCTTATTAAGGAAAATACCTGGCATTCTAGCATAACTTGGCTGACTCTCTCGTTTCCACTCAGGACTAAAGGGTGGGGTGGAGCTACAAGACATTTAGGCACTATGCCCACCTGAATTCAGGCTGTCTCCTGCTCTGTGTCCAGCTTTCATCTGATGTCGTTTGTCTTTCGTACTAAAACCTGATCCAGCACCTCCATGTGCGCACATAGTTACGAAGGAGACCTTCACCTTGGTGTGAGCCACAGCATTGTCTTCAGCAATTTATGGGTACTTAAGTCATAAAACTTTCTTAGCCAAGAGGGAGCCATTTCTCACTATTTCTATGCTGTAAAAGTGGATTCTAGCCATGTTCCAGAATATGCAATCTATGTGTGTATATGTGTACCTAAAACTCTACTACATTTTGTGCTAATTAATACCTATTATTCTCTTGGTCCTCATTTAATGTTACTCTAGTAAATGATCAAACTCACTCTGCTTGATTTTCTGGTGAACCTCACAAAAGATAATCCACCCCGTCCCTTGAATACAAACTGTACCTCTCCCCAGGGCATTGGATTAGGGCCCCTTTGACAGGTGTGAATGACATCACCAGTTCAAAATGTGCTGCTTTATTTTCCCTTCCTTTACACAACTAGTTACTGTTTTCACATAATTAGCTCAAATCTTGATGCATTTTCCTAATTATTTCAGAAAATTCCTTCTTTCTTAGGACACCGTGTTCACATCCCCACTTGCCGGTTAAGAAATTGAAGGTAAGGGAGAGTCTCAGCAGGGAAACCATACACCCCGGATTTGCCCGAGACCAACCTGGTTTGTGGTTCTGGAGAGATGTGTGGAGCACCCCTTTCACTCTTAGAAGTCCCCAAGTTCGGGTAATAAATCATATGGTCATTCTAAGCCTAAGTGACCAGAACCCACCTAAGTGGTGGCAAGCAAGGGTGGCCCCAGTCCACTGCTTTTTTTTTTTTAATAAATTTATTTTATTCATTTTTGTCTGCGTTGGGTCTTCATTGCTGCGGGCAGTCTTTCTCTAGTTGCAGCGAGCGGGGACTACTGTTCGTTGGGGTGCGTTGGCTTCTCATTGCAGTGGCTTCTCTTGTTGCGGAGCACGGGCTCTAGGCACACAGGCTTCAGTAGATGTGGTGCACGGCTTTAGTTGCTCCGCAGCACATGAGATCTTCTTGGACCAGGGATCGAATTCGTGTCCCCTGCATCGGCAGGTGGATTCTTAACCACTGCGCCACCAGGGGAGCCCAGTTCACTGCTATTTTTATTACACCCCGATGAAACAGAAACACAGAGGGAGAGAGGGAGATCACACACACAAGAAAATGAACTCATGGGAATTCCTCGGTGGTCCAGGGGTTAGGACTCCACGCTTCCACTGCAGGGGGCCCGGGTTTGATCCCTGGTAGGGGAACTAGGATCCCACAAGCCATGCAGCCAAAAAACAAACAAACAAACAACTCCCTCCTCAAAAAAAAAGAATTCCCTTGGGTCTCTGTTCAAGGGAATCCTGCCTGAGTCCTTCTCTAAGTAGGAACCCTTCTGTGAAGCAAATAATACTTCCCCGTTTCTCATCAACGATTCCATTTTGTACTGCCTAACTTTTACACTATGGTTTTGTTTTAAAACACGATGCTCATTTAATTGAGGAAAGCAAGATGCAGAGGCGTGTACATTATGTTTCAAAAGAGGGGAGATCTATACACATCTATGAAAAAAATACTGCCAGAGGATATATAAGAAATTAGTGGCTGTCTCTGGCAAGGAAAATTGGGCAGAGGCAGGGCTGGAGAAAAAAAATTTTTAAATACGTTTTTTAGGGACTTCCCTGGAGGTCCAGTTGTTAAGACTCCCTGTGTCCACTGCACGGGGCGCAGGTTTGATCCCTGGTCGGGGAACTAATATCCCGCATGCTGTGTGGTGCAGCCCAAAATTTTTAAAACACATTTTTTAATTTACTTTTAAAATTTAATTTATTTAATTAATTTATTTAAATTTATTTAAAATAAAATAAAAATACATTTTAAAAATATCTCTCGATGCCTTTCATACCCCCTCCGCAGCCTACTGATGCAACGTCAATGCCTAAATTTTGCCTCAGAAACTCAAATTTCTCTTCCCTCTGGCCACCTGCCTGCAGCCCAGCTCTCCCACTCATCCTCCTCCTGGCTCCAGCTGAAGTCTCAGACTCTGGACTTCTGTCCCTGCCAAGTAGGCTGCCTTGTGGCTTTCAGTCTTACCAGACAAGCTGTTTTAGCTTCTTTCACTTTGGGAGAAAACTAACTGGACACCGTCATTCTCTCCTTAGGAGCTCTTGACACAGGAGGAAAAAATGATTCCACACCAGAGCGGTATCCACCCTGAACTTCTATATCACATGCACATGTAAGCACATAACCTCATCCGGAGACCCAGGATTCAACCATAAGTTTGATTTATAGGACCAGCACAAACATCAAAGCTGACATGCCCTGTGAGGGAGAACACAGGGGCTATTGGGGAGAATTGGTCTATACTTTGAAATGGAATGGCACATCAAAAAATACTTGTTAAGGGCTTCCCTGGTGGCGCAGTGGTTGAGAGTCTGCCTGCCAATGCAGGGCACATGGGTTCGTGCCCCGGTCCGGGAGGATCCCACATGCCGCGGAGCGGCTGGGCCCGTGAGCCATGGCCGCTGAGCCTGTGCGTCCGGAGCCTGTGCTCCGCAACGGGAGAGGCCACAACAGTGAGAGGCCCGCGTACCAAAAAAAAAAAAAAAAAAAAAAAAAACTTGTTAAATGTGAAGCTAATCTTTTTAACTACCTTGGATGCTTATTGCCCTATGGTACTATTACTAATCATATACCCATTGGCACCTACCTTCCCTGAACCTTCTCATCTATAAAATAGTTACACTACATCAGTGGTTTCCAAATGGTGCCCTGTGGCTCCATGGGGGTACCTCAGGGCCCTCTAAGCTCCTGCAAAACTCCAAGCCTCCACTCCTTTTTCCAACCAGATCAACACAGCTTTCATCCATTTCTGAATTGGGCTGTTATATGTAAGACTCATGAAGAAAAGCTTCCTTTAAATTGAAGACAAAAGTTTGAAAGCCACTACAGTAGGTAACCACTCAATTCCATCCAGCCAAATTCTATGAAGCCACGCTCCCTGCCTGCCTCAGTTTCTCTAGCAGGAACGCAGCAGAAATTCCTCATGTGGGAATTTTACCTGAATAAAGTCCTTGTGTGAACAAGGAGACAGACATCTAATCTGAAGCTATTCACCGGTAGCTGCTGGGTTCAAGAGACGCCTCCCTTGGCCTCAATCATAGCTCCAAAATAACCTGAGGAAGCATAGGAGGTGCCTGCACACACGTCCATCCACAGCGGCACTGCCCAGGGATGCAGCTCACCTGGAGGTGGCAGAAGTGCAGCCACTCCTGCTGTTACAACCCATCCTCGATTCGCAGGTAAAGAGGAACTGAACATTAGGTAATCAAAAATACCCATTCTAGGTCATCTCCAGGAATCCAGTGTTTTCTTGAGCACTTACAGTTGAATATGTTACTTCCCAACACCACAGAGATTGAGGCACCCCCATTACTGCCACGTCACCAGTGAGGAAAGTGAAGGTTGAAAAAGCAAGATAACTCTCCCAAGTGAGTAAACAACAGAACCAGATTTTTTTTAAGTTGTATTCTTAAATTGTGAAATATAACCTCATGGAATAAATCATCAATGTAGGCTACAATGCGTAATCACAGAGCAAAGCCCGATGTTTACCTGTCACCCAAGTCAAGAAACAAAACACTGCGGGCACCCCGGAAACCACCCTCCCACCCCCATCTTGGGTCCCTTCTTCGTCCTGCTTCACTCCCCCCCAGAAGTATCAATAAATGTTGTCCTTTTAAAATCAATCCCTCGCTTTTTGTTATATAGTTCTACCACCTATAGATGCACGAAGCCAGGACTACTCAGGTCTGTGAAACTCCAGTCTATGCTCTTAACCTTGAGATAATGCTTCCTCTTGTTCTATCAGCTGCTGAAAGATGACTTTAAATCTTCCATCAACTATGGATTTGTTTCTCCTTTTAGATCTGTCAATGTCTGCTTTATGTATTTTGAGGCTGTTATTAGATACCTATAAATTTAGAACTATTTTATCTTCCTTTTATCACCACACGTCTCTCTTGGTCTCTAATAATGATTCTTTTTTTTTTTTTGGCCATGCTGTGCAGCTTGTGGGATCTTACTTCCCCCACCAGGGGTTGAACCCAGGCCACAGCAGTGAAAGCACCGAGTCCTAACCACTGGACCGCCAGGGAATTCCTTTTTTTTTTTTTCCTGGGGGGGCGGAGCCAATAATGATTCTTAAAGTGTTACAGCTTTAAACTCTCATTTACCTCATATTAATAATGCCCCCAGCTTTCTCTGGGTTAGTCTTGCCTGGTATCTTTTTCCATCCTTTTCCTGCCTCAATAGCAGACTTGGAACATCTTTCAACTATGTATTTTCGTGCCCTCTTGACCTATTTACAAAGTCATTGATACCTTTTAATTCTGAAACACAAGACTAGGAAAAGAAAATACGAGAAAACAAGGAGATGTGAGTCTAAGCCCTAAGCCAAGCCTCTGGTCTGACTCACATCTCCTTAGGCAGCTGCATTTCTACATGAAGAAAGACTGCAGCTGGGTTTAGATAAATTACTACAGTTCATCAACATAACACTCACGGATAGGGTGTGCCTAACAGGAGCTGAATTAGAAAGCTGTTTAAGACTCACAGACATGGAGAACAGACTTGTGGATGCCATAGTAGGGGTGGGGGTGGGGGGTAGGTAGGGATGGACTGGGAGTTTGGGATTAGCAGATGCAAACTATTATATATAGAATGGATAAACAACAAGGTCCTACTGTATAGCACAGGGAACTATATTCAATATCTTGTGATAAGCCATAATGGAAAATTATGAAAAAGAACATATGTAGCTGAATCACTCTACTGTACAGCAGAAATTAACACAACATTGTATATATCAACTATACTTCAATAAAATAAATTTTAAAAAATAAAGCTGTTTATTCACAAAGACACTGATCACATAAGCACACTGGAATAGACTGTATAAATTCAAATCCATCATGTAAATACACATGGTACCACAATCATTTCAAGTCAAACTATTTTATCGTCCAAGAGACTCCTTCTGTGGTCACAGGAGGCCGGCTGTCAACGGACAACCAGGGAGGCACCCGAGCCCTCACTCTTCTGCACTCTGCGTGCTGACGTAGTCCTGGAGAAGCGCCTGCACCTCTGCCCGACGGCTCATCTTGGTGGCCTTGCCCTGAAAGCGGCCTTTCTTCCCCGCTCCCTTGCCTTCTAGCACCTCAGCCACCCTGGGGAGCAGAGAGACAGTCAGGGAGGGCGTCTTTGAGGGAAAAGTCACAGGAAAACCAAGGGCAGCCCTGAGGCTTTCCCCTTGGGCTGGGGGGAGAGAAAAAGTAAATGGCTTCTAGAAATACTTGCACATGTGCACAAAGATATGGGTACCATATTTATTTAACAGCGAATAACTGGGGGCTTCCCTGGTGGCACACCGATTAAGAATCCGCCTGCCAATGCAGGGGACACGGGTTCGAGCCCTGGTCCGGGAAGACACCACATGTCACGGAGCAACTAAGCCCATGCACCACAACTACTGAGCCTGTGCTCTAGAGCCCACGGGTCACAACTACTACAGCCCATGCGCCTAGAGCCCGTGCTCTGCAACAAGAGAAGCCACCGCAATGAGAAGCCTGCGCACTGCAACAAAGAGTAGCCCCGGTTCGCCGCAACTAGAGAAAGCCCGCGCGCAGCAACGTAGACCCAACGCAGCCAAAAATAAATTAATTAATGATTATTTAAAAAAAAAAAGAGTGAATAACTGGAAACAACAGAAGTGTCTAGAAACAGGCTAAATTACGGCAACCTCCAAGGAACAGGATGAGCGTCATTAGGAGTAAAGAGCTGTAGACACAAAGGCCTGCGGGAGCAGCAGGGAAGCAACTGGGGCTGAGCGAGAAAGGTGGGCCTATGGCACTGGCCGGGCCCGTGCTATCTGAAGAAGCAGGCCCCACTCACGTCCTCGTAGATACTAACCTGCAGGAACGTCAGTCCAGTGTTGCAAGCGTGTGCCTTTTTCTCTTCCTTTTCTGAGAAAAGCTAGAACTCCCTATTTTTAAATAAAAATCTCCTAATTTTAAAATGTAGCAACTAATTTTAAAAATTTAAAGTTGTACACAGGCCAAACCAGTCTATAGGCCACAGCTGGCTGCCTGTCAGGAACCTCTGCTCTGAATACTTCTGTTTTCCTTCAGTGTTTTACAGTGAACACATATTCATCACAGCCAATCAGGACTTCAAAACCCTAAATGCCAGAAAGAATATGGTGCACTCCACCTCCATATCTAATTTAAAATAAGAAAATATAAACAATATAAGAGTAAAAAAGTCCAACACAATTCTAATTTTTCTATAATAACTACATCAATAGGTTTTTTGATTCAGTCTCAAAACCCTAATTTTTTCCCCCCAAGTTTGTCTGTGCCTCTGCTTTGCTGATGCCTTAAGCAGGTGCTTCATCTGCCTAGTGAGAATCCAGCACCTGTATTCATGTATCACTTATGAATCTCAATTTCTAAAAGAAAAAACACAAAGCACGTGAGATTTGGAGCCGAAAGTCCTGGGCTCGAGTCTCAGTTCTGCCACTTTAACCGTGAGATCTCAGGTACACAATGTGCTGTCCCTCATCTCTAAAACTGGGAATGACGGTGGTGATCATTATTTCCGCTAAGGCAACATCACATGACTGTGATGTGAATGAAAATGAGATGCAGGGGCTTCCCTGGTGGCGCAGTAGTTAAGAATCTGCCTGTCAATGCAGGGGACACGGGTTCGTGCCCCGGTCCAGGAAGATCCCACATGCCGTGGAGCGGCTAGGCCCATGCGCCACAACTACTGAGCCTGCCCATCTAGAGCCTGTGCTCTGCAACGGGAGAGGCCGCGAAGTGAGAGGTCCGCGCACCGCGATGAACAGTGGCCCCCGCTCGCCGCAACTGGAGAAAGCTCTCGCACAGAAACGAAAACCCAACACAGCCAAAAATAAATAAATAAATAAATAAATTTATTAAAAAAAAAAAAATGAGATGCAGATGCGGTGGCCCTTTGCATCCAACAAGGGTGCTATTAGTAGGTTAGGCTTACAGGCTCTTCCACCCGTGCAAAGCGGTCCACGGAAGATTACCTGGGCGCCAGGGTCTCCACAGCCTCAGCTGGCCCTGCCAGTAAGAAGAGTCCAGCACCTTTCTCTTCGCCCACAGTTAGGAACAGGAGGGTCTCCTAGGATGGAAGACAAGATGAGCCCTGACACTTAAAAGACGTGCAGTCAATCCCCCCTAAACTGCACTCTCTTCAGTCTCAGGAACAGACTTTTATCATATTGCAATATATAAAGATACCAAATCAACACAGTGTACACCTTACACAGTATTACATACCAATAACATCTCAATTAAAAGGAAAACAGGTTTTCCCTCCTAAACCACAAGTGATGTTCCTCATGAATGTAAGGCAGCCCCTCCACTCTGGGGCCCACTAGGGACAAGAAACTTTGAGAGTGGCCATAGGAACTTAGGTTGAATATTAAGAAGGGGGCAGAAGCCTGCTGACCATGACCAAGCATAGAATGTCTTTCATGATCTGACTCCCGCCAAACTCTGCAGCCTGGTCACCCCACTCCCACACCGCCCCTTGCACCCTGTGTCTGCTATCGCCAAAACCTCCGTGTTTCCCTCTGCTTGGCCACCTCGGCTCCCCTGTCTGCCGATGACTGCTAAGCAGTCTTCTAGGCCTCTCCCCTGAAGCCTCCCCAACCTTTCAGGGAATGCGCTCCTCTGCCTCTAGCACTGACTACCCTAAGTTATAAATGTCGGCATACACGGTTGTCTCCCAGACTCAAGAGTGAGCTCCTTGAGTATCAGTACTCTCTACACAGAAATAAGAGGAGAGATACACACACACTGCTTGGCCCAGAGTAGATATTCCCAAAGGTGTTTCCTGAGTGAATGCAAAAGAGAGACCTGGAAACCACTAAGCTCTGGTCAGGACCGGGACGGGTGGCTGAAGCCAGAGGCAAAGGAACACTGAACAGACGGCCTTCTAAGGGCCTAGCCGACCGCCGTATTTCTGAAATCAGCCCTCAGCACATATAAATGTGGGTGGCACGGAGGAGTTCCAGTTCTGATAAAAGGAGCTCTGAAGCTGGTAAGTGCCACAGCCCCAGAAAGGTCAATACCACTGACTGAGCTTGGCACCTAAAACAGAGCCTAGCTCAGAGTCAGTGCTGAGAAAATAGCGTTGAATGAATTTCTGTTCCCTATTCTTCATGTGTTCATGCGGAGGGACCTCAGCTAACCTGACGCCCCTCATTAGGTCTCCACCCGGGGCGGACAGAGAACCTCATGCTCCTCTTACCTCTGACCCAATCTCGTTGGCGATGATATTCATGAACTCAGAATCACCCTCCTTCCTAAAACAAAGGGCAAAGACATCAGATCCAAGTTGCAACGGGAGCTAGGAAACTGCAGGAAGCCCAGCTCCTCCTCGTGAGGCTGGCCACACTGCTGCCTTTTGTGCAGAGTCCCAGAGAAAGAGTGTGCTCTCTGAGGGCCAGCCTGGCATCTTTCTAAGCCTCGGCACGCTCTAACAAGTTTTGCGTTTGTTTCTGTCTCCCTTAAACAGGATTCACCCGGGTAAGTGGAGACCTGTTAGATGGCAAAGGAAATGAGGGAAGGCTCTAATGAAAGTTATAGTGAAGATGTTTATATCAAACCCAGGAAATCTGCAAGGCAACACACTTCTTCGGGTCTTCTCAGCCTTAAGAACACCGGGGGCGGGACTTCCCTGGTGGCGCAGTGGTTGAGAGTCCGCCTGCCGATGCAGGGGACACGGGTTCGCGCCCCGGTCCGGGAAGATCCCACATGCCGCGGAGCGGCTGGGCCCGTGAGCCATGGCCACTGAGCCTGCGCGTCCGGAGCCTGTGCTCCGCAACGGGAGAGACCACAACAGTGAGAGGCCCGCGTACCGCAAAAAAAAAAAAAGAACTCCTGGGGCGACCCGCCTCCCACTCTGCACTGTGTACAGGGGAGGGGCTGAGCCCTAAGCCTAGCACTCCTGGCCTCACCTGTGTAATGTGACCACACCTCCCCAGTCTGGGCTGTTCCTGAGGCTGTGGGCAACGTGCACAGCCAGGTCTCTGAGCAGATTCAGGTTGCTCTGAAAAGGATGCCATAACTCAGTTGACAGGTGGGGAAAGGGTAACCAGAGAGAACGTCTCTCCACCCCTCCCCTCCCCAGTCACTGCCCACTAACATGCTGCACATCCAGTCAGGTGGAGGGGCTGAGTCTGGGGAGCCTTTTCCAGGCAGAGCCCACACCCTCGCCACCCTCCAAGGATAAATCACCTTCTGCAGGAGCTTGTTGGAGTTCTGTAGCTTTTTCACTGCTTCCACATGATCCTCTGCTCCACACCTGCAAGAGGAAGGTTCATGGAGGCCTGCCCAGTTTTCCAACTGCTTTTGGTGTCAGGCATAAATCAATGGCGCCCTTCCTGATGGGACCCAGGGACATTTCCAAGGAAGCCTCAGGCTGTTGGGGAAGAGGATGTAAAGGAAGAAACCATTTTGTGTGCATCTGCTCGACCACCCAAAGCACCTTAGCATTTCTGGTTGCATCCTACCCCTAAAGATAGAGTATTCTGTCTGCCGCACAGGTGGGAAGGCTAAGCTCCGGGCTGCCCAGGCGCTGAGAAAAGGAGGCAGTGGAAGGGGGCGTACTTCAGCAGAGCTGTCAGTGCTTTCTCAGTGCTGTGACTCTTCTCCATCCACTTCAGCACCCGGTTCCCAGCCAGAAAGGTCACGTTGGTTTTGTTCTTTTTCCCCTTCTCAGAGCCCAGGATTTTAATGACCTACATGAGGCAAGGAAGTAAAACACACACACACACACACACACACAAACTGCAGCAGGTGCTGGACCCAAGGGCAGGAGAGATCAAGACCTCCCTGCTGGCTCGGAAGCAATAAGGAGTGATTTCACTCAGGACCCCTCACGTGTCCCCCTCTATCACTCTCAGCCCTGCTGTGATCCCCCACCTCCGACACCCTCTCTCCCACCCACTCAAGAGCCCTTCCTCACCTACCTGAAGGTCACTGAGATTGCTCACGTGGGTCCCACAGCACATGTTGGAATCAACGCTCTTGATGGTGACAACTCGAATAGGCCCAGCATGATCATCCGGCAAACCCCGGCCCCTCACCTGGAACGCAAGGGAGGGAGGAGGGCTGTTTGAATTTTGATGAGGAGCCCTTGGAGGGCCACTCTACAGAAGCCAGCCTGCCGGCTCTCCCCTCACCTGCTCCACACCGGGATCATCCAGGCTCAGTTCTCGCACATACACAGGCAGCCGCTCTCTGATTTTCTCATTGACACTCTGCTCAATGGCAGCTACTTGCTCCGCAGTCACAGAAGGGCTGTCCAGCTCGATGACACTCCGGAGTCGCCCTAACTCCCTGCAAGAAGAAGCAGAGTGGTCACAGGATGCTGACGGAGACAATTAACAATAGAAGGAAGTTTATCGTTTACAAAGCATGTTCATGTAAATGCTGGTATTTAATCCTCACAAAAATGTCACAAAGTAGGGACTGTCATTTCCACTTTACAGGTGAGGGGTGATAAGGAACATGATCAAGGTCATGCAAGGGATTCACCCCCTACGTCACTGAGCTTCAAAGTCCATATTCTTTTTTAAGCAAAGGGAGATGTTTCTCAGGGAAAACACAAAGTCATCCACCACCCCATCTTCGAGGGGAACAGGTGAGCACAGATTTTTATCCTTCTACCCCTGACTCACTACTAGGAAAGGAGCCAGCAGTCAGGGACCCATGCCTGACAATTAGTCTTATGCCTCTTGCTCACCATGATGTTGTCTTCAGCCCAAACAGATGATCAGCAACCGCAGTGATGAGATGCTGCCCTGAGCAGAAAGAGGAGATGGGAGAAGTGAGAAGTGATCATGAGTGACACGACCCCAATGCCAACGTCATCACAGAAATTCTACTGCTGAAGACCTGCCTGGCACTGGGTAATACTCTTGAGAGACACTTTATTGAAAACCCTCAGGAGAATTCTGCAAGAGGCTTTATGATGCCATTTCTTTTTTTTTTTTTTTTTTGCGGTACGCAGGCCTCTCACTATTGTGGCCTCTCCCGTTGTGGAGCACAGGCTCCGGACGCGCAGGCTCAGCGGCCATGGCTCACAGGCCCAGCCGCTCCGCGGCATGTGGGATCTTCCCGGACCAGGGCACGAACCCATGTCCCCTGCATTGGCAGGTGGACTCTCAACCACTGCGCCACCAGGGGAGCCCTATGATGCCATTTCTTGAATGAGGAAACCAAGGTCTAGAGAAATCAAACAACTTTCCAAGGCAACAGTAGCTCGTCAGAGGCAGGATTTGAACTCGAGTTCTAATTGTGCCAGATTCATTCACTCAACAAAAATTTATCAAGTGCCTACCACGTGCAAGGCACAGGGCTTGGCACTAGAGATGTAGCACCATCCCTGATCGATGACAGCGAGGAGGAGAAGGAATCAACTGTGAAGGCAAAGGGAACAAGACAGCCAAAGGCCTTGAAGGAGGAAAGAAGCAGGATGTGTTCAAGGAATGGAGAGAAGGCCAGCATGGCCAGGATGCAGGGAGCGGGAGGCAGGAGCACCGGGTGAGGCTGGAGCAGTAGATGAGCGCCAGCCCAGGCAGGCCTTGTGCCCCATGGCAAGACGTTTGCCTTCATCATGAGCTACAGGTAGCCTTTGAAAAGCTTTAAAGCAGGGGAGTGGCCTGATCAGCCTTTCATTTTTAAAAAATATTCTAGCTGCTTTGTGGAGAATGGGTTGCAAAGAGACAAGAATGAACATGGGGAGACTAGCCGGGAGGCTGTTACAGAGGGCTGGGGAGAGACGATGAGAGCTGGGATGAGGATGACTGTGTTGACAGTGGAAGCAGATAGAGAAGTATTTCGAAAATAAACCGACATGACTCAGATTGCCTGGCTATCCCTAAAGCAGTGTCTGAACTGACTTCCAGGATTTGAGCAACTGGGTGGATGCTGGCCATGCACTGAACACAGTGAAGGCGAAGAGAAGACCAGATCTGGGGGAGGGGGTGGCTTTTTAATTCCATTCTGGACATTTTGAGTTTAAGAAGGCTATGAGACATCTACAGATATAGATATCAAGTGGGAAGTTATAATACTTAAATCCAGCAGTTATTCTAATACTTTTACTTTAACTGCTCATTTTGCTTTTATAACATTTATCACATCTTGCCTGAACTGGAGCTGATTCTGAATATGTCTGTCTCTTCCAAAAGGTTAACTCCTAGAGGACCCAAACCACGTCTCAATCATCGTGACATTCCCACACGCAGCAACTGCCCCATCCCACCCCACCTACCTGAATGCTGCTGCATGTGGTCAAACCTCCGTTCCCAGTCCACCCGGACCTGTACCTCAGTCCCAGGGGTCAGAGGTGTCTGGGTGAAATGATCAGCCTGGGCGCCCCGGCGGGTCACTCTCAGCACAGAGATGTCATTGATTGTACCACGGTCATCAGGCTGGGGAAAGAAGTAAAAATAATCGATGGTAGCAGGTAGGGCTCACCCTAACTCCTGGATACAAAGACCCTCTAGCAGAAGTTTGTGAGAAACACACCCAGAATTTGAGATTCCCTAAGGGAGAAGAAGCAATGCCAAGTGAGGTGGTCCACTTTGCTCATGAGGGGACTCTCTCTATACTCTTCACTTGGAACATCTTTTGTTCTTCAGAACAAAATCACAGAATGAATACAAAAATTGTAACTACAGCATAAAATAGATAACTAATGAGAACCTACTGTATAGCACATGAAGCTCGAAAACAAATAAATAAATAAAATTTGAAAAAAAAATGTAACTACAGCAACGAAAATTTTAGTAAAACCCAAACAAACTTAATCCTCACTCTCATTGCCTTGGTTTAGATTTTTATCTTTCAATAGTTTCCAAACTGACCTGAATTTTTCTCCTTTCTTCCACTCTATCTTCTACACTCCTACTAGAATTAAATTCAAAAATATTCATTAAAAATATCAAATATTACAAAATATCAACTGCTTACAAGACACTGTACCTATCCAAGACTATAATGTAAATAAGACATGGTCCCTCATGGAACTGAAAAGTCTGGAGAAGAATAAAGACATGCTAACAGGCAACTGCAATATGATCTACAACATGCCATAGTTCAAAAAAGTACATTGTTTTAGAGGAGCTCAAAGAAAAGGAACCTAACAGTCTTGGGGAATCAGGGAAGACTTCCTGGAAGAGGTGATATATAAAATGAGACCTGCTATGGATACCTGAGGGCACATGTTTTCCTTCAGCAGATCAGAAAACCTCCATGCTGGGAAAAATTGGAAGTTTCTCACAATCAAGTTTACTGAATATGTTCTCTCACATCATTTCTTTGCTTAAGTACTTCCATGGCTCACCATAGCCTCCTGAAAGAAGTCCACACACCTTAACACATCCTTCAAGGCCCTCTGAACTGGCCCCCACTTACCTTTACAAAACCATCTCCAGCCTGTCATCAACACACACCAGAGGCTCCAACTATATGGGACTATTTTGCAGTTAACTAGACTTGTCAGATTCTTACAGGCCTCCCTGTTTCGGCTGGGAAAGCCTCTCCCACAATGCCCACCTTTGGTGTTATTATTCTCCTTTCCCATTTTCTCATTGGACCTTGCCCCTACCCCATCACAGCACTGATACGTCTGCCCTCTGCTGTGCTCCTTCATGGGAAACTTTTTCAGTCCATGCCAATCACCCTAATCGAATTCCTACCTCAGGTCCTTTGCACTTATTCTCCCTCCCCGGAATACTCCCCACCCCCCACCAGCACCACTAGATAATGGCAATGGCTTACCCCCTCACCTCACTTCGTTCTCGACAGAAATAACTTGCCCCCTACCTAGGAGGCCATCCCATCACTCTCTTTCCCTCGACCTTTAATTTTCTTTATAGCATTTATCATACTGATATACTACTTATCTATTCACCGTTTTGTCTGTTTTCTCCAATAAATATTCTACGTATGCAAAGACATTTTCTTGTTCAGCTTTTATCCTTAGGGCTTGAATTAGTACCCAGCATTTGTTACGGACAGATAGATAACCATTTGTTGATAAATACCTGCTGAATGAACAAATGAACTGAATTGAACTAATTTCCATCTGTATTCATTACAGCTAGGACTGAGGACCAGGAGAGCATTTCCGACCTGCTCGGAAAGAATTAGGGGCTTCCTCGGAGGGGGTAGAAGAAAAGGGGAAAGGATGGGCCTGGTACCTGTCCCCCGCCCTCGGGGAAAAGCAGCGTGTCTTCTAGCACCACGCGGAAACCGCTCAGCACTTCCTTCTTGCCGTTGCTTCCTTCGGTCTGCAGCTCCGCGGGACTGCAGGAGACCACGGTGGTGGTGAACTGGGTAAAGAGGGATGCGAGAGTAAGCCCCGACCCCAACCCTCAGCGCACCGGGACTGAATCCAGCTCGGTGCCCCCTCCACGCGGCGCCTTCTTCCCCGCACCGCCGCACCCGCTCGGAGAATCAGGTTTCCCGCCCGCCGGCCGCACCTCCCTGGCGTAGCTGTCCCGCTGACACTGGAACGCCATCGCTGCTGCCTCCCAGTACGCCGGTAACCTTGCACGCAGAAACGCCTGGCGCCGGACGGAGAGCGAAGCGGGACAATCTTCATTCCGGGCGCGTCTCTGCGCAGAAGCAAAAGGGCTAAGAACGGCGTGTGGTTTGGACAAATTTATTGAAAACGCGAAGTGCAGGCGCTCAGGGTTGCTGAGGGACTATTTTAAGACTTTGAAGAAAACCAGAAGACAAGACAGAACAAAACTGCGGCCTAAACTTGTCATAGCACTTTGTTTGGCCCCGTTGGACCCCAGGGATGTACGTAATTCGGCCCCGCGGAAGCCTGCCTGATAGAAGTGGGGATGGTACTGGCTTGGATAGACAGCAACGCCGCCCAATGGAAATGTAATGCAAGCCACATGTTAATTTTTCTTTAAAGCTCTTTTTTTTTTAATTAAATTAATTATTTATTTGGTTGCACTCGGTCTTAGTTGCGGCAGGCGGGCTCCTTAGCTGTGGCATGCGAACTCTTAGTTGCAGCATGCGTGTGGGATCTAGTTCCATGACAAGGGATAGAACCCGGCCCCCTGCATTGGGAGTACTGGGATCTTATCCACTGCGCCACCAGGGAAGTCCCTTAATAATGTTTTTATTTAAATCACCATATACAAAATATTATTTCATCATGTAATGTGTATTTTAAAATAAGTATTTTCCCCCCGTACAAGATTTTCGAAACCTGTTATGTATTTTACACTTACAGCACCTCTCAGTTCGGACTAGCAACATTTCAAGTACTCAGTAATCACGTGTGACCATTGCTACGGGATTGGACAGTGCAAATAAAGAGGTTAACAGAAGTTAACAAGTTTAACTGCAATCGGTGCCTTAAAACGTTAAATGGATTAAAAGTTAAGATTAACCTTCTGCTCTTTTAAATCAAGTAATAAAAAGCTTGAAGTTCCCAGATGTTTCAGAATATAGGGTTTTTCTGATTTTAGGCAGTAATGCAGACCATACCCATGTGTTACGTAATGTGTTCCATTTGGAACTCTGGAGCAACTCCGTATTGATATTTATGCTGAGAAATAAATACGCTAAATGGAATAAACAAAGACTATAAATAGCCTCACATCATTTTAGGTCATGTTTTGCTGCCGGATGAGTTTTGGTGTTAACTTTTTTTTTTAGGTCAGTTTTTAGAAATTTTCGGTTTTCAGAATTGTGGGCAAGGGGACATATGCTATAGAAGTTCAAGTCCCAGCTTTGCCACTTATTGTGACCTGTTTGAGCACCTATTAAGAGAAGACTTAATTATTTTACAAGGTTGATATGAAGTTCAAAATTTTTAATGAGATGATATTAAAATACTTAGTAAATTGTAAAGCACGATACAAATACAGATTTGCATTATGTTATTTTTTAAGTTTAAGAACTAATGTCAATATCAAAATGGGCAAAAGACATGGACAGAGCACATTAAAAGAAATATTAATCACTAATAAACAATGAGCCATCTCATAATTTAAAGCAAATTAAACCAGGGAATTCCCTGGCGGTCCAGTGGTTAGGATTCTGTACTCTCATTGCTGAGGGCCCGGGTTCAATCCCTGGTTGGGGAACTAAGATCCTTCAAGTCCCGCGTCATGGCCAGAAAGAAAAAAAATGAAGCAAATTAAACCAAGTATAATTTTATCTTGGCAAATATCTAAAAGGTTTTGGAGAGTGGAGCACTCTTGGTGGAAGTGAAAATTGGTATGATTTCATCTAAAAGCAACTTGGCAACAGCTTTCAAAATGTTCATCTGCTCTTTGACCTAGCAATTCTACTTCTAGAAATTTACTCTATAGGAATTCCCTGGTGGTCCAGTGGTTAGGACTTGGTGCTTCCACTGCCAGGGCCCAGGTTCAATCCCTGGTTGGGGAACTAAGATCCTGCAAGCCACGTGGTGTGGCCGGGAAAAAAAAAGAAAGAAATTTACCCTACAGATATTCTTGCCAAACATGTAAGGATCTACTTTTTTTTTTTTTTTTTTTTGTGGTACGCGGACCTCTTACTGTTGTGGCCTCTCCCGTTGCGGAGCACAGGCTCCTGACGCGCAGGCTCAGCGGCCATGGCTTACCGGCCCAGCCGCTCCACGGCATGTGGGATCTTCCTGGACTAGGGCACGAACCCGTGTCCCCTGCATCGGCAGGCGGACTCTCAACCACTGCGCCACCAGGGAAACCCAAGGATCTACTTTTTAAACTGTTCCTTGCAGCCTTGTTTGAAAACTGAAAAAGACTAACAACAACTTAAATATCCCTTGATAAGGAACCAGTTAAATTATGGAAAATATATTCAACTGAATACCATGTAGCCATAAAGAAGAGTCAGATCTATGTATACTGATTTAGAAAGAGCTCCAATATATATTAAGTGAAAAAAAGCAGGGTACAAGATGCATATTAATAGTATGATTCCCATTGTGTACACACAGACGCATTGCATTTGCCTATATGCATTAAATTTTAATATATTGATATATTGTACTGTATATAAATAATACATGATATTGCATATGTTCCAGATATGTTGTATGTTTTATATATAACTATATATAGTATTAATTATAGGTATTAAGAAATTTATAACAGGTATAAATATAGATATAAAGATCTAGACATAAATATATAAATTTATTGAAGAAATTGTTAACAGTGGTTACAGCTATTGAGGGAGTGCAAATTCTACTTTAAATTTTAGACCCTTCTATACTATTTAATTTTTTAAACTATGTCCCTATATTACTGAAATAAACTTTAGATTTAATTTTTTTTAACAAATCTCAGTACTTTACCATGAATTCAAGGGCAAAGCCTGAGTGTTGCATTTTGTTTAAGTCACAGTTTAAGTACACACTGGGCCCTCAGAAAATGTTTATGGATGAATGGGGTAGCTGATGAATAGAGTAGTAAACAGACATAGGCATTAACTAATGTAACAATTAGCTTTAAAAGTGTAAAGATAGGGCTTCCCTGGTGGCGCAGTGGTTGAGAGTCCGCCTGCCGATGCAGGGGATGCGGGTTCGTGCCCCAGTTCGGGAGGATCCCACATGCCGCGGAGCGGCTGGGCCCGTGAGCCATGGCTGCTGAGCCTGCGCATCTGGAGCCTGTGCTCCGCAACGGGAGAGGCCACAACAGTGAGAGGCCCGCGTACTGAAAAACAAAACAAAAAAAAAGTGTAAAGATATTTAAAGGAATGCTTTCTTAGTGCCAATAAATGGCCTAACTGCTTTTTAAGTGCCAAAAAAAAAAAAAAATGTAAAGATATTTCTGGAGTATGCAGGAAGCTAAGGTGGGTTTCTGGCTGGTTCTAGAGGTGGCAGTATTAGCTATACAGTGAAAGGCTGGTTTCTGCTCTGAAGATCTGGGCATGGGAAAGTTCCCCAGCTTGGTTACAAGTCTGCTCCCAATATCTTTCTTCTTCCAATCTCGACAGTAAGGGCCAGGATCTCTGACACCCACCTCTCCACTGGAGAGGAGCTATAGACAGGAAGAGGCTTGCCTCTAGGAGGAAGAAGTACAAAAAGGAAAGAGACACAGAACAGTTCCTACAGATTTATTATAAGCTATATGCTGCTTCTATGGCTTTTGCTCTTACACATACACACACACAGAGGCTCAAGTACTCCAGAAAGCCCTGATGAGTGGCCCAAACACAAAGATTGCAGCCAATTGGTAGGAAGTCAGAAGCCCCACCTGTCTACTCCTCTCCTATCCTGTCATCTGACACAGCAGCCTTAGTCAAGTGCCTAGGAAATAGAAATAAAGCATGAAGGAGGACCCTTAATAAAGAGCTTCTAGGAAAGTTCGGAGATCCCAGAGGACCCTGGCACACAGCCAAAGAGCTGAGAAAGACCCAGGACCTAGCTTGTTAGAGTGACTGGAAGATAGCCACAGCTTCCTCCCCAGCTCTGCTGTCACAGAAAGTTAATTACTTGTTGCATCCGCACTGTCAGAATCATCCTGGGGGGAAAAAAAAGACAAAAGCCCCTGTAGAGTCTGCAAAGAGTGGACATTTATGTTCACAAATGCTGCTCACTCCCTCCAGCTCTCCAGGTTTTCTTTGGTAATTTTCTGAATCACACAACTTCTTGGGAGCCTAACACGGAAGGATTTAAATTTTGTATGATAAAATAAGACACTTGTATTCAGTAAAGAGCACTGTGCCATGCATCATTTAATGCCAGAATTACAGCGTATGCTACTGGTCCTTACAGCTATAAAGATAGTCAACAGGGCCAGGTCTGCCCTAGATTGGAGAAGCAGAAGGGGAGATGGAAGGGACAAGGGTCTTACTGGGGTTTTCTAGAGCATGGAGAAGAACATTTGACCTCCTGTGTCAAATTCAGATTTGGCTAACATGCACTGAGAACCACTATGTGCTAGAGACTGGGACAGGAGCTTTCTAGTATCTTATTTTTAAGGGCTAAAAGGAAAGGGAAAGGTTAAGGAGCAGGCTTTACTTACATCCAGGTCGTCCATTGCAGGGGGAGGCCTCTTGGTCCTGACCTTCTCCAAAAGCTGGTGGGAAGAGAAAAGTAGTCACGAGAGAGAAGAGGGGCAAAGGAAGAGCAACCTGCATATTGACGGACCACAGGAAAATGGTCCCAGGCAAACAACTGCCCCAGCTTTAAAGTCCCTAATACATCACTGGAATGAACTGAAGAAAAGTAAATTGATACACCCCTTTTTAAAAAATTTTATTTTATATTGTAGTACAGTCGATTAACAATGTTGTGTTAGTTTCAGGTGTACAGCAAAGTGATTCAGTTATACCTATTCTTTTTCAAGTTCTTTTCCCATTTAGGTTATTACAGAATATTGAGCAGAGTTCCCTGTGCTATACGGTAGGTCCTTGTTGGTTATCTATTTTAATTATAGCAGTGTGTATATGAAATTGACCCCCTTTTTAAAAGGAAATTTAGACACACACATCTCCTTACTAATCCGGGTTACTATTAGTGTTTTTACAACTTGAATAAACAGCTGAAATTTGGAAACCAAATATCGTATAGCACGGTGCAATTTATTGGGGATTGGTGATTTATTTTGTGATGTGAATTTTTATACTGCGTAGTTTGAGCTTCCCATGAAGCTATCTGGCTCAGGAAAAACACACACACATACACAAAGAAAACAGAAGAGAGAACAAGAATTACAGAAAAGTAGGAAAAGCTTTTGCCAAACTTGTTCGGAACACAGGCTCTACTCTAAACAGTGAATGAATCTATGTATACAATTTCACTAGCAATATTCACTTCTCTCATCCCTACTAAATAAACATTGCACAAAACATAAAGACTATCAAACCATTGAGCAACCTGCCTGGGGAGATCATATCCCTCTGCCTAGCCCTGACGACAAGCCTCCAGAGCAATGTGTGCAGCGAGTCCCAGAGAATGATTGAGATAGGCAGAAAACAGCATTACCTCTGCGTAATGGTCCACCTGAGCCAGCTCCACTTCTTCATCCCCTTCCCAGTCTCTCCAGTTATCAAAATCCACGGACAACCACACTGGCTGCAGGAGGAAAGCACAGAGAGTCACAGGCCAGGAAGGCAGCAGCAGAAGTGCATAGATGAGTGTGGGTATGTGTGTGGGAGCATGCTTGGGGAAAAGAGGGTCAATGGGGGTATCATCTTCCCAACAGCACCCCTTTAGTTAACCCCCCTCCAGTCTGCCACGTCATCAGCAGCAGCAGCAGCAAAGATTTACCAAGAACTTACTAAGTGCCAAGCACAATGCCAGGCATTGTAGGGGATGGAAGAGCATAGAAACTCTGTCCTCCAGGAGCCAGCTGACTAGAAAGATAACACATCTAGAAAGATAACTGTATCATAAAGCATCCTAGGAGTCAACCAAGCAGCATTCCCTGGAATCAGGGACAACCCTTTGAGGCCCATATTCCAAGTTCCCACATTTAGACAGGGAAAGAAGTTATTTACTCGATCATTTAACAGGTATTTATTGAACACATACTGTGGTTGGCACTGGGATTTTTAAAATGTTCACTACACAGTCTCAGCCATCAAGAAGCAAGTAGGGGGGCTTCCCTGGTGGCACAGTGGTTGAGAGTCCGCCTGCCGATGCAGGGGACATGGGTTCGTGCCCCGGTCCGGGAAGATCCCACATGCCGCGGAGCGGCTGGGCCCGTGAGCCATGGCCGCTGAGCCTGCGCGTCCAGAGCCTGTGCTCCGCAATGGGAGAGGCCACAATAGAGAGAGGCACACGTACCGCAAAAAAAAAAAAAAGAAGCAAGTAGGGGACTTCCCTGGTGGTGCAGTAGTTAAGAATCCGCCTGCCAGTGCAGGGGATGCAGGTTCGAGCCCTGTCCGGGAAGATCCCACATGCCACGGAGCAGCTAAGCCCGAGTGCCACAACTACTGAAGCCCGTGCGCCTAGAGCCTGTGCTCTGCAACAAGAGAAGCCACTGCGATGAGAAGCCCGCGCACCGCAACAAAGAACCACTCGCCACAACTAGAGAAAGCCCGCGCGCAGCAATGAAGACCCAATGCAGCCAAAATAAGTAAATAAATTTATTTTTAAAAAAAGAAGCAAGTAGGGAAGGGAAATGTAAATAAATCATTATAATACAGTGTGGAAAGTGTGGCGGTGGGTTCTGTAGGGGATATTATAGGAAGCCAGCCTTCTTGGAGTAGCAGGGCCTTGAAGGATGAGCAGGGGTTAGGTGGGCAAAGGTAGTGGTGATGGAGACTTTCCAGGAAGAAGCCATAGCTTGAGCAAAGGTATTGAGGTGCATAATAGCCTGGTGTGTGGAAGACAGCTGCAAGCAGTTTGCTATGGCTGGAATGTGGCATTTGAGGCAGAGAGTAAAGGGGTATGAGGCTGCAGAAGGAAAGAACAGCCAAGTCATCAGCTTATACGCCATGCTATGGTCCTTAGACTCTAACCCAAATGGCAGAAGCTACAAGTTCAAATGCCTGAGAGTGTCAGGGAGATAACGAAAAGGAGTGAAGTGAAGTGGAATGCATGCCCCATTTCAAGCTCCAACTCTAGGCATTTGGGAATTTAGACCAGCGTGGCCAGAGTCTCCAGTTTCCAAGAGAAGCTGAGAATCTGGATTTTTAGGTGAAATCTCTACTTTTTTTTTTAAATTTTTATTTATGTATTTATTCATTTTTACCATCTAGATCTTTTATTTTCTTTATAGCTATCATGCCATGAATTCATAGGGAATGGGTTCCAACAGTTCAGGCTCCTTTCCATTGGTTCTCATGAAGTGTGCTTCTCTGGGTGGAGCAGGCTGGTGCTTCAGCTGAACCCAAGTACCATTCTCTTTGGCTTCCTTCTTTTTCTGATCATTTTCCTTCACACATTTCAGGAAACTATCTCGGCTCTCAAAGTGCTGAATATGCTAAATATGCACATTAATTCTCTTGGCAATAATCTTGCCCTTAACTTGTTTGTTTACAGTGATGCCAACAGCATGCTGGGTAATGCTGTAAACTTGCAATTTTGCCATGGTAACATTTGTGGGGCATTCCTTTTTGAACAGAGCCCATTCGCTTGATATCTACAATACCACCTTTCTTGTAGATTCACATGGAAGGAACAACTCCATGTTTTTTAAAAGGCCTAGGGAACATATAGTGGGTGGCCTCCTCTTTCCCTTTGTGTTGGTCATTTTGGTGAGTTACTGGAAAATGGCGGTTCCGGCTGAAAGGTGAAATCTCCACATTTTAAATAATGAATGAATGAATTAATTAATTAATGGCTGCCTTGGGTCTTTGTTGCTGCGCGCAGGCTTTCTCTAGTTGCGGCAAGCAGGGGCTACTCTTTGTTGCGGTGCGCGGGCTCTAGGCTTCAGTAGTTGTGGCATGTGGGCTCTGTAGTTGTGGCTCACGGTCTCTAGAGCGCAGGCTCAGTAGTCGTGGCGCACAGGCTTAGTTGCTCCACGGGAAGTGGGATCTTCTAGGACCAGGGCTCCAACCCATGTCCCCTGCATTGGCAGGTGGATTCTTAACCACTGAGCCATCAGGGATGTCTGAAATCTCCACATTTTTAAATGTCAGTAGCCCATCAAAATAATTTTTAACACTTTGAAGACTGCTAAAACAAATTTGAGAGGCAGATCCAGCCAGCATGCAGCCAATTTTCAACTTTTAGGGGAAAAGAAGCCACTGGAGGGTCTTAAGAGGAAAAGTGACAGGGTCAAATGTGTGTTTTATTGGTTTTTTTTTTTGCGGTGTGCGGGCCTCTCACTGTTGTGGCCTCTCCCGTTGCAGAGCACAGGCTCCGGACGCGCAGGCTCAGTGGCCATGGCTCACGGGCCTAGCCGCTCCGCGGCATGTGGGATCTTCCCAGACCGGGGCACGAACCCGTGTCCCCTGCATCGGCAGGCGGACTCTCAACCACTGCGCCACCAGGGAAGCCCCAAATGTGTGTTTTAAACAGACCATGCTGCGAGGAATGCAGAGGATGGATTGAGGGTGGTGCTGAAAATATGCAACAAACCTCACCCAGTAATGGATAAGGCCTGAATTAGGAAGAGATTAAATCATGGATTCTATTTAAGAGGTCAAATAGGCAGGACCTGGTGAGTAACTGAATGTTGCTGGGAAAGGAGCCAAGGGTGAGTCCCAGACCCAACTTGTCAACCTGGGTACACAGATAGAGAGCACAGGAGAAAAAGCGGCCACTTCCCGCACACCCACCTTGATATCCTCCTTAGTGAGTCGGGGCCAGGCCACCTTCTCCTTCCATTTCCTCACAAAGCAAGTAATGGAGCGGCCAGAGCGCTTATCTCGTGAGTCCTGCCAGATAGAGAGCATCATTCTTAGGGTCTGAGGTTTAGAATGAATCTCCATTTCCCAAGCAGCCTTCCCATCCAGCCCTTACTGCCCCACCCCACCCTTACCTTGCAGTTCACCTTGGCATAGAACTCAATCTCATTATAAAACTCCATTCCATCGGCATTCTTGCAGCTGAGGAGACAATGCAGCTAAGGAGACGAGGAGGCTGAGTGTGGAGTGTGGGGGCATTAGGAGAAGGGAAAGGTTCCCAAGAAGCCAGGCCCCGGCAGCAGTGGAGGGGGAGGGGATTACCTGAACACAATGCGGTGGTCTTCGATGAGCACGTGGACATCGGTGCTGTCCTCAACACAAAACTCCATGAACACATACTTCGGCCTGTCGTACCACAGGGTCCGAGCATGCTGCCTGAAGAGGAGTTGAGGTGGGGCTTCATAGCGGTGCGAGAGGGAAGACTGAGGGCATTTGGGAAAGGTTGGGGAAAATACAGGGACGTTTTATGCTACAGCACGGTCAAAGCGGAGCTAAATAAGACAGAAGGGGGTGGAAGGGGAGTGACGAGACTGGGGTGTGCGGTGAAGATGAACCTGAGGAGAACCGAAAGTGCGAGAGTAGAGAGGTAGGGAGTTACGGAGAACATTCAGGTCACACTTCCCCTCAGCACCCCAAGGATACAGAGACCTGGTGTCCGGGGTTCCCATGGGACCTCGCAGAACCTGGAGCGCCCAGAAAACGTGGGGAAAGGAATCTCTAGTGAAAAAGGCAACCAGAAGCACTTACCGTGCCATGGCGGCTCCCGCTGCCCCGAGGCGTTTGGAATCCGAGGCAGCGGCCGCTATCTTTAGATCCTGGGGACGCCCCCAGCAGCTGCCTCTCCTTACATGGTTGGGGAAAGGGTTTAGAAGAAGTGGGAACGTGGCCTAAGCCAAGGGATCCGCACTCCGAAGAGACTCTGGGAGAGCATAGTCCCTGCAGCCCTTCACATCTTGGGGTCTCCAGAAATACACACGTTAGGAATAGACGACCCGCCCGCCGGGATTAGAGGTCGATACACATGGAAGGGCTTGTCCCGACTTCATTCGCCTGTTTCTCCAATGCTTAGCACACTCAGTGTCCGACACACAGCAGGCGCTCAATTAAAAAAAAAAAAAAAAACTACTGGCCAGAATTAAGTCCCGAGGGAAGGCCGGCCCTGGATGACGTCTGAACTAGGTGACGTCTGGGCCCCGCCCATCCGCTCCTCTGGGTTTCCCTGCCAGCGCGCCGTTGCCATGGCAGCGGGGGGGCGCGGCTGACGTCCGGCGGCGTTTCCTGAAACATGGCGGCTCTCGAAGCGGCTGCTGAACCGGTAACGGGGGTAGCGGCCGTTGGACCAAAGGCGAAGGACGAAGAGGAGGAAGAGGAGTCGCTTCCGCCGTGCGAGGCAGTGCGCTGGGCGCCTGTGGGGGCGGTGGCAGAGGCCGGGCCCGGGGCGGCGGCGTTCTCGGAAGAGGCGGCGGCCGAGGAGCCCGGAGCGGCCCCGGGCTCCCCACCGGACTCGCCGGGCCGGACGCTGCGGCGGCTGCGGGCCGAGCGGCGGCGGCTGGACTCGGCGCTGCTCGCGCTGTCCTCGCATTTCGCGCAGGTGCAGTTCCGCCTGCGGCAGGTGGTGCGCGGGGCGCCGGCGGAGCAGCAGCGTCTCCTGAGCGAGCTCGAGGACTTTGCCTTCCGCGGCTGCCCTCACGTCCTGGGTTACGGGAGCCCAGAGGACCCCACCAGCGATGATGGCGACGGGATGCCGGGGGACCGGCCACGGTTGCGGGGCGAGGACCAGGTGAACAGCTGGGGCCGCGCCCCGAGGGATATGGGAATAGAGGAGTAGGTGGGCGGCGATGCTAACGCGGACGGAGGTAGCACTGGTGAGAAGCCGGCTCGTCTAGGTGGCTATGCGTGTCCCAGAAGAGACCAGACAGGTGTTCGGGACCTGCTGAAAGGCAAGAGGACAGAGAGGCCTGGGAAGCTGACGGTGAGAGGTGTTCACCAAAGGTGTGGGAAGAGATGCAGGTGTGATGAGGTGAGAGGCAGAAGAGGGATGAGCGAGGAGAGTGTTCAGAGGGCAACAGAGCAGCCAACTGAAACAGTGCTGCTCCCGCTCACCTTGCCGTCGCCTCAAGAACCTAAGCCCTCAGCACATTTGCTGTGAGAGTTCTCCGACCCTGGAGATGGAGAAAATTGCTTAGAGAAGAGCAAGTGAATTGAAATCCATGGAAATTTAGATGTACTCCTTGTCTGTGCTTTCCTAGAATCTAGAGAATGTCTTTGATCTTCAGACTCTTGTCTGGGTGAGAGCTTTGGTGAACAGCAAGGTCTCTTAGTAATTGTAAGAAACACAAGTCCTAATTATGTGAATTTCCTAATGCTGGTATTTTGAAACTCCTTCCCCATCCTACTTAATAACTAGGTGTTCTAAAGGAAGCCCCTTTGGTAACTGTGACAAGATTCATTCAGTTAGTCAACACTGAATGCTGAGAATTTGTATGACAGCCCCAGGGGACGTTTCCTTACAGTCTTTGAACCTCTGGAAGTGCACAATTGTAGATAGCTTGTTGGAAGAGACTCGCTGTTTTTTCTCCACCTTCTTATTAAGGTTACAACCCATATGTGGCTTTCTTCCCACTTAAATTGATTTTAACCAAGAAGACTTATCAGCAGATATTGACTTGCTTATTTTAATCTGAAATGTTTCCAGTGCAGTCCTGTGTTTACTGTTCCACCCTTCTCTCCGTATACCCACAGCTCCTTGCACAAGTCCTCAAATTGCCAGACTTTTTTTTTTTTTTTTTTTTGCGGTACGCGGGCCTCTCACTGTCGTGGCCTCTCCTGTTGCGGAGCAAAGGCTCCAGACGCGCAGGCTCAGCAGCCATGGCTCACGGGCCCAGCCGCTCCGCGGCATGTGGGATCTTCCTGGACCGGGGCACGAACCCGTGTCCCCTGCATCGGCAAGCGGACTCTCAACCACTGCGCCACCAGGGAAGCCCAAATTGCCAGACTTTTAAGGAACAGATAGGATAGAAAGAATTTCTGTGGTCAGGCCCTGTTCAGGAGTGAGGAGCACCAAAGGTTTGGTGTGGATGTGGTGCTCTTTTGGTTGTCCGTTTTTACTTTTAGAAACAGTGTACAACTTAAAAAAAAAAAAACTGTAGCGCTCAAAACACCTAATAAGCAGCTGTAATCTTGTGTGCATATATTGACACATGAACAGGTGGTGCCAAAGTGGGGACAGTTAGAACCAAACGATTTACTACTTATCAGTTCCAGTTTTTTGTTTTTTTAACCAGTATTTTCTCTCGCTTCATACTGGAAATTATTTCTGTTATTTCCTGCCTTGCACCAGAGCTCATTGTTCTCACCTAGTAAACATGTTTGCCCACACTCCAGTAAATCGCATACTCAGTAATTACCATGGCAGGTAACAGCGTTCAGCAGGCACAGTCATGAAAATGGAATCAGGATCTATGGCTGGTTTCTTTCTTCTTTGGCTTCATGATGTTGGGATGGGACACAATGAAAACAAAAACAAAGTTTTCCTAGTCCTTTCCCTTTGGGCTGGTTAGACAACTTTTTCCGTAAGAGTTCATTATTTGGAATGTGGCCTTCTGAACCTGATTGCGTTCAGTAACATACAGCAAATGTGTACTGAGAGCTTACCCTGTGCCAGACACAGTGCTAGGCCCTGGGGGTAGTCAGGGCCTTTGCCCTTAAGGAGTTCATAGACTTGGGGAGACAGAATCCTAAACAAATCATTATAATGTGACATGAGCTAGAGTAGAAGTTTGTACAAAATACAGAGGAAGTGATTGGTTCTGCCTGGGGAAATCGAGGAAACCTCTTAAAGAATAGCTAGGCCACTAAGTTGGGGAGAAGAACAGGGTTCTAAGAAAAAACCACGACACTGGGAAAGCTTTGGAGAGGCAGTATCCCCTGAGAAAAGGCTTGCTTTCATATTGAGCAAAGCTAAAGCAAGGGGATTGCTTTTTAAATAGCTAAACAAACAGTTAATTTGTTGTTTTTCATTTGTTCTCTCTCATACCTTACTTCTGGAGGCCTTGGTAAGTACCATTTTAAGATTAAATTTAATATCCTATAGACATCTAGTTTAAAATGCAGCCTTACACCTGTAAATGATTTGCTAGTTTTGCTTTGTTTTGTTTTTGATACTCAAAAAAGGCAAGGAAGAACCAGTATTTGAGAATACATTGGCAAGGCTTTACCTCTCCGAAGGGTTTTTCATCATTGAAATGTAGAAACTACTGGGTGGCCAACAGTGAGAAAAGGCGTCACTGGTCAGGGAACCTTATCGAACTTTTTTTTTTTTTTCTCAAACCTAATTACCTTCTCACCCTTATTACTTGGCTTTGAATTTTTTTCACTGCCCCAGGTACCTGTGTTTGTTTGATTTTGCAATACATTGGAGGCGCTTTGGACCTTAAGAAAACTGATACGAGTTATAAAGCCTCTCTGTACACCCTTACCTCCAGATTCTCTCGCAAAATTTGGCTGTAGCAAGTATTCGGGACTTGTTCTGTGGTAATTGGCTCTGGAGGATGGCATGTTTAATTCCAGGGAGGCTGTCTTGGCTGAGATAAATTGTGTCAATCTTAACTAGACCTGAGGGGGTGGGAAGCAATCTTAATGAAAGGCCCCATTGTACTTATATCCTATTTCCAATGAAGGATAAATACTTTCTTAAAGAAAACACGCATTTAATAAATTGCCCCGATGAAATAATTATTCTCATTTTTTAACGTGTCCCATGAATTCTGTATTTCATTCGGGTTACTTGGAAACATTTTATATTTTACTAGTCATTATTGGCTTAAGAGAATTCATAATGTGCCCTGACTTTTTCTTTTCCTGTGAAATCAACCCAAATCTTTTCCCATCTTAGAGTGAGCAGGAGAAACGGGAACATCTGGAAACCCAAAGGGAGAAGCAGAAGGAACTGATACTGCAGCTCAAAACGCAGCTCGATGACCTGGAGACGTTTGCCTATCAGGAAGGCAGTTACGACTCCCTGCCGCAGTCCGTGGTCTTGGAAAGGCAGCGGGTGAGCAGATCCAGAGGCGCCTCCTCCACTGCCTCGGGTTACCTTGTCCCTTCCAGCGTTCGCAGGACAGCCTTGTCCAGCTTGCTCACCCTCAGCCTCACTGCTGGCCCATATCAAAGGGAAATTTTGCTGCTACCTGGGACCAGTCTTTATTCACATGTGGAAACACACATGCCAAAGCTTTCTAATGTGATGATTGAGCTCTTTTTTGTTTTTTTGGTGGCTATTATTATTAATAATAGTAGTAATAAATAATAATAACAGCAATAATTTATTTCATTTGATCATTGAAACCGTTCTACTTGGGCACTTCATATGATGTAAACTAGTTTTCTCCCCCAGCACCAGTCAATAAATATTCCAGGAATCCTGACTTTAATGCTGTATTTATTAAAGCAACACCTGGGCAGACAGGTGAATCTGTTAGTCAAAACACAGTCTCAGTTACACGTTTGTCTCTCTGGAGCTGTGATGTGGCTGTTTTTCTGGCAGGGCTGGAGTTATACATTATCTGGTTTTCAAATTGTTCCTCATGTTGTCACTAGGATATTTTGGTTGTAACACGCCTGGATGTTTCATAGAGCTTTTCCTTTAGTTGCCTAGAGTAGTAAGGCAAGAAGGGATGAGAAGGACTAGAAACTAAGGGAAATCAGTATTTATTCTCTTGGAGGCCAGGGGGGAAGCTAACTATGGGGCTTTTGGGATCATCGGCCGCTTTGGATCATTTACACTGTTGTTCTCTTGAGTGAAATTTACCTGGCCTGGTAGAAAATTTGCAGTGAGAGGAGCCATTTCTGTCAGAGAGGAACCAGGGGTCCTTGTTTCTATAAGAGACGTAAAAGGCCTGTGCCCTCACCTTGATCAGCAGTTGCACCATTTTTCTCACAAATTTGATTTCCATTTAAGGGTAGAAGGGAGGCACACTAGTAAAGATTCTCCTTCTTCCTAACCCTCTCCCTGAAAATTCCAAAGGGTGTGCTCATGGCTTGTAGTCTTGATAGGTGATCATCGATGAGTTAATAAAGAAACTGGACATGAATCTGAACGAGGACCTCAGCTCACTGTCCACTGAGGAGCTTCGGCAGCGTGTGGATGTAGCCGTAGCTCAGATCGTCAACCCAGCCCGAGTGAAAGAACAGCTGGTTGAGCAGCTGAAAACTCAGATCCGAGACCTCGAGATGTTCATCAGCTTCATCCAAGGTCAGAGGAGGGATGGAAAGAGAAGGGTGGCTGGATGTCATCATAATTATATGTATTCTGAGTACTAACACCTAAAGGTGCCAGTCCTTGATGTATATGCAAGAGGTTTGATCACTCAGTAAGGGAGCCAGCATGATGGAGTAGAAAGGACATGGATTTTAAAACCAGAGAGTTAAAATCTCAGCCCTGCCCCTTACTGGCTTCGTGTCCTTCGTAGACTAATGAGGTTAGGCAGGTTCCTAACCACTTCAGTCCCGCTCTCCTCCTCCATAAAATGATGATTCATGCTTCCTTCACTCAGCAGTTATTTATTGAGCCAGCTAGTATGTGCCAGTCACTGTTCCACACGATGAAATACTATTTGTAAAAGTCTTGTCACGTGGTAGGCACTAGTAAATAGTATTTTGCCTTTAAAAATCTGCCAAAAAGAGGCTAAATAAATGTCTCCTCTTTGTAACCTCTGATTGCAGATGAAGTAGGAAGCCCATTACAGACAGGTAGTGGACACTGTGAGTGCAAGGCCAGTGGGAAGACAGGAAACGGCTCCTGCAGAACTGGCAGCAGCAGACCACCTCCAGGAAACAGCAAAAGTAAGTACAGCTTCCAGAATGCGCAAATCTATAGAGACAGAAAGTAGATTAGGGGTTGCCTAGGCTGGGGGATCGGGGAGAAGTAGGGAGTGGGAAATGCCAATGGTACACGGTTTCTTTGGGGGATGATAGTTGCCCAACTCTGTGAATATACTAAAAACCACTGAATTATACACTTTTAATGGGTAAGTTGAGTGTTATGTGAATCATATCTCAAAATAGTTATTACTAACCAAAAAAAGTAAGCCCAGCAACATCCTAGGTGGCTCTTGGCTTCATGTGGGACCCATGCTGTGGCTCAGAAGCAAGACTGGATCTCAGCTTGTGACTTGCTGACTGTCCCTCTGACCACTATGGCCTCTCACTGATGAGTCGTTGTGTTTTCTACGCAGCGAAGGCAGAAGACATGAAGAGAGTTCGGGAGACAGGGCTGCACCTGATGCGGCGAGTGCTGGCAGTGCTCCAGATCTTTGCTGTTAGCCAGTTCGGTTGCGCCACGGGCCAGATCCCGCAGACCCTGTGGCAGAGGGACCAGGCTGACAGGGACTACTCTCCCTTATTGAAGAGGCTGGAGGTGTCAGTAGACAGGGTGAAGCAGCTGGCCTTGAGGCACCAGGCGCACGACCATTTCAGCAGCTCCGCCAGCCTCCAGGACCTCTCTCTGGGAGGCAAGGATGAGCTGACCGTGGCTGTGCGGAAGGAGCTGACTGTGGCCGTGAGGGACCTGCTGGCCCATGGACTGTACGCCTCTTCACCGGGGATGAGCCTCGTCATGGCCCCCATCGCCTGTCTGCTGCCGGCCTTCTCCTCGGCCCCCGAGGCCATGCACCCCTGGGAGCTCTTTGTAAAGTACTACCACGCTAAGAACGGCCGTGCTTACGTGGAATCCCCCGCCCGGAAGCTCTCACAGTCCTTCGCCCTGCCTGTCATGGGAGGCACTGTGGTGACGCCCAAGCAGAGCCTGCTGACAGCCATCCACGTGGTGCTGACAGAGCACGACCCGTTTAAGCGCAGTGCAGACTCGGAGCTGAAGGCCTTGGTGTGCATGGCGCTGAATGAGCAGCGTCTCGTGTCCTGGGTGAACCTCATCTGCAAGTCGGGGTCGCTCATCGAGCCCCACTACCAGCCCTGGAGCTACATGGCACACACGGGCTTTGAGAGTGCCCTCAACCTGCTCAGCCGCCTTAGCAGCCTCAAGTTCAGCCTCCCTGTAGACCTGGCTGTGCGCCAGCTCAAGAACATCAAAGATGCCTTTTGATGAGAATGCCCTGGCCCCAGACCAGCATCTTGCTCAGTAAGGATAGATGGTTAGTCTTCTCGGATAAGAGCAAGAATGAGGAGGAGGGGCTAAAGACATTTTCCCTAGCCAGATGATGCAAAGTCTCTCTCCCCCATCAACTTAGCATCTCAGAAAGATATGCTGGAGATCCTCTTGTTAAAAGGTTCTGCCCTGGCGTGTAACCACGGTGTGCATGTGAGCACATATACTTGAGCCTGTTGAAAAGAAGTCAGTCATGGCACACCCTCTTCACGCCATGTCTGATTTGTAGAAAATCCGGGTTGCTGTAACCATTCTCTTCACGGTGGTGAGGGACAGCATGAGTGAGTTGTTGGTCCTGGAAGACATACAACTTAAGGCTCCTGTCAGTCAAGTTGCGAGCCATCTTCCTTCACTTGAAGCAGGTTTGAGAGAGTCCTAGGTCAGAATTCAAACTCCTTTTGTGAATACTGATGCCTCTTTCTTCCTGACCCCAAGGTCAGGGGAGGCCCTGTGTGTTCCATAGCTGCCTCTAAAACCAGGAGTGGGAATATCTGAGAACAGCATTTCTAAGGGTGTTTACCACAGTTGGTTTTTTTTTTTTTTTTTTTTTAATTTGGCTGCGCTGAGCAGCTTGCGGGATCTTAGTTCCCCGACCAGGGATTGAACCCCGGGCCCACAGCAGTGAAAGCGCCAAGTCTTAGCCACTGGACCGCCAGGGAATTCCCCAAAGTTGATTTTAATATGAGCCCTTTTTCGTGTAGAGGTAAGAACTGAAATCTGTCCCTGACCACGTGGTCCTTTCCTCACAGCCCAGATGATGGTCTTTCGGTTTTGGAGCTGGTTTACCAGGACAGCCACCGTCTGGTACCATGTCCTCTGGCGAGTAACCTTTCCTCTGCGCACCTCCCAGCTTCTCAGAAGGAAACGTGTCCAAGGTGTGTTCCACGTGTCCTGGAGGCTGGATGGTGGAGGAGGTCTGACCACGTGATCATACTACAGCGTGGGTAGGAACTGTGGCAGATCACTGGTAACAAAGAAGGGCCTTGGCATTTCCTTGTAGAACTGACTCTAGACTGGTCCTATTGGATCTCTTTTAGCCTTTTTAGTTCATATTTGCCATTCAGCTTGCATCCTGCTCTGGGACTGACCAAAAATGAGCAAAGTATATCACCTTCTGGAAAGCCAAATGGGTTCCCAACACTACTGATTTACCACCCTTCATGTATTTAATTGCCAGCTGCGCTTCGTGACTGCACTATTATGTAGTGCATTTTAACTTAATGTTTTCAGTAAGATATTATTTAAGATCTATTCTTGATAATTCATTAGAATTAGTCCTCCTTCACGTGAAACAGGATAAGTGTAAAATGTTGTGAAAAATGGTATCTGTGGTTGCTAATAAAATCATAGCATTTTGTGTAGCTTCTCTGCAAAGACCTTAGAGACTGTTGGCTTTGGTTTATAAGTCTGGGCATTGTCAGCGTATCTGATCCAGATCAGTATTTCCTTGAGCAATGCCTGGCTCCTGGCATTTCTGCCTCTTCTCTGTCCCCTGCACTGGATCAACTCAGCTTTGGTGGTGTTTCCCCCACTATCCCCCTTGAACAAATTCATGAGAAAGTGTCGTTGGCATTATCATCCCGTCTTGCCCAGACCTACAGTCCTATCCCCACAGCATATCTCACCACACATGCCACTTTAGGAACTGACGCTTGTGAATTCACTTGTCTGGATACCATTTAGGGTGGGTGATAAGTGCTCTAGTCGTATGGCATAGCCCTGGATCGCCCCAGTGTGTTTCCAGTCCTCACAAAAACTGGTATTAAGGCTTTTATGCTAACATGATGAGAAGAATTTTGTGTGTGTGCCATCCTAATTTAATTCTCACTACATGTAAGGCAGGACAATATTATCTGCATTTTATAGCTGAGGAAACTGAACTGCAGAGGTTAAATATTTTGTCCACGTTTACATGTTGGAAGAGCTGGGATTTGAACCCAAGTTGCCTGAATCCAAATCCTATGGTCTTTATACTGTTAATGTTACCTCATTGTATCATGCTGCTTCTAGATATTTTGTTCCTCTCTCTCCTTTATCCACACCCTCACTTCACCATCACTTTGTGGATGAACAGGTATTTTCCACATGCCTGCCAGAAATTTCAGCTGCCAAAGGACTAGGCTGCAGGGAGATGGGCAGATAGCCATTGCTCTGCCAAGTTCTTCATGAAACTTAGAGACATGCAGAGACAGAGACAAGCCTGCCAGCAGGCCAGCAGTCACGTAGCTGCTAGTCACTGATAACATCTGTATTATAACTGAGGACAGAGGTCTGTGCTTGGCTTGGAGTGAGGCGGACAGGATGAAGGAGGAGAGGAGGGACTGTCAGCCGAGGTCTAAGGCTATGCAAGAACAGAAGGAAAGAGAGCCGTGGATATGTATCCAATGAAAGTGCAGGGTCCATTGTATGATCTGCAAGGCATCGTTAAAGATTTCCAAGATGCTCTGCCTTCATTCATTCACTATTGAGCACCCACCAACTGCTTGGGCCAGGCTAGGTGCTCAGAACTTATCTCTGCCTGCCTTCAAGGAACACAAAGTTTAGCAAAGGAGGTAGCAAGCCAATTGGAGATTTGAGTAGCTTGTTAAAACACAAATTGCTGGGACTTCCCTGGTGGTGCAGTGGTTAAGAATCCGCCTGGCAATGCAGGGGACACAGGTTCAATCCCTGGTCTGGGAAAATCCCACATGCCACGGAGCAACTAAGCCCGTGCACCACAACCACTGAGCGTGCATGCCACGACTACTGAAGCCTGTGCTCCTAGAGCCTGTGTTCTGCAGCAAGAGAAGCCACCACAATGAGAAGCCAGAGCACCACAATGAAGAGTAGTCCCCCTGCGCGCAGCAAGGAAGACCCAATGCAGCCAAAAATAAATAATTCAAACAAACAAACAAACAAAAACAACCACAAATTGCTTGGTTCCATCCCCAGAGTTTTTTATTCAGTAACTCTGAGAATTTGCATTTCTAACAAGTTCCCATGCTTGTTATGCTGATGCTGCTGGTCTGGGGACCACACTTTGACAACCACTGATCCAAACCAACTGAAATATGTTCTATAGTAAAATGAAGTGTGGATTGGATTGCTGAGGGAGCATAGAGAAGGAAGAGATGAATTCTGCCTGGGAGAATTCTAGAGTGGCCTTGAAGGATGGATAGGATTTTGCCCAGCTACAGTGGAGGAGAATAACGAAACACGGAACGGCTTGCGTGAAGACCCTGATGCTCAGAAGGGGTCGGATCTTTGAGTAGTTGAGCTGGCTGGAACCCAGGTGGTATGTGAAGGGTGTGGAGGAGACAGGAACTTATACTGCAAGGAAGATAGGAAGGGAGTGAGAGTTCAAACTTTGGTACAGAGAGCCAGCGAAGGATTTCAGGCAGGTAAGTGGCGGACTTAAGAGTTGTGTTCAGAGAACTTTCTAAAAATAAGATCTATAGCTCATGGCTCCACACCAGACCTGAACTGGAATCTCTTCAGTTGGCAATGCATATTTAAGCATCCCAAGCAATTTTTGACCCACCCAAAGTTTTGAGGAGGGACTGGAGAAAACAAAGAACTGAAGCTGGATCAGTTAGGGAGCAGGTGTAAAAGGATAGAAAAGATTTAAAAGACATGAGGCAAAATTCACAGGATTTAGTTACTAATTTGATTTGGAGAGTTTTAGTATGTGATAAGAGTTCAAGGCAATGATAAGATTTCAGGGTTTGGTTTCTGTTTTCCAAGAGAGAAACAGCAAAAGACACAAAAGCAGATAAGGAGGGTGAAAGAAGACCATGGAGGTGGACATGGACAGGGTCGTGTGGTGCAGTGGCAAGAGCGGCTTGGGAACAGGGGAACCTTGATCTGCGCCACCAACTCCGTGACTTTGCTGCTCTAGAACTTTCCTCCCATCTTTGAGAGGACAGAGTAGACGATTTCTGAGTTCCTTTCCAACTCTACAATGTCATATTACAAATTAAAACATTTTCATTAAATATAGAAATATAAGTACATATCAGGGTGATAAACTATTGGAATGAAGTCCTGAGGGCTGCGGGGGAAATTGGTCCTTGGAGAGCCTGAAGAAGAGAAATGATGAAACCCTGATTGTTCCCACGTCTTGCCCAAGACCAATCCTATAGATTCGTCAGTGTTCAAATGAGCAAAAACTATAAGATGGTTTCTCTTTCTCTTGAACTCGGAAGACACCTAAGGACCCATCTAAAAACACTCTTCCAGTAAGTGATGGGAAATAATTCAGTTTGAGAGCCAACTAGACCTGGGTTCAAACCCAGATTTGATGATCAGAGCCTTAGGCTCTCTAAATCTCAATTTCGTCATGTCTAAATGGGAGGAAAATACCCAAGATGCAGATTCCTGAGAATTAAATAGCAGTTGACTTACCTAAAGTGCCTAGTATCTTGCCTGGCACAGAGTGGGTACTCAATTTGGTGACTGGGTAAACAGTATGGGCTCAGGAGGACTGCTTGAATCTGAGTTCCCAGCTTGATCACGTACTAGCTGTGGATTTGGGGCAAATTACTTAACCTTCCCAAACCACAGTATCTTCAACTGTGGAATGGAGATAACATTACTTATCTCTTATTGTCGTTATGAGGATCAAAAGAGATAATACACGTAAATAGATTAACTTGGCCTGACACAGCGTACAGAGCTGCTAGTATCACCATAATCGTCCTTCATCTCCCTCCTTTATTCTGGTCGGAAATGTCTCTGACATCATTAGCCTCTAAATGTTGAGGGCAAGTTCCCTTGTTTGATTGATCTTCGTCTCTTCCTTATGCGTAACTGTACACAGTTGGTACTAATAAATGTCCTATTTTGTTTCTTACTCTTCCAAAGCAAAAGAAGTAAATTTCAAACTGTGCCTCCCCCACCCGCTAGCGCCAGAGAAAGGAACTACAACCAGGGGGCAGAGGAGCAGCTGCGTCCACGTAAAAGCCTTCCGGGGGAGGCAGAACTCCTTTGCCCTTTCTACTGCTGGAGCTGCTCATAAAGTTTGATTTGAATAAAAAAACTGCCAGGCCTTCCTTTCCCTTCAAGAGCTTCTTCCGCCCTCAACACAGATTCTGAGCGCCACGCAAGAGGCGGGAAGAAGCCCGAGGGGGCGGGGCAGGAAGTGAGGTCACCCTCCCCGGGGTGAAAGGTAAGCGGAAGTGCTCTTTCTTTCTCTGCTGTAGGCCCGAGAGGTTGCTGCCGGTGAGTAGCGGCTGGGGCAGGGTATTACAATCCGCAGCCATCCGCGGACTGGGGGTTGAGTTGCGGGGTGGTGCCGGGTGCTTTTCATTCCTCGGTCTCTGACGGTTTCGTAGCGGATCCTGTCTTGAGAGCAGTACGTGCGGGCGGCCTGAGCCGAGACGCAGTGAGCGCCGCTGAAGTTCCGGGCCCACAGCCTGAGCTGGCGGGTTTCTGAGCGGCCGTTTCTCTTTTCTCTGCAGACATGGGCAAGTTCATGAAACCCGGGAAGGTGGTGCTGGTCCTGGCCGGTCGCTACTCCGGACGCAAAGCGGTCATCGTAAAGGTACCAACCTCGCGAACCTGTGCCCCTTTGTATCCCGTGAATGGGGCGGGCGGGCGACTTGGAATTCAAGACCTAGTTTGGGGGCATTACCCACTGAGCATTGCGAATGTTGGGGGGGGTTGAATGCATGAGAGCTTTTGAGAGAGAAAGACGCATAATAACAAATGCGAGTTGAATTGGACAGCTGACACCCAACGCGTTTTCTATCAGAGAGGTTTTAAGTGATACTAATGGCTGACGTTTATTGAATGCTTGCTTGGTACCTGGCACTGCCTTATAGGTGTCGTCATGTGCAATCCTTGCGGTAACTATAAGGTTACTTTCTACTGCGAAGGTTTAGAGATGTTAAGTTTAACCTGAGGTCAAACAGGTAGTAAGTTCTGCAGCTGGGACTCCGTAAAAAGAGGAGAAATTGTTACTAGTTAAAATGGTCACTTAGCGTAATCTAGCCGTTCACTGTTTGCCTTTTACCTACGTCTTTAGCCTTTTATGAGATTTTCCTAAGCTCTGGCCACATACACCACTGCTGTTGACTGTTGGGGACACCGGGGCACCCTTGGTTCCCTTTCCTCCGTCTGCCTGAGGCTGGTTTTGGAGTTAGGCAGCCAGGTTTGGAATCCTGCCTCTAACCATTCCTAGCAGTGCAATCCTGGAGGAGGTTAAGAGATGTAAAGTCCTGAGAACTAGTGCTTGGCATATAGCAATCACTTCATAATTGTTAACTGTTGTTACATTTTAAATCTCTTGCCTCCCAGGAACCCTTCCGGATTTTTCCTGGTGGGAAGGAAACCACCCTTTTCCCTGTTACTCTTTGGGCATCTAGCATAGCACTTAGAATGTCTGCTTTGTGTCGTTTTTATAATAGTGGGTCTCAGAGGCCTAGGGGTTGACGGTGTTCTTTCTATACACGCCCTACATCTAGCAAAGGGCCTCAATAGCAATAACATGTAATTGCTCACTCAGAACATTGATGACGGCACCTCAGACCGACCCTACAGCCATGCTCTGGTGGCTGGAATTGATCGCTATCCCCGCAAAGTGACAGCTGCCATGGGCAAGAAGAAAATTGCCAAGAGGTCAAAGATCAAGTCTTTCGTGAAAGTTTATAATTATAATCATCTCATGCCTACAAGGTGAGCGTTTCAAGAATGGGAATGAAAGTGACTTTTTCTAACTTTTCCCACTCTCTGCCCTGCTGAATAAGGAGACAACCTTGTAGCCGCTCCAGTGGAAGCGACATCATTTTCAATTTGTCATTTGGCCGTGGTTTCCAGTGTCGCCTCTTTAATCCATCTTGGAAGTGTTCACTTTCCTGTTGTTTTCTATTGATTTCCCTGACTTGGCAAAGCCGGATTGAAAAACCTCTTCCAAACTTGCTCTTGGTCTGTCTCTCTCCTCACCTGAAAATTCTTTGAAGTGTTGAGTAAAGGTTGTTGCATTTGTTTCCAGCCACAGTAAACACAGGCATAGAATCTGGCCTGCCTTCTTCCACTCTCAAGGATAATAGTTATTATAGGGTAGGGTAGTTGTGGGAAACTGAGAGTGAATTGTGAAGTTTTTCAGTGGCTTGAATCTATGTAAAAGAGTTTGTTAAAACTGGGCATTTCCAAAGAATATCATCAGGACTTTAGCACAGTTTTGATGATAGCTCCTGTGGAGTCAGACCTTAACGTGCCGATGTCCCAGGAGTGGGGCGGAGGGGTGAAGGCCCTGGCAGCATGTGGGCTGCTCCTACCTTCCTGCCATTGTTCCCAGGTACTCTGTGGATATCCCCTTGGACAAAACTGTTGTCAACAAGGATGTCTTCAGAGACCCTGCTCTCAAACGCAAGGCCCGACGAGAGGCCAAGGTCAAGTTTGAGGAGAGGTAAGTAGGCTTTGGTAGTGAATGCTGGAGTATGGTTTCACTGTTCTCCATGAAGACAGTTTTGTCTTCTGTGATTCCTCCCCTCATTAGTGTCCTCTTTTCCCCCCTCTAGATACAAGACCGGCAAGAACAAATGGTTCTTTCAGAAGCTGCGGTTTTAGGTCTGTCTTGTTTGAGTCATTACAAATACAAAAATACAAAAAAAAATCCACGTGTCTGCTTTCTTCTTGTTATTAGACTGGGAAAGAACATTCATACGATGAGAGACACTGGGTGGTGGATGAGGGACTGTGGGAAAATATAAAATAAAAGGTACATCTGCCTTTGTGAGACATGGGCTACTTCTGTCCATAGCCTGATAATCCTTTAATGGTCTAACTCAGTGGGTAAAATGTCATATTGAACTGTTTCCCCAAAAGAGCTACTCTGGACATTTTTAGGTGTGGAATTGTTTAAGCATCCCTGGCTTCAACCCATTACATATCTAGAGAACTGTTCCCCCACCCCCACCCCGTGTGACAACCAAAGGCCCCTCTGAGTGGACACCATCTACTTTGGATTAAGAGTCACTAACTTGAGGTGGTTTGTTAAACCGGAGTGCCAGATTTGGTAGGTCAGAATTCAGCATCTTGTCAAGTGATGTTGGTGCTGCTTGGACGAGGACCACACTGGAGAACTGCTCTAGATGGGGATGGACACCAACAATGAAGGCCTGAGCCACAGAGCAGCCATTCCTAGTGGGACCAAGGAGAGGTCCCCAAGTGGTCTGTCTAGCGGAGACAGGCAAGGAAGGGGGTGGGGCTCCGGATTGTCACCACTGTGTTACAGGAAAGGCGTTTGGCCCTTCTATAGCATTTACTGTGACTGGTGTTACTGATGAAATAGGTTCTCCAGGCAAGCTAATACTAAGTCACTAAATGGAACTAGGATTCAAATGGCCCTATTTGCCAAGCTTCACACTTGGCACACTTTCAGCTGGGGTGAGGAGTGGGGGCATGAGAAAGGGGCTCAGTAAGTTACTCTGAGTGGGAAGCCCTGGACTAGGTGAAAATAGAAAACTTATATCCTGCACTTAAGTGTGTTTTTTTTTTTTTTTTTTTTTGGCTGCGTTGGGTCTTCGTTGCTACGAGCAGGCTTTTCTCTAATTGTGGTGAGCGGGGTCTACTCTCCGTTGCAGTGCGCGAGCTTCTCATTGCGGTGACTTCTCTTTTTGGAGCACAGGCTCTAGAGCGCAGGCTCAGTAGTTGTGGTCCAGGGGCTTAGTTGCTCCGCGGTATGTGGGATCTTCTCAGACTTTTGTCCCCTGCGTTGGCAGGCAGATTCTTAACCACTGCGCCACCAGGGAAGCCCCTCACCCTTAAGTGTTCGATGTCTTCAGTAAGTCACACTCACAGTCACAAATGGAACTATATTTAAACCCTCCTTTAACTAAAAATTCAAGTTCAAATACTGTTCCAACCAGGTTTGGATACATGCATCACTTCCTAGCAATGTGACTTTGGGCAGGTTTCTGCACTTCTGTGCCTCACAAGTTTAGAATCTCATCGGGAAAATGGAACCAACTTCAAGTGGTTGTTGAGTTAATTCATGGGAAGCAGAATTGGTATTGGGCACATAACAGCTCTCAAGTGCTGGCTGTTGCTACAGCTTCTTCAACTTGATGGGGCTTTATCTGTCCTGGTTGCATTTCTCATTCAGTTATCAACATCTGCATGTTCTGGGCAACATTCTAAGCTCTTGGGAAATAGCCATTAACAAAGCAGACAAAATTCTACCAATAGGCCTGTGCTGGGATTGCTAGGTTGGGAATGAATGGCTGATTGGGGCCAGCATTCAGTTTGTAGTTGCTTGTGGGGTAACTTCCCCTGAGGCCTCACAGCTGGGGGAAGTTCGAAGACCAGGAAGCCACCCAGGGGTGGAGTATGGAAGGGCAGGGACTTTACGGAAATGAAAGTGAAAGCAAAGAGCCTGCGTAAGAACCATAAGAAGTGTCTTTCAGGCTCTGCTGGGGAGACCAAAACTCCTCAAAGTGCAAGCAAGACTTTAGTCGCGTTGGACCCTGCCAGTTTGTGCCAGCTCTGAAGCTTCAGCCCTTGCTAACTGGACCTTAGACCGTGATGGTGAGAGGAGGGTCTTGGGGGTGGGGGGAATCCAAGAGCAATGCTCCTCTTGGCCAGGAATCTACAGGTATCCCAGGGCCTGGCAGGCAACCCTCTCCCTACCCACCTCTTAGACCTGCTACAGGTCTGGGGAGTGACGGCTGGGATGACCTCTCTGCAAGGGAGTTGGTCCCCTAATCCACTGCCTCAGAGATGGTTCTATAACCTGCATCTCGGGATCGTGAATTCCTTGTGTGGATGTGCATTTTTCTGGAGAAAGAATCCATCGTTTTCATTAGATACTCAAAGGGTTCTGTGACCCCAAAAAGTTTAAGAATTGCTCCAACCTTTATCTCCTGAGATCTTCCTCAACAAGTTCCTCCCCTCCTTATATTTCCATCTAAATGTCACCTTGACCTCTCCTGAGGGCGAGGGGAAGAAGTGTTACCCTGTCTGCTGTGGTCCCCGCTTTCCCAACCCCTGACCGCCCCTGCTCGTGCTAGACTAAGCCCTCTGCGGGCTGGTCCTCTGTCTCAGCCTGTTCACCCTTGATCCTCGGTGCCCAGCACAGTGCCTGGCATACAGTAGGCGCTCAATAAACAGCTGTTGAGTGAATGAATCTCATTTCCCTAGTTTCTTCAGTATTTCTCCCTGATACTAGCCCGTCTGTTACAAATATATAGGTCTCTTGCTTGGAAATTTTTCATTTGCCCCTCAAATGTTGAAGGAAGACACAGGCTGTAGAGGCCAGCCTGCCTGGTTCCAAATCCTGGTTCCTCCAATTGTGTGGCCCTGGGTAAGTTATTAGCCTCTCTAAAGTTTACGATCTAAGCCCCATTTCCTTATCTATTTGGTGGGAATGATGGTAACACTTCCACACAAGAATACCTACCTGCCACAATTAAACTAAACAATCCCTAAAATACACAGTAAAAACTGAGCACGCTGCTTGGCACATACTGAGTGCTCAATACATGTTCATTATTGTTAATACTGCCAGTTCCCCAGTTCAGCCACCCCTCACTCCTCCCACTCTGGTAAAAGTGCTCTCTTAAAGGGCCTTTACATATTAGAAAGGAAAGAAGGAAGGTGGATTCAGGAAACTGTATTTTTTTTTATATAAATTTATTTAATTTATTTATTTTTGGCTGTGTTGGGTCTTTGTTGCTGTGCGCGGGCTTTCTCCAGCTGCGGCGAGCAGGGGCCACTCTTCGTTGCGGTGCGCGGGCCTCTCATTGCGGTGGCCTCTCGTTGCGGAGCATGTGCTCTAGGCACGCGGGCTTCAGTAGTTGTGGCATGTGGGCTCAGTAGTTGTGACTCATGGGCTCCAGAGTGCAGGTCCAGTAGTTCTGGCGCACGGGCCCAGTTGCTCCGCAGCACGTGGGATCCTCCCGGACCAGGGCTTGAACCCGTGTCCCCTGCATTGGCAGGCAGACTCCTAACCACTGCGCCACCAGGGAAGCCCAGGAAACTGTATTTTTTAAATATCACCCTAAATTCATTATTGAGAGACAGAGTCTATTAATGACATTGTGATGTCTATCTTCCCAGAATTTTTATGCATTAATAAATATCCTCATGAATTAAAACATTTTAAACCATCAGAATAGGGAATGTATAGGCAGCTTTATATTTTGCTTATTGTGAGCATTTTTTCATGTTAAATGTTCTTTATTACTGTCTTTTAATTGCTAAATATTTTATATTTAGCTGTTTCTTGTTGGACGTGTAGATTTCTTTTTTTTTCCATTGTAAACAAGGCTACTGTAATCATCCTTGTACGTGAACTGACCATCTCCTTAGGATAAGCAGGACTGTTTTTTGTTGCTCAATCTCAGCAGTCATTCTCATGCCTCCTGGCAGAAGGCTTGTTAGCAGCACTGGGCACAGCTGCGGGCTCCTCTGCCTTAAACGTGTTGTTCTTCATGCCTGCTCTCCCTCAGGTTTCACTAGCCCCTCCTCTCCATTCTCCTTGGCTGGTTCTTCCTTGTTCCCCTGATCTCTTAGTGTTGGTTGCCCCAGAAATCAGCCCTTGGACCTCTACATGTTGATCTCATTTAATTTTGTGACTTTAAGTATCTCTGCTTGGATAATTTTCAAATTTATACTCATGGCCTGGACCCCTTCCCTGGATGCCACATCATAGAGGCAACCACCACTTTATATCTCTACTGGGATGTCAGATAAGCACTTCATCCCTAATATGTTCAAAGTAAACCCCAATCTCTTCCATCCAACGTATTTCCCATCTCGGCAAATGGCTCTCCTTCCCCTCAGTTGCTCAAGCCTAACAGCTTAGTGTCATCACAGACTCGTCTCTTTCTTCCACATCCTACTTCCAATCCATCAGCAACTTGAATCAATCTAAACTCTTTTTTTTGTGTGTGTGTGGCACGCTTGCGCGGCTTGCTGGATCCTAGTTCCCCAGCCAGGGTTTGAACCCGTGTCTCCTGGAGTGGAAGTGTGGAGTCCTAACCACTGGACCGCCAGGGAATTCCCTCAATCAATCTAAACTCTTGACTACGCCTCACCACCTCCACTGCTACCACCTGATCCAGGCCATCAGCATTGCTCACATGGACACTGTCATGACCTCCTAAGTAGTCTCCCTGTTAGTGCCCTTTCCCCACATCAGTCTGTTCACACAACAGCCAAGTTATCCTGTTAGCATTTAAGCCTGCCTGCAGCCTCCCACCTCACTTTATGTGAAAGGCCCTTCATGGCCCCACTCTGTTTTCTCTGTGACTTTATCTCCCACCACTCCGCCCTCACTCGCTCTGCTCCAGCCACATTGGTCTCCTTGATGTTCCTCAAATACATACAACAAACTCCCACCTCAGGGCCTTTGCACTTGCCGCTCCCTCTGCATAAAACTTTCACCCACATATACACACGGCTGACTCCTTTATCTCCTTCAAGTATATGATCAAATATCTCAACGAGGCCTACTCTGATCACCCCAGTTAAAACTGTACTCCAACATTCTCTGTCCTCCCTTCTCTGTTTTTGTCCATAACACTTACCACTAACATACTGCAGATTTTACTTATTTATTGTGTTTATTATCTGGCTCATCCCCTAAAACGTAAACTCCACAGGAAGTTTTGTCTGTTTGGTTCACTACTGTGTCCCCAGAGCCTAGAACAGGGCCCGACACGTGGTAGATGCCTGGTAGCTGATCGTTGCATGAGTGAATAAGGAAGCAAATGAGGGAGGGGACTTCCTGTAGCCCTCCTTTTCTTTTGCCTCTGTTTCATCACTCCTCTTCCTTTGTGTCTATGATGCTACCTAATCCTGGCCCTGGCCCTGACCATGCCTTCTTTTTCTTTTCTTTTTTAACATTTATTTATTTATTTTGGCTGCACCGGGTCTTAGTTGCGGCACATGGGATCTTCGTTGCAGCATGCGGCCTCTTAATTGTGGCATGTGAACTCTTAGTTGTGGCATGCATGTGGGATCTAGTTCCCTGACAAGGGATCGAACCCAGGCCCCCTGCCTGGAACACGGAGTCTTACCCACTGGACCACCAGGGAAGTCCCCATGCCTTCTTTTTCTTCTCTGCATTCCTTTATCTTTCCTGACCCCTGACTAGGTATCTTCAAAGATCACATTTTTAAGGGCTCTGTCCCTGAATGAGTTCTTCCATCCTCTTGGCTTCTACTATTACCACATACTGTTCTAACCCAGAGTCCAAGCCACCAAGTCCTGTCCCTGACACTCTGTGTCTTCAACAGCCTTGGGTTTGACTTACTTTGGCCCATTAGGGCCAAAGTTTTTTTGTTTGTTTGGTTTTGTTTTTTGTGGGTTTTTTTGTTTTGTTTTTGGCCACACCACGTGGCTTCCAGGATCTCAGTTCCCCGGCCACGGATTGAACCCAGGCCACAGCAGTGAAAGCCTGGAATCCTAACCACCAGGCCATCAGGGAACTCCCACCATTAGTTAACCTTGATGAACCTCAGGTTCCTCAACTATCAAACGGGGATTATTAAAATACAAAACATTTAACATAGCACTCATCATATGCCGGGAACTACTTTTCCAAATAAAATTATACATAGGTAGAAATTGCTGTTCCCACTTTACAGATGAAGAAACCAAGGCACAGAGAGTTAAATAACTTGCCCATTGTCTTGGCAGTAGTAAGAGGAGCTGAATGTAAACCCCGGAGTTTTGGCCCCAGAACTTGTGCTCTTAACTGCTATATTACACTGCCTCTCAGTACTGCTATGATGAACACAGATAGCATGAGATTTTATCTTAGGGGTTGTTAGGTTCTAAACTTGGCAAGTAAGGCAGAAGAATGCATGTAGTCAAATGAACCTCAAATCATTAACTCACCCCTGAGTATCCAGAATTTACAGTCTCTCAGTGAGCTCAGTGTAAAACGGATCCCTTTTCTTTTTTCAGTTGAGTACCAGATGGATACTGGCTTGCATTTAGAGACCAAGTTATCATGTTAGTTAAGTAAATAAATAGCATGTGTAGTTGAATTCAAGTAAGTGACTACAATCAGCCTGTGTTGTCCTTAAGAAGTCTGTGATAGAGAAGTTTCAGTTGGGAGTTGGAGACAGGAGGCAGTTTTGTGATACTTAAATGGGATGGAGTCCAACTGTGCCGATCACTTAGCAGGTCCCCAGTAACTACTGGCTCTCTTCCCTTGCCTGCTGGGTCAATGACATTATACCAAATCCTTGGACACCCAAGTCTGCAACCTCAGTGTTGCATCGCCTCTCCAGTCTGTCCCCTCTGTCGCTTTAATACAGCATCCGGAGTCTGGCAGCTTTTCCTCTTGAGATGTACTCATCTGTGTGTGCTCCTTGTGCCCAGTGCCAGAGGTTCAGGTCAGCTCCTGTCACGTCTGTGAGAATTAGAGCCACAGATCTGGGCTTGTTCTCCCCACTCCCCAGTTCCTGCTGCTCCAGTTCATCCTGCCATCACTGCCAGCTTTTTTTTTTTTTTAAGTATAGTTGATTTACAATGTTAAGTTAGTTTCAGGTGTACAGCAAAGTGATCCAGTTATACATATATGTATTCTTTTTCAGATTCTTTTCCATTATAGGTTATTGCAAGATATTGAATATAGTTCCCTGTGCTATATACAGTAGGTCCTTGTTTATCTATTTTATACATAATAGTGTGCATCTGCTAATCCCAGACTCCTAATTTATCCGTCCTTCACCCCTTTTCCCCTTTGGTAACCATAAGTTTGTTTCCTATGTCTGTGAGTCTGTTTTTGTTTTGTAAATAAATTAATCTGTGTCTTTTTTTTTAGATTTCACATATAAGTGGTATCATATGGTATTTGTCTTTCTCGACTTACTTCATTTAGTATGGTAATCTCTAGGTCCATCCATTGCTGTAAATGGCATTATTTCATTCTTTTTTATGGCTGAGTAATATTCCTCTCTGTGTGTGTGTGTGTGTGTGTGTGTACACACACACACACATATATATATAACATCTTTATTCATCTGTTGATGAACAGTTAACTTGCTTCCATGTCTTGGCTATCGTAAATAGTGCTGCTATGAACATTGGGGTGCATGTGTTGTTTTGAATTAGGGTTTTCATCTTTTCCGGATATATGCCCAGGAGCAGGATTGCTGGATCATATGGGTAATTCTATTTTTAGTTTTTTAAAGAGCCTCCATACTGTACTCCATTGTGGCTGCACCAATTTACATTCCCACCAACAGTGTAGGAGAGTTCCCTTTTCTCCACACCCTCTCCAGCCTTTATTATTTATAGACTTTTTAAGGATGGCCATTCTGACTGGTGTGAGGTGATACTTCATTGTAGTATTCATTTGCATTTTTCTAATAATTAGCAATATTGAGCATCTTTTCATGTGCCTGTTGGCCACCTGTATGTCTTCTTTGAAGAAATATCTATTTAGGTCTTCTGTCCATTTTTTGATGACCGGATTGCGCTCTTTTCAACACTGTGTCCATCACCTCACTCCCCCTTTCAGAAATCTTCACCAGTTCCCCATTTTCCCACTGATAAACTCTCTGGCCTGAATTGTTTTGTTTGTTTGTTTGTTTTTCCTTGTATCCATTCACCAGTGGATGGACGTTTTTGAATGTTTTTTTTAAACTGTAATTATGAAGCTTTTAAAACTAAATTTACTTATTTATTTATTTAAAGCTATTTATTAAATAGCATTGCCAATTACTACATTTTCAAACAATATGTATAATTAGATCAAGATTTAAAGCAGAAGTAAAAAGAGGATGGATTAAAGACTGAATCCAACTTTTATTTTTCATATTTATTTAAAATCAAGCCATCTGGGCTTCCCTGGTGGCGCAGTGGTTGAGAGTCCGCCTGCCGATGCAGGGGACACGGGTTCGTGCCCCGGTCCGGGAAGATCCCACATGCTGCGGAGCAGCTGGGCCCGTGAGCCATGGCCGCTGAGCCTGCGCATCCAGAGCCTGTGCTCCGCAACGGGAGAGGCCACAACAGTGAGAGGCCCGCGTACCGCAAAAAAATAAAATAAAATAAAGCCATCTTTTTCAAATAAAAATCCAGATTTCTGGTTTCCCTTAGAAATGGGAAGATATAGGATACTGAGACCACATTCCATGTGAAAAAACTTGGCTAGAGCCGAGAAGGGGTTGTCACTTTAGTTGGGACATGCTGTCTGCAGGATGTAAGAGTCCCCACCTCTCCATATCACACTGTACCTGCTCCCCTGACTCATTGATGTCATGTAACTGACCCTGAAAGTCACTGATTATTTCTCACTACTCATTAATTGGCATTATTTGGTCAAGCCCTAGTTTTCTTCTGCTTAAAATAGAGTGAACTCACACTGAATTATTCAACACCCACTGTAATATGTTCCCGTTCTGTCATTCGTTCACTTCATTCATTCACTCACTTCATTCATTCATTCAGCACGGGTTTACTGAATGCCTGTTTTGTGCCAGGGACTCTGCTGAACACTTGGGACACAGAGATGGCCAGGACAGAGTCCCGTCCTCCCCAGTGAGCTCACACTTCCCTGAGCTGACCTTATTTATCAGGCTTCCAACCACAGGGTGAGCTCTCCATCCCACAAACAAAGGTGCATTTATTCCCATCCCTGGTGTCACTCCCCTGCCCATTTGTCAGCTCTCTCTGGATCTGCTCCAAATCACACCCAGCCTGAAAGGCTGCTTGGTACAGCAGAAAGGGTGGCAGTCATGGGACAAGCTGGGAGATGTGGGGTAAATTACTCCCCTACTCTGAGTTTGATTTCTTCACTGTAAAGCATAGACTAAGAGTCGAGAGTCAGACTGCCTAGGGCCAGATGACTTCAGGTAAGTCACTTGATCTCTCTGAGCTACTGTTGCCTCATCTGCAAAATAAGAAGAGGGTGTTTATTTCATAAGGTTGTTGCAAGACATGAGTGGTATAATCCATATAAAGGGCTTAGCACATGTTAGCTGATAGTCTTATGACATCTTGCAACTGTAAGCTCCTACTACTCCTCGAGGCCTCCCTAGTTGTGTTAACCCCTTTGGGACGGTCCCTCCTCCAAATTCCCGCTGTCCTCCACCATCAGCCTCTCCTCCACCATCAGTCGTGTGATTGTGCACTGTCTTGAGTACTGTTTGTCTGTTTGAAATATTTATTTATTTATTTTGGCTGTGCTGGGTCTTAGTTGCAGCATGCAGGATCTTCGTTGCGGCATACGGACTCTTAGTTGTGGCATGCGTGCGGGATCTAGTTCCCCGACCAGGGGTCGAACCCAGACAGGCTGCATTGGGAGTGCAGTCTTACCCACTGGACCACCAGGGAAGTCCCTTGAGTACCGTTTTATACGGGCCTAAGCGCTGGACCCTTTTCATCCACTGCCTGTGTCGTGCCCAGTACCTCATAGCAGGAGCTCAATCAGTGTTTGTTAAACTCTGGTCTCCAGGAATGACCCAGCCGTGGCTGCTGCAAAGGCTCCTGCCTTTCAGAGCAGCTGCGATGGGGGCAGCCAGGCTGGGCCAGGACAAGCCCAGGGCAAGGTAAAGGGGTTGGGCTGTTCTCGGGCTGAGCACCAACTCTGCTCCTGGAGTGTCCAGAATAGCGGCCCCCTTTCCCTGGGTCATTCATTCTCTGGAAAGGCAGGTGGATGTCTGGTTGTTCCCCTCTGCTCCAATAGGCCCTCCAAGCCCTTCAGGAGGAACAGGCCAAACTAAAGACCAGGCTACAGGAGCTGAAAAGGAAGCTCAGGGACAACCCCCAAGACAAGGTAAGCTGGGAGGGGGTATGGCCTGGTAGAAAGAGCTGGGGAGGTCTTGGTTTCACTACTGCCTCTGCCATTTCCGTGCTGTGTGACCTCGAGTGTGTTACTTGAACTCTCTGAACCTGTCTGCTGCTCTGTAAAGTGGAGCTACCTACCTCACAGGCTTGTGTGAGGACAAACTAAGATTTTGTATGTAAAGTGCCAGTACATGCTTGGACCACATTCATCCGCTTAGTTACCCAGCTCTTCTTTCAGTGTTCATCCCTGGCACTCAGCATCAGTGGCATGTAATTGGGGGTGCTTTCCTCCTGGGAGTGGGGCGCTCTCCCAACCCTGAAATCTGCATCAGCCTCTCCTCCCCCACCTCCAGATCCCATTCCCAGTGCCTGAGACCCCCCTGGTGTTCCGAGGAGACATTCAGCAGGGCAAGGAAACAACCAAGTCTGTGGTTTCTAACCTGCGGATCTGTTACCCTCTGCCTGGAGGCTCTGCTCTGGTCACCTTTGATGACCCCAATGGTGAGCTCCAGGAAACCTTGGGAGGGAGGCTGGGAGGCTTCCTAAGTACTGACCCTGCTCCCCCACCCAGTGGCCAAGCAGGTGCTGCAGCAGACGGAGCACACGATCGATGTGGAAGGGTTCCGACTGCGGGTGCAGGTCCAGCCCTTGGAGCTGCCCATGCTGACCACCATCCAGGTGACAGAATGGCAGGGCCCTGGGATCTGCACGGGGCCCCATGCACCTGGGCACAAGGGAGTGGGGTGTGCCTGGGATGACTCCCTCCTGCCTCCCCCTAGGTGTCCAGCCAGATGAATGAACAGAGAGTACTGGTCAGTGGGTTTCCTGCCGGGCTTAAGCTAAGTGAGGAGGAGCTGCTGGACAAGCTGGAGATCTTCTTTGGCAAGAGCAAGAATGGGGGTGGCGATGTGGAGACGCGGGAACTGCTGCAAGGCAGTGTCATGCTGGGCTTCGCTAAGGATACAGGTAAGGGCCTTGTCTGCGAGATGAGAGCAGAGGCACCAGGCCACAGGAGGGGGGAGCCCTTGATGCTGAAGGTCCCCCGCTCCCTGTCCCTGCAGTGGCCCAGCACCTGTGCCAGACGGGCCAGTTCACAGTGCCACTGGGTAAGCAGCAGTTCCCTCTGAGAGTCTCTCCCTACGTGAGTGGAAAGATCCAGAAGGCTGAGGTAAGTGGGAAGGTGGAAGATGGGGACTGGACCCGGTAACCTGTCTGCCTGCCAGAAACTTGCCCAAGGAAGGACCACAGCCCTGAAACCCCACTGACCTACCCGCTGCCAACCTCTCCAGGCCTCCTGCCCCCTCCCATACTCCCACGGTCGCCACCTGCCCCGACCTCTGCCCCGCCCCGACCCCCCAGCCCAACCTGCACAAGCCCTTGCCCAGCTCCTGGCTCCTTTTCCAGATCAGGTCCCTGCCAGTGCCCCACTCGGTGCTGGTGCTCAACATTCCCGATGTCCTGGATGGCCCGGAGTTACAAGACGTCCTGGAGATCCACTTCCAGAAGCCCACCCGTGGGGGTGGGGAGGTGGAAGCCGTGGCAGTCATGCCCCTGGGACAGCAGGGCCTGGCAGTCTTCACTGCCAAGTTGGGCTAGGAGCCTGCCCTGCTCATCACCCCCCGCCCCTCTGCCAAGGTTCTCAAACCAGGCTGGGGTTGGACGCATATACAGGAGAGAGAGATCATGCTGGTCAACGGCAGGAGGGACTATGAATTGTGAAACGCTGCCCCGAGAACAGTAAAAGCGCCTGCATTGCACGATCTTCTTCCTCATTTCATTTCAAGAAAGGAAACTCGATTAGGCCATGGAAGAAGGCTAGGGGGAGGGAGAAACCCTAGCCTTCCACTAGCAGCACTGGCCTTCCACAAGCTCCCCTTCCCGTCCACTATCAGAGGCAACATCCAGCACCCAGGGTTTGGCTTTTTATTGACACAAACACAAAGGCAGCTTCGGTAACCATAACGGGGTGGGTACACAAAAGTGAAAATCGCACTTCACACATTTAGGCCTCGTTCAGATGAAGAGGCTGAGCCCCTCCCCCCACCTCCCAATGGCAGTGGCTTGGGCAATCACCCGCCCTAATTCCAGATCCAAGGGCAGAGGGACTTACACCCCTAGCCCCGGGAAGTCCCCACTTTGGTTCCAGTGGCCCAGGTCCTAAACCTCCGCTTTGACCCCCTGTTCCATCTCCCCACCCCTGTAAACAAAGTTTGGGGCTGAGTCTGAAAAGCTGCCTCCCTGCTCTGAGGAGACAGTGGGCCTCCGTGACTACATGGGGAACGTGCTTCGATTTTTACTTTGGTCCCAGAACAAGAGGCAGATGGCATCGCCTCTCAGAGCTCTGGCTGGTAAGTGGCACACTTAGCTGCAAGGCTGAAAAAGCTTCCCCGCCTCTTCCGCCTCAACCACCATAGAGAAATGACAGCCCCAGAAGACAGGACATGGCACAGGCCCCCGGAGGCTAGGGGCTGGCCCCCCACACACCGGCACACACACAGATTTTTGGCAGTGCTATGGGACTGGGGAGCAGCGAAACCCCAGCTCCAGCAGAACAAGGAAGGCACTGGGGAGGACGGGGGCAGGAGGTGTGAGGCAGGGACCCCTACACACACAAGCAAGCTTTCCATTGCTAAGGCACTGAGAACAAATCCAGAGAACTCAGTGAAGAGGAGGGGGCTCCATGTCCCTCCCATAGAGTGGTGACCTAGGGCAGCAGGTCTGACTCCCGCCCCTGCTGGAAGGGGCACCCCTGCTGGAGAGTGGCAGAACCCCTGGAGGTGGGAGAAGCTGATTGTGCTCGAGAAATTGGGGACAAGAGGACGAGGCCTTACAACAAGGTGGGCGCTGGCTGGCCCGGGTTGAAGGGACACTAGGGCGACACAGGGACATGCTGGACTCACACAGATTGGCCCCATATCCTGAGCTGGCATTTCGATTCTTTGGGGAGGTGTGGGGCGGGGGCAGGAGGGCAGACGAGGCGGAGGCGGAAGCACAGGGAACAGGACGGGAAGGGATTGGCTAACCTTGGCACAAAAGCAGCACAGCGAGGCCCGGGGAAAGGGTGGGGGCAGGAAGTGGCCGGCCTCTCTCTGACCCTCCCTGTCCCCTTGGCAGGGCCCAGACATCCAAGTGGTCACTTCCCAACCTCTTCAGAGGGCAGGAAGCGGGGAGGGGGAAGCCCTGACTAAAGAGGAAGAACAGGACAGGGGAGAGGACATCACCGCAGAGACCTTGGGGGGAAAGAGGGCAGCGCATTGTGATAGAGGATGAACCGCGAGGGTCTGGTGGCCAACAGCACATGGCTTCCCAGCTTCTCTCTTCCCCGGGCCCTGAGGGTCTCCCAGCCCCCTGCCTAGTTCTCCTTCTCCGGCCCAGGCACCAGGAGGACTTTGCCCACGTTCCTCTTCTCCTGCATCTGCCTCATGGCATCCGCCACCTGGAGAGGAAGACAAGACTCTGCTCCCAGCGCCATTCGGCCCATCCAGGGAGCTGGCCTAAAGGAGTCAGCCCTCCTCCTCCCACGACTCCTCCCCTAGGGACCCCAGCCTTCACGGCTCCTATCCAGGCCCTCCCTGCAGGGCCATCACACTCACCTTCTCGAAGGGCCACACGGAGTCGATGTGGGGTTTGATGTGGCCCTGGTTGTACAGAGCCACGAGGCGGGCCACCACACCGCTGACCAGCTCCGTCTCGCCCTCCAGGTAGCCCAGGTGGAAGCCACACACGGCTCGGTTGGCCGGCAGCAGCTGCAGAGCTGTCACACTGAACTGATTCCACCATGTGCGCGCCACGGCCATCAGGTTCCGCTTGGGGCCCGTTAGCAAGTTGGCCATTCCTGAGGGACGAGGAGACACATCCTGTGAATCCAGGTGCCAGGCACATCCCTGTGTGTCTGGATCCAAGCTCATCTGCCCCCCGCGGGCCCCTTACAATTATCCATACCGGCACCCGGCAGTGACAGGAGCACCTCCCACCTGCTGGCTACCTGGCCCAGATGGACTCTAGCCGACTCAAAGATTGCTCTAAGCTTTATATACTTGTTTATTTTTGGTGTGAAGTAGTTTTTTAAATGGAAATGCAACTTGCCCAAGAAGCCCAGGAGGTAGGACAGAGGAAGGCAGACTGGTTGACACTGCATCAGGAATAATCCCCAAACAAGAACACAGAGAGAACACAGAACTTGCTATGACTCATGAATGAGAAGGCGAGTAGCTACACCCAGGAGGGAGCGATGTGAATGCAACATCCAGCACCAGGCTAACCGTGATGCTTCCCACAGAGCGCCGGAGTCTCTGTCCGTTCTGCATTCAAATGCCCCGGGCCCCTATATCCTACCCCTCAGACCCCACCCTGCTTCCCCTAACTCCCCCTCCAGCCCGGCCCACCAACTCACCATAAGTGACTACTTTGCCCATGGGTTTGAGGAGGTTGTAGCCCTTGGCCGTATCTGACCCGCCCAGAGGGTCCAGGACGATGTCCACTCCTGTCAGAAAGTAGGGGGCCCAGGAAGAGCATTAGGATTCACAGATCTGGAGACGCCCCTCCCTGTCCCATGCCATCCTAGCCCTTCCCACTCCCTGACCCCACCTTTGGGAGAGATCTTCTTGATCTCCTCTACGTAGTCAGTCGTGTGGTAGTCGATGGGGTGTGTGACTCCGCTCTCCTTCAGCACCTCATGCTTGCCGGCTGAGGCCGTTCCGAACACCATCACGTTCTCTACTGTACGGCACAGCTGCACGGCAGCCATACCCACACCCCCTAAAGCAAGACACTTTCATAAAGGGGGGATATAGAGTCGTCCAGCCACCACTCTCCATTCTCACCTCTCAAGGATCCAGCCCATCACCTTCATTTTGCCTGGGCTCATCTTGAGGCTTTCTCTCCCATCATTCCATGTCTAATTTCCAAGATTGAGAATTGGGGGGAAGGTGGCTGGGAAGGAGGGGGTGCTGGGCAAGGGCACGTTGCTATGGGTAGCACACCAGGCTGGACCTGGTGGCTGAATGCTACCACGGCAACAACACTGCAGAGGCCTCTGGGCACCATAGGCCGAGGCAGCTAGTGTTGCCATGACAACAGTCCAGACAGGCAGCAGGGAAGAGGCCCGGAAGGAGATCTGGGTGGGGTAAGGAAAAGGGATAAATGGAGGGTGCCTGTCACCTGCAGCCATGTGTACCAAGACGCTGTGGCCAGGCCGTAGGTTGCCAAAGTCAAAGAGGACCATGTAGGCTGTGATATAATTGACCAGCAACGCAGCAGCTTCTTCAAAGGTCATGGCCTCAGGCATTAGGAAGGTCTGGGCCGAAGGCACAGTCACCTCCTCCTGCCACATGCCTGACCGGATCAACACCATCACCCGGTCCCCGACCTTGAAAAATGGAAAAAGAAACTGATTCACTTTGCTGTACAGCAGAAACTAACACAACATTGTAGATCAACTATACTTTAATTAAAAAAATTAAAAAAAAGAATGGAAAAAGAGCATCATTCATTCACTCATTCATTCACCCACTGGTAATTTATGACCTTCTACTATGCACAAGGCCCTCTTCCTGGCAATGAAGTAATAGTACAAGCAGCAGCAGTACTCGTGGTAATGGTTATAATAATAACAATAGTAATAATAATATCATCAATAACAACTTATCTTTATTGACTGCTTACCAAGGCCAGGCCCTATTGTAAGTGCTCTACATATAAACGCTCAATCCTCACGTCAGCCCCCTGAGGAAGATACTATCCTTATCTCCATTTTACAGATCTTACACTTTATTATTGTGTAAGATCCCTGAATGCAAGAAGCTTACAGTTAGGGCAGCATGAAATATTGAAGAGACCAAACTGCTTAGGTTTAAAAAAAAAATGGGCTCCACTGTTTACTGACACTATGACCTTGGGCAAATAAAAATTATCTAACCTTTTTGAGCCCCAGTTTTCCTATCTGTAAAACAGGGCAGTTAATGAGGATTAAGTAGCAAAAAATCAGTGGTTTTTAGCCTAATGTCTGACACATAGTAAGAACTTCGTAGTGTTAGCTGATAATAAGGACAACAATGATGACAATATCAGAAGCAAGGAGGGGAGGTCACCAATCCATTAACTGAAGGAAGAGGGCCGTATGCTGTAAGGGCCAGACCAAAGTGCAGGTAAAGGCCTCTGAGCAGTTAGGGCTGTTACCTCAGGAGAAGGATCTGAGCCGCCATTGGGGGCTCAGAAAGAAGCTTCACCCAGAGACTGGGGGGAGGAGTGATGGCCAAGGAGAGCCACACAATCCCACCTACCAGGAAAAGGCATCCCCCCTCCCCTTCCCCATACCCTCAGCCACCTGCACAAGAGCCTCCTTGCAGGAGGGAAAGGGAGCAAAGGAAGCAGAACCTTCCCCTCCAGTTTAACAACTGGGGTCAAGGGGAGGATAGGGGAAAGGGGTCAGTCTCCAGAGGAAGGCCTCTCATGGTCCTCTGAAGAGCATGGAGAGGGAGGTGTGGGTGCTGTTCCAGGACAATCCGAGTCTGTCTTGGTCCCTGCCAGGAATGATGGGAATTCTGTACATTAACGAGACTTGGGATCCATGGGGCAGGGGGATGGGACTCCCACACATACCCTTTTTCATGTCCACACTCCATTGAGGAGGAGTACTGAGGGCAGAGTAGGACCCTTCTCTGCAAGCACTGGCCTGAGACGAGGTCTGAGCAATGGAAGCATCCCACCCCAGGACTCAGGACTAGTGGACTCAGAAATAACCCAGGAGAGCTGGGGAAAGTGTAGTGGTCAGTCCAGGTGGTGGCCAGTCGCAGATTTGGCCCAGAACAAGGTCCACTTACCCAGGCTAATGCTCACCCCTCAGCCCATTACAGGGCAGGCCCATGACCCTTCCCCAGCCCAGATATCAGGAGGGAGCGGGGGCTCTCCCCTCCGAATCCAGCCTCTTACATCATATTCTTACCCTGGACAGGATATCCTGTATTTACGAAGCGGAAAGTGTGGGGAGAAGAGGTTAGGTGGTTGGCCTTCAGCAGTAACATGAACTATTACTCCCCCAACCAAAAAAAAAAAAAAAAAAAATTCTTCTTAGCACCTTCTTAGAGTAGGATTATTTAGAAGTCAGTGGAAAGGGTGGGGCCAGAGCTGATTCCACAGAGAAGCCCCTTAAGGAGGAAGAAGACGTATGCCTGTACAATAAATCCAAAAATTCCAGCTCTGAGCTCTGGCCGCAGGTCTGACAAGAAGAAAGTCTGCATTTGATGAGTCTCTCTTGCAGGGGCCAGATTTGAAAAGAAACCCCTAAACAAATGACGTGCAAAGGCCTCACCCCAAGTCTCTCAAAAAGTTGACCATTTGAAACTCTCCGGTGCCTGGGGCTGTCGCCAAGATTAATGATAAACAAAAAGGAGTCACAGACCGGCAGAGCTGGGCCAACCTGCTCCCGGTGCCACACCCCCCTCCCCAGCCCAAATGGGCACCGGCCCGGTTTCTCAGTAGAGGGTCCTCTACGAGAAGACAGAGGTGGGTTCCGCCCAAAGTTCCCAAGGGCAGCCCGGGGTCGTGGTCCGCTGGCTGAGTCACCGGAGGAGGAGACAGTGCAGTCACGGGAGACAGAGAGCCCAAGACAAAGATCCAGACACCCAGTCTCGCCCCCCACCCCACCCCACCCCGTCCCCACTCTCACCCCCACCCACCCCCGATCAGACTGGCAGTATAAGGCCGGTGCGCGGGAGGAAGGGGTGGCAGACTCCCTCTCCTCCATGATGGGCGTGCCTGTCTCTAAGGCCCTGCTCTGGGAGGGGCCGCCTCACACCCCCACAGACCACGGGGCTGCATGTGACTAGGGCTCTGGCACGGCCCTGCGCCCCCGCCCAACCCCGACTATATAGCTCTTCAGGCTCCCTCGCGGGAAAAAGGTACCGACCGTCACTCAGAGTCACAGACCACAATTACCCGCGGAGTGTTTAGTGGGCAGGGGTACAGGATAGGTTTCACGGGTGGTGGGAGGGGGCCTTAAAGGTCATTGTGCGCATGCGCATAGGCTCCTTATTGTTTCCCCACCCACCCAGCACCAGCACCGTTTCGGGGCGGCGGCCACAATTAAAATGTTTGGGGAGGGGACAATTACTTCATCTCAACCTCCCACCCCCAAATATAAATCCAGTTTTCCAGGAGCCTCAGAGCGCAGGCTCCTTTCCTACGTCTTCCATGCCCGTCTACCCGGGTTCGTGCCAGTTTTCCCCGTGCGCCCGCCCACTCGTGCCCCACTGCCCCGTGGCCCGCGCAGCCTCTCCCTGCCCTGCCCTGCACTGGCCCGCTCACCTTGCGGTCGTTAACTCCCTCTCCCACAGCGATCACCACGCCCGCGCCCTCCATGCCTGGAGTGAGGGGCAGCGGCGGCAGCCGGTCGTACAGCCCCTGCCGGGCCATAAGGTCGGCGAAGTTGAGCCCGCAGGCCTTGACGCGCAGCGTCAGCTGGCCGGTCCCGGGGGCCGGGGGAGCGGCCGGCCGGGTCTGCAACTTCACCTTGTCGTAGCCACCGAAGCCGGTGAGCACCAGGCAGCGCAGCGGCGGCGGCGAAGGGGCGACGGGCCCCTCGGAGGCCGCGGGTGGCTGGGCGTCGCCGGCTGCCTCCTCCGCCTTCGGAAGCTGCGAAGAGGCATCTTCTCCAGCCTCTGCCTCGGCCACCGCCACCACGGTGGCCGCCTCGGCTACCTCTCTCTCGGCGGACATGGCTGGGACGCTCGACGTGCGCGCACAGCTGGACCGAGAGTGCACCGCTGGGGAAGGCGGGGCGCGAGTCAGGACTTGCTAAGGCTGCCGACTCGGAGCGGGCGGGGCGGGGCGCCGGGACGGGGGCGGGGCCTCGAGCGCGGACTTAAAGGGCCAGGGCCACCGTGCAGGTGCGGCGCGAGCGCGAGAAGTGGAGAGGAGGCGCTTATTGGGTACGGGCCCACGCGAGGTCCTTCTTGGGATCATGAAGGCTGCGAGTTAATTTACTTATTTATTCATAATAATTAAGCTAAAAATATATTAAGGGACAGTCTGAAGGACGATCCCAAAACCTGAGCTTACATCAGATGTGGGGAGCCAGCCACCTGTGGAGCGGAACCCAACCGAGTTGTTCCTCAGGCTCTGACACGACCCATATGAGACCCATTCTTTGCTTGCAGTGGCAAACTTGGAGCAGGGTGACCGAGCCATCTGACTTTGTTAAAGCTCTGTACTTCAATTGTCCTTTCTGTAAAATGGTGATGGTGTTGCTTGCTCTAATTAATCTAATTAATCTTCGGATGCTGTGCTCATCTGCTTTGACATTAGCCGACCAGAAACACTGGACAGTGTCCTCAAGAAGGTGGGAGCCTAGGGAAGCAGGACGGCTAGACCGACGGGGACCAGAAAACACATGGGCCAGGAGGAGGGAATTACAGCTGAGCATGGCCGTCAGGGAGAGTGTGTGTGAAGCTCTCACCCTCCCCAATCCCCCCCTGACTTCCTGGAAATCAGTCCTCAGAGCTGGATATGGCATCTGGGGGAGATGGGGGACAACAGGGAGGAGTACTCAAGGGACTTCTCGTCCACCCTCCCCATCTCCTTGGGTGTGGGAGCCCCAGATGGAGGGGATAGGAATGCTGCTGCTGGAGCTCAGGAAAGCCCTGTGGTCTCCTCTCCAGGCCCCTATCTCCATGAGAAAAGCCCATGGTGAATGGACAGAAGTCGGCTAAGGCAGCCCCAGTTCCCAGGGAGGGGAAGGGAGGGCGGGATTGGTCTGTTCCCAGGAGCAAATTTGGGAAAGGGGATGGCAGACCCTTCATGGCCACTGAGGTAGAAGCAGGGCCCCACCCCTGCCCTCTCCTCCCTTCCCTTCTCCCACACCCTTCCTGCTTTCAGCCCAAGCCCACCACTCTCACCTCCTTGCTTACTTACACGGGAGAGCCCAGAGAGGTGCATGGTAAAGATAAAATTAAATCGAGTATCCTCTATTTAAAGAAGCGCTTTTAAACGGTAAAAGATGCTATGCAAATGCAAAACAGAGGTTTGATTATTGTTAGACTCCGAATCAAGCCTGAAATCACTTTAGAGCTTGTCTCTGGCTCCAGAAGGGCTGTCACCCTGGGCAGTTCTATCTTCCTCTTCTTTGTCCCCGTCTCCGTCTCCCCGAAGCATCCACCAGAGGACGCAGCTTCCCCAAAACTTTCCACCCTGCGCTTGGCTGGAGAAACTCTGTCCTTGCTTCCCAGATCGCCCGGGCCCGCGGTTAAATCACCGCAGCCCCAGGCCAGGCCGTCCGTTGCCATGGTAACGGAAAGCCAGGGCGTCACCATTGTCCGGGTGGGTGTGTTGGAGTCCTTGCCTATACATCCCCAAGACTCCCTGCCGGGACTTTAGAGTGGGGGAGGGAGACCGAACCAAAAAGACGCCCTTTTTCCCCCTACCTTCTCGCGCCCCCTTCTGTTCAGAAAGTGGATGGCTTCCCCCGCGCGTGTCCGCACTAGCACACCGGCGTTCACGCGTGGTACGCAGAAGGCCCAAGCCTCGCACTTGTGCAGCTCCCACCCTACCCCTCAGAACTTTCCCCGAACTCTGCCCCTCCCCCATCGCTAAGGAAGTCAACTCAGTCTAATAACCCGGTTCAGCACTTCCCAAACCCGCAGGGGCCCACTAGACCAAACCCGCGCGCTAGAACCCTTCTCCTGAGCCCCCGTTTCCCCGGGGCTCCGCCTCGCTCCTCTGGGCCCCGCCCCCAGGCAGTGCGGGGCGGGAGGCGGGGCCGGGGGCGCGGCCGCCGGGCTGGGGGCGGGGCGCAGGGGGGGCCGAGGCCCCGGGCGGGGGCTCGGCGCGGGCCCGAGAGATGCCGGTGTCGGCGGCCCGAGCGGCTGCAGCTGCAGCGGCGGGGGAGGCGGCAGCGGAGCCCGGGAGGGGGGCTGCGCGGGGGGCCGGCGCGTAGCCGGGACTATGGAGGGGCAGAGCGGTCGCTGCAAGATCGTGGTGGTGGGGGACGCGGAGTGCGGCAAGACGGCGCTGCTGCAGGTGTTCGCCAAGGACGCCTACCCCGGGGTGAGGAACCGGCGTCTTGGGAGGGGGGCGCTGAGGCCGCGGGGGTGGGTGACTGGGGCCTGGGGGACGGACGGAAATGGGTGCTGGGGTAACCAGGGATCAGAGAGAGGGGCTTGGAGGACTGGGGAAAGCGTTGGGGTTTCTGAAAGGACTGCAGAGGTTTTGGGTGGGAGGCATTGGGGAGCAGGGTGAGATGAATGGGGTTTGGGAGAACCGGAGGATCCCGGAGGGGGCGCTAGGGGAATGTCGGGGGTCTTGGGCATTGGAGAGGGGAAGAACTAGGGCCTGAAAGGACCGGGAGGGGGTCCGGGAGCCTAGCAGAGATTCCGCTGAGGCAGCTGCTCCCGGGATCTCCCCTTTGCCCAACACCGGACCAACTTGTGTCCTCGGGCTGGGCTGCACGGGGTGTAGGAATGAGGAGGGCATTTGTCTGGGGTGAGCACTGGAGGATCTCATCTTGAGCCATTCGTGTCTGCAGAGTTATGTCCCCACCGTGTTTGAGAACTACACCGCGAGCTTTGAGATCGACAAGCGCCGCATTGAGCTCAACATGTGGGACACTTCAGGTAGCCAAGTCCCTCGGGGTCACCCTGACTTCCAAGGCCCCCACCCTGCTCCCTCCCTGGACTAGACCCTTAGGCTCCAGGTCAACCCAGCCCATCCATCCTATTCTAGGAGGAAGGAAAATTAATTTTCTGCTTAAAGCCAGGAAAACTAGGCAGAGCTTTCAGAGACACATAGAAACCTTGTCCTGAAGGAGAAAGCCCAGTGTCCCATCCCCGCAGCTCGATTCTGCATACCTGGGAAAGTTGGGAAGGAATGGCTTTTATTTTGGAACATGTTTCTTAGGAGATAGGCCTGGGTTTAGGAAAGACATTTAGAATTTCTTTTGGGGGCAGGAAACTGCTTCTCTAGACTGAACTATAGAAATCTGAGATCAAGTCCCGGGAGGGTGGGAGGGCTCTGCCCCTGCCCCTTCCCCTACAAAAAGGGAGGAATTTTTTGTTTTGTTTTAAATTTTTACTTGGCTCCCCTGGAGAGCTTTAGAAAATGTCTGTCAAAGCCCAGAAGGCGCATGCAAAATTTTGTGAGAATGTTGAGAGATTTCATGAGCTTCTCAAAGACTCAGAAAAGATTAAGAATGATTACTTTTAGAGAACCCCCTAGGGAAGTGGAGAGCTGTTTTCTGCCATCTAACCTCCCCTCTGTCTACTCCCTTCCTTGGAGAAACACAGACTCCTTGATGGGTATTAATACCTGCTCTTTTCCATTCTCTGCTCAGAATCCCTTGACCAGGATTGCTAAGGTCTCCCATTCCCTTCCAGGCCTTCTGCACACTCAGGACCCTCGTCTGTCCCCTCCCTCCCTGTCTTCTCTCAGGTTCCTCTTACTACGATAATGTCCGGCCTCTGGCCTATCCTGATTCGGATGCTGTGCTCATCTGCTTCGACATTAGCCGACCAGAAACACTGGACAGTGTCCTCAAGAAGGTGGGAGCCTAGGGAAGCAGGACAGCTAGACTGAGGGGGACCAGAAAACACATGGGCCAGGAGGAGGGAATTACAGCTGAGCATGGCCGTCAGGGAGAGTGTGTGTGAAGCTCTCACCCTCCCCAATCCCCCCCTGACTTCCTGGAAATCAGTCCTCAGAGCTGGATATGGCATCTGGGGGAGATGGGGGACAACAGGGAGGAGTACTCAAGGGACTTCTCGTCCACCCTCCCCATCTCCTTGGGTGTGGGAGCCCCAGATGGAGGGGATAGGAATGCTGCTGCTGGAGCTCAGGAAAGCCCTGTGGTCTCCTCTCCAGGCCCCTATCTCCATGAGAAAAGCCCATGGTGAATGGACAGAAGTCGGCTAAGGCAGCCCCAGTTCCCAGGGAGGGGAAGGGAGGGCGGGACTGGTCTGTTCCCAGGAGCAAATTTGGGAAAGGGGATGGCAGACCCTTCATGGCCACTAAGGTAGAAGCAGGGCCCCACCCCTGCCCTCTCCTCCCTTCCCTTCTCCCACACCCTTCCTGCTTTCAGCCCAAGCCCACCACTCTCACTTCCTTGCTTACTTACATGGGAGAGCCCAGAGAGGTGCATGGTTTCTGCATGCTGTGAGCAAGGATTCACCCTGTGCTGCCTTCTACCCCTGCATAACTCTGTTTTCTTCCTCGAAATAGTGGCAAGGGGAGACTCAGGAGTTTTGCCCCAATGCCAAGGTTGTGCTGGTTGGCTGTAAACTAGACATGCGGACCGACCTGGCCACACTGAGGGAGCTGTCCAAGCAGAGGCTTATCCCTGTTACACATGAACAGGTGGGACCCTTGATCTCTGACCTAGTCCCAGCCTAGACCTCTCACCTCTGCCCCTCTCAGCCTCTGATTTGAAAACACCCTATTTGGCTAATCCCTTGCCCTGGCCTCTGACCTGATCCCTTGACCACCCCCTGCCCTCAGCTTCCTTGCCCCTTGCTGAGCTGCAGGCTAAGCCCTGTAACTCTCTCCACTCACTCCATCCTTCCAGGGCACTGTGCTGGCCAAGCAGGTGGGGGCCGTGTCCTACGTGGAGTGCTCCTCCCGGTCCTCTGAGCGCAGCGTCAGAGATGTCTTCCACGTGGCCACAGTGGCCTCCCTCGGCCGGGGCCATAGGCAGCTGCGCCGTACTGACTCACGCCGGGGACTTCAGCGATCTACTCAGCTGGCAGGACGGCCGGACCGGGGAAACGGGAATGGGACCGGAAACGAGGGCGAGATACACAAGGATAGAGCCAAGAGCTGCAACCTCATGTGAAGGGCCCCGTGGGCAGACTGAGGAGGGAAGGTGTAGGCACAGTTGTCCCCCTGCTGGCCCCCGGCCTCCTGACCTCCTGACTCTGGCTGGGACTTTAGGGTGGGCGAGTGAGCAGTTCTCCTGGGCAGGGAAGCTGGAGGCAGAAGGGTACCGCCATTCCCCACATCCTCATTCAGCTCCTCTCCAAGGCAAGTTGAGGGAACTAGCAGAACAGGCATCTGGGCTGGGAGCTGGGATGGGGCCAGGGGGTTGGGGAAGCTGGCATCAAGCGGTGACCTTGGTTGAGTCTCAGTATATGAAGGGTGCCTTCCCTCCCCACCTTCAGTTCCCATATCCTGGTCCTGGCTTCCTTCCCCAAGGAAAGTGTCCATTCTCTGACCTTCCCTCTTCCTCTCCTCTCACTTCTACAGCTGTTCTCACTCATCCTAACCTCCAGGCAACATGCACTAAATTAAAAAGCAAGTTGAGAAGCCTCTCCCCCAATTTACCCACCAGTCTTAGCTCCCTCCCTCCCTTCCCCCAAGAGTCCCCAAATAAAGCCCATGTCCATGGAAAACGACTGTGGCTTTAGTTTTGTTGCTTTCTAAGAAAACAATCTACCAGTCTCTAGCAGCAGGAGGGAAAGTTAGACTTCAGTAAGAACTTCCCTGTCGATGCCCACAGACGGAGCAGAGGAAAAAGCTATGGGTTGGATCAGCAGTGTCCTTTTCGGAGCCAGAGGCGGGAGAGAGAGATATCTTGGGAATATTCATGTCAGTTAATGAGCCAGACGATCCTAAAGCTGTTAGGGGGTTTTAAAGTGGACTGATGTGCAATTCATTACTCAGCCCAACTGGGGCCCCTGCTAATGTGGGAAGGATCCGGCTGAAGTGGTCCAGGCCGCTTGCTCACCATGTCCAGCCCCAACTTGGAATCTGCTGGTGCCCTGGGAGCTGTGGGTGTAGGGAGGGCACCAAAAGCCTCCACATCAGGGTGACCCTGTACAGAGTGGTTTCCCAAGGGAACAGTAGTTTGATTCTGGGGTCTCCTTGGAGGCTGGGGCAGGGGCTCTCTCCCTCTTTCCATCCTGAGCTCCTTGATGATTTTGGAGGGAGCACAAGATGTGAGTTGAGGGTCACACCTCCCCAACCCCCTACAGAAGGAAAGACGGTGGAGGGGCCGGCCAGAGCACTTGTTGTCTGGAAAGACAGTGCTGGTCTGTTTTCTCCGGAGTCTGGTTTCACATTGTCCTGTATTCCCTCCCTGGCTCTGATCCCACTGGCCTCTTTTCGGTGACATTCTCCCCCAGGAACCATCCGTGGCTCTCCCCTCCCCCAGCCCCAGCCAGTTCTTCAGACACACTCTGGGAGAGAACACAGACCTTACCCTCCCATCTGCTGGGATCCCCACCTAATTCACAGCCCATCTTTCCCTCATTCATTCAGCAAATGTGTACTGAGCACCAACTGTGTGCCAGACACTGGCTTGGGATTCTGAAAGGACCAGTCTCTGTGCTCTGGAGGCCAGCCCGGTGGGGAAGAGAGGTACCCCAGGTGTGATGGTTCCCTGGTTGTGGAAGCTCCTTACAGCCTCAGAAGCCCATCCTCTGAGCCAGGTCCTTGAGGGTTGAAGAGGAGTTTGCCAGGCAGGGAAGGGGCGGGAAAGGCACTCTGAGCAGAGGGTACAGCATGTGCAAACACGTGGAGATGAGGAAGAGCATGGCACCACTGGGGCTGCCATGGCAGGGAGGGCGGAAGACAAGGCTAGGAAGGTACAGGGAGGCCGCTGCAGGGCCCACAAGGGAACCAGGGCTTCATGCGGAGGATGTGAGGCAGCATGAGGGATTTCAAGCAGAGAATGAAGGGACCAGATTTGGTTTTTGGATAGATGGTTATCTGGATGAGGTGATGGGGGGCTGGGGTGGGGGTGGGGTGGGGGGCGCAGGGAGGGTGTCTAGGGGGTTTGGCTCTGTGATGTGTCATTTAAAATAGCATCTCCCTCGGGACTTCCCTGGCGGTTCAGTGGTTAAGACTCTGTGCTTCCACTGCAGGGGGCACGGGTTCAGTCCCTGGTCAGGTAACTAAGATCCTGCATGCCAGGCAGTGTGGCCAAAAAAGAAACAAACAAATAAAATAGCTTCTCCCTTCTCTATGCCAGGGCCCAGTCTTGAGAGGAAAGGAAATCCCCACCCACTCCTGCCTCATCAAACACTCCTTATCCTCCCTCTTCCTCCAAGACCCTGTCCTGGTCCATCTCAGCCAATCTCCTCAAGGATTCTGGGACAGCTTCAAAGGCACCGGGCACCCTACCCTCTTAAACTGAGACCTGGTTAGGGGCTGACTCCAGCATCCTCTGCAAGGATACTGAGTCCTGGATTGAGGGTGCTGGAGAGCGCTGGGGCTCAGCTAGGTGGACCTCAGTCTGGTCCCAGAGGCCTGACCCTTCCCCCACAGGGGCCTGATATACCACTGTCTTGGGATTTTGTCTGTGGCTTCTCATCTCCACTTTGAACTTTGGTACAAACCAGGCTCAAAGTACGGAGTGTTTGCACCCCCTCTCTTCTCCCAACCTCCCTCTCCTGCCATGCTCAGGGAATGCAAACACATTTCAGTATTTGCCTAAAACAAACATAATTAGGAAGATAAATCAGCTGGAGGAACCCCTAAAGTTTATAATACATTTCCAGTACCACCGGGAACAGATATTGGTCCCCTCTGCAGGTCTGGGTTGCCAGACGTTTTATTTCCTCTACAGAGGGGTCTGTGCCTCTGGGCTGAGGAGCCCAAAGGGTGAGAGGAGGGAATGGGGCTGTTCCTAGATCCTCAAAGGCCCCTGCAGGCTGGAAGGAGGGGACCTTCCCCTCACCCCAGATGCAGGAGTCAGACCCAGCTTCCTCCTCTGCAGCTGTTTCCCCCACAAATTGGACACCCCTTTGGGAAACAATGTAGCCTCGTTAATCATTTAATGAAATAAACAACTAATCACATTGTGTTGCTGCCAGTGTTTCTTAACCTCAGCAGTCAGCCTGCCCTGGAGGGAGGAGGCGGAAGGAAGGAATGGGGTAGGGGCGGGGACTTGGTCTAACACCTGAAATGCTTCCGCTGACAGAGGGTCATCCCCTTATGACTCCAGCCTTTCCAGGAGGGACAGTCATGAAAAGCGCTTAATATTTGGAGGCAGAGGTCCGAGGGCCTGGGTCCTAGCTCTGCTGCTTCCTCCCTGGGGAGCCTTTAGTGAGGCCCTGCAGGCATCTGAACCTCAGTTTTCATACTTGGAAAAGGGAGCTGATTGCCACATCTGCCTCACTGTGTTGCTGAGGAGGATTCAGAGAGGAGAAAGGATGTAGAAAAGTTGTTTGAGCCTTTAAAGGGGGCTGAACTGATACCGACCTTTATTTTTTACAACTTGCACATCCAGGCTTGAGTGCCTCTGAACTGGGCCTGATGGAATAAGGAAAGGCTTCTTGGAGAGGGCCTCTTGGGATTCAGACTGGAGGAAGGCCAGAAGACAGGAAGGGGCAGGTCAGGTGTCTCGTCCCCATACCTATCCTGAGGGCTAGAGAGAGAGGTCTAGTGACTCCTCCAAAGGACATCTTTTGGTCCCCCATTTTTCTGAACTCCCCCATTACCTTTTCTGAAGTCTGGGTGAGGGCACCAGGTTGCCATAGTGACCCCACTCCAGATACACGCAGACTGGTCCTGCAGGCTGTGGGAGGTGGGGGGAAGGGGTCATGTCCCGCAGGTTCCTGGTGGACACCAGGACCCTGGCAGGCAGTCCTGGTACAGCTGTCCCCTACACTACTCTCTCTTCCCCAGGAAAGGGGTTCAGCTCTTCTGAGTATCCCCCCCTCCCTCTCTGCCAACAAAGGAGTTTCTTCTACACAGTGCAGCCCCTCTCCCCCCTTTCCCCCTTTCAGCTGGGTTCCCAGGTCTCTCTCCATTTCTAGCCAATCCCCAACTCCCTCTCCTCAAGGCTGGGGGTGAGGGTCAGAGAGAGGGGAGGCACCAGGTCCAGGCATGTGGGGTGATTCCCAAGCAGCTACCCCCGCCTGCAGCCAAAGAGACAAGAGGGACACGTACATAAGTGCCCCTCCCCCCAAGAAAATGCCTCTGCTGTTGACTCCTAAATAACAGATGTCTGTCTGCATATTAATGAGATTGGACGAATAATTGGTGAGTTTTTCATTCAGTGTCAGAATGAACCCAGAGGCCTTATGTTCATGCACACAGACACCCACTCACTGACTCTCCCCTTCCCCCAGAGCACAATGAGACAGAGGCAGTGGCTGGCAAGCTTGAACCACAAAGGGGAGGGGCAGACAGGGAAGTGGGAGGGGGCGTCAGCAGGAGGGAGACTGCCACCGTCTGGGTCTGTCAGGTTTCTCCCTCTTGACTGCTATCTCCCCAGTCCCCCACTCCCACCAGGGGCAAAAGCTTGCATTTGTGCGATTTCACCACCATGCAGAAGGGGCCCAGAGGAAGGTGGGAGCCTGAAGGTAGGGAGGGGGGAGGCAGGTGCTGCCCAGAGGGGAGCAACAAAGCAGTGGCCTCCTTCAGCAAGGTTGTTGCCTCCCATGAGCCTGGAATCAGGGGGCCCTTACCCTGCTTAGCCCCTGCGCCAGGGTGTGAGGTGGTTTTTGAATCAGATAGCTGCCATCTGCCAGCTGGGTGCTCCTGTGCAAATTACCCAACCTCTCTGAGCCTCTCATTTTCCCGTCTCCAAGAACACCACCTTGCAAGACTGAAAGGAAGAAATGAGATAAAATGTGTCATGTGTCTGTCTTAGTGCCTGGTTTACAATATTTGTACATATTTGTACATATTTTTTTATTTGTACATATTGTACATATTTTTACATATTTGTTTTCTCCCCACCTATCCCTAAAACACACCAAGACAGTTTCAAAATTGCTGCCTCTCCTTCCAGACACACGCTCCTTAGGGCAGGGGCGAATTAGAAGTTTAGTAATTATCGCGGCTGCCTAGAAACCTGGGGGTAAAGATACAGAGAGGAGCAGGAACAGAGAAAGAGATTAGATATACAGAGGAGAGAGAAGTGATGGAACCCAAGGCCTGGAACAGAAGGATAGACCACAGAGACACAGAGACGCAAGCTGGGAATGGAGAAGGTACTGCAAGCAGTGGAGTGAGCCCTGGAGTGAGAGTCTAGAATCTACACTGTGGATTCCGGAAGCCCCGGCTCTGCCATGCTCGCTGTTTGACCTTAGCAAGTCTCATCCTCTCTTAGCATCTTAGTCTCCTCATCTGTAAAATGAGGGGTTGATTTGCCCTCTGGGTCCCTTCGCACTGTGTGGGAACAGGAGTCCCAGTGGCAGCGGGTTGGTGGGGGGAGCAGGGGAGAGGAGGCGGGATCGCCCCCGCCCCCCCCCCCCCCAGCAACTTACTGTGGCCCATCGGTCACTCTTGCTCTGTGTCCTCCCTCCCTTGGTAAATAGATCTGCTGCGCCAGCAAACAACTGTCCATTGTGTCCTAATGAGGGACGAGCAGGGAAAACCAATCACTTATGATGCAAATGAGCGGCGGCTGCGGCCTCCTTGCTTTCACTGAGTGCCTCTCTTCAGCGCTGCCCCAGTTGGGCCTTTCTCCTTAGCCCCAGTTCCCATCTGGTCCTGGAGGAGGAGGGGGCAGGCCCAGACTGCCCTTCCCATTGTCCTTCATTGCCACTCCCAGCAAGGGGGCTCTACCCTCACAGCTTCCAGGAGGCCCAGCTTCTCTCCCCACCCCCACAGAGCTCCCAGGGCAGCTCGGTTTTTGTTTTTAATTAAGGTGAAATTCACATAACATAAAATTAACCATTTTAAGGTGTACAGTTCCGTGGTATTTAGTGCATTCACACTGTTGTGCAACCACCACCCCTCTGGGCGTGGGTGTCATGCCCTTCTGCCCATCTCCACACCCTACAAGCTCCAGTGGCACAGGGAAGCTGCGGAGGCCTCAGCAAAGGGTCGAGGAGTAATGGAGGTTGGTGTTGGGCTAAAGGCTGAGAAAAGCCCAGAGCTGGCCTGGGGTGAAGAGGACAAGGCCTGCTCTTTAGAATGGAGCCCAGGGAGAAAGCTCGGGCTTTGGTGGGAAGGGGAAGATCATCACTGCTTTCCCCAGCACAGCCCTGGGGCCACATCTTTAGGAAATGGCCTCTTGAATTGCTGTAGAGATTTTTCTTCCTTAATTTTTCTGACATTTGGTTGGAAACCAGAGGAGGTTCCAGCACAAATCTTGGCTTCCATGGCTGTCAGAGTCTCTGGGCACTTGGGGATGGCCCCACCAGCAGGCGTCTCACCTCTGCAGCTGTGGATGCCGTGAGACGGCCCCCAAAGCCCTTTGCCTCCAGGAGAGACCTCTCCTCACCAAGCTCCAGGCTTCACCAAGGGAAGATTTTCTGCCCACTTGGCACTAGCTTATTGCAGAAGTCCTATAGCCTAACAGCTGGGAAGACCCACATAAATTGTAATTTGAGTTTCTCTTGCCATTTGGTTTTAGATTGTTTTCAAAAGATGGCAAACATCTGATTACCTGTGTGTCTGTGTTACCTCTGGATTCACCTCTTTTTCCCTCCTCCCTAATCTGGGACATGTAGTAATGCTTTAAACAAACAAACAAAAAAACCCCACAAAAACTCTTGGAATTAACCAGTGCCAACTGCTGCAGTATTGCAGAGAAAAAACTTTACAGGGTCACAAACTTTCTTTTATCTTCCCTGGCCCCTACCCGCACTCAACTGGATTCCACACTCCCTCTCTCAGACAAGACACAGCCCAGACACCATAATGAGAGCATTTTCATCTGTGTTCTAATGAATAGCGAGTCCTGGGCTAGTCAGCTCCAGGTCTGCCATCAATTCACTGGGTGACCTTTGACCAGGCCCTGGACCTCAGTTTTGTTTTTGCTTTTGTTTTTTTTGCTGTGTGGCTCGGCTCGCGGGATCTTAGTTCCCCAAACAGGAACTGGACCCAGGCCCTTCGCAGTGGAAAGCATGCCAAGTCCCAACCACCGGACTGCCAGGGAATTCCCATGGACCTCAGTTTTATTACCTATAAAATGGGGATAACAATCTCTACCCTAGTGATCTCCTAGGGAACAAGCAAGGAGAGAGAAATAATGGTTGTGCCAGGGCTTTGAACTTGCAAAGAGATTATCATGAGCATCCTAATTATTTCTCCAGTGATGATGGCATAGCAGTTTATCTATCTTGAGTATCTAGCCTGGAGGAGGCCCTGCTGGAGGACACATGGAGAGAGGAAACACCTTCTCTGTCTGCGTGGGTGCTGGTTTGATTCATCACAAAGCAGTAGGCTTCTAGATAGGCGAAAGAGAATCAAGGAGGAAATCTGTAGGTGTGGGCTTAGAAGAGGAAGAGTGATTCTTGGATGTTTAGATCTCTCGTACTGCTTTTGGAGTAAATTTGGGTACTAGAAAAATGGGTGGGAGGGATTGAAGGGAATTAGCACTCTCAGTGGCAGAACGTGGCTTGTTTTCCAGGACTAAAGTTCTTGAGGGTGGGGCTAGCAGCTGGATAAGGCCTTTACTCAATGAGTCCATTCATTCATTCTTTAACTGTTGCATTCAGCAAATATTCATTGAGTACCCATCAGGGTGTCTGCCAGGAACAGAGCTGGGTTATAACAAAGATAAAATGATACTAATCCTACCCATAAGGACCTTCTAGTCAAATAGTGACAATAGAGTATGTGCAAAATAACTTACTGAGGGAAGAAAGTATCATAAATAAAGCAAAGCTTCTGGGATGCTCAGAGCGGGGAGATTCTGGCCTGGAAGTGGGGAGGGCTCTGTGGAGGAGGTGGGGTGGGCAGTATTTGGGCCTGCAGAGTTGGCAGAGCAGGACTCACTGAGGATAAGACAGAGTGTGAGCAAAATCTGTGGGTCCCCATATTTGGTGGCCAGGGTGCCTGAAAGGAAACAGCAGGTGAGGCACTGGTGAGGATGGATTTCGGCTTAGAAGGGACAGCCTGGGGAGACTGGCTGGGTCAGAGAAATAGATCCTTAGAAGATTCTCCCAAATCTTCTTCTGGATCCTCCCCCTAATTCTGCTAGCTGGGGGCTCTTAACTGGGACTTCTGGAATCTCCCGGCTTTTCACCTGGCCAAATCCTACCCAAGAGCCAGCTTGAGATGCTTTGCCCCTTATACTAAGCCAGTGGTTCTCAAACTTGAGCTTGTTTCTCGGAATCACAGATTGCTGGCCCCATGTCCGGCTTCTGATCAGTAGGTCTGAAGTGAGCCCCTGGAATTTGCTATCTAACAAGCTCCTAGACTATGTCGTTAGCCCCCACTTCCATTCCCCATCAGGGGACCATGCTTTGAGAATCACTGCGTTAAGCTGTACGTCAAAACTGCCTTAGCATTCTGGGTGCTGACACTAAGTCTCAAAGCTCTTGTTTGTCGGCCCCCATAATATGGAGGCGTGAGGTGCCTCCACAGCAGGCAGAGCCCACCACACAGCCCACAAGGGGCTTCTGAACCAGAAGACACAATTCTGCAAGGGTTATCGGTGGCCTCCTTGCTCCACCCATTGAATAGTGAGCTCCTCCTCCCTCCCTTCCACAACCCTAGCATACAGAGTCCACTACGAAACCGGGCACGTAGTGGCCCCGTCAGTCATTAACCTTGTTGTTATCACCTCCTAGGACTGGTTCCCAGCACAGTTTAGCCTCACACAAATCTTGTTTGCATCAAAGTCTTGCCACCTCCTTTTGTGGTGTGATCTTGGGCAAGTTGCCTGACCTCTCGAAGTGCCATTTCCCTTACTGGTAAGTTGGGAATAGTGCCTGGCACTGAGGAGTGTGGCACGTGACAGTCGCTTATGATTATTATTGTTGTTGCTCCTGAGAGCTGGCAAGATCGATGGTCCACAGACCCCATTTCTCTTCCTTTTTAATTGAGTCATCTCCCACCTGCCTCCTGTTTTGCCCTCCTTGGGCCTTCCCTGTCATCACTCCGTGTCTCCCTGCCTTTCTCCCTCCAGGCCAGCTTTCCATCCTCCCCTCACAGGGCCCGCTGGTGGCCGACTCTCGCTGGGTAAGGATTGTCTGTACCTTGATCTCCATCAGTCAATAAAGGTAAATTACAAAATCATTTGTTTTACTTGTTCTCATTACCTGGAGGGCTGTCTGAAATTGCCTTTCTTTGGAAAGCCACATTTGCATATCTCTATGCTGGAGTCAAAAGCTACAGCTGTGGTTTCACTGCAATTTAAATATTAATAAAACCTCCTAAACCTCTAGCTGTTGTTTTAAGCAGTCTGGCTCTTCTCCTAGGTTGCTAATATAATTTAATCTTTGTCCTTTGCTTTGTATTTGTTTAAAGAGCCATTCTGGAGTCAACTGGAGCTAGCTGCTGCAACTTTGTAGATAAGAACCACTCACCAGCTTGGGAACCTTAGTTTTCCTTAACAGGCCCAAGATCTTCCTAGAGACAAAAGATAGACAGTAGGTAACATTTTATACCAATTAGCAGCCCCTTACACTAAGCCAGTGGTTCTCAAACCTGAGCTTGCTTCAGAATCACAGACTGCTGGGCTCTTCCCCTAGTTGTGATTCAGTAGTTCTGGAGTGAGGCCCTGGAATCTGCATATCTAACAGGTTTTGCCTGCCCCCACCCCCTCCACCCCATTCCCCATCAGGGGACCATGGTTTGAGAATCACTGTCCTAACCTGCCTTATCATTCTGGGTCCCTGAAACTAGGTCTCCAGAGCTCTTGTTTGCTGGCCCCCATAATGTGCAGGGAGTCTCTCCTGTTTTCCATTTCTTCTAGCCCCTCAAACCATTACTTAGATTTTCCTGATCGTTGAGACTCATTTCAGGATCTGCTTCCTCCTGCACCTCCCTAATCCGTGCTCTCCACAGTTCTCAATTTTCTCTCCAGTTCTCCTTAATTTTCTATTTGCCCAGATCCATTTCTTTAATTTTCTCCTTGGTATGGGCAGATTTAAAGCCTGTTGGAGGGAGCTAGGCAGCCCTGAAGTACGGTACAGGGGCCTCTGGCTCAGCCATCTCACAGCCGTTGATAAGCAAGCTCCCAGAGTCCCTGGCCAGTGAGCTCCATTCTCTCTCAGGTTCTGCGGGTAGATCTGCAGTTCCCCCTCACCCGGCCCTGCTCTCCTCACTGCCTGCCTCTGGGGCTGCCCTTATCTGCTCCTCGCAGCCTTCACAGGATACACTCTGGGCAGCCTGGCTCCTTCCACTCCAACCCCCCAACACTGATTCCTTTCTTCTTCCCCCGCATGTTTTTGAGCCGATACTTTGTGGATGATCCTGGTTGCACTTTTTGGGAGGGAGATAATCTAGGAGCTCTTCTCTAGGCCCCCCTCCCTGCACCTGCATGATAACCCCTCCTCTTCTCCTTCTTTCCAGCTTCTTTGCAGAAGTTCATTTCGTGAAATGAGATAAAGACAGTACAGGAACTAGTTCCCAAAATGCAGCTGTGCCCAGAAAGGGCTGAAGACTGTGGGATGGAAAAGTGGGAGGATATCTTAAAGCCAGAGGTCAAAAAAGCAGGTAGCTTTACTCCATCTTCAGATAGGACTCTTAAGCTCTGCCAATCATCCTGAGGCCAGGGCCAGAAGCTGACTTCCGGGAGAGGTTATGCAGAGCTGGAAAAACAGACTGGGTGGACATTTGTTGGGAGACCTTGAGAGACAATTACAGAAAACTTCTAAATGTGTCTTAGTTGTCTCTGCTTTCACCCAGGATTCCTGGGAAGGCAGGATGTGCTACATAGATGTTGTTTTTTCTATTAACCCATCAGTGATGGGGGCAGCAGGATGAGGCCTAGCTTACCCCCAGGGTCCAGTAAGCCATGGCTTGTCACTGGAAATGAGACATTTTTGACCGAAGACTGGGAAGCACTTGCTTCTTGCCTGCCTTTACGGACTCCCTGCTAGGTGGACAGGAAGCTGGCGTGGGCCCGAGAGAGGTCACACAGTGGGCAAGGCTGAACTGGCAGGTCCTGACAGCTGAAAGATAAGAAACCCTAAGCTGGAAAGCTGGATGGGAGTGGACAAAACAAGTAGCTGCGATCCAAGCCTGTAAATCCCCTTGCCTAGGGCTGCTTTCCCAGGGAGAACGGCCACTTGGAGGCAGGAACTTTCTACCGCCTCCCACCACAGGCCATAAAGCCAGAGTGCTAGTTCCCCTCCCAGTCCACTCCTCTCCCCAAATTCCCTTGAGGCTTGAACCAGTGCCTTCTGACCTGGGGTCAGTGACGGATGCAGGTGGAAAGCTGAATGATGGGATGGAAGGGGCATGGGTTTGGATCTTCGCATTGTCATTTATTAGCTGTGCAAACTCTGAGCAAAATCCTGTATTTCCAGTTCCTATTCTTCAAATGAGGTGACAAATACCCACTTCACAGAGCTGTGATGAAGACTAAACGATATGAAAATGTAATAACGGCAGTTAGTCCCATTTTCTCTACTTCTCCCCTCACCTACCCACCACCCTCCTTACAAGGAAGGCAGTATTGAATTGTGCAAGGATTTCATCCTCTTTGCCTCAAAGAGAATTCCAATCTCTGAACAGAGTAAAGACCAACAAAAGATGATACAGACTGTTATCAGTGGATTAAGCATGTTAAACGGGAGTGGTTGTCAGAATTCCAAAGACGTCCTCCCTAGATTTCTGGCCCCGGGCGTTATTCAATCAAACAGTAAGCTAGGTAATGCTGTGAAGGGACTTTGCAACTGTAATTATGGTTCTGGACCTTAGGATAGGGAGATCACCCTGGATTACCTGGTGGGCACAATCTCACCACTTGAGCCCTTAAAAACAGAAATTTCTTTGACAGGAGTTACAGAGATGAGGCAGAAGGGGAAGTCAGAGAAATTCCAAAAGTGAGACGGATTTGATCAGCCATTGCTGGCTTTGAAGATGGAGGTATGGGGTCATGAGTCCAGAATGTGGGTGGCCTCTAGAAGCTAAGGATGACCTCTGGCCGACAGCCAGCAAGGAAACAGAGAGCTTAGTCCTAGGAGTGCAAGGAACAATTCGGACAACATGAAATGAGCTTGGAAACAGATTCATCCCCAGAGCCTCCAAGAAGGAACACAGGCCTGCCCTGCTGGCACCTTGATTTTGGTCTTATGAGACCCGAAACATAATAAATGGATGTAGTTTTAAGCCACTAGATTTGTGACAATTTGTTATGGCAGCAATAGAAAACAAATATAAAAAGGGTTTTTTTTTGTGGTACGCGGGCCTCTCACTGTTGTGGCCTCTCCCGTTGCGGGGCACAGGCTCCGGACACGCAGGCTCAGCGGCCATGGCTCACGGGCCCAGCCGCTCTGCGGCATGTGGGATCTTCCCGGACCGGGGCACGAACCTGTGTCCCCTGCATCGGCAGGCAGACTCTCAACCACTGCGCCACCAGGGAAGCCCTATAATGTTTTGAAGTCCCCTTGATAACCCTAGGAAGTAGGTACTATTATCATCCCCGTTTTACAGATGAGGAGATGAAAGTACAGTGAGAAAAGGCTCTGAGAAAGTCTGCAGGTGTGAGCCTTCAGAACAGTCATACTCGGTGGAAGTGTTTGCTACCAAGTTTATTTCCAGGTGAAAAGCACATTTACAAAACATATTTTGTACAATCAAGTCTTTACTGCCTGCACACACTGGGGGGCTAAGGAAGACCTAGTCCTTCCAACAGCTATAAACAGTCCTGGATAATGAGTTTATGAAAAACACTTTCTCTTCCTTCAGCAAACAAAATTATTTATGAATCTGTACAGTTCAGCAATAGGGAGCAAAGGGAAAAAAATTACCTCAAGGAAAGCAAACAGCTCCTTTCCTGGTGGGATCCATCATCTTACAGACATGAAATATTCATATCAGAGATCTTATATTTCAAGAGGAATGGGTTACATATCAGAGCTACAACAAAAAACATTTTATTTGTCACTAATGGGGAATTAGAAGATTCTCTTTGGACATCAGAATTCTTGAAAAGATTCTGCTGTTTCAGAGCACATGAGTGCTAAGAAATTCTTTAGAAGCCCAGCAACTATAGCCCAGACTTTTGGAGATCAGGGTCAGCAAGACTCCCCTCTCCTCTAATTAACCCTCAAATTTCATATTATATCCATTACCGCCTCTGGATTTCCTCCCCAATGCTCCACTCCAACACTTGAGAGCTGTCCAAGGACTGTTCTGATTATAAGTCACAGCACAGATCCCCAAGTACTCACCTTCCATTGAAGGATCTGACTCCTGGACTTTAAGAACACAAGGGTTTTGGGAAACAAATTTAGGGAAACCAGCTTTTCTCCTGAGACCAACCACTCTGCCTCCAGCTCGAAGCCGACAGCCCCAGGACGAGGAATAAGGCTGATAAATAATGAATCAGCATCTTGCTCAATTGGTGGGGTTTAAATGGTTTTAAATTCTTTTCAGGTGAAAAGTTGCCACAATTTTGTGCTCATGGCAGATTTCAAAGGGAGACTTGAAGCAGAAAATCTTTAAGGGACCCTTGCAGAGCCAGAAGTTCTTTTCAGGCTGATGTACATAAAATATTTAGGAATCGGGGCTGTGGAAGGACTGAAGAGGCCTTTCCCTGGGCCTGGAAAAAGGTCATTTCTTAAGCTCATTCTTGAGGTCCTGCAGAGATGGGCCCTATCCCCTATATACATGGCAGGCTGGAATCAGCAGCAGCTCTGGGGACCTGGGGTATCAGGTAGGTGTCCAGCTCCTGGCACTGGTAGAGGGCTACGCTGTCCAATACCCACTCTCGGGTCACCACAGGTGCTTCACACATCTGCCCGATGACTGGAGACAGAGAACACAAGCAGAGATTAGTGTCAATTCACATTTCCCCAGACCAGACTGTAGTCAATCTACTCGGGGCAACCAGTTGGATGAGTTCTTAGAGTGACTTAGGCAGGAGCAATATCACTGATCTTCAGCAGTGCTTCAGGACATAAAAAGCCTGAGGACTGACTGCTGGTGAAAGCCTATAGCCTCTGGCAACTTTATTAACATGAGCTCCAATCTGTTAAAGGAAAAGTCACCAGAGAGAGCAAAACAGCATTGCAATTTAATGACGTGGAAACATGTTTGCCATATCTTAAGTGAAAAAGCAAAACAGTGTGATGAGCATGATCACATTTGTATAAAATATATGTGTGTACATACATACACAACCAGGCCTGGTAGAATTTTCTGGTGATCATCTCCAAGTGGTGGGATTGCTGGGATTATTTTGCTGTGTTTGTGCTCATTTATATTTTATGTGATGAATTTTCATATTTAAGCACATCCCCCCCTCCCGGAAACAGTTCATGCAGTACTTTTATAATGCAAAACAAACAACAAAAAAGTTTTAAAAGGACATTTTAGCCATTCATTCAACAAATATTTATTGAGCACCTAGAATGTGCTGAGAACTACATTAATGAAGCACTGGGTGACCTGTGTTGAATCAAACTCTTCCCACCCCATATGACGCAGATACGTGCCTATGGCCTTCCGGAGCCCCACACAGGTGCACCATCCACTCCAGTTGATCTAAACAGGACATTTAGGCCTAAAATCACCACAGTAATCTGCACGCTTAACCTGGGTCCTCTACCCCATACTCCTCTGGATGAAGGCTTACAGCAAGACTCACCATGGAAGCCACCGCCCTCTGTCCAGGCATCTGGCTGCACGACCACAACTGGTTGAGTACCCTGTACCCCCAGAAAGGAAACAGCATTGAGGGTATCAGAGCAGGACTTTTGCGACAGTCACTTCACCATTTCTTGATAGCTTGCTGAAGCACACTACTCTGGGGGCAACCATGCAAAGGAGGGGGAAGGGCACATGTCAAAAAGGAAGGGTCAGAGGGAAAGAGCCTTCCCTGGGTCTGTTTAGTATTTGTAGCTCTCAAGCCCTTACTTATCCCTTACAGATGGAGTCTTCTGGCACAGGTACGTGGGCAGAGAAGGGTGAGGGTGAAGTGAGGCTTCCAAGGCTACACTGGGGGGTTCATAGGGACTGAAAGGTGCTGCCTCGCTCAATCTCAGGACAGAACAGTGTCCTCCCCCGACAGGGCACCAAACACTTACCTGGCTGAGGGTGAATGATGAGGGCTCCTTCACCACAGAAGCCCCACACAGATGCACCATCCACTCTAGCTGATCTAAATAAGACATTTAGACCTAAAATCACCACAGTAATCTACATATTTAACTGGGCTCTCTACCCCACGCTCCTCTGGATGAAGGCTTACAGCAAGACTTCTCAGTGGAAGAGTCCCTGTTTCTCTGCTCCAAAGGGACGGAAAGGCCTTAAACTACAAATTCTAAGTCAATTTGCTACGGATATGCTACCTACTTTGGTTATCAGTCCCCATAAGGCCACTTGGTAGATAAGGTCTGAAAGTCAAATGAAAGAAAGAAAAAAAAAATCGAAGATCTCATTTCCATTAATTTGCTAAACTGCTGGCTAAGACACTGTGAAAAACTACCTACCCACCATCCCTCCTTCCTTGCCTAATTCTGTGTTGGTGATTGATAATCACAGCCACTGACAGCACCATACTTGGTGGTAATTATTGTAAATGTCAAGAGATAGGAAGATAATTCATTCAGTCAAGAGAAAATACAAGTCATCCTGGACAGAGACTCAGCACGTCAGTGGGGAAAGGCTATATGCTGAGCTGGAATCAAATCACTTGAAAAAATCAGAAGAGATGTTCCACTTGGACCTGGAAAAGCAGCAGAACTGACCACTGGGTGGCTCCTGGTCACCTCTGGGTCTCTTTACCATCAGCCCGTTTCTGAGGATTGCTGAGGTGCTCCTGTTTGGCTGAGTGAACCGAGGTCAATTAACTTACCTCCAAAATGACAGCTGCTAGAGACCCTCGTTCTCATTATACCAAAGTACAAAAACCCTGAGAAACCTTTGAGTGGCGCTTGGAAATTTCATGAACACCCAATCAATAACCAATACAGAATCAAAATTACTTTGCCAGGTTCTTTTGCTGCCACTCATCTGTCCCTGACCAGATGCCAAGGCTGACTTCGGGGGAGTAAGAGGACCTGATCCTGGGGGCAGAAGTGGGTACAGAGGAAAAGGTGGGTAGCCTTTGTCTGGAAAAGAACGAACCAAATCTAGGCACACCCCAGGGCCTCAGTGCCTCACAACTTCCGAGCTGAGCCACATAGCACTCCTCAACATAACATCACATTCAGTGTCAAATTTAATTAGAAAATGTTCATCAAGAGTCTCCCTCTGCTCTGGGCCTATGTGGGGCCCCAGGCCCACAGGGCTTATGCAGCTGTTGTGCTCTCATCTCTGTATCAAATGGAGATGGTTTAGGAGGAGCAGAATTCCTTCTTGACATTTACAAACCCAAAAGGTATCTTCTCCCTAACTTATTATTTCCCCCCTTTCTTAGACCAAAGGGCAGTAAAAGCAGCTCTACCCCACTGAGCACAGAACATATTGTGTCCTAGATCCTAACTCTTCACTGCCTTCTAGCTCTTGAGAAGGGGCACAGGGCTAGTTTTTTTTGCCATGGGCTAATGTTTTGGTGTGGTTTTGTCTGACAAGTGCTAGAGAAATAGAATAACCTCTGGAATATCTCACCCATATGAGCAAACCCCCATTAAGATGATGACGTAGGGGAAAGGCTGGTGCTGGATTCGGCAGTTCTCCCAGTCAGTCTCTTACCTGTGGGCATATTGGTAAACGGTCCATAGCAACAGATTTCTAAGCCCTTGAAGATCTGGGAGAAGAGAGGGACAGAGGGGTGGAGAGAAAGAAACATTAGTTATAAAAGATATGGGTTTTTATAAAAAGCAATATAGAGACTCTCAAAAATGAAGAACTTTCCTTTTTTTAAAAAAATTTTAAAATTTTTATTGGATTATAGTTGATTTACAGTGTTGTGTTAGTTTCAGGTGTACGGCAAAGCGAATCAGTTATACATTTATATATATATATCCACTTTTTTTTTTTTTTAAGATTCTTTTCCCATATAGGCCATTACGGAGTATTGAGTAAAGTTCCCTGGGCTATACAGCAGGTTCTTATTAGCTGTCTATTTTATATATAGTAGTGTGTATATGTCAGTCCCAATTTCCCAATTTATCCTTCCCCCGACTTACCCCCTGGTAACCATAAGTTTGTTTTCTATATCTGTGACTACTTCTGTTTTGTAAATAGTTCATTTGTACCCCTCCCTTTTTTTACGATTCTACATATAAGCGATATCATAAGAACTTTCCTTTTCTTTTCTTTACCACCTGATAATTTCTGCTGCTACTTCCCAGAGACAATCAGCCCAATGTCCAAAACACTGATGGATTTTAGACTTTTTTTCATGTGTGTATGTATCTGATCTACCCTATAGTCATACTTTGTCATTCAAGGGCTGGGCATCCCACCTTGCCACCAATCAGGTCCAGGCTCTTCCCTGATGACCTCTGCAGGTAATTTTACTTCTCGTTAGAGACAAGAAGAAAAAAATTGGTCCTCCTTTATGTTTAATAAAAGGCTTGGATGGCAAGAGATTCAAACTATCAGCTGAAGTTTGATGTTTATCCAGATTTGATATATACATCAATACTAACCCTGACCCTAACTGGCAGAGAGGTCTATGTTTATTTTAGTGTACCTGCTTCTTTTCTCCTGGCCCCAGAACATCTGTTCCTGCCTTCACACTGCTCTACGAATGGCCCTTGTTCCTTCAGCAACCTAAGTTGTTTTTAATCTAGAAGGGAAGCCTGGTTGTGCCTCTCCTCACTGAGCTTACTGCCTAAATTTTCAGGAGACACAGATCACAATGCACCTTGCAGGTACCTCTTCCACTTAGAGTGCTCAACAGACTGTTCGAAAGATCTTTCTGTTTTGGTGGAAATATTCTATATTTGCTTTAATAAGGTGGCCAGGAGTCACATGTGGCTAATGAGCACTTGAAATGTGGTTAGGGTGAGTGAGGAACTCAACTTCCTATTTTATTTAATTTTCGTTAATTACAATGTAAACAGCTTTGTGGCTGGTGGCTACTCTGTTGGACAGGCAAATTCTTACACATGCTTTGGCATGAATTCTTAGGGAAGGACTTGGGTATCCTTTCAAAGAACAAATCTAACTTTGTGTCAGTTGGCTGGATACATACCATTTAGGTAACCTTTGTTCTCTTGACCCTTTTTCTTTCTCCCCATTCTACTAAAATGAAAATTGTCTAGGCCTAGAACTCACCTCCCTTCAAATAAGAGAGACTGGGGTAGAGAAAAATCAGGAAGCTAAAAATACAAGATGGCCTTTTAGCAAATGCCCACTCCCCCCCCCATCCCATTTCAATCTCAGTCAGAGGAACAAGGACAGACAGCAGGACAAGTCTGTTTCTGTTGTATGTGACAGCCTCCACCTGTGCCATTCTCACTATCTGTATGAATAAACTGCATCTCCAACCTGTTGGCAGGATCTAGATGCTCATAATGCTAAAAGTTCTCCTCAGGTGGCCAGCTGGAGCCAAATGTTGACACAAAAAGTACAAAAGATAAAGAATTTTTTAAAAATTTTATTTATTTTTGGCTGCGTTGGGTCTTCGTTGCTGTGCGGGCTTTTCTCTGGTTGCAGCGAGCGGGGGCTACTCTTCGTTGTGGTGCGCGGGCTTCTCATTGCGGTGGCTTCTCTTGTTGCGGGGCATGGGCTCTAGGCATGTGGGCTACCATAGTTGTGGCAGGTGGGCTCTAGAGCTCAGGCTAAGTAGTTGTGGCGCAAGGGCTTAATTGCTCCACAGCATGTGGGATCTTCCCGGACCAGGGCTCGAACCCGTGTCCCCTGCACTGGCAAGCAGATTCTTAACCACTGTGCCACCAGGGAAGCCCAAGATTAGGAATTTTTACATCCAGGCTGACACTCACTGATGAGGATGTCTAGTTATGAGATCAGAAATTTGAAGTTTCACCTCTACAAATACATTTCTCTTCCACAAGAGAACGCTACAGTGACACGTGGTGTTTTCAGAATGACACTACTTTGACCAGGCACGTTCCACAACCGCCACCCCAAATGCAGGGCGAAACTCCAAATGCCGGAACTTCCTTTCAAGGAGGGAAGAATCTGGTGCTGATTCTGCCTTGTATCCAGTGGAATAAAACATAGGACTGGCTCACACAGAGCTCCCCTCAGGTGCAGGCAGAAGGAGAAACAGGGCCAGCAGCTTTTCTTGGCATCTAGAAGTTACTTGATAGGCTCAGAGGGTGAGGGTGGGCTGACCCCAAGGGTTCAGAGCTCCAGGGCTTGATTCGTGATCATCTCCCAAAGCAGTTTTCCTTAGAAAATCATCTCTGTTGGTTCTCTCTCAAGTTCTATAAAGGAACAGGAGGTGCTCCGTATGTGGATGTTCTGACATGCCCAGTGGTACACACTTGAAAAAGGAAGAAATGCAGACCAGGAGCATAAGCACTCAGCCAGTGACCCAAGAGCAGCCAACTCAGGCCTGACAGGCTGGTGTGAAATCTTGCCTGGATTTCTCCTTGAGAGAACAACATAATTTTGGCTACATCATCTGTTACAGTATGATCTGGGGAAGAAGGTCACTGAATCTTCCTGGGCCTCTAGTCTTTCATTTGTAAAGTTGTTAGAATAATCAATTTTTCTCCTGGGTGAAAACTTCTATAATGTGCCAGGAAACTATGGTATTGTCATTAAGAGCTCAGATTCTGGAGGGAGACTGGTTCTAGTTGGGTTCAGCTCCTAGTTGGGTTCACAACTAGCTGTGTGAGCTTGGGCAATTTACTCAACCTCTTTGATCCTTAATTTTCTCATCTATAAAATAGGCATAATTATAGTACACGCTTCCCAGGGTTGCTGTAAAATTGTTAACTAGTTAAGATAGGGTCGAGTGTTTGGAGCAGTCCCTGGATATAGTGAACATTACACAGATGTCAGCTATTGATTATCAATCACTTTCTCTTCTGTGCTTCCACAGACAGCCTGGGTACATCCCCCTCACAGCACTTACCACACTGCTGTAGAGAAAGACACCATCGTGAAGTAGAAAGAGCAAAGGTTTTAGATTCACATCTGTCTCAAATCCCAGCTCTGCCATTTATCAGCTAAGATTTGCACCCTAGAATGAAACCCAAATTATATAACTTCTCTAAACCTCTAAGCTCCCTCATTCATAAATCGGATAATAGAGTTGGCCCACTGGCCTACTGTATCCAACAAGTTCCGCATCCGCAGATTCAACTAAACTGCCAATGGAAAATATTTGAAAAAAAAACTGCCAATGGAAAATATTTGAAAAAAAAATTTTTCTTCCAGAAAGTTCCAAAAAGCAAAACTTGAATCTGCTTTTTGGCAACTATTTACATAGCATTTATACTGTACTAGGTCTTAGAATTAATCTAGAGTTGATTTAAAGTATATGGGAGGATGTTACATGCAAATGCTATACCATTTTATAAAAGGGACCTGAGCATCTTTGGATTTTGGTATCTGCAGGGGGTCCTGGTACCAATCCCCCAAGGGTACTGAGGAATGACTGTACTTATTTACTCTGCTGTTCCGGAAGAACTAAAAAAACTATATGAATGCACCTACTTGGTATTCTAGCAGTGTAAGGGGCCATCTTGTAAGGCCCCTTACAAGATGAATGAGACCATCTCCACGAAGTGGGCAGGAATGCAGAGGGGTGGGTAGGTTTTTTGCCAACATGGGGGAGGAGGGCTTTACCTTTCTGTCCTGGGATTCTCTTGCTCGCTTTGGGCCTTGATGGTTTCTTCCATTGACAACATCGCCTCTGACTTCAAAATCATGCTGAAAGAAACCAAGCCCAAACCACAGGGGTCAGAGAAAGAGAAGCCTCCTTCAATGGAAACAGAGGAGATACATCATATTTAAGGAATCAGATATTGCCAGGCAGTTTTGAACCCTATCTCCCCCAAATCATCTTTTCTGGTGGACTGCATGAAATGACCAGCATCTCAGCTGCTGAAATCAATTCATTGAAGCAAATCTTTGTGGGCAGAAACTAACAATTGGCTTTTCACCTCACTGGGACTTAACGTATTTTAATTTGCAACATCTATCTCCTCTCAGAACATTCACTTAGCATTTAAACTGCTAATACTGTGCTGTTATAAAGATAACTGGAGAATTCCTGATCTCTTAAATTAATGTGTATTACCACCTAAAGAAATAAGGGTTTCTCAGATTTCCATTGAGAGATTTACAGTTAATGAAACCAAAATAATAAAATATACATTTAATACTGAAGAAAGTAAGAGGCTTTTCATAATCACTATTTGGACTAGCCAAGGCTGGGGGAATAAAGAATAATAGGATTAGGGAGGTTAGAGGTTTGGGGAGAATTCTGGGGAAGAATGCTTAGAAACAATTCTTACTGAAACTCAGATTGCAGGGGAGACCACATCTGTTGCCAAGAGAATTAGGAAGAATAATAAAGTCATGGGTATAACCACAGGTTGTTATTAGGTGAAAGAACTCTTAATATTTCCTAGTCACGTGAGTGAGAAGAGTCTGGTGATAAACATGTCATCTATTTGAAGATGACCCTCAAATTTATAGACCTGATTGTACCCCTGTGCCTACTAACCTCTCTACCCGGAGGTCTCCTATAAATCCCCAAATCCATGCACCTAAAACAGAGCTCTTGATTCTACTCCTGCCTCCTGCTCCCCGGCCTCCCAGGATGCTCCTCCCCCATGTCTTCCTTATCTAATTAACATCACTAACATCCACTTCATTGTTCAGGCCAAAAATCTAAGCATTACCCCAATTCCTGTCTTTACCTCATCTTCCAATTTAACCTATTAGTAAGTCCTATCTTCCAAACATCTCAAACCAAATTCTTCTTACCATCTCCAGGTCTCATTACCCTATGAATAAAATTCAAATTCCTTACCACGACTTACACCAAATCCTACCTGATCTGGCCCTTGTCTATGACCTTCTCCAACCCCTTGTCTAACCTCTGCTGCCTACATATGATTCACCAATTACAACTCTCTGGCTATACTGGCCTGTTTTTCTTTAATAAACCAAGCTCATTCCCATCTTAAGACCTTTATGCTTGCTGCTATTCTGCCTATACCATTGTTCCCTACATTTTTTTTTGTTTGTTTTTTAAAATTTTTATTTATTATTTTTATTTATTTATTTTATTTTTGGCTGCATTGGGTCTTTGTTGCTCCACGCGGGCTTTCTCTAGTTGCGGAGAGCAGGGGCTACTCTTCATTGCGGTGTGCAGGCTTCTCATTGCAGTGGCTTCTCTTGTTGCGGAGCGTGGGCTCTAGGCGCGCAGGCTCAGTAGTTGTGGCGCACGGGCTCAGCTGCTCCGCAGCATGTGGGATCTTCCCGGACTAGGGTTCGAACCCGTGTCCCCTGCATTGGCAGGTGGACTCTCAACCGCTGAGCCACCAGGGAAGCCCCCTACATTTTTCAAGGCCAATTCTTTCTTGTCTTTTAGGTCTCAGCTCAAGCTTTTCAGAAAGCCTTCTGGGGTCTCCTTACCTAAATAGTCAACCTCTGTCCCCGGCCAACCGCCAGTCTGTTGTTCTATATATTTCTTCATAGTGTTTATTGGTATTTTAAACACATATTTATTTATTATGCATCTCCCCTCCACAGAACATGAATCCCACCACAGCAGGGAACTATCAGTCTTATTTACTGCTGTATCCCTGGTGCCCAGCACATAGTAGGCTCCCAATAATATAAGTCACTGAATGAAACCAACAGAAACATCAATTAATTAATTATGAATATGCTGACTAGTGCATAATAGTTTAAAACTGCTTTCGCTAATTTTATTTTGCCTGATCTGTTGTCACCAGCAGCTCTAAGATGGCTGTTCTAAAATTATTCCTCCTCCTACGCTCTATCTTATTTACCTCTCGCTGGTCTCAGTATCAAAGAGTAAAATAAAATCTCTTTGAAGGAATCAGATTTCTAAGCAGATACATTTGCATATTAATATGAAGGATTCTTTTCAACTGTGAAAGAGTTTTCTACAAAGGTGTATGTGTGTAAGATTTAGGTGGGTCTGTTTCTCTCTAGTTGTGGCGCTCAGGCTCACTAGTTGCAGCACACAGGCTTAGTCGCCCCGCCGCATGTGGGATCTTAGTCCCCCAACCAGGGATCGAACCTGCATCCCCTGTACTGGAAGGCGGATTCTTAACCACTGGACCACCCGGGAAGTCCCTGCTTGCATAACTCTTTTTTTTTTTTTTTGGCGGTACGCAGGCCTCTCACTGTTGTGGCCTCTCCCGTTGCGGAGCACAGCCTCCAGACGCGCAGGCTCAGCGGCCATGACTCACGGGCTCAGCAGCTCCGCGGCATGTGGGATCTTCCCGGACCGGGGCACAAACCCGTGTCCCCTGCATCGGCAGGCGGACTCTCAACCACTGCGCCACCAGGGAAGCCCTCGCATAACTCTTGATGATCCACATCATCAAGGAAAATCTTCAGAAAGTAGTGCAAGGCAGGAAGCAGATAAATTTTCGTGACTCAGTATGACTCAATGGCACCAAGTCTTTCTGATTAGTTTGTAAAAGTACCTACCTCATCCAGCATCTTTCTTTCTTTAATAGACTGGGTCACCCCTAAAGAGATCACAGAAAAGATAGGTCACACAAGAGCAGAAGACCTCCCTTCATGGGGGTAGATGGTGCAGTGATTCACATAAGTGTGTGGGAGAAATAACACTGAATAGAGGTCCTCTCTCTATAAAGCCACAGCTCCTTAATAGATTTCCTTCTGGAGACACCGTTGATGATTAATTTAAACATTATAAAAGTGCCTGCTGCACATGGATTTCTGCCTACCATTAAATAAATCCCTAGTTCATATGCTAACATTACCAGGAGCAGATTAGGTCCTATTAGTTATAAAAAGAAATACATTTTCCCCCACATCACTAGCTATCTGAACAAAGAGCTATGCATTAAAGATAAAGCTAGTTTAGTGTTACCACTAAAGACCTTTTCGTAATTCAGATTCAGCATCAGCAAAAATCTTAGGTGTTAAAATGTTAGGTGTCAAAATGCAATTCTGAGGTGTTAAAGGGAGGATGGGAGAAATTATATGGTACTTACAGAAATAGCTAACTACCCATTTTCCTCCTGCAATTCCCAGAAAATATTTCAGTGTCCGTTCACACACAAACTCAGCATCTGCAGAATGGAAAACATCCAAAGGATTAGAAGTTGAAAACAAAATCAGGAAGGGCTGCCATAAGAAGCTAGAGCGCCCCGCTCCTTATGCTACTTGAGATCAATCTGGATTGATGATTCCAACACCCCTGGTGATAGACTCAGAGGCTGGAAGCACCCTTAATTCTAACCAGCAGGTGTGGATCTTTGGAAGTCTGGAGAAGGCTGATACGAAGTTAAGACCACAGGAAGTGTCTGCCCTATCTTCTAGATGCCAAGGCCAGCTAAAGATGTCTGTCAGCGTGCTCAGGGAACTACCCATGTCGGTAGTATTGATACACGTGGACGGGCAAGATCTATTTTACTGGATGACGACATGTGAAAGGAAAAGAAAACAGTGTTGTTGAAATCCTAAATTTGAAATGTCAATGATGAATTTTCACTCCCAGAACTTCTACTTGGGGAATCCTAACCCCTAATTCTTAATTCCCTTGCAAGGCATAAAAATATAGTATTTTCATAGTTTTTCTCTTTTCAATGTATTTCAGCAAGCAAGAATCACTTCTGCTTATTTTTTAGTGTTTTTTTTTGTTTTGTTTTGTTTTTTTTGCGGTACGCGGGCCTCTTGCTGTTGTGGTCTCTCCCGTTGCAGAGCACAGGCTCTGGACGCGCAGGCTCAGCGGCCATGGCTCATGGGCCTAGCCGCTCCGCGGCATGTGGGATCTTCCCGGACCGGGGCATGAGCCCGCGTCCCCTGCATTGGCAGGCGGACTCTCAACCGCTACGCCACCAGGGAAGCCCCTCTTCACAATTTTTAAAGCTTTTTGTTTAACTGTTGTGAAGGTTGACTTAATAATATGCTTTAAACTCAGAAATCTTAGCTCATTTTTAGTTTTAAAGTAGCAAGTGTATTGCCTTTGAGTTTAAACACTGAACTACTTTAGATTTAATTTGTATTTTAAAGTTTTCTTTTCACCTATCAGCAGCCTTGATCCAAACCCATAGCTTAAGATATATTCAAGTTTAATGACATTCATCTCTAAAACAGTTTAGTTCATGGTAACTTGTTTTGGCATCGGATTCCTGTGAGCATTATCCCCTGACCCTGTAGTATGAGCTTTACACAGTAGAAACCTAAGCTCTTAGAAGTTCTAAGGCAGCATGTGCCTGCCAAGAAGTCTGGACCCTGTGCTCAAGAACCTTCAGCTGTATGAACAGAAACACCCTGGAGAGGACCAGGGAGTCCATTTTGTTAGGAAGGTTTTAAGAGTTGAGCTTCAATCTGTATCTTCTGTGTGCCATAGGCACCAGTCTTTGCTTTCTGGAGCCCATGAGTGAACCTAACTCCTCCTCCAGATAACAACTCTTCAGATATTTCAAGACACTTGTCTTGTTCCCTTAAGTCTTCCCATTCCTTCATTTGTCCTTCAAATGACATTGCTTTGAATTCCTTTTCCCCATTCTCTTCATCTACCTCTGGATAAACACTCTCCAGTTGTCAGGGACCAGCATGAAAAGAAAGCATGGTGCTCAAAACAGAGCACACACCTTCCAGGTGTTCGCTCCAGTGGGGGTGGGGTAGGGTGTCGGGATCATCACCTCACTTGCTCTGGACATTAGGCTTGTATCAATAAGGCCCAATTTCAAATGAGCTTTGTTAGCAGTCCTGAAATGTTTACTCAGATTTAGCTTACAGTCAACTAAAAGCCTCTGAGGTCTCCCTTGTCATCACACAAGTCATACTTAAGATTTAAAAAGGGGAAGGTGTAGGACAAATGAATTTTTCCCTTCACTTTTTTCTTTTTCATATGCTAGGCTATCTCAGAGCTGATAACTGGACTTGTTTCCTGTAAAACTCTCAACCACACTCAAACTAGGTGTTGGAGTGAGGTCATGGAGCTAGCTAGGGTTTCCAACCACCCAGATTCCCCTCTTTGCCCCATTTGTTCCTCCAGGACTCGGGCTCTGCCTTCCCAGAAAGCCCTCACACAGTGTAGTCCAGGCAGGGTGGACTAGGAGAAGTGATTCATCATTCTGGCTCATCACTCTCCAATCTTAACACAAAATAAAAGGGGGTCAGGAAATAGCAAAACTATTATTTTTCTTTCATCAAGCAATAACTGATTGACTATTGGAAGACGGTCACCCATGCTATGCTTAACAAACACGCCCATTTCTTCATGTAGTTTTATGCAACAGATGCAGCATATTCTGTAAAGGTTCTTGGTGTACCTGTTTTCATAATGACATGAGTAGTCTCTTCAGTAATTAGATTAGTTAAAGTGATGTGATGTTTTCTGGCAAACTTGTGCACAAGCACCTGAAATCAAATCAAATATCACATTATAATAAATTACATCTAGAACACAGCTTGAGTATTAGTTATCCCAGCTTTGAACCTCCATTTTTCTCACAAAAGGTACATCCTTTTTATTCTAATATGAAGTTTCAAAATAAATAGTAATTTAATAAAAATTATGTACAAATCAGAGGAAGAAACTCTAAAATAGTCTGTGCTAACAGACATGGAATTATAACCAAGGATTCAAAATAATATTAATTTTCCTTTTAATAACAGATACCATTTGATTCCCTAAGACAGTTTCTTTGCAGAGTGACACCCTACTATACTATAATTTAGATTTATCAGCCTACACTTTATAAGCTGAGAGGTAACTTGCCTATACAGAAAGTTATGCTCAGATATGTCACTTAAGAACAAGATTCAACCTGCTGACAGTTTTAAAACGTTCAAGTCAAGATGCTTCTAAAGGTCAGTACAAAAACTATCAATTCCTCTTAAGGAGAAGGATTGGAAGAGACTCATATTCTTCCCCAAAGAAATCTAGAGTCTTCTAGCTATTATCTATCAACCAAATAAAAACTCAATAGGCAGTAAAAGAAATTAACCAGATCCATTATAGACACATTTGACATAATCAGCAGCTACTGCTTGGTAAATCACTTTGTTTACCAACGGCCATCATTTACTAGCCATCACCACCCACGCCAGTATTTCCATCATTTACTAGTCATCACCACCCACGCCAGTATTTATGTGCCCCACGAGATTGCAATGGAGGGTGGGCTGTCTTTCTTTCATGCTGCCTCACTCCATACTGCCACAGGGCACTGAAAAAGGCAAGCTGGAGAAGCTAATGACATCCTCCCCCCACCCCACCCCCGGCTTTTGCCACTGCCCTTTGCCAGGATCATTAGCAATTCTGAACTGATTAATTGCTGAAATCCCGCCTTGAAACAGCGTTCAGTTAGAAGAGCAACTGCTGAAAAGATCATCTTAATATAGGCTTCGGAATTAATCATGCGTAATACAGTCAGCAGCTTTCATGATAAATTTACCACACTTCGGCAAGTCTGAATAGAGCTGAAAAGTTTTCTTCTTTGCTTGTTTAGAGACAACATGTACCCAAGCCACTTAGAGTCTCATTTGCAGTTCAGGATTGCCCATGGCAAGAAAGATTAGATCATTTTAGCCTTCTCGGAAAAGCTGATCTCACAAAACAAAGGAATAAGGAACGCTAATTTTCAGTGAATAAATGGGAATTTTAGATGTGTTGGCAAAAGATCAAGAGCAGTATAAACAGACATAGGTATGAATTTTTAGAGCAAATAGCTGTTCTGGGCACATGGTTGTGAGATGAGAATTCTGGCATTATTGATGAGAATTTATTCATTGTATCTACTAGGGTAGACAAGGCTTACTTTGCCCTTTTAGTAGTGGGACACATCTGGTCACAGAGGTCATGCTGAGCTGCTAACCTATAGAGAAGCTAGGATGAGAAATGGTTTCTATTCCAGGAAGGATATATTAAGAAAGATACTTAAGAATGCCTGAATCATTTCTCAGTGTGCAATAAATAGCATCCACTATTGAATCTGTTTGATACTCTGGTGTGTTATCATGGTTTTAAAGAAATCTTCACTCAATTAATGATTAATTAATGGTGATTAATTAAGGGGAGATAAATTTCCTATGATGTCTGAAATCTATGCTCAATCCAAGCAGAAACAAAGTTTCAGTGGTCTTAATATTTTAATGGGTATTTTTCCACAGCACAAAACAACTCCTGTTTCTAGCAGGAGATGTCAAAATCCTAACAGGGATGGGTTATTGTAGGGTAGAACTGACAGGGCAAGCTACTGGATAACAGTGTTACAAGCCAGGATAAAGATAAATAAACACTGGAGAAATGCCACTATCTGGCCATGTACTTGGAACCAGTTTAAATTTAGTTAATCATGCTGGCAAGTTCACTCAGATGTGAACAAAGGTGGGGAAAAGATGCCTTCTGGGGAGTAGAGCTATACCTCCTTGCTTTTTTAGATAGAAAGAAAATTAAAATAAAAAAGCTCTGGATTATACTCAAAACCATAACCTTTCTGCTAATATTTAATAATTATTTCCTTTACTAAATACATACAAAATAATCCATGCTATAGCTTTATCTAGGTATAAGTTTTCAGAAATTAGTAATGGAAATTAAATTACATAGTAATGAGCTCGTTTGCCAGATTTCTTCCTATAGGTTATTCACAGCTAGTACCCATTTAAAGCCATTGCGGTATGTCAACGAAGGCTCAGTCATTAGGGAAATACATATGGATACACTCACAAATTCTTTTGGGGTCAAGCCTGATGCCACCATAGAAATTCTTTTGTTGCCTCTTTGTGTTGAAGGTATCAACTCTGGCTTCTCCCTGCTCACACTTTCTTCCCTCACATTACACCCTGCAGTATAAGTAGTATGAGCTGCAGCCGGACTCCTGGGAGATTCTTCTGCTTGAAATTGGGGTAATTTCAGTGCAGAGGCTGAGGGTGACATGCTGCAGACATGAGCTGGCTCTGGGGCTCTGTCTTCACAGGGATCAGACTCAGGGTCATCAGAGAAGAGGCTGATTCCAGATTCTAGGTAAGGGGTTCCCTCTGAAAGGAATGAGGAAAGAAATTTAATATATATGACAGTGAATTCTGAATTATAACATCTAGTCTCTGCTAAAAATTAAAAAGACAGATTAAGTTAAGAGAAAAATGGGTACATTAATAACACTGTTGGTAGATGTGCAAAGCAGCTTAACTTTTCTAAAGCAAATTTGGTATTATGTAGCAACAGCCTTGTGTGTTTATACTTGCAGTCAACAATTCTAGTTTTAGAAATGTATCCTAAGGACATAAAAGAGGTCTGTAAAAGTGTAGTCATAGGAATGTTCACTGCAACATTGTTTATAACAGTAAGGTTTTAGAAACAAACTAAATGTACATTGAGATTAAATAAATTATGCCACATCCATTCCAATGAACTACTCTTCACCTGTTACATTTAATTACAATAAAATGGAGAAATGCACACACTCATGTTTGTTGTAGCATTATGCACAATAGCCAAGAGGTGGAGGCAACCCAAATGTCTGTCATTGGATAAATGGATGAAGAAAATGTGAGATATGTATATATCTATATCTATCTACACACACAGTGGTTTTAAAAAAGCTACCAACATGGATGAACCTTGAGGACAGTATGCTATATGAAAAAAGTCAGTCACAAAAGGACAAATACTGCATAATTCCACTTACATGAGTTATCTAGAGTATCTAAACTCTTAGAAAGTAGAATGCTGACTCCCAGGGGATAGGGGGAGGGGGAAATGGGGAGTTGCTATTTAATGGGTACAGAATTTCAGTTTTACAGGATGAACAAATTTTAGAGATCTATTGCACAATAATGGGAGTATACTTAACATTACTGAGCTCTTAAAAATGGTTGAGGTAAATTTTGTTTTTTTACCACAATTAAAAATAAAATTAAAAATTAAAAAAAGATACCATTGATTTTTAAGATGCTACCCTATTTCAGTTTTAACATGAAATATGTTTGCATCTTAGATATTAAATGCAATATTATAAGAAAGCCTGCTTTCTATAATTTCTGTCGTTTAGTTCTTAGGGGATGGTTTTGATTCTAATGTATACTTCTTTAAAAAATTTTTATTTTATATTGGAGTATAGTTGATTTACAATGTTGTGTTAGTTTCAGGTGTACAGCAAAGTGATTCAGTTATACTCAAATGTATACTTTAATTTTTGGGCTGCTTGTGAATATTTTGGCACTTCCTATATCACTGAAACTCTAAAAAAAAAATACCAAATACAAATAGTTGACTAAATACAATCAAAATGATTTTTGTTTCTTCATCCATGATGATATCATTAACTTTTTCACTTAATAAATCATCAGATATCATTACCAAATTAAAAACAGACCATCCCTGAAACATTTTAGAAAATGTCACTCCATCAGCAAGTAAGCACAGCTAAGTAGAATGTATGAGATTCCTAAAATGACCCTAGTGAACATGGCCAAAAATATTTAGTTGTCTAAGAGCACCTTTTATGATAATGTGTTTTTCAGGATTAATTTAAAACTTTCTTTACTGATTAAAACCTTGATTTACAAGCAATAAAGCACACCATTCAGTTACAGTGATTTATAAGGCATAAAATATATAGTAATTTATATTCATTAATTCATAAAACAAGAGCTTACTTTAGAGATTTGACTCATTTTTCAATAAAGGACAAGCCTAAAACTTTACCCTAGGGCCCTAGAACTCTTATCTAACAGTTGAAGTAAAATATTTAGAGAGCACCAAGACTCTCCCATCCTCAAAACTGTTAGAGTTAAACCAATATAGACCGATTAACAGCGGCAGTAATGTTCAACTTGGATTAACATTCAAGCTAGTTTTCTAATGGGTTTAAGTATAACAGATGCGTTCATGATAGACTACCACATTTGAAAGCTGATTCATCAGAATATCTTTAGGTTAAGAGTAAAATAAAAGTGTTTTCTCCATCAGAGCAGATAAAATATTACCTAGATCTTGTCTTGGCAAAGACGACTGCTCCATTAAATCCTGGGCCTCAGACTCTGTCAGCTGTTGCTCCTCCACATCAACAGCCTCAAGCTCCTTTTGAGGTGGGCAGTTTCTGCTCTGAAGACTCCTTGAGTGGCTGTGCATATACCAACTATTATCTGACAACTGCGATTTAGAAGGGGAAGACCTAGAAAAAAGGATGAAAGGAGAAAACCATCACTGTAGCTTGTGAAAGGACTAATCATACTTCCCAGGCAGCCAAGGCATAAGTGAAAGAGCTCACTGTCAGAGATCGGGAATGACTAGCAAGAGAGAACACAAGAGATGGCTAGGAGTCTGGATTCACGATGTCTGCCAACATGTCAGGGCTGACATATAACATCTCTCCTTAGGGTCTGGCCTGAGGCAGTATATCTCCTAGCTATTTAAAAGCATGTCAGCAAATTTCACCAAATTATCCACTGCCACTCACTCAAATTCTATACACTATTTCAAATGAATGTATGAGAATCAGCTCTCTCATGAAAATAAGTTGATTAATTTTGACATTGCTACACTCATTCTTTCTACCCAATTTTAGCAGAATTCATAGAATCATCCCTACCTCCTACCTTTTCAATGTCCAAAGTCATTCTAAAAATAAAAGCCAGCTATAATATATTGTTAGAAGAGCACATGCACACAGTAATTCCTCTACTCTTTCAGGTGTTTAGAACTTTGCTGAATACGATACTTATCAACAGATTTAAAGGACCTCAGAGATCAGATAACTGATTCAAACAATTATTGGATATTTAGTATGAGTCAGGCACTAAAGCTAGGCTCCACGGATTAAAGATGAGCAAGACCTGAACTGTTCCTCACGCAGTCTAGTAGAGGAAGTTCAATCAATGTGTAGGTTTTTAATAGAAGTCTCTACAGGGTATACTGGGGTGGGGGAAGAGGAAGAGGAATATTTCATCTGAATATTAAACAGGTGGTTAGCTCAATCGGTTAAAGCACAGTAATGAGGTCATTACCTCTAATCATGGGTTTAGGGCCTATGGAGGTCAAGTCTTTTCATTCTCTATCACAGCCATCAGGCCATTATCACAGCCTCAAAAATATATCCTCAGTCCAATCCAAGATGCTTGGAAAAGATGGTGTGATTAGATTATTGACAACTTGTCACTATTTCCAGAGAGATAAGTGAAAATATACATACACTTGGTAGAAACGCAATAAATATGAATTCCTTTTCCTTTCTAGAGTCATGAGATGTGTGACTCTATCAGTTCTGAGACTCTATCCTGAACTATCAATTTGGAATAATAGTCCAGAACTTGTCCTTTTACTTTCACTGTGTTTTTATAAAGATCAAATGAAGAAGTAGATACAGTATTTTTAAAACTATAAAGTGTTACATAGTCTTATATCAATAGTGATGTGAACAACATCCTTGGAAGATATTCTGAATATTTACTGGGGTAAATCAATAGCTAAACTTTTTCTAGGAAGGCAAAAACTTCAATTAGGGCAAGGGCGGCCTTGGAGAAGTCTACCATCAGCCTCCAGGCCTGCTGAGGTTTTAGTTCTGTATTTTATTCTGACTTTGAAAAGGGACAGATCTACTGTCCATTTCTCATGTTGTAGCTCATGCCTTGTACAGGTCCAAAGAGCCTACATACAATTAAACAAAAGCAATGTCCTAGGGCAATGAGAGGTTAGATATGTCCGTGTACAAAAAACTAGAGAAAGTATGGTGAAAAAAAAATTAACACTAAAAGTTTAATGTAAGTACAGGTGTTACTTAGCTACCAAACTTGACATTTATTACTTCTTACCTTTCCATTCCTGGTTCTTTACTTTTACTGGTGGAAGTATCCGGAGATACTTGAAACTTGTCAGCAGAAAGGCTTTCTGGATTCTGGCTTATAGGATATTCACTACTTTTCTCTGAAGTTAATACTGCTTTAAATGGAATGAGAAAACAAAGAAATCTACTTTACTGCTTTGTCCTGATGGTGATAATTCAGGTGAGAATATCATTTTTTTTCAAAAGCAGCAATCTGTGACAATCAAATTGGTTTTTTAAAAAAATAATTAATTTATTTATTTTTGGCTGAGTTGGGTCTTTGTTGCTGTGCTTTCTCTAGTTGAGGCACAGGCTCGGTAGCTGTGGCACCCGGGCCTAATTGCTCCGCGGAATGTGGGATCTTCCTGGCCCAAGGGTTTGAACTCATGTCCCTTGCGTTGGCAGGCGAATTCTTAACCACTGCACCACCAGGGAAGTCCCAATTAGATTGGTTTTTAAACAGGTATATCAGACAGAATTCTATAAACACAAGTGATACAGCACCAAATGGAACTCAATGACTAAAAAATAATAACAACAATAAAAGGAACACTTTAAAACTGGGTAAATAAAGATACCCAGCTGAGACAAGGCTGAAAAAATAATATATTTATATTTTTTGGCCCTGAATGATAAGGACATAAGAATAGGAAATGAATTTTTATCTCTGCAGCAAACTAAATTATACTCAAATCACCTCAGACAACAGGGAAGAGAAAGTACTGGAAAGCACAAAGCATACTCCCTTTTCCATCCCTATTGCCTCCACATCAAAGACTGTATAGGGCTTTAGCAAGATGAGTGGCCTCCGCCCGGCTGCTGCTGCAGCCAGCACCTCGCTGAAGCCCATTTTCAATCGGGACATGAACGAGGCTAAGCGAAGGCTGCGTGAGCTCTACGGCGCCTGGTATCAGGAGGTGCCGAACACTGTGCATTTATTCCAGCTAGACATCTTTGTGAAACAGGGACGGGATAAAGTCCGAGAAATGTTTATGAAGAATGCCCACGTCATAGACCCCAAGGTGGCTGATCTTCTGGTCATTAAGGGAAAGATGGAACTGGAAGAAACGAAGTGTGGAAGCAGCGGACACAGGTCATGCGGTTTTTCCATGAAACAGAAGCACCAAGGCCAAAGGATTTCCTGTCCAAGTTCTACGTTGGGCATGACCTGTGACATCACTCAATATTAAGGTGCATGTCGATATTTAAATATTTTAGAGCACAAATAAACTCAATATATGATAAAAAAAAAAGATTGTATAGGATGGGGGTTTGAGTTTTTGCATGTGTGTGGAAACAAGGGAGGGGTCAGATGAGAAAGAAAAAAGAGGTGACATTTTGCTTCACATTTTCAATTACTAAGAAAATAATAAACCGAAAAACCAATACAAACGAAAAAACAAGGTGCCGACTGATAAGGAACCTGGAAGTAATACATGGAACTAATGATGAACTGGCACAAGAAAGGAAAAAACACAGAACAGACCCAAGGCAAAGTTTTAGCACGTTAGTACATCCTTTTTATTTATTAATTCCTCCAAATGTATTAGTGTGCCACTGCTTTCTAGGAAGTGGCTTAAAGGCAGAAATATTTAAAAAGCAAAAACAAATACTTAAAAATTGCACGTCTTCTATCCATTACAAAGTCACTGATGACTATAATTTATTTTGAGCTTTTATTAGAAAAGCGAAAATCCATAAATAAAGGCAGAAAAATTTAAACAAAAGGCTGTATTAATTAAACTATTTTTTTAAGACACTGGGTAGCCTGGGGGGAAATAATCATTGATTTCCTGAGTTAATCCTCAAATACATTATTTATAGTTTCCTTTATAGTCTTCTCTTCTGGACCTGTGAGTTTCTAGGAACACAAGAACCCTGCCTGGAGCTACTGTAAGGTGCTGAAATAAAGAAGGGTCTAACCATGCACCAGCAGGTTTTTCTTCCAACTGGAATGTAAAGTTTTTAATATAGGCATCATTTCCCCCCTAAATACAAGGTGATCACTGATAAAAGGTAATGTGCAATGTCTAAGGAATCACACCAAACAGAATTATTTTTTTAATTAAAAAAACTTATTAAAGTATAGTTGATTTACAATGTTGTTAGTTTCCAGTGTACAGCAAAGTGACAGAATGAACTATTGGAAAGGGCTTTTTTATTTTTTTAAGTGGAAGGGTGGGGAGGGAAAGGCCTCAGACACAAAAATAGATATTAAAAAGGTCATTCTACCACCTGGACATTTAACATACAAGTTCCTCTTTTCACTACAATGGGGCCCAAGCTACAAAGAAAATAAGCTAACCTGAGTTAGGACTCAATAACTCAATAGTACCTAAAAAATACAAGGAAAAACTTTTCTGCTCTTCTTTTTCCTTAATCTTTATTTCATAGATGCAGTGATCCAGAGCCCAAGTACTGGAACAGTACTGTAGTCCCCCCGAAATCATTCCTTCATCTGTGGGTCTTAATATGTTATATTCTTCATGGGTAGGGAATACGGGCCAGACCAAACATTTAATAAATTTACTGACTGCCTATTAGGTGCTAATAAGCATTGTTGAAAAGTATTGGGAAGAATCAAAGAGAAAGACATTGAAAAGGAGGAAAGAGATATTGAGAAATGATAAACTATAAGCTTTCAGGAATGAACGTACTGTAGGGCAGAAAAGCTCAGATGTGTCTGAAAATCGTTTCAGCTGTAATGGACTACGATGTTACAAATGCTAATGTTTGCTTTATGAATGACAGGTAATTCAGGAGGAAAAAAACAAAACAAAAATAAAAACAAAGTGCCTGATATGAAATAGCTTTACCTGCAGAGGGAGGTACACATCATTCGTAATGGGTAAGAATACACGTTTGCTCAAAAATATTATGCAGGCTTGGGAATGACCCTTAGGCAAACAGTAGGGCAGATCTAGGCTGAGGGCAGGACATCTGATGTAAAGATCCTGGAAAAGGAGCTTTCATCATCATTAAGAATACAGATTCTTAAAAAATAAAAACTGGGGCTTCCCTGGTGGCGCAGTGGTTGAGAATTTGCCTGCCAATGCGGGGGACACGGGTTCGAGCCCTGGTCTGGGAAGATCCCACATGCCGCAGAGTAACTAGGCCCGTGAGCCACAACTACTGAGCCTGCGCGTCTGGAGCCTGTGCTCCGCAACAAGAGAGGCCGCGATAGTGAGAAGCCTGTGCACCGCGATGAAGAGTGGCCCCCGCTTCCTGCAACTAGAGAAAGCCCTCCCACAAAAACGAAGACCCAACACAGCTAAAAATAAATAAAAATAATAATAAAATAAAAATAAATTAAAAAATAAAAACTGGTGAAATATGATTAAGTCTAGAGTTTCGCTTATTACTAGTAATGTGCCAATGTTGGTTTCTTCGTTCTGACAAAATTACCATGGTAATGTAAGATGACAACATTAGGGGAAACTGAAACTAGGTAAGAGGTAGAGTTCTTGTAGGAACTCTCTGTACTATCATTGCTGCTTTTCTGTAAATCTAGAGTTATTCAAAAATAAAACATTTATTTAAATAATAAGTCATTTTAGTACAGCTGAAGGTAAACAAAACTCCTTTTCCCAGGATTAAGAAGTTTGCTTGAATTTCAGTTAGACTCACACCAATTTAAGAGGGAAAAAGGCACAAAACTTGAGCTGCTATTAAGTAGATGCTCAAATTGTTTCAGAAATAAAGCCACAAAATTCCAGAATCCATACCCAGAAATTTTCTTTCAGTAACTCTAGAGTGGGCTTCAGAGTTTTAATCATGTGAATTAAAATATTTATTGAGCGCCTACTGTGTTCCAGGCTCAGGTGTAAGGGTTCTCTGCCCAGATGGAGCCTACATTCTAGTGGGAGGTAAGGAGGAACTCTAAACAACATGCAAAACAAATTCGATATTGTTAAAAGTTAAGGGCCGGGCTTCCCTGGTGGTGCAGTGGTTGAGAGTCCGCCTGCCGTTGCAGGGGACACGGGTTCGTGCCCCGGTCTGGGAAGATCCCACATGCTGCGGAGCAGCTGTGCCCGTGAGCCATGGCCGCTAAGCCTGCACGTCCGGAGCCTGTTGCTCCGCAACGGGAGAGGCCACAACAGTGAGAGGCCCGCGTACCGGAAAAAAAAAAAAAAAAAAAGTTAAGGGCCTTCCCTGGTGGCACAGTGGTTAAGAATCCACCTGCCAATGCAGGGGACACAGGTTCAAGCCCTGGTCCGGGAAGATCCCACAAGCTGTGGAGCAACTAAGCCCATGTGCCACAACTACTGAGCCTGTACTCTAGAGCCTGTGAGCCACAACTACTGAAGCCTGTGCACCTACAGCCTGTGCTCTGTAACAAGAGAAGCAATTGCAATGTGAAGCCTGCACCCCAATGAAGAGTAGCCTCCGCTCACCGCAACTAGAGAAAGCCCGAGCCCAGCAACGAAGACCCAACGCAGCCAAAAATAAATTAAAAAAAAAAAAAAAGGTTAATAAGGGCTATTGAAAAAATGTAACAGTATAACAGGGTAAAGCGGGGCTGGAAAAGTCAGAGACTTAAAAATTACAATAAAAAATACCGTGGTTGGGCTTCCCTTGTGGCGCAGTGGTTGAGTCTGCCTGCCGATACAGGGGACACGGGTTCGTGCCCCGGTCCGGAAAGATCCCACATGCCGCAGAGCGGCTAGGCCCGTGAGCCATGGCCACTGAGCCTGCGCGTCCAGAGCCTGTGCTCCGCAAAGGGAGAGGCCACAGCAGTGAGAGGCCCGCGTACCGCAAAAAACAAAAAAAACAAAAAAAAAAACCATGGTTATAGGTGATCTCCTTGAGAAGTAGCATTTGAGCAATTTGAAAAACATATTCAAGTTGTGCAAATATAAGTGGGCATGGCAGACACTCTCTGTGGAGTTGGGAGAGGGGACACTTTTTTTTGTTTTTTGTTTTTTTTTTTTTGCGGTACGCGGGCTTCTCACTGTTGTGGCCTCTCCCGTTGCAGAGCACAGGCTCCGGACGCGCAGGCTCAGCGGCCATGGCTCACGGGCCCAGCCGCCCCGCAGCATGTGGGATCTTCCCGGACCGGGGCACGAACCCGTGTCCCCTGCATCGGCAGGCGGACTCTCAACCACTGCGCCACCAGGGAAGCCCGGGACACTTTTTTTTTAAATGGAGAAATTCTCATAAGCCTCTCCTCCCTCCTCTCAACATTTACCCACCTACCTCAAAACTCTGAGGATGTTATAATTTCATGAGAAAGTAGACCAATGAGTAAGTTTACCACAAAGGATAGAGTAAAGGCTCTTTCATAAAAAAAAAGTTTTATATAGAAATTCAGAAGAAATTTTCAGAGTTTTTCAAATCCATAGTAAAATAGAATATATAAAAGTATAGCACTTATGAAAAAAGAAAAGCCACAAAGAAACATTTTGTGTACAGATCTTCAGGAAAAAATACGCCCCCCAACAAAGATGAGATAGTAGATTCACACATATATTCAAAGCCAGACAATAACATTTTATATCTGGTGCATTAAAATTGAAAGTCTAGTCTGTTTTTAGATTGAAGGTGGTGAAAGCACCAACAAGAATTGTGATGGTGGTGAGACTTGGGGCTACTTTATCTGGGAGATGAACTAAATGAAGATAGTTACAAAGAATGCATTTAAGGAAATACATTTTGAACCACTGCCATAGCAACAGAGTTCCTAGCTTCTCATGCATGAGCTACTTACTGTTTCTCTCTGAACATAAAAACACTACAAGGCACACTCCGGGACCAACGCCACTCTCTTGAATAATTAAGAGTAGAGTTCCTAGAAAGACTCAAAGGAAGGCCCTTTGGCCCCCTGTAGGCCTGAGGAAGGGAGGGAGAACGAAGAAGGGACTTTAACACTAAGTTAGCTGGGTAGCTAGCACTCTGGGAGTGCTAGTTCCTGAGCACCAGCTCTCTCCTGGAACCCAGGCCTATGCCTAGCCTCTCACGCGTGTCTGTATTTGCCCGTTTAAAACCCTGCCTGATGTGTTGTTTTTCATAGGCTTTTTCCAGTTAAAACTCAAATTTTCATCTCACTTTCCTTCCTTTATGCCAGGTTATTTCTCAGCTCGGTGCTCACTTCTTATAGGGAGTCAGCTCAGAGCAGCTCCACCTGCCCAGTTACTCCAAATGCCTCGTCTTGTTGATAACAATCATGTTGTTATAAAGCACCTGTCTCTGCCACATAATTGGGCTTTCTGTGGATCAAGGTGCAGTTCCTGAAGTATACATAGACGTCTCTCTCTATAAACCAGAAAGTGATTAAATAGGGCTTCGTGACCTGACACCAGTGCTATAAGAAACATGTCTGAGTGGTTTTTTTATAAGCTTTCTAAAATGATGGGGTTACCTGTTTCCAATCTGCCCCATGACACTCAGCTTCCTGTGGGCGCCCCATAGCATTTGCTTACTGTGGGTACTCAGATGACGATGCTTACTGACTGTCTTGGGCCCTCTGAATGGTAAATTAGTTGTAAGCAGGGACTAGAAGCAAGGCTCTAAGATTTCCCAAGGAGTGACTCGGCAAATATATGCTGAGCAAAGATATAAAATGTTGGAGCTGGGTCCATACTTTTCAGAAAGAGATAAAGGCTTAGGGAGGGAAGAATTTTGCTTAAGGTAACAGTTTGGCCAATATTACAAACCTTTTTCTGATGTGTTTTGTTCCAGATTTAGCAGGTCCTCAGAGGCACAAGAATCGGCTATGAGGGAAGGGGAGCTGTGAGAAGGCTGGCTCCCGTGCTGCTCTAACACAGCTTCCAGTTCGGCCATTTCCTGCTGGATCTTTAGCAGGTTATCTTGCATGGTATCCCTCTGCTGCAGACACGAGAAACGACACCAAGAAAGTTATACTCTTTTAGAAACTTGCCAGAGAACAAGAATATGTTACACCAATTAATTTTACCGTGGGACTTGAAATCACTTTGTATGGAATTATAAGTTCTGCCTGACCACCTTTTTTAAAATTTATTTATTTATCTATTTATTTATCTATGGCTGCGTTGGGTCTTCGTTGCTGCACGTGGTCTTTCTTTAGTTGCGTTGAGCAGGGGTTACTCTTCCTTGTGGTGAGCGGGCTTCTCATTGTGGCAGCTTCTCATTGCAGAGCACGGGCTCTAAGCGCCCGGGCTTCAGTAGTTGTGGCACGTGGGCTCAGTAGTTGTGGCACGCGGGCTCTGGAGCGCAGGCTCAGTCATTGTGGTGCATGGGCTTAGTTGCTCCACGGTATGTGGGATCTTCCTGGACCACAGCTCAAACCCGTGTCCCCTGCATTGGCAGGCAGATTCTTAACCACTGCGCCACCAGGGAAGCCCTGAGCACCTTTTAATCTGACCATATTCATGCAGTTAATGCCCATGAAATTATTTCAGAAAGATGTTAGAAGGGGAGAAAAAATTCCTCAAACTCTCCCAAATAGGCTTGTTTTATTGTGATGTCCTTTTGAAGTTGGTTATTTTCTTTTAAAGCTAGGGAGTGAAAAAATAAGGTACTTAAAACACTTTTGGTATTTAAAATTAGCATGATTCTGTTAACATCTTCCAAAGGCTGCATTTCAAAAATTTGGTATTGTGGCACTCATAAGAGATTTGGGTTAGTCCATATAAAAATGTCTAATCTCTGGCTTGTGAGGTCACTTCCTTTTCTGGGATTCTTTGAACATTTAGTTTCTAACAGAACAAGCAAAGAGCTAATTCATTAATTTATCTATTTATTCATTCAACAACTATTTGTTGACCGCCTATTATGTGTCAGGCACTGGGGATAGAGCCCTAGAATGGTGCTGCCATTCTAGATGGGGACGGGGTACCTAGAGATCGCTGCAGAGAAGAACCGGCTATATGGAAGGATCCAGCAGAAGGAGCCCTCAGAAAGCCTGTAAGGCCAGTTATTGTTCTCAATTCAAGATAATGGGCTCCTCTTGCTTATGAGGCTCCTGATGTTTATTTCTCCATATGAAGAAGAAATCTGCTAAGTCTAAGGTTTTTGATAAGCCAAGTATTTCGTAAGTAAGGAGCTCTCCAAAATATACATTTCTTCACTACTTTTAGAAGGAGCATGTATGGTTGCCAGCAAACCCTGGGGAAACAGATTGTTTCACCCTGTTTCTTCTGATCCTCGCAAATGACTTTGCCCTCTACTAAAAACAAGCCATCTACTTTCTCCTGCTACACTGAGTTCACAGTTTTTAGGAGGTTTTTATGACTGGGAAATGCATTCCCTGCTCCACTAAGGCTTCCACTACTACCCTGAGACTGCTTTGTTGCCAATGTCCACAGCAGCACCATTGCCACCACGTGGTGTCTTGTGAGTAGTTCCATTACTGATCAAATCCTAGCCAAGGGCTCACCTCAGTAAATCTGGAATGAAACCAGGATACCTGATAAGCTTCAAGGAGCTCTATCAGTCACTACTGCCACAACCATCACATCTAACTTTTGTGGCCATTAAATAGGTTAGAAAATCGGAAAAGTAATGGGAGAATTATAGGTACATAACTTTCCTTTGGGTTCTCCCAAAGCAGTTACTTTATAACTTGGACAAATTCCCCTGCAGGCAATTGGCCTGATACATTTGGGAGACTAAACCCAAATTGGTTACCAAGTTTTCTTGATTCTAATTCTTGTGTTTCTTGAATTAGTCCTACTTTTCTTTTCTATTCCCACTGTGCTACTCTGATATCTACTTTTAATACAGCTAAAGTTCCCTAAAAGCCATGTTTATCATGTCTCTTTTTCCATTAGGAGCTTAGTTGTATACAACTGCTCATATAAAAAGTTAACACTTTCTGAATACTGTATAATTATTACTCGTTATTGATCTCATGATAAATTCCAAATTCCTAAGCACAGCATTCAAAAGGGCCTTCACGGGCTTCGCTGGTGGCGCACTGGTTAAGAATCCGCCTGCCAATGCAGGGGACATGGGTTCGAGCCCTGGTCCGGGAAGATCCCACATGCCGCGGAGCAAGTAAGCCCGCGTGCCACAACTACTGAGCCTGCACTCTAGAGCCCGTGAGCCACAACTACTGAAGCCTGCGTGCCAGAACTACTGAAGCCTGCACACCTAGAGCCTGTGCTCTGCAATAAGAGAAGCCACCGCAATGAGAAGCCCACGCACCACAACGAAGAGTAGCCCCCGCTCGCCGCAACTAGAGAAAGCCCGCGTGCAGCAACTAAGACCCAACTCAGCCCAAAATCAATCAATCAATCAAAAGGGCCGCCACACTCTGATCTTATCTCTTGTTTCTCCCCAAAACCACCACGTATGCCCTGTTTTCCAGTCACATGGGACAACTTTGTGTTTCCTGGGCATGATTTCACGCCTCCGTGCCTTTGCCTTGATTTACTGCCTCTCTTCTCTTTCCACCTGGAAAAAATTCTCATCTTTTAAGGTCCAGCTTGAATATCTCCTTCAGAAGTCCCCACCAATAGTACATCTCCTGTCAGGAACAGATGACCCCTCAGTGCTTCATTTATACTGCTAGTGCATTAGTATACCGAAGTGGAATGTTCCTCCCAGATGGATGGAATCCTTCCTTAATCATTTTTGTATCCCTAACACCCAGCAGGCAGTAAGCATTTAGTAAATGTTTAATACAGAAATGAATTAATGAATAAATATAGTTAATCAGTCTTTGATAAAGCACAGATACTAATGATACCAAATTAGGATTTATCTCCTATATATGTCTCCCCAGTTCTGTGTAAACAGACCTTGGGAAAAGATCCCACTTCAATCATTTTGCTTGTTGGAGCTACTCTAGATTTAAGTTAGCCCTGAAATCTGACTTTGGCTCTGTTTTGGGTAGATGCTTGACAAAAACAGGTTATAAAATGAATCTTGAACAAATAGACATATATCTCTGGGAACAAGATCAGAAATATAGAAAACAAGGAGGTAGTTTATTGAATGTCAAATATTATACAATATGGCTAAGGCAGATGGAATCAGAAACCGAACACTACAACTCTAAAACACAAGGGATAAAAAGGTGAAAGTCACATTGACAGAGCCCCAAATCCACACTGAGAAAGGATCATAGTAATTGCAAACAGAGAAAAGGCCTCCTAGGGAATTCCCTGGCGGTCTAGTGGTTAGGACTCTGCACTTCCGCCACAGGAGGCACAGGTTTGATCCCTGGCTGGGGAACTAAGATCCTGCAAGCTGTGCAGCACAGCCAAAAAAGAAAAAAAAAGAAAAGGACTCCAAAATCTTTTCATTAATTTAGTCACCATGGCAATCCTGCAGAAGTGGAGAATACAGGTGACAATTCAGGCACAGAACAGGCAGTGGTCTCAGAGTTTCTTCCTGACTCCAGCAGGCTTCAGTCCTGGAGGGATTTGCTCTGTGTTGAAAACAGGCAGTAGAAGACAAGCCCTCTATCTATAGTCCTCATAGCAATGCCAAGACTCAGAAGTTTAGAACTGGATACTACCCAGTGTTGGCAAAGGTATAGGAAAATGGGAGCTACCAAGTACCACAGGGGCTAGAAGAGCACAGCTTGGTTCAATCTTTCTAAAGGACAATTTAATAACATGTACCAAACAGAAAAATTCCAGTCCTAGGAATTTATACTAAGGAAGTCATTGGGGATGTGGGCAAATATTTAGTTATCAAGATAATACTACAGGGACTTCCCTAGTGGCGCAGTGGATAAGACTCTGCACTTCCAATGCAGGGGGCCTGGGTTTGATCCCTGGTCAGGGAACTAGATCCCACATGCATGCCACAAATAAGAGTTCGCACACCACAACTAAGGAGCCCGTGTGCTGCAACTAAGGAGCCGGCAAGCTGCAACTAAGGAGCCCGCCTGCTGCAACTAAGACCCAGTGCAACCAAATAAATTTTTTTTAAGATAATAATACAGTGCTGTACATGATAGCAAACTGTGTCTCTTGCCCTGAAACCCTCATATTCAGCAATAGGTTGAATAAATCATGGTGTACACAAGGAAAGAATACTATATAGTAGTTAAAAATAAATTCATTGAAGAAAATTTAGTGACATAGTAAAAACAATGTAGGTATGTAGAGTACCATCTGAATGTTTTTTAAAGATAAGGTATACACACACACACCCCCCCCGTGTACAATAAGAAGAAAGAATATATACCAATAAGTTAATAGTAATGATTTTTAATGCATAGAATTTAATTTTAAAAATAATTAATACAAGTTCATGGTATAAAATTCAAGGCACAAAAGGATATTCAGAGAAAAGTAAGGCTTCCTCCTTCTCCTTCTCCCAATCATCTATTTCCCCACCTGAAGGCAACAACTATTACCTATCTTTTGTATATCATACCAGAGATAAATGTTAACATTTACCAAACCAATCTCTCTTTTTTTTTAAGTTTTGGTTGTGTTGGGTCTTACTTGGGGCATGCAGGATCTTTCATTGTGGCAAGTGGGCTCTCTAGCTGTGCTGCGCAAGCTCAGCAGTAGCGGCGCACAGGCTTAGTTGCTCTGCAGCATGTGGGATCTTAGTTCACCAACAGGGATGGAACCCGTGCCCCTGCAGTGGAAGCACGGAGTCTTAACCACTGGACTGTCAGGGATGATTTTTATTTACCTGTATTTTCTAAGTTTTTTATGATGCACATATACAATATTATAAGACTATCGGTTTTTCTCAGTTTTATCTAATCTGGAATTTCAGGAAGTTCAGGAAAAAATGTCACTTTTTGCTAGCAGCTGAAGGTGTATTTAAGGTTTAGGTGAGAAAAAGAAGTCATGGCAGGATGATTCAAGGTGGTCCAGGTATCTCCATTTTAAGAATGTACATACTATAGTTCAGAGATGATAAGTAAATTGCCTAGAGTAACACAGCCAGGTACAGAACTCTCACCATTACCACCAGCAACCACTGTGTCAATATTCTAAAAAAATAAGTTGAGGGTCTCCCCTGGTGGTCCAGTGGTTAAGACTCTGCGCTCCCAATGCAGGGGGCCTGGGTTCGATCCCTGGTCACGGAACTAGATCCCACTTGCTGCAACTAGAAAATCCCACATGGCACAACTAAAGACCTGGCGCAACGGAAGGAAGGAAGGGAGGAAGGAAGGAAGGAAGGGAGAAAAAAAAGCTGAATGAGCCTGAAGTTTTGAATGTGAGAACTTAGAAAATTTTGGTGCCACTCCTACAACATAAAAATTAGGAGACAGAGCCAGGTTCTGTGAGGAATATGATGTTAATTTTTAGATGCTGTGGTAGAGAATGCTTTTTCTAGGAGACTGTTCTGCCTGGAGTACTGAAATATTCATGTTACCAAATGCTGTAGATATGACAAAGCTGTTACCCCCCTCACAAGTCACCAAAATATTGGATATTGACCACTAGGAGCAAGAAGTAACATTGTGTACTTTTTAAAGAAAAAAGATGACTTACAGGCACTGAAGAACAAATAACTATACGATTTAAAAAGAAAAAACAAAAAGAAGTATCCACCAAACAGTGAAAGGCCAGACAGTGTCTAACAGGAAGAGAACTCTGTAGGTGTCAATTTGGTACTGAGAAGAAACACACCCCTCTATTTGATACAGTAGTGCTTTCATACGTGTTTTTGCTATAGGGCAAATGGGTTTTGAAGGTTTCACTTATTCATTAAATTCAGTATTTAGTGTTCTGCAGTGAGCATGTTGGTACGTACATGTGTGTATGTGTGTGTATGAAGTAGGAGGTAATGTGTTCCATCTCGGTGCTTACAATCCAATTTGAGGAGACAAGGTCCCACACACAACTGTTATACCATTAATTCTAAGAGGTTATATAAGCAAATGTAAGAATGCGGGATGCATAGCACTGAGAACACCACACACACATCCCCATGTGCTTTTACCTGAGTGGTTAAGATATCGCTCTGAGAGGACAGCCCCAAACAGTCTTCAGAGAGGCTTGTTTCACTCTCATACTCGGATGCTGCTTCACCTTAAATGATAATAAAAATAGATTAAGATGTAAAAACAGACAGCCAATACTCCAACTTGCAGTACCTGTTTCTTCTCATTGACAGGACAAACTTCACTTTCATGTCACACAAAATGATTACACTCTTTGTTTAGGGACACCAGATTTCCTCTTAGGAATCGTAAGGATGAAAACCAGAAGCAAGTCCACCAATAATTAGGGCATTAAATCTCATTCAAATAGAAAAGATGTTCTAGCTGAGTAAAGGACTTTTGAGGAAAAGCACCTTGGGAGGAACATGTTTAAAGTTTAAGAAGCAGTTACTTTCATTGTACTTGGAAACTCGTAAAATGTGCTCCCCCAAAGGCATAAACATTTAGTTCATTTCTATAAAATAGACGGGGGCAAACACAAAAACCTGGTTCCAATACCTAAGTCTGAATCCACACTCTGCTCTTCTTGGTGATTATCCTCTTCCCAGCCAGTTTCCCTTTCGTCATCATCTGAAACCAATTCCTTGTCACTCAGAACTTCCTGGTTGTCAGACTGATGCCCCACTTGTTTGGAAAGAGGATCAAACATCAAGAAAGGATCCTGGGTGTTTGTATTAGCGGTCAAGTCTTCCACTGCACTGCACCGTGAAGAAAATAAGCTATCAGAACATCTCGCTTCCTCATGAAGGTGATGTTCCTCGGATGCCTTTGCCGATGTTACGTGGTCACTACAGTCATTTAAACTATTCTTCAATGATATTAGGTTCTCCTCTGTTTCCTTAGATAGACCCTCTGTGGCAACAGCATTATGTCTGGTAGATGGAGACAGTGTATTGGTTACTTTACCAAATAAGTGTTGGAAGCAAGGAAGCTCTTCATCCTCACTAGACACATTCTCTTCTGAGGACTCAGCCCCTCTTTCGTGACCCTGAACCAAAGATGTATGATGGGCTAAAGGGCCAGGGCTCCTTCTGAATTCTCCTTTTTGGACACTTTTGCTAAAAACAGCAGATCTTTCCTCAATGTCACTTTCAGCAAAGTTGCTTTCCTTTATTTTGTCATCATTTAACAACTCATCAGGTGTCTCAGAACAAACCTGAGAAGCATGGCTTCTTCCCATAGGTTGTTCTAGGTTATCTGGATTTAGACATGGGGAGAAATCTTCATTAACAGCCTGAAGTGTGCCTTCATTTTCTCCTTGCCTTTTTATTTCAGGAAGTTGACAGTTACTTACAGGAAGACTTTGCTTATAGACTTCGGGTTGCATAAGACCTAATCTGAGCGAAGCACTTAATTTAGGTCCTCTGTTTCTATCTAGTTTTGCTTGAATGTTTTCACCACTGGAACCTACTTCATTAATACTAGAGCCTACTTCATTAGTACTGGAACCTACTTCATTAATACTGCTTGAGTTGACTTCTTTAAAAGTGCTTTCTCGACTGTTATTTTGGCTAATTGTGCGTACTGTACTTTGAACGATGCTCTCGTTTTCCATTGCTCTTTCAGGTGACATTACAGGTTCCTCAAACTTTTCCTCTGACAGGTTTTTCTTACATATAGTTTTAACAGATGACCTGATGGGAGAAAGTGATGGTATAAGATATGGGTTGTGTGAAATCCCATGTTTATTTGCAATAATGAGCTCAGTTTTGTTGCCTCTGAACTGTGATGACTGACAAAGCCTAGTTACTCTTTCTGGGCTACGTTTGGCATGATCGCTCGGCTTCTTATCTTTTTGACCAGCGACAGGGAAGTCCACAGTTGTATTAATTGCCCACACATGCTTGATTTTAGACTCACTCTTTCCCTGATTTTCTTCTTTTTGTCTGCATTCAAGAGGGACTCTTGGACTTTGTTCCCTTAAGGACCCAGAGTGGGCACAGACTGTTGCACATTCCTTTTCTGGATTTGAAAACAGAGCAAACGTCTGACGCTTTGAAACCTTGAACATATTCTGCAAATACTGTGTATCAAGTTCACTCTCTTCCATTTCTATGCTCGCCTTCTGAATGTGGTTAACGTCATGTCCCAGTGGATCCTGAAAGTCCTCTGTGTCGTTTCTAATATCTTTAGAACAACCAGGGATAAGTTCCTTGGGGCTTTCAATTGCTGCACACAGACTCACATGTTGATTTGGTGCTGTCTTTGCCTTCCCTAGGGTGTCAGCTTCCAGTAATGAGATACTATCCTGAGTGCCATAATCAGTATCAGGTACCAAGGAAATACTGGTACTCTCTACAGCTCTTTCAATTTGCAAACCTTTTCCTCTACTTAATGTCAGATCTTTGGGGTCTTTGGTATTATTTGACACTTGAATTGTTCCTAGGCTCTCCTCTCTTTGAAGGCTAGGATTAACAAACTCTTGAAGTTTATTAGAACCAGAACAGTGAGTAAAAAAAACAGGTATGTTTGTTAAATTTAGTTCTGGGTAAGTGTCACTGGCAAGTCTCTTAGTTATTTGTTTGTGTGGCTTGTCACTCTTCTTGGCTCCAGTTGTAGGTTCTTTATCTCCCATGAATTGAAGCTTTTTGCCGTGCCTGACTGGCATTTGGCTGGAATGTTTTTTCTTCATCTCTTCACTGCTAGAACAACTATCAATTTGTAGTTCAGTATGATGAGGTGGGCTTGGGTTTCTACTGACTGCTAGTTCAAGTGCATGAATGTTCCTGGTAGAGGACTTCCTCCTCAGCCTATTTTTAGGTGCTTTTGAACTATGGATATTCAATTCTAGTTCCATATTGCTTATACTGCTGCTTATAGGTTCAGCCTTAGTTCTGAAAGCAGATTCTTTTTCCAATGATTCTGTTAGGTTAGCGTTTTTCTCTTTCTGAACATAACCACCTTTCATTTCAGTCTCATGACCATTACTAGTAATATTTATCCCATGACCATTCTGCTCTGTTTGGTCAGTTCCCTCAATTATTTTTTCAGGAGTCTTTGGAAGAACTGCCAAATCGACTTTCTTGATAAAATCCTCAGGATGAAGGCCTGATGTACTTCTCCTTTTACGCTTTAGTTTTTTTGTGAGGGGGCGCTCTTGTGTTATCTGAGGTTCTACAGTAGATGCTCCTATAATTAGATCTTCAGCTATGCGGCTCAAGTTAGGGAGGCTTGTCTTCCTCTGATAGGTTTTCCCAAATATTTTATCTTCAATATTACTCTCTACTGGTTTGGAGTGGACTCTTTCATGTATTAAAGCACCATGAGGATCACTGGCCATTAAGTCTATTTTCTCTGAAGAACCCAAATATCCATCAACTTCCTTTGGAACTTCCACTGCACGAGCTACTTCAGTGTTTGATTCAAATGCCCCATCACGTGAGTCGTAAGAAGTTAGCATTTCGTCACTTCTGGAAAACCATTCATTAACTCTCTGTATGCTGCTATTCAGTGTTATCCAAGGAAACTCTTGGGAATCTCTAGGACTGTCAGAGGAGGCAGGTTTCTGCTTATTCAGTTCTTTTCTCCCATATAGGGGATCAGCATTCAGAACTACCTTTTTCTCTGTACTGGGAGTCTGCCTATCATTACATGTGTCCTTACTTTCAGCCCATCTGCTCTGTTGGCTCTTTCCTAAGACAAGCTGTTTGCTTTTATTACAGAATTCAGCCTTTTCTACATTCATTCTGTCTTTAGTGAGTAATAAACTGCTGTTTTCATGCTGTAATGAGCTGGCATGAGTATCTGTGCCACATGGCTCCACATGCAAGTTTGAAACAAAAATACCCTGATACTTTTCTGGATGCTTCTCAGTTTCATGCTTCTCAGTGGTGGTCAAATCTTTATTACTGAATTGATGATGTTCAGCCTTTGTTATGTCCTTCTCAGAAAACTCACAAGCAGCTGGAAAAAAAAAACAAGGTGCTTAAAAACTGAATTATTATGAAAAAAATAGGTACTTAATACAACTTGGTTGAGGGGGAATGAAGGAACTGGCTATTCTTAGAGAAACCTCAACTATCAAGTGTACTGAAGACGTAGCTCATACTCTTCTGCTCAATTCCTATGTATCTAGACTCTCATTATTTCCACTCAAAATAATTAGAGTTTTAATTTCAGAATTCTCCCTACTCATAAACCATACCTCCTATTTTGCTAAACTCTAACAGTGAATTAAAAGCACAGTTTGAGACTCACAGACATGGAGAACAGACATGTGGTTGCTAAGGGGGAGGGAAGGTGGGGGAGAGATGAAGGGGGAGTTTGGGGTTAGCAGATGCAAACTAGTATATATAGAATGGATAAATAATACGATCCTACTGTATAGCACACGGAACTATATTCAATATCCTGTGATAAACCATAATGGAAAATAATATTACAAAACATGTATATATGTGTAAAACTGAATCACTTTGCTGTACAGCAGAAAACACAATATTGTAAATCAACTCTACTTCAATCAAAAAAAAAGAGCACAGTTTGGGCATCAGACATATAGTGCTTCTGTTCTATCTTCAGACTCATACTCCCTCTATCTAAATACCAGTATGCAAAGTATGAAATAAAAACACAGCAGTTAAAAGTAAAGGCAGGGCTTCCCTGGTGGCGCAGTGGTTGAGGGTCCGCCTGCCGACGCAGGGGACACGGGTTCATGCCCCGGTCTGGGAAGATCCCACATGCCGTGGAGCGGCTGGGCCCGTGAGCCATGGCCGCTGAGCCTGCGCGTCCGGAGCCTGTGCTCCGCAACAGGAGAGGCCACAACAGTGAGAGGCCCGCGTACCGCAAAAAAGAAAAAAAAAAAAAAAAAAAAAAGTAAAGGCAACAACCAATTACATAGGGTACTATTATAACCATATCAGTCTAGTGTCATTGTCAGGCTGTACCATGACATCTGAGAAAGAACGATATTCTAACTCTGCCAAGAAATGTTGTGAATTATAAACGTCCCAAATGGTTCTTCAGAATAATCTAATTACAGTACCGCATCTACCTATTCTTTCTTTAGTGCCCGTTAAGTTGGAAGACTTGTCATTACCCTTTTTTGCACGATTCAAACTGGCTTCAGCCTTGGCTCCTTGAGGGGTGATTTCTAACAATTCATGGTCTCCTACACTATAGGGAAAAGACAGAAGCCTTAGTGAGAAACAGTGGTTTATATGCGCAAATAGCTGTCACATGATCAAGTATTTTAGCTCCTCTAGGTAGGGTTGCAATAAGGGTTATCAATTTGATTCACTTTTTGAAATCTGTGCTTTAGTAACTTCTAGTCAAAATGAAACGGTCAAAGACTGAGAACATACAGTCACAAAAATCACAGCAGTAACATAGAACATTGCTTTATGGACATACAAATGAGAACTAAAATTTAAATGATGGCCAAATAATAGCTAAAAGACAGTAAAGAGAAAACCAACAAAACTTAAAATATATCTTAATGAGAATACAAGTACAAAGTTATCTAAACAAAGGGAGCACTGGGATGGAACAAACATTCCAATAGAATGCAAAAGCACACCACTTTGCAGCACTGCCTTCTGTGCTTCTTTCCAGGCTAAAAACCATTTTCTCCCAATTGAGAGATCAGGAAAAAGTAATTTGCAAACAAAATCTGATTGGCAATGACACCATCACAGATCTTAGGGTCAAGCAATAATTCCTAACGAAAGCAATTTGACAACCCAGTTGGGGGCTGCTTGTAGATTATGGTTTAATTTATGTAGACAAAGTTTGAGTTACAGATGGAATTAAGGAACAGAGGAAGGAAAGAACTGAAAACTGAGTACTCTAATGTTTTCAACAGCCACAATTATCACTGAGTCAACACTATCATACACGACGAACTAAGCTAGGGCACAACCATCTGCTGGAAGCAAGTCTGTGCATAGTTCTACTGTTACTTTAAACTCTTTCAAACTCTTTACTAAGAAACCAACCAGCGAAGCAAAAAGGATATTTTCTGGACTTCCCTGGTGGTGCAATGGTTAAGAATCTGCCTGCCGAAGACCTAAATAGACATTTCTCCAAAGAAGATATACAAACTGCCAACAAACACATGAAAGAATGCTCAACATCATTAATCATTAGAGAAATGAAAATCAAAACTACAATGAGGTATCATCTCACGCCAGTCAGAATGGCCATCATCAAAAAATCTACAAACAATAAATGCTGGAGAGGGTGTGGAGAAAAGGGAACACTTGTGCACTGCTGGTGGGAATGTGAATTGGTACAGCCACTATGGAGAACAGTATGGAGGTTCCTTAAAAAACTACAAATAGAACTACGATATGACCCAGCAATCCCACTACTGGGCATATACCCTGAGAAAACCATAATTCAAAAAGAGTCATGTACCAAAATGTTCATTGCAGCTCTATTTACAATAGCCCAGAGATGGAAACAACCTAAGTACCCATCATCGGATGAATGGATAAAGAAGATGTGGCACATATATACAATGGAATATTACTCAGCCATAAAAAGAAACAAAATTGAGCTATTTGTAACAAGGTGGATGGACCTAGAGTCTGTCATACAGAGTGAAGTAAGTCAGAAAGAGAAAGACAAATACCATATGCTAACACATATATATGGAATTTAAGAAAAAAAAATGTCATGAAGAACCTAGGGGTAAGACAGGAATAAAGACACAGACCTACTAGAGAATGGACTTGAGGATATGGAGAGAGGGAAGGGTAAGCTGTGACAAAGCGAGAGAGAGGCATGGACATATATACACTACCAAACGTAAGGTAGATAGCTAGTGGGAAGCAGCTGCATAGCACAGGGAGATCAGCTCAGTGTTTTGTGACTGCCTGGAGGGGTGGGATAGGGAGGGTGGGAGGGAGGGAGACGCAAGAGGAAAAAGATATGGGAACATATGTATATGTATAACTGATTCACTTTGTTATAAAGCAGAAACTAACACACCATTGTAAAGCAATTATACCCCAATAAAGATGTTACAAAAAAAGAATCCGCCTGCCAATGCAGGGGACACGGGTTCGAGCCCTGGTCCGGGAAGATCCCACATGCCACTGAGCAGCTAAGCCCGTGTGCCACAACTGTTGAGCCTGTGCTCTAGAGCCCGCGAGCCACAACTACTGAACCCGTATGCCACAACTACTGAAGCCTGCGCACCTAGAGCCCGTGCTCTGCAACAAGAGAAGCCACCGCCATGAGAAGCCCGCGCACTGCACTGAAGAGTAGCCCCCGCTCGCAGCAACTAGAGAAAGTCCGTGCGCAGCAACAAAGAACCAATGCAACCAAAAACAAACAAACAAATAAATATTTTAAAAAAGGATATTTTCTCAGCTATAAAATGAGGAGATTAAAGTAGATGGTCTTTAAGGTCTATTCCAATGCCATGATTCTAACCTAAAGAAATATCAATCCTTAATATTAACTAGATACAAAAATGCCAGCTTCATAGAAAAAGGCTCTCTTTGACTCACCTGAAATAACTGGCCTTATTAACTGTATCTTCAGAAGAATCAGATCCTAAAAAAATTCCCCAAATACCCCCAAATAACAAATCAATAAAAGGATTTTTATTGAAAGGCTTAAACTCAAAAAATACACTTGTTGCAAAACATATCTTCAAGAAATATTTACTGAGCACCCACTACATGGCAGACACAATGATACATGTCAGGCAATACAGAGAAGTGGTCATAAGCACAGGTTTGAATCATGACCCTTTCACTTACTAGCTTTACAACCTTGGCAAAATTTCTTAACCTCTCTGTGCCTTAATTCCCTCATCTGTAAAATAAGTATAATAGTAGTAATCATCTCAGGTTTGTCATGCATCTTAAATGAGTTACACAAGTAAAACACACCAGTGCGTGCACTACAGTAGGTGCTCCTAAATATTCTCTCCTATAATTATTTTGATTATTTTTATGAGGCAATACCTGTTGTCTAGGAACTTATGATCTTAAAAGGGGAAAAGACACAAGAAATTTTGAAAGAATATGACACGTGCTATGTCAAACATTAGTGCTTGGGAGCTCAAAGGAGGGCCGTTCTTTCCAATTATAAATATACTCTAAACGATAAGACATAGAGAGACCTGCTTGAACTGAGCTCAGCTGTTCTTAAGTCTTTCTCGTCTAGTACAAGTTATCTTAGATCCCTCCAAATGCTGTAGCCCACTCATCACATTCTTTCTTAGCCCTACTCTCCATATTTCCAAAGTATATTTACACATACTTAAAACCAGACACCCTTTCTTTTGCTCTCTTTACAAAGGAAGGTTCTTCAAGGTGAGACCTGCATCTTTTACATTATTTATAACACATCATAAGGCTAGTAAAATTATTTTATTTTCACTTCCCAGAGCTCCCTGCCACTGTATAAATTGTGACCACGGTTTTTGGTAAAACTCCTACACAAGGAATCCAGCAACTATTATTCTAAACTTACAAAATCTGAGACTCTTACCCAATTCAATGTAGACGGACTTATTCTGAGGTTGTATCTGCTGCTTTGTCCTCAGAGATCTCACAATTCCAAGGTTAGAGAGCTGGACACTAAGACTGGTTTCCTGCTAAGCAGTAAAGAATGATCAACAAATTGTTGGCCAGTTCTGTGCTTTTTTTTTCTTAACAGAAACTCAAAGCCATGGACAAAACAAATAGACCATTATCAATTAGCTAACATTTATGACACCTCAGAAAAAACATTTCGCAGACTACACACCAGAATGTATGAGTTTTGTGTGCTTTGAATACTTTTCCCCTCTCTCTGTTGTTCTAAATTTTTCTAAAATAAATATGTATTATCTGTGTAATATTTTTAAAGATAAGGAAAGCATTTTTTTTCTTTTTGATTTTGTTTTTGTCTTTCTTTCTTTTTTATTTATTTATTTAGTTTTGGCTGCATTGGGTCTTCGTTGCTGCGCTCGGGCTTTCTCTAGGTGCGGTGCACGGGGGCTACATGGGCTACTCTTCGTTGCGTGTGCAGGCTTCTCATTGTGGCGGCTTCTCCTGTTGCGGAGCACGGGCTCTAGGCACGGGGGCTTCAGTAGTTGTGGCATGTGGGCTCAGTAGTTGTGGCTCACAGGCTCTAGAGCACAGGCTCAGTAGTTGTGGCTCACAGGCTCTGGAGAGCAGGCTCAGTAGTTGTGGTGCACCGGCTTAGTTACTCCGCGGAATGTGGGATCTTCCCGGACCAGAGCTCAAACCCGTGTCCCCTGCATTGGCAGGTGGGTTCTTAACCACCGCACCACCAGGGAAGCCCCAAAGTAAATTTTTAAAAAGGATAAATGAAAATAAAGAAAACCCAGCAATGGGCTTCCCTGGTGGCGCAGTGGTTGAGAGTCTGCCTGCCGATGGAGGGGACACGGGTTTGTGCCCCGGTCCGGGAAGATCCCACATGCCGTGGAGCAGCTGGGCCCGTGAGACATGGCCGCTGAGCCTGCGCGTCCAGAGCCTGTGCTCCGCAACGGGTGAGGCCACCACAGTGAGAGGCCCGTGTACTGCAAAAAAAAAAAAAGAAAACCCAGCAAGCCTAAGAATATTCAGTACAGGAGAGAATATTTAGAAACGGGACCTTACTCTGTTGAAGCTTTCCTTCTTCTTTTTAAGCCCTTCAACATCTACCGAAAAGTGAATGCTGGTACTATGAGAACTTCTTTTTTTTTAATTAATTAATTTATTTATTTATTTTTGGCTGCATTGGGTCTTTGCTGCGCGTGGGCTTTCTCTAGTTGTAGTGAGCGGGGGCCACTCTTCGCTGTGGTGCCCTGGCTCCTCATTGCGGTGGCTCCTCCTGTTGTGAAGCACAGGCTCTAGGCTCGCGGGCTCTAGAGTGCAGGCTCAGTAGTTGTGGCTCACTGGCTTAGTTGCTCCACAGCATGTGGGATCTTCCCAGACCCGGGCTCGAACCCATGTCCCCTGCATTGACAGGCAGACTCATACCCACTGCGCCAGAGAACTATCATTTTTAAGATCTTCATTATTCATTCACATATGAATAACAGCGCAAATCTCTGCATTTTCTTTGACAATTACACTTTTAACTTGAAGCAATTTTCAAATGTTAAAAACCGATTTTTTTTTTCCAGGCAACTTTTCAGAGGAAATAAAACAGAAGATATGTCCTTGTCCCTGGAGAACTGCCATAAGATGGTTATTTTAAAAACTAGCAAGCTGACCATCAGTGTCCTTGTGTCTATCTTAGACAGATATGAAGAAAAATACGTTCATCAGAATGAACAAAGCACTAAAACCGGGGACCTTCTCTCGTCTCCTCTAACTCTTGTTTGGCCACTTAATTTACCAACTTCCCTTGTTTACTGACTTTTTCTGTAAATCCATAAGCATCTAGCACACTCACCAACTCACAGTGCTCAATAAAGAGATGTTATCAGAATACACAAAAATGGCCTTACCAAGGTAGGATTTTCAGGTTCACTCTGTTGAAGTTTTTTGGCCCGGTTTCGGTAGCCCATACTTTGAATGATAGAAACTTCCTCCTTTAGATGCTCAGAAGAGTTATTTTCCTTTTTTGAAAAGTTATAACTGTTTGCAACTGTGAATTACAAAGGAAAACATTATTTTTGCAGTTAGAAAAAAATATTAATTGTAAGCAAAGAACCAAGAGAAAGCCTGTGTATGCTCTTTGTTGTACAATATTAAAACAATGCATTAGGGCTCCCCTGGTGGCGCGGTGGTTGAGAGTCCGCCTGCCGATGCAGGGGACACGGGTTCGTGCCCTGGTCCGGGAGGATCCCACATGCCGCGGAGTGGCTGGGCCCGTGAGCCATGGCCGCTGAGCCTGCGCGTCCGAAGCCTGTGCTCCGTAACGGGAGAGGCCACAACAGTGAGAGGCCCGTGTACCGCAAAAAAACAAAAACAATGCATTAAAGGTTGCCTATACTTTTTTAAAAAATGAACTTCAGAAGTTCTACTCCTAGGAAACGAACACATAGACCAAAGTTATTTCTACTCCTTTTTTTCCTACCTTAATACTAACAAATTTGCCTATTAATACCATATTTCACTGAAACTAAAATACCAGTGATATAAAATGCACCATTATTTTCTGTACCACTAAGAAAGAAAACACTAAATTAAACAATGACACACCATTAATGGTAAACTGCTCCCAATTCTGGAGATGTGCAAATAAAAAACGTGCATATTAGGATGGATAAAATAAGGTGTGAGACCAGTGGGAATGATTTAAAAAATAGATTACAGGGGCTTCCCTGGTGGCGCAGTGGTTGAGAGTCCGCCTGCTAATGCAGGGGACACGGGTTCGTGCCCTGGTCCGGGAAGATCCCACATGCCGCGAAGCGGCTGGGCCCGTGAGCCATGGCCGCTGAGCCTGCGCGTCCGGAGCCTATGCTCCGCAACGGGAGAGGCCACAACAGTGAGAGGCCCACGAACCGGAAGGAAAAAAAAAAAAAAAAGATTACAGATAAAGAGCTAAAGTTAACCTAGACCAAAAGGTCTTACCACCTATTCAAATAAAATAATTCCACCAACTTCCATTTTAATAGATGGCCACTTGAGCATTGGCCCCTGGGGTTATGCAACACTTACTCTGCAATCCTGTGTCAAGCTCAAAAGCATGAATGATCTTCAATAGCTCTTCAACAAGCTGACTAAATCTTGTACTTTCTTGTAGGCTTCTGAAAGTAAATTGTTTGAAAGACACACTTAGCAAAAGATTACCAACTTTTTAAGGACACTAAAATAAGGAAAGACATGTGAACAAATAAAAAAAGAAGTAGCAACAGTTAAAAAAAAAACTATATGGAAACAACAGAGCTATTAGTGACATTACACTAATCAAAACATCACTGACAGCAGAATAAACCACATAGCATATTGATTGTTTTTATAATTATTTTTGGCCATTCAAACTTACCAAAAGCCTATAATTATCTAAAATAATAGTACTTTGAATCCACAGTAGATATAAATCCACTGCATAGAGAACTTATTATTCTTAACATCTGAATCCCATCTACCCAAAGTGCCACTTCTAGCTCTCAGGGATTTCTGCCAAATGATGATTACATTATTTCAAAATCACAGATAGATAACAATGTCCAAAGAGAGATTTTGGTTTAGGACAGTTGTAGGACAATATAATTTATTTATTCATTTACATATCTGAGTGACTACTATGTGTCAAACATTGGAAAAACAGTGTTGACTGAGACAAAGCCAGTGCCCTAATAGAACTTACATCCTGGCCAGAGGGACACACAATGTATAAATGCATTGCGTATGTGTTTGTGTAAATAAGTAGAAATATACGCAAGGAAGAAAAATAAAAGCAGGATCAGGACAATGGGGGCAGGGTGGTACAGTCCTATATTAGATAAGACTGCAAGTTCTTGCATCATATAGAAGGATTAGAAAAAGGCAATGAATTGCTAGTACCTGTGTAAGGCAGATGTACTGTAAAATTTTCAGAAAAATGACTTTAGAAATAATTTACCCTGTCAGCTAAACACCCTTTTTTATATATTTTTCTACTGATGAGTGGTTTGATAGGAATACCAGCTATGTTATTAAGGAATTTCTACTTTTTCCTGTTGTTGTCACTTCCAACCTCCCAACTACCCAAATTATATACCTTTTGGTTATATGATTCTTACACAAAGGACACTGTGAAGGCCCTTTCTTCTGGTTGAGAAGTTTCAGCATACAAAATCTATACATTTTAAAGAATGAAAAGAACAACTCAAGTTACATTTTTTTTTTTGCAGAGAGAATATTCAAAAAGCAAGTAGCCATGAAAAGATAGTCTCACAACTGCCCTTAAGAGCCATTTTAAAGGTAATGGCAGGTGAATTACAACCAATGACCTTCTTTAATTGTTTTTAGATGCTGTAAAATCAGAAAACAGACTATATAAGCAAAGATCTATGAAAACTGAACTTACATGCATATGGCTTACTATTATGATCAAATAAAACTTATTAAAAGTTAATATGGCATATTTAATGATATACTCATAATTATTTCATGCTGCATAATCAGACATAAATGGTAAGTGGTTCAAGTAAAATGATTATAATTAGTTTAAAAACTCAGCACCTCAATACAAAAGTTACAGTAATCAAGACAGCATGATACTAGCATAAGGATAAACATATACATAAATGGAATAGAATGAGAGTACAAACATACATCTATGCTATTGTTGATTTTCAACAATAGCACCAAGACAATTAAATGGAAAAGGAATAATCTTATCAACAAATAGTGCTGGGACAGCTAGACATCCACATGCAAAAAAATGAAGATAGACTCTTACCTCACACAATACAGAAAAATTAACTCAAAATGGATCACAGAACTAAATGTAAGAACTAAAACTATAAATGTCTGTGACCATGGGTTAAGCTATGATTTCATAAATAAATAAATGGCAAAAACACAAGCAACCAAAGAAAAAATGGGTACACTAGACTACATCAAACTTAAAAACTTTGGTGCTACAAATAATACTATGAAGAAAGTGAAGGGACAATCCACAGAATGAGAGAAAATATCTGCTAATCATATATCTGATAAGGGACTTGTATCCAGAATATATGAAGAACTCTTAAAATTCAATAAAAAAGAAATAACCCAATTTAAAAATGGGCAAAGGATATGAAGAACTATATTTTCCAAAGGAGATATACAAATGGTCAATAAGCACAGGAAAAGATGCTCGATATCATTTGTCATTAGGAAAAAGGAAATCAAAGCCACAATGAGATGCCACTTCATGCCCACTATGATGGCCCTAATTAAAAAGACAGATAATAATAAGTATTGGCGAAGATGTGGAGCAACTGAAATCCTCATTCATTGATGGTGGAAATATAAAACAACGCAGTCACTTCGGAAAACTGTTCGGCAGTTCCTCAGGATGTTAAACAAAGAGTTACCATAAGACTCTGCAATTCTACTCCTAGGTTTCTTTCCAGGAGAAATGAAAACGTAAGTCCACATAAAACTTGTACACAGGACTTCCCTGGTGGCACAGTGGTTGAGACTCTGCCTGCTGATACAGGGGACATGGGTTTGAGCCCTGGTCCAGGAAGATCCCACATGCCACAGAGCAACTAACCCCGTGCGCCACAACTACTGAGCCCACATGCCACAACTACTGAAGCCCAGGCGCCTAGAGCCCATGCTCCGCAATGAGAAGCCACCGCAATGAGAAGCCCATGCGCCGCAACGAAGAGTAGCCCCCCCCCACTCACCACAACTAGAGAAAGCCCACGCACAGCAACGAAGACCCAACGCAGCCATAAATAAATACATAAAATAAAATAAAATGAAATAAAATAAAAAACAAAACAAAACCCCTCAAGGCTGGAAGAGAACATGCTCCTTTTTATATTCACAATGCCCAACAGAGTATCTGGCATAACCACACTGCTCACTAGACATCTAAGGAATGAAGGAGGCTCATTCAGGGTTTTAGAATGGCTTTGGATAAAGAACAATTTTGTTGTTTGTCTCAGATGCTGAATATGGCTAAGAAGACTTGAAGATCATATGCAACATGTTCAGAGTCAGCTTCCTTTTTTTTTTTAATAAATATTTTAACATTTATTTATTTAGGCTGCGCCGGGTCTTAGCTGCAGCATGCGGGCTTCTTAGCTGCAGCATGTGGGCTTCTTAGCTGCAGCATGCTGACTCTTAGTTGTGGCATGCGGACCCTTAGTTCTGGAATGCATGAGGAATTCTAGTTCCTCAACCAGGGATCGAACCCGGGCCCCCTGCATTGGAAGCACGGAGTTTTACCCACTGAACCACCAGGGAAGTCCTGAGTCAGCTTCCTTAAGAAAGGAAAATACTGCTCCCATTGGCTGGTGGTGTCCATGAAAATCAACATTCCCTTAGGAAGAAGACAAAAGAAGACTCAAAAGAGAGGTAGAATGGAAAAAAGGGAAGAGGGCAGAAATAGCTGTGGTGATGATTATTAAAAGCAGTGATTCACACTGATACAACCAATATTTACTACATGTCCAGTATTGTTCTAGATGCAAGAAATTCAGTGGAAAAGGAAAACAAAATCCCTGCTATCATAAAGGACATAATATTATGGCAAGGGAGGTGACTGGGGAAGGGAGTAGAGAAGATACCGACATTGAAGAGAGCCAGGAAAGAAGATTTAGGGAGCTGAAAAGGCAGTGGGAATGGTGAGCCAGCAGACACTTAGAGAGCACTTTTTACTGGCCAGGTCCTTTAACATGCATTGTTCTCTCTGTCTACACAACCCTGAAGTATTACCTTCATTTTACAGTAGAGACTTGTCCCAGATCATACAGTAATCAAGTAACTAGTAAAGGTGATATTGGATCTAGAATTGAACTGTAGCAAAGCCCATGGTTTTTCCACCAGAGAAAGTAAATGTAGGTAGGTTTGGTCAAGGAGACCCAGGGGTCCTTCTTCACTTATATAGTTGCTTGAACTACCACATTGCACTTGACAACAATTCTATAGTTTAGGGGACGGGGGTATCAAAAAGCTACCTGCTCTGTATATAAAGCCCATTTAAACATTTATTTATTTATTTGGTGGTGCTGGGTCTTAGTTGTGGCATGGGGGATCTTCGTTGCCATGTGCAGGACCTCTGTTGCGGCATGTGGTATCTTTAGTTGCAGCATGCGGGAGGCATGCGGGATCTAGTTCCCTGACCAGGGATCGAACCTGGGCCCCCTGCATTGGGAGCACAGAGTCCTAACCACTGGACCCAGAGAAGTCCCATAAAGTCCATAAAGAGCCACAAAATAGAGGCTACCACTCCTTGAGAAGATGCAAATACTACCTGCACTCTACCATAATGGCTCTAGGAGGCATCAATGCATCACACTGGCAAATGGTACAATTCAACAATTCAGAGTAGAGGTAGTGATTAGGTAATTCCCTAAACATAGTACTGCAGAATACAGCAGCTAAGATATTGCGTGATAAGCCAAGCTATAGATGTTGCAGCCTGTACAATAATTACATAAGTAACACAGGAGAACCAGATACGTAGAAATCAACCAAGATATTATGAGTTCCAATCTTTCTTTATGCTAGAAAAAGAACAGACTCATAAAGGTTATTAACTAAACTCAAAAGAGAAAATGAACTTGTACATGACTTGAAAAGACTGAGCTAAGGAAAATACTGACAGATCAACAGAACAGTGGCATGTTTTTCAGGGCTCAGAAGAATTTATTAAACTCTGTTTTAGAGCCCTGGGTAATCTATGTGATGCACTAATTAAATGAAAACATATATACAAGTTCTACATAAGGTTCTTAGTGAAAAGGTCTAAGAAAAGTTTTGGGATTCTTGGGTTTCTAAAGCCCAATGGTTAAGGAAAGGCAATACATTTTTAAAGAAAATGCAGTATGCTTTCTAAAGGGCAGCTTCAGCTTTTTAAGAAAATGCTGATGGAGAATAGTAAAATCACAGTGCCACAAACAATCTTGGGGGACTTTTCAGAGTACTCATTTTTGAGCACATCTACACCCTGCACAGTTTAACAAGTTATGGAAACTCATCTAATTTTGAGTTGCTTGTCCAAGTCTATCCTGGCAGGAAGCAATGAATTAATAGTTCTAACTATAGGCAAAATAAAGGCAAGCTGACATTTGGCTACCTTCAGTTATACTGGGTGCCCTGGCTTACTATCAACAGAGCTAAGATAATAGACAAATACGGTATCTTGTTAAAGGAAATAAAGACCCTGAGAGCTCCACAGCTTAGCATCTCAGCATCCACTTATGTTGCTGGTCCCACCAAACCTTGTCAGTTTGTATAAATAAGGTTCTGTTTTCTTTTCTTTTAAATTTTATTTATTTTTGGCTGTGTTGGGTCTTTGTTGCTGTGCGCAGGCTTTCTCTAATTGTGGCAAGCGGGGGCTACTCTTCGTTGCAGTACATGGGCTTCTCATTGCGGTGGCTTCTCTTGTTGCGGAGCACGGGCTCTAGGCGTGTAGGCTTCAGTAATTGTGGCACATGGGCTCAGTAGTCGTGGCGCATGGGCTTACTTGCTCCATGGCATGTGTGATCTTCCCAGACCAGGGCTCAAACCCGTGTGCCCTGCATTGGCAGGCCGATTCTTAACCACTGCGCCACCAGAGAAGTCCTAAGGCTCTGGGTTTTTTTTTGTTTTTTTTTTTTGCAGTATGCGGGCCTCTCACTATTGTGGCCTCTCCAGTTGCGGAGCACAGACTCCGGACGTACAGGCTCAGCGGCCGTGGCTCACGGGCCTAGCCACTCCGCGGCATGTGGGATCTTCCCGGACCGGGGCACGAACCCGTGTCCCCTGCATCGGCAGGCGGACTCTCAACCACTGTGCCACCAGGGAAGCCCCAAGGCTCTGTTTTTTTAATCAAACCTCTGGTTTGTACTTTAGTTCCAACAATTAAGAAGCTATCTTTTTTTCTTTTTTTAAATTTTTATTGGAGTAGAGTTGATTTACAGTGTTGTGTTAGTTTCAGGTGTACAGTAAAGTAAATCAGTTATACATATATCCACTCTTTTTTAGATTCTTTTCCCATATAGGCCATTACAGAGTATTGAGTAGAGTTCCCTGTGCTATACAGTAGGTCCTTATTAGTTATCTATTTTATATATAGTAGTGTGTATATGTCAAGCCCAATCTTCCAATTTATCCCTCCCCGACCAAGAAGCTATCTTGAGCTCTTCATCTGGAAGATTCTGCCTAGTTTCCTTGCCCAGTATCCCAGTCCCCTGAGTCAAGGCTCTTGTCTCCTAGGGATGAGAATCTTACCACTAACCCTCAGCCTCCTATGGCTGGGTCCCTGCTACTTTTCTTGCCTTATAACTACCACCCTGAACTTCTCATTTCTGCTGCTAGACTCCTGAGAGACTATGTTCAATCTACTTGCTAGATTATCCATCTCTTGCCTATTTCTGGACCTCTGACATACCGACCTACTACTAGATTACAGAATTCCCTGGTGTCATGATCTAATGTATCCAGCCGTGAAACGTCCCCAACACTGATTCACCACTTATCTGGATCTCCTCAGTTAAATGACCCCAAGACTTGCCTTATTTGGTCTATCTGGTCTTTAAACCTCAGCCTTCCTTGGTCTAGTCCCTCTTAGTATCCTCCATATAAGTGTATAGAAAGGTTATCATTCCAGAGCACCGCTTCTCAAACTTTAATGTACATAAGAATCTCCTGGGGATCCTGTTAAAATGCAGATTCTGATTCAGCAGGTTTGGGGTAGGGCTGAGATTCTAGGAAGTTCCCATGTGATGTGGTTGCTACAGACCCATGAGTCCCACTTTGAGTAGTTAGTTTCTAGAGCTGTGTTGTCCAATACAGCTGCCACATGTGGCTATTGAGCACTTGAAACATGGCTAGTCCGAGCTAAAATGTACGGTAAGTATGGAAAAACACAAGCTTTCAGAGACTTACTACAAAAAAAGAATGTCAAGGGCTTCCCTGGTGGCGCAGTGGTTGAGAGTCTGCCTGCCAATGCAGGGGACACGGGTTCGTGGCCCGGTCTGGGAAGATCCCACATGCCGCGGAGCAGCTAGGACCGTGCGCCATGGCCGCTGAGCCTGCACGTCCAGAGCCTGTGCTCCGCAACGGGAGAGGCCACAACAGTGAGAGGCCCGCGTACAGCAAAAAAAAAGAATGTCAAATATCTCATTAATGTTTTTATATTGTATTTTGAAATGATAAAATTTTAGCCATAATTGGGTTAAAAATATACAACTATATTAATTTCACCTTTAAAAAAACCTTTTGGTAATGTGGCTACTAGAAAATTTAGGTTAGATTTATATGGCTCAGATTATATCTCTTTGGACAATGTGGTCTAGATCTTTCAAAAAGTATTACACATTACATCTGTTGTTTGGAAACTGCAAGCTAATGCATGAACGGCCTAAGTAATATTTTCTAAACTGGTACCATTGTACTTTTTGTATATCTCATGAAAGATTTCAGAACTACAGGCTTACTCCAGTCAATAAAGCTGCGTTATTGTTAGCAATGAGAGTCCACCTTGAGAAAATACAATTAATGCTTGGGGGCATTTTTCTGAACTTTCTTATCATATAGATCAAGGTGTTATTCAGACTATAAAGGTATTACAGAAGATATTTCATGAAAAAGTTGATCTATCACACAGGCATTATACTAAACTTTTAATTCTAACTTATCACTTAAAATATGGCTGGCTAGGGCTTCCCTGGTGGCGCAGTGGTTGAGAGTCTGCCTGCCGATGCGGGGGACACGGGTTCGTGCCCTGGTCCGGGAGGATCCCACGTGCCGCGGAGCGGCTGGCTCCGTGAGCCATGGCCGCTGAGCCTGTGCGTCCGGAGCCTGTGCTCCGCAACGGGAGAGACCACAACAGTGAGAGGCCCGCGTACCGCAAAAAAAATATATATATATATGGCTGGCTATTCTGCTTTTCCTATCCTCCATGTTAGGAATTGCAAGCCTTTTTCACTCTCCTCCAGTTGCCAACTTTAACCTTCTCAATCTCAACAGATGTCTTTACCTCCAACTTCACTGAATAACAACTATTTCTCTTTCTAGCATCCATTTTCTAGTTCCAATCCCTCTGCCTCCTCTTGGATCTTTCTCTCTTGCAAATATCTCCCCTCTGAGGGTTCCTTCCTTTTGTAATACAACTTCTCTATATATATGAAAAGTTAGTTTCTTTTTCCTGAACATATTCTTTCTTCTCTTCATACCTTTGCTCATATTATTTCCTCTCCCTGTAAAACTGCCTTCTTCCACAAGCTCTCAAAGTAATGAATGTTCATAATTTAATCTCTTCTTTACACACTATAATACCATATATTCATTATTCAAGGTGACAGGAAAGCATACAGTACATTTCAGAAAGATTCTTGTCAAGAAACAGTGAAAGTCCCAGCATTTAAAAGGTTAGTCTTCAGCTATCTGTAACCTTTTAAATAGGGGGACTTTAAAATTTTGTTTTATAAAGGTATTGATCTACAAAGAAAATGGCCCTATACCACAGACAGTTTGAGAAGCTTCCCTCTAGAGGCCACAAAACTAAAAATTCTTGAAGGAGAGATAAAGCCGTGCTGCCATGACACCTGACCAGGAAGAAGGGCCTGAAGAATGAGAAGGAAATTGTTGGGAACAGATCTAGGCCAGTGGGGTGACCTGGAAAAGGGGTGAGAGACAGTGGAAATGGGCTCTGGATCCTTGTTGGGACAGATAAATAGCAAAAAGGTAAAATTCAGAGGAAGGAAGGGGCTGGCCAGCTGGCAGACTTGTGCTCAAAGGATTTCCCTCCAAAGGGAACAGGTTTCCTCCAGCTTCAGCCAGCCCTCATTATCCTTAATGCAGAAGCTTTTCATGTTTTTTAGGTTACAGAAACGTTCCAAGCTGATGAAAATTATGAACTGTCTTCCCAGAAAACTGCACAGGCCCATAGTTTTTAATACAATTGAACTTAAAATTCAATATAATTCTAGGAAATTCATGAAAACCATTCATGAATCCCAAGTTACAAACTCTTGAATCTAAAAATTCCTTAGAGGATACATAAAAAATTGATAATTGTGGTTTTTTTCTGGGGAGGGAAGGGAGAGGCAGGGGTTTGAGGTAGGAGGGAAAAATATTTTGCATCATATATGCTAGTAAACTCATTACCATTGACATGGCTTACCTTTTCAATTAAAAAGAAAAAAATGCTTAAAAAGAAATAAGTTGGCATTCAGGGCGAGCCTCAGTCATAGCTTAACATCAAGGAAAGGAAAAAACCCCCTGTTCCACAACATTATCTACCAAACTTTTTCTGAAATTCTTCCATCAAGAAACATATCCATTTCAAAGGGCAAAATCCTTAAAAATGTAAATATAACTTGAATCATTGGTATGAATGAATTTCAGCCTAAATATAAACTGATATCAGGTCCTTTCCTATTTTCACAAGGATTATGAAGCAGGTAAACACTGAACCTTAGAGGGCAGAGAGCAGAAGGACATGCAGAAATGAACAGAAAGGAGAAACTGGGACAGTTGAAACATAATTTGCTTATTTCGTAACTGCTTGCAATCTGCTTTCACCCATGGACACAAAAAACAAACAGCTGTTCAAAGTGATTTCATATCCCACTAGATAAATATGCCAATATTTTACCACAAACTATGGCTACAAAAACTTACGATTCTTTTTCACATAATTGAAGAAGCTAAAGCTTTAATAAAGCTAGGTGTTTCCTGTGTTATGAAGGATAAGCACAAAAGCTAATAACGGAGCCACATAAAACATTCAAACTTACTTGCAAAATATGTGATCACACTTTGTGGAAACAGGCTCTTTGATCAACTCCAGACTAGAAGGGTAGGGGAAAAAAAAAGAAAATAAAAGAAATGAGGTTCAATAATTCATTTAAAAGTAAATGAATAAATGAATTCTTAATAAAGAAGTTCAACTTTAAGCTGCTATAACTGAGTCAAAGTAAGGCTTTAAGTTCATTCAATAAATATTTATTAAATGTCTGCTGTACTAGGAACCAAAAATACAGCAGAGAATATGATCCTTACCCTCAATGAGCTTTCAGACATCAAAACAGAATATATCATTCTTTTCTATATTCTATGTTATCTTTAGCATTTAAAAAATTAGCTGATATTATTTCATATTAGTTTTCACTGATACCTTTTTTGAGCTATCATTGTGGGTGCACATCCTATATGTTAACTAAACTTTAAGCTCCACAAAGACAAAAACTTCTTGTATTTCTTTTGAATTCCCTCATAGCACTTCTTTGGCATGTGATTGCCTTTTTATTTTTTCTTTCTTTTTTTTTTTTTTTTTTTTTTTGCGGTACGCAGGCCTCTCACTGTTGTGGCCTCTCTCGTTGTGGAGCACAGGCTCGGGACGTGCAGGCTCAGCGGCCATGGCTCACGGGTCCAGCCGCTCTGCAGCATGTGGGATCTTCCCGGACCGGGGCACGAACCCATGTCCCCTGCATCGGCAGGCAGACTCTCAACCACTGCGCCACCAGGGAAGCCCCTACTTTTTATTTCTTAATATGGAAGGCTTAAAGCATTTACACAAATAAAACAGTAAAATGAACTCCATGTACCATAACCCAATTTCAGCAATTATCAGCTCACAGCCAATTTATTTCATCCATACCAAAATCCACTCAAAGGCAAGATTATTTTAAAATAAATCCCAGGGGATTTCCCTGGTGGTCCTGGGAGTAAGACTCCACACTCCCAATGCAGGGGGCCCACGTTCAATCCCTGGTGGGGGAACTAGATCCCACATGCATGCCGCGACTAAGAACCTGCATGCTGCAACTAAAAAGATCCCGCATGCCACAACGAAGATCCCATGTGCCGCAACTAAGCCCCGACGCAGCCAAAATAAATTAAATAAATATTTTAAAAAATCCCAGCTGTCATAGCATTTCATCTATAAATATTGCAAAATATATCTTTCAAAGATAAAGACTTTTTTAGTTTAACCATGAAACCATTATTACTCCTAAAAAATAATTTCCCTAGGGCTTCCCTGGTGGCGCAGTGGTTGAGAGTCCGCCTGCCGATGCTGGGGACACGGGTTCGTGCCCCAGTCCGGGAAGATCCCACATGCTGTGTAGCGGCCTGGCCTGTGAGCCATGGCCGCTGAGCCTGTGCATCCGGAGTCTGTGCTCCACAACGGGAGGGGCCACAACAGTGAGAGGCCCGCGTACCGCAAAAAAAAAAAATAATAATAATAATAATAATAATTTCCCTAGTATCATCTAATATACAACTAATGTTCCAATTTCCCTCACTGTCTCATAAAAATTTAATAATTAAATTCATTTAAATCAGGATCCAAATAAGATCCACACATTGCATTTGGTTGATATATCTCAAGTCTCTTTTACAGATTTCTCTTTTTTTACCTCGTCATTTAAAAAACTACGTCATTTGACCTCCAGAATTTCCCACATTCTAGATTTTGCTGATTATAACCCTATGATGTGGTTTAACTTGTCTCTCTAACCTCTATTTCCTATAAACTAGACCTACAGGCAGAGTCAAAATTGGGTTCAATTTTTTGGCAAGAACACTTTACAGATGGTTCTGTGTACTTTTATTACATCACTTCAGGAGGTACATGATGTTTGGTTTGTGATTACTTTGTAAGAACAGTGTAATAAGTACTCACTGAAAAAATTTAGAAAATAATAAACTTAGAAAAATATTAAAATCTCCAGAAAAGAAAATACATCACTCAAATTCTCATCCCTACCCATCTAACCACAAAATCTCAAGGCCCTCCTGAGATTAATTCATTTACTAATATAACAAGTATTTATTGTGCATCTACTATGTGCAAGCACTGCTCTTGGAGATGCAAATACAGCAGCAAACAAAATAAAGCCTGCCCTCACAGAACTTACATTCTAGTTGTGGTAGGCAGTTGATTGAGAAACAAACATATATGGGAATAAGTGCTAAAAAGAAAAATAAAGCAAGGTAAGGGGACAGGAAGTGCAGTGTGTGGGGAGAAGGGTATATACAGGGTAGTCAGGAAAGGCCTCACTGAGAAGGTGACACTGGCAGACAGCTGAGCAATGTGAGGAAACAAGCTGTGCAACAGTTGGGGGAAGAACATTCCAGCAGAGGGAGCAGAAAAGACAGACTCTGAGCAGGACCATGTCCAGGGTTTTTGAAGGACACCGAGTAGGCCAAGGTCTAGGATGAATAATCAAGGGGGAGGTACTAGTAGAAGAGGTCAGAGAGGTAGGTGGGAGCCTGAGCACGCAGGAACCTACAGGCTATTTTAAGTCTTCAGTGTTTATTCTGAATGAGAGTTCCAGAAACTGATTCTTGGTAAAGTTCAGGCAAGACATCAAAGAACAGGTAACCTGTGTATGTGATAGGAATGTGGTTCATTAAATGTTTAACTCTTTAGAAAAGGATCACAAGAAAAGCTGGGGGACAATAGCCTCCTTATGAAGGGTTTGGTAACACAACTCTCGCAATCATGGGGTTTCTGACGCAGCACAGGGCAATGAAAAGAAAAATACCAGAGTAAGTCAGAAGACTGGGTTTCTACTACAGTTCTCTTTGTTAGCAGAGTGACCTCAGGCCAACCACTCTACCTGAACCTCAGTTTCCTTCTCGGTCACCCACTCTACCAGTCTCTTGAGGCTATTCTGAGAATAAAATTAAATGCTACTTGGGAAAATGTTTACAACCTGAGATGACTTGTACCAATGTTAGTATTATTATTGGGACTGAAAGTGATTTTAAAAAGAAAAACAAAGAAAACTCTGATTTGTTAGTAAATCACTATTCCTCAGATAGGCTAGACAGCAAAAGAAATTCTCAGTAAAAGAGAAGTTGGATTTAGCTATGATACCAGATGGCTTTCATTCTCACCACTGACTCAATTCTGAGATAATTATATTTCAGTATAGTAATTAAAAACCAAGCTATACAAACATACTGTAAACACAAACTTTGAACAGATGAAAACTCCAATACATAAAAAAGTAATTACTGTTGAAGGAAAAGCTTGAAGAGAGAATGGGAATGAAAAGAAAAAAATTAAAATGTTCTCTTCTAGGTCCTGATGAAAGTAAATGTTTACTATAAAAGTGATTCAGGGACTTCCCTGGTGGCATAGTGGTTAAGAATCCACCTGCCAATGCAGGGGACATGGGTTCGAGTCCTGGTCCGGGAAGATCCCACATGCTACAGAGCAACTAGGCCCGTGCGCCACAACTACTGAGCTTGTGCTCTAGAGCCCGCGAGCCACAACTACTGAAGCCCATGTGCCTGGAGCCCGTGCTTCACAACAAGAGAAGCCACCACAATGAGAAGCCGCACACTGCAATGAAGAGTAATCCCTGCTTGCTGCAACTAGAGAAAGCCAGCACGCAGCAACGAAGACCCAACGCAGCCAAAAATAAATAAATTAATTAATTAAAAAAATAAAAATAGGGCTTCCCTGGTGGCGCAGTGGTTAAGAATCAGCCTGCCAGTACAGGGGAAACAGGTTCAAGCCCTGGTCCGGGAAAATCCCACATGCCGCGGAGCAGCTAAGCCCGTGCACCACAACTACTGAGCCTGCGCTCTAGAGCCCATAAACCACAACTACTGAAGCCTGTGTGCCTAGAGCCCGTGCTCCACAACAAGAGAAGCCACCGCAATGAGAAGCCCGCGCACCACAATGAAGAGTAGCCCACACTCGCCGCAACTAGAGAAAGCCCGCGCAGCAACAAAGACCCAACGCAGCCAAAAATAAATAAATAAATTTATATTGAAAATAAATAAATAAAAATAAAATAAAAGTGACTCAAATATTTTAAACTTTTGAAACCAGGAAATATTTTAGGTCTACTGCATATTTATATTTAGAGCTTCCAACATGGTAAGTGATTGGAGAAAGAAGCTAGGTTAGGTTCAAAAAACAACCACCACCCACTGGGGTACACATTTCAGCAAACTCTTCGAAAGTCAAAGAATTTGTATATTCACGTGTAAAGAGTCAGAACTACCAGTTATCAGAAATAAATGCCAATAATGACTCAGGGGCCAGGAGAAGGAATTTTAGCTTGAGACCTCAAAGAAGCTGGAAACCTACCCTATAGTTACCATAAATAACATTGTTTCCATTCACAGTCAGGAATCATTTAAGACATTAACTGCAAATTGTACTGTTCTAGGCAATGTTAAAAAAAAAAAAAGTGAACTAGGTATGAGTTTAAGGTTTAACAACCAGGCAGAACAGTCTTAGTTTAAAAACCAGGTCTATTTCTAATAGAAAACAGATTGAGGACTTCCTTGATGGCACAGTGGTTGAGAATCCGCCTGCCAGTTCAGGGGACATGGGTTTGATCCCTGGTCCGGGAGGATCCCACATGCTGTGGAGCAACTAAGCCCGTGCGTCACAACTACTAAGCCTGTGCTCTAGAGCCCGCGAGCCACAACTATGGAGCCCACATGCCACAACTACTGAAGCCTGCATGCTCTAGGGCCTGTGCTCCACAACAAGAAAAGCCACTGCAATGATAAGCCCGTGCACCGCAAGGAAGAGCAGCCCCCGCTCACCACAGCTAGAGAAAGCCTGCGCACAGCAACCAAGACCCAACACAGCCAAAAGAAAACAAAAACAGATTGAAAAAATAAATAAATATGGAGCTGGAAAATACACAGCAGTTGACTTAAAATAAAAATTTAACATTAACTTTCATTCTCACATCTTTAATTTTTATGTATCTGAGTTTTTTTTGGTTTTTTTTTTTTTGCGGTATGCGGGCCTCTCGCTGTCGTGGCCTCTCCCATTGCGGAGCACAGGCTCCAGACGCGCAGGCTCAGCGGCCATGGCTCACGGGCCCAGCCGCTCCGCGGCATGTGGGATCCTCCCGCACCGGGGCATAAACCCGTGTCCCCCGCATCGGCAGGCAGACTCTCAACCACTGCGCCACCAGGGAGTCCCCTGTATCTGAGTTTTTTTATTTGATAGTTTACTTTGCCAGAATGAGAAAGAACATTACATTATTATGACTGAGTCCCATGGAAATGTAAAATAAATGGACCCAAATGCCATACTATTAAGGACTTTTTGATCACTCTTTGTAATCATCATGAGTAAGTTTTATGCTTTTTCAAAAGCAATTTTTTTTCCAATTGTCATTTCCTGCTTGCCTGGCTCTGATGTTTCGTAAATTAGGCTGTAAAGCTCATTTAGCTTTGGTTCTTGTTTAGCTGAAATGTTGAGAGGCAGGGGAGCAGAAGGTAGGTTACTTACAAATCTTGTTTCTCTCTGAAAACACAACTTGCATTTTTTAAAATCTTATTTGACTCCAAGTATGAAAAACAACTTTCATGAAGCACAAAGCAAAGGTAAAACTTTTCAGTTTACTTTTTGAATAATACCCACCACTATCACCATGTTAAAAACCACTAAATTATCAAAGAACCAATTTAGTTTATTACTTAATACCTTCAACAAATGTTTACTGAGTGGCTACTATGTCCCAGATACTGTTCTAACTACTGAAGATAAGAAGTAAATAAAACAAATAAAAACCTCTGCCCATGGGAGTTTATATTCTGTGGGGGTTGAGAAAAAGGATAAATAAATTATACAGAATGTCAGATAGTTTTAAGTTATGTAAAAAATAAGCATTATGGAAACATAGGGGGATAAGGGATGTGTTGAGGGTTGGAGTGTTACAATTTTAAATTGGGATCGTCTGCCTCTTTGAAAGATGGTATTTCAATCAAGATTTGTGAGCCATGCAATTACCAGGGGAAGAATGTTGCAGGCAGAGGGTGTAGCAAGCATAAAAGCTCAGGGGCAGGAGAATATGTCGCATGTCTGAAGAGCAGCGAAGAGGCCAGAATGACCAGAATTAAGAGAACAGAGGGAAGAGGGTAGTCAGTAATCCTCCTAAATTGCCTTTCTGGCTTTTTACCAAGAAATTCTGAGGTATGGTTTTTAATTTATTTTATAGATTTAAGAGATACCATTGAGGTCAGCTAGTGACTACCTGGGGTTCATAACCTTTGTTGTACCATGGACCCCCTTTGGCAGTTGGTAAAGCTCATGAACCCCTTTCTTAGAGCAATGCTTTTAAATATATAAAATACAAAATATAAAATTACATAAGAAACTAATTATATAAGAATACAGTTCTATCTATAGGCCTCCAAGGGTCATGGAGGGTCAGCAAGTTAAGAGCTCCCGAATCCACACAAGATAACTTTCTGGGGTGATGGAAACGTTCTATATCATTCATTCATTCATTCATTTATGGCTGTGTTGGGTCTTCGTTGCTGTGCGCAGGCTTTCTCTAGTTGCAGCGAGTGGGGGTTATTCTTTGTTGCGGTGCGTGGGCTTCTCATTGTGGTGGCTTCTCTTGTTGCGGAGCACAGGCTCTAGGCGCATGGACTCAGTAGTTGTGGCACGTGGGCTCAGCAGTTGTGCCTTGCGGGCTCTAGAGCTCAGGCTCAGTAGTTGTAGCGCATGGGCTTAGTTGTCTGCGGCTTGTGGGATCTTCCTCGGCCAGGGCTCGAACCTGTGTCCCTTGCCTTGGTAGGCAGATTCTTAACCACTGTGCCACCAGGGAAGCCCGGAAATGTTCTATATCTTGACTGGGTTACTCAGATATATATACACTTGCCCAAACTCATAGACTTGTACACTTAAGCTCTCTGCATTTCACTGTATGTAAATTACACCTCAATCTAAAAAAACCTTTACTACTCTAGTCCCCTCCTTATTTTGTAGATGAAGGAAACAAAGGCTCACTCAAAAAGTCTAAGAGGGGCGAGGGGCAGTATAGGGGTGGGGGGTGAGAGGTACAAACTATTAGGTGTAAGATAGGCTACGAGGATGTATTATACAACATGAGGAATATAGCCAATATTTTATAATAACTGTAAATGGAGAGTAACGTTTAAAAATTGTATAAAAAATAAAAATTTTTAAATAAGTGAATAAATCTGGGGGGTGGGGTCAAAGAAACTTGCTAAAGGCTTTGAGGACTCACAGTATTCTTATTTAAATATAGTACAGGGCTAGTTTCAACCAAAGGTTCTCCCAAGACCTACCCACTCACTGACACCAAGCATTTGTGATTTTATTTTGCCATTATTAACTATGTCCATTCCAAGTGATCAAGCTGGTTGTAGAGATGGATGAAATGCCCAAACGCCACTTAAGCCAAACCAGAGCCTTGCCCCAATGTACAGCCAATCAAGACAGTCTGTGGACATTCAAGACAGGGGACTGTGTGTGTTGAGGTGACACAGAGGGAAGGTTAGAGTGGAGAAAAAGGAGTAATTTCTTATATTCCTAAAGCTCTTCATTTAAGAAAAGCAGCAACTTTAATAGCTTAATCTTAATGAACATTATAATTTTTTCTCCTTTCTATCTACGGTCAATTCTATTCATTTGCATCGGATATAAGGAAGAATCTCAAATTAATAAACTCTTGACTTACCAGATTGGACACTCTAAGATTTTCTGCATAGCATTAAGGACATTTTGTACTTCTTCAACGTGATTCGCAGAAAAATCCATTTCTTCCTGTTCCCATGAACTTTAACACATGAACTTAAATATATATGTAAATAAATCACGTTAAAAGGTTTAAAAGCTTGATTTCATTAAGTGCCACTTAAAATTGGAATGCTTTAGTATCAGATCAACCATAGAACTAATGACAAAAACCTTATTTTAAAAAAATTCTACAAGTTTTTTTGTAATTAAGACCATTTAAATTCTCTATTTTTTCACATCTAGCCTCCAATCACTTCCTTTTGGTCTTTTCCTTTCTCCAAGAACGGGAAAGCCACAGTGGGGTGACTGACTGGGTGAGTGGTGGTAGCCACCTAATTCTCCAATCATCCCGGCTGTTTTCTTTTTCTCGCTTAAAATCAAAATCAACACCAACCAATGCTCCCCACCCCTGTCCTTCCCCAGTGTTTTCCCACTGGCCTGCACTCATCTCAGGATCCTCCTCAGGCACATCCATGCCAGCAGCGTATATGCCAAGGGAGGCTCGCCCCTCTACTTCCTTCTTGTCCCTTCTCAGAAACGCATATGAATCCAGTTCTTAACGGCTCTCCCTCCCACAAAATTCTGTTTCCTCCTCTTCCCAGACACATTCCTGCACCCCGCTTTCCCTCTGGGTCTCCATCTCACATATACCAGCCCATCTTTGTATACCATGATGTCCCCCTCAAGACCCATTCCAGTTTCCACCATCAGGATTCCCCCTCGGAGACACCCTGCCCCCTCCCTTATCTTCAGCGCCTCCCCCCGACCCCGTGACCCACAAATTACCCCCCTCCCCACGATTTCCCCAGATTCAACGTCTTAGGCTTCTCAGGTTCCATCTTCCGCCCGCCCCTTGGCAGATAACACCCATCTTGCTCGCCTTCAGGAGTTACCTCTCCCCTGCTGTCTCCACACCTGTTTACTGCCTGTCCCCCGGAGCACCCTGTAGGCCCCTCTCCCTTCCCCAGGGTTCTCTCACATTTATCCAGAGCAAAGCGTCTGTGGTTCCCGGGCCCAGAGGCCCACTTCTCTGAAAAAACCCCCCGGACCGCCCTTGGTCAGGAACGCTCACACCGCGCAGTCGCAGTTTCAATTAATCTGTAATTCCCGCGCTTTCCTTTTGCCACGGAAACCGGCCGCTGCGCCTAGCGAGAGCCTCTCAGAACGCGAGAACGAAACACGTTACGGAAGGGCGGAACAGAAAGAGCTGAGCCTCTCGGGGTTCCTGATTGGTCACCCATTCTTTCCCTGAGTTACGTAATTAGAAAGAGACGGGAGAGAACGAATTCTGCTCGAGTTTTCTAACAGGCGCCTGACCCCTTACCTCTACGCTTCCAGGTGCGGCTTATTATGTCACAGTGATTGCTGTACTAGGGTCGGAATCGCTACCTGAGGCCCGAATATGAGCGCAAGATAGTGCCTAAAAGAGTCGAAGGAAGAGGGCCCATTCCCTCACCCTTTCCGTCGCAATGGAAGTCTCCAGTTTTGGTAAATAAAAGGGCTGTGGGGGGAAAACTACGATTTCCAGCATGCATTGCGGATCGAAAGGCCTTGGCCACAGTGTCCCTTGGAAACTGTAGTCTTATGGAGAGGAACTTCCGACACTGGAAGCGGGCACGAGTCTCGCGACAGCCCAGTTGACAAATTGAAGAGCTCCGCCCGCTTATGCACGTCAACAGATATGGATTGGAGTGTTATGTTTTAGTATCTTGAGAGCGGATAATAGGCTAAAGAACCTACAAATCCGAGGAAGACTACAATTCCCATCCATCCCCGCGAGTCTCCGGCAAGTCGTCCTCTAAGGTCGGTGACCTAACTAAGGTCCGGCGCAGCTTTTACCTGGGAAGGGGAAATCGGCCCACGGCTGCGCACTCGTAGTTCCGCCCCTTTGCCCCAGTGTTTGTTGTTGTTGTGAGGTTCTGGCTGCTCCTGACCCGCCTCCGCCAACTCATCTTCGACCAATCAGTGGGGTGGTAGTTTTGAGGGACAAGTGGTAGGAACCAATCATCTTGTCGGAAACTCAGAGACGCAGGGGACTAGGCCCTGTGTCTCTCCGCCATGTTAGATTCACCCCGCAGGGATAGCCCGAGAGCTGGCTGCGGACGGTTCTTGCACTGGCCTCGGGCAGGCGCCCCCCGGGGGCGGGAAGCTGGTAAGGAAGCAGTTGCGGTTACCTAGGGGTGGTGTCACGTCGCACTGAGAGGGCTTGGGGAAGTTCAAGGGAGGAAACCTGCAAAGAAGAGGGGCGACTTTTTCCGTGTCTGGGGCCAGCCGATCTTTTCAGTGACCGGATGGGAGAGCAGTTCGTGTTCCGAGGGGCCAAGGGGGCGGATACCACCGGAGGGATGGCGGGTCCGTGGCTTAGAACGCCTGGCTTCTGCTGAAGGACGCCGAGACTCCCCAGCACAAAGAGGGCCTAGGCAAAGAAAACGAGAGAGAGTCTTCAGGGGTTGGTGATACTGTCTTGGGGACATGGAGTGCCAGGAAAAGTTAAGTGGAAGACTAGGATGAAGTTTCCAAGGAAAAAAAAAATGACACTACCCACACAGCCTCCTACTCCCCCTCATCCCACTTTCGGGGAACCTCATAAGGAAGTCTCCTTGGTCAGGGACCTCTGGTATTGGAAAGACACCGTTTTTCCTTTTTATCGAACACGCAGCTTTCAGATCACACATTTTAACTCCAGGATAGCTTGTACAGGCCTCCGGTGGAGACAGTAATGAAAGCTCAGGTTCCCAGGTCAGATTCATTAAAGGGATTTTTGATATCCTGGAAAAATCGACATAGAGGAAAAGCTGATCTATGCCAAGCAAAGATGAGCCAGTGGCATGAACTTAATATAATGCCAGTTAATGAAAGCTGAAGGCCGAGGCCCCAGCTACCTGACTTTACTAACTACAGGGACAGAGAGTACTAACGATAGCTTTGGTATTTCCACAAGTTCAAGACTAATGCTCTTGCTAAAAGAATTTTCACATATAAGGCAAACCGAAATAGGCAGCTCTTTATGAAGACCTGGATATGGTCCAGCTAAACTAGAATCTCCCACTTCCTGTTTTCTCCTTGCCAGCCAACTAGTTGGATGAGCTCCAAAGTATCTAAACTAATTTCCAACTGTGTAATTTGAGAAAAGGCAAAGAAGATTAGTTTCCTTTTGGACTTTAAAAAGTGTGGAAGTGTGTTTCTCAGAAGTTGAAAAGTGAGAATGTGTTTTAGAATATCCACTTTTGGCTGAGTGAATCAGTCACCTAATCTCCCTGATTTTTTGCCCAAGATTCTGGGGAGTTGCCAGGAGTTCTGTCCAAATTTTAAGGACCCCAAGAATTGCATTCCATATGAATGAAATACTAGATGTCAGCAGGATTGGTGCTAGAAACTATTTTGGTGGTGAACTTGGCTCTAGGTAGAGAAAAAGGATGGAAAATGTTGGAGGATGATTGTCTTTGGATTAAAAAAAAAAAATCCCTGATCCTCAGAGAATTGAATCCTCAGAGAATTCAAGATCGTTTTTAATGACAGTTGTATTGTTTCACAGGGCAGTTCCTTACACTGTGGAAAACAGGACTATTTCAGGCCCTGATTTATTATGATAATAACTTTTATATTTGAGTACCGTTTTCAAAGAAATAGCATACACATTTTTACTTGATCCTTGTGATAACATCCTTGTGAGGTTAGCAAAGCAGAGGTCTTAGACCTATTTTACAGATTAAGGAACTGAAGCTCGGAGGTTAAAAGACTTGCTCACACTTATATGGCTAGTAATGTGCCAGAGCTGTGTCTGGAACCCAGCTCTTCTAAACCCCTGTGATCCCTCCCCTCATTACACTGTAAACTCCTGAGACTTAATCTTGTTCCTCTCCAATGTCCTGTGCCTGGAGCAGCACCTGGCTCTTTGTAGATGCTTAGTCAAGATTTATTGATGAATATGTTTTTTAGAAAACATATAAACATAAAAAAGCTGGCCTTTTTCATTACAACTTACATTTAGATTTAAACAATTTTTTCATAAAGTCAAAAAAACCAATCTAACAACTCATAAGTAATCAATCCTTAAAATTCTTACCTTTTAGAGGTAAATATTCAATTATTTTGTGGATGAAATGAGTTTGGTTAAAACAGTTGACTACAGTCAATCCATATTGGGGGGATGGAAGGGTATAGATGAAATGAGGGTAGCTTTGAGTTGATCATTGTAGTTAGATGTTCACTACTCTCCACTTTTATGTATGTTTGAAATTCTCCATAAAAGAAAAAAAGTAGCCTACAAAAAAAACAAAAAACATGAACTTCGATGAAGGTTGTTGAATGCTACCCCTGTATAGTTTCTTGGCGAGTGGTTCAGCCTCTAACTTGTTGTTAAATGGATCTAATAGAGAACTTTGGTTGCTCAATTTAGGAAAGGGCTGCTTTTCCAAGAAAAATATAGATTCATCACTTTCAGGCTTTAGAAATGTAAATTCCCCAAGGGTAGAGACCTACGCTTACTCATCTTGGTAACCTACTAGTAAATATGTAACAGTAGGTATCTGTTTAATTAAGCAATCATTATAAAGTTCATAAAATCCTAAAGGATTTTACAAATGTTAGATGATTTCTGTGAATGTGGCCAAAATTTACATTCTCTCTGCAAACATATGGCAGTGAGATTCGTTTTAAGCCACCCACTAGACTGTAAATAGCAAAAGAGCAGGGACATTATCTTCACACCCACTGCTGTGTCCTCCTAGCCTAGCCTGTATTAGGTCCTCACAAGTATTTGTTGAATGAATGTTTATGCAGTTTATAGAACTCTTTCTAATGTGTTTTCTCTCTCTCATCCATCCTCTCTTCTCTAGCCCCACAGCATGGAACCACAGGTTACTCTAAATGTGACTTTTAAAAATGAAACTCAAAGCTTTCTAGTTTCTGATCCAGAAAATACAACTTGGGCTGATGTGGAAGCTATGGTGAGTGTTATTTTGTTTTGTTTCTCCATCCTTTAAGCATAAATATTTTTTCCAGAGATAGCTGTTTTTAGCTGTGTCATATTTACCATTTCTGGGCCTTTTGGAAAATTATTTTTGACAGGGGCTTGGGATTCATATAGGAGATGTGCCCTGGTAGAGGAAACAAACAAATTCTTTCTGAGGCGTTTAGAAAGGAAAGGTAAATTTATTTTTTTAAGTGAGATAGGACTTAGAAATCCTGTTTATTTTAGAAACAGGAGGCCTGAGGAATGAATTGGTGTGGACTCCACCCTAACGAGGCCTGAGGTGAATGTTCTCTTGCTTGAGAGCAGATAGGTTACTGTGGTTTTTGAACCACCAAGGATATAATTTGTGTTTTGCAAGAGCTGATCGATTGCTTTTATTGCTAGGTCAGAGGATGAATATCTCAAAGTTGAGCAGGAAAAACTCGCACGGGTGTTCAGATAGCAGCTCATCTATCACTTTCGTTGTTGTTAGTGCTTTTCCTCTTCTTGGTTTGCCCTTTGTACTCTTCTGTTTTTGTTTGATTTGCAGTAGTGAATGTTTTACTTCCTGTGTAACTGTGTTTGTCTAATGAAACTCTTTGGTAAAAACCTAGTTTTACCTGGTTGGTAAAAACCTACTTTTCTCTGGTTATGTGTTATGGTAACCAAAAAGGAAAAGAAATGGTGGAGAGACCTCAAAAGATGATCTGATCTCATCCTTTGTCTTCCAGGAAAAATATTTCCTTTAGGGCTTCCCTGGTGGCGCAGTGGTTGAGAGTCCGCCTGCCGATGCAGGGGACGCAGGTTCGTGCCCCGGTCCGGGAAGATCCCACATGCCGCGGAGCGGCTGGGCCCGTGACCCATGGCCGCTGAGCCTGGGCGTCCGGAGCCTGTGCTCCGCAACGGGAGAGGCCGCAACAGTGAGAGGCCCGCGTACCACAAAAAAAAAAAAAAAAAAAAAATATTTCCTTTATACTACCCTGGACAGATGGTTATCCAGAAAGTTGGATCTTGTTTGTCAAATGATCTGAAAATCAAACACAGCTATCTTTTTTTTCCTAGTAGTTAAATGAACTGACAGCTTGCCTTTTTTCTTTATTGTAAATTTTAAATTATAAAAGTGTAATACCTGCCCATTATAAGAAGTGAAACAATCCAAACATATATAAAGAAAATGTTAATATCCCTCCACTCCCCATACCCTCCACCCGCTATTCTAGCCTCTTTGGGGGTAACCAGTGTTAACAGCCCTGTGTGTACTTCCCACATTTTCCATGTTCATACAGTTATCATACCATACTATGAACATTATCCTACAACTTGCTTTTTAAAAACAAAACAAACAAAAAAAAACAGGAGAAAAACAAGTAGTGGTTTACTAACATGCATACCTCCTGTATACATGAGTGATACCCAGGAAAACTGAGTAACTCCACAGCTTGCTTTTTTTAACCCAGCCTGTATTATAGACACAGTTCTCAATGAATAGACAAGGATCCAAGCTGCTGTTGGTGTTATACAACAATTTAACCATCCCTTATTGAAAGATCGTTTCTAGGGTTTTTTGTGGGTTTTTTTCAATTGAGATATAGTTGACATATAACATTATATTAGTTTCAGGTATACAATGTAATGATTCTATGTTTTCGTGTATTGCAAAATGATCACCACAGTAAGTCTAGTTAATATTCATTACCACACACAGTTACATTTTTTTTTCCTTGGGATGACATCTTTTAAGATCTATTCTCTTAGCAACTTTCAAATATACAATATAGTACATATTATTAACTGTAGTCACTGTGCTGTACATTACATCCCCAGGACTTTATTTTATAATTGGAAGTGTGTACCTTTGACCACCTTTACCCATTTTATCCACCTCCCATTCCCTGCCTCTGCAACCACCAATGTGTTCTCTGTATCTATGAGTTGATGAGTTGTTTATTTGTATTTAATATTCCACATATAAGTGAGATTATATGGTAGTTTTCTGTCTGATTTATTTCAGTTAGCATAATGCCTCAATTTCCAAAAGGTTGGGTTTTTTTTTTCCTTTTACCACTATAAAATAAACTACAGGAGATCCCTCTTTGTATATATAATGTATACACTGTTCTATAGGATAAAGTTTCCCAAAGTGAAATTAATGGGTCACCAAGCATGTGACTTTAAATTTTCATAGATACTACTGCATGCTTTGCAGAACAGTGGTAGGACCCCACAGAAGCACATGACAGTGCCCTGGATCTTTATCCGCATTGGATGTCTTTTTGTTTTTGGCTGCAATGCGTGGCTTGCGGGATCTTAGTTCCCCAACCAGGGATTGAACCTGGGCCCTCGGCAGTGAAAGCCCAGAGTCCTAACCACTGGACTGCCGGGGAATTCCTCAACATTGCATGTTACAGCTTTAAAAATTGTGTTGCCATTCTGTTGAGATGACATCTCATTGCTTTAATTTAGGTTGTTCTGACTACCATTAAGGTTAAACATCTTTTCATGTATTTGTTAGGCATATCTGATTTCTTCAGTGAAATTTCTGTAGATTTTGGCCCACTTTTACCAGTTAAGATCTTATGATTAGCAGTTGCTTTTTGTGTATTGCAGATATTAACCCTTTGTCTCTCGTGATTTGCAAATATTTTTCCCAGTCTATTGCTTGTCTTTTGACTTTGGTTTTTTTTTAACCATGTAAAATGTTTAATTTTTATGTAGTGAAATATGTCAGTCCTTTATTTTATGACTTCTAGGGTTCTATTACAACCTGCCTTTTTGATAACTTGATCATATAGTGTATACATTTCATTTGCAGGTAAAAGTTTCATTTGATTTGAACACTATTCAAATAAAATACCTGGATGAGGAAAATGAAGAGGTAAAGTATATTATGGTACCCATGACCAGGTATCCAGAATAGGGATCTTATTTCTCAAGAGGGATGTGGAGCTCAAAAAGTTCAGAATAGTGTTTATCTCATTTGTGTAGGAGTTTAAACATATTTGATAATTGTATGTTCTAAGCTGATTTGTGCCATCTGAGATGGAGTTGAGAAATAAGGAAGCGACATTGAAGAAGAAAATCTGAGAGATAACTTTTAAAACTATATAGTGGGGCTTCCCTGGTGGTGCAGTGGTTGAGAGTCCGCCTGCCGATGCAGGGGACACAGGTTCGTGCCCCGGTCAGGGAGGATCCCGCGTGCCGCGGAGCGGCTGGGCCCGTGGGCCATGGCCGCTGAGCCTGCGCGTCAGGAGCCTGTGCTCCACAACGGGAGAGGCCACAGCAGTGAGAGGCCCGCGTACTGGAAAAAAAAAAAAAAACTATATAGTGATCTTATGTTCAACTGTATCACAAGCTGCTATTTAGTTTCTAGTAATAAAAATAATAATGACAAACCCTTATTGAGTGGTTACAATGTGTCAGACTAACAACAGTACTATTATCATTATCTCTGTTTTACGCATGAGAAAACTGAGGCGCCGAGAGTTTAAGTAACTTGCACAAAGGCACAAAAGCTTGGAAATAGCAGAGTAGGGTACTACTCATACCCTCTGATATACATACTTTATACCCTCTGGCTCCAGAGCCCAGGCTCCTAGCCACTATATTATGCTGCTTCTTAACTACCTTAAACAAAGGAGGATATAATAGTTAAGCAGTAAAATTACTTAATTATTCACATTTAGTTCAGATACTGGAAAAGCTGAATGCCTGACCTGAGGTTTTGTATCTATCCTGTGAGGCTGGATATGCTGAATTGCTCAGTTGATGAGAGGTTTATAATTCACTGTTGCTTTTTTTCCTTTTACAGGTATCCATCAACAGTCAAGGTGCGTCCCTGAGAGAACCTATTCAGGTTTATTTAAAAGCCTTAATCTGATCATAGGCATTGGCATTTCCATTTCCATTCAAATCTTGTTGCAGTATTTATTTTAGAGTAGAATTTGGTATGCAATAAATGCACTCACTTACCCATAGGCATTAGTTACATAGGAGAGCTTTATTTTATAACAGTTTTTTGTGTATAGGTTGGTGCCTTGATTGGACCCAAAGGACAGCTTTAATGAGAGGTTCTCTTATATTTAAGATGCTAATGTTTTGAAAAACATGTTTCCCAATTCAACATATTTAACTTGTTTTCCTGGTATTGCTTTTGTCCTTGACTTGGTATATATATTAAAGTCAAGTTATAAATAAGATGGTTGGTTTTTGAGAGCATGGGGTGCATTTTCCCACAGGAGCAATGTTATATTTGAAGATTAGGTTCCCAGGATAGCCCCCAGAACCTTATTTTAACCAGCTGAAATGATAGTATTAACACCATCCTTTAACTTCCTTGAGTCCTGAGCTTCACTAAGCCTAGAGTGAGGGAGCTGGATTGAGTTTTTGTAACTGGAAGACTCTAGTAGCAGAGAGAGGGATTTAAGGGGGAGAACTAATTTGCAGGTAGCTTCTGTTTATGATGGGATAAGAAGGGAATTTGTCAGCAAAAAGGTAGTAGCTGTTCATATATAAGGACTGTAAGCTAAGAATTCTTAAAAGTAAGAATTGTCCGTGCTTAATAGAATCTTTTGGGCTGGTAAAAAAATCACAGTATGTATATTTTTGTCCTTCTAGGAGAATATGAAGAAGCACTTAAGGTAATGATCATTTCATCTTATTTTCAAATAATTTTTTAAATGTTTATGGACTAAAACTTGAGCCTGAATTCCATTAGCCATGTGGAGAAACTAATGACTATAAACACAGCAAAACCCATTTTTAAGGAGACTGTGATGAGTTCAGCATACCATGCAGCAAAAGGTACCTCCTAATATAAAGATTCTTTCCAGTATCTGCATCTCATTGCTGGTCTTGATGCCACTGTACTGGCATTTCAAAATTGAAAGAACTCTCTGAAATGATGCTTTCTGGTTCACATTTTTTATCTCCTTCCTTCACCTTGTTCCCTGTCAAATGTTACACTATAATGTGGAAGAATTTAAGGTATAAACCATCCATTTACAATCTCTTGTATGTCAGTGATGAATTAGAGTATTCCTCAAGGTCACTTATTTAAGGTGTGCTAAGCTGACCTTTCACTGACTATCCTTTTTGAACTTCTAATCCAGGCTGAGCCATTTTCCATAATCACTTTTTGTCTAGGGAGGGAAAGGCAAGATTTTTTTTTAAATCAGGAGCTGGATTTACCCTTCCTGGTTTTTGATCAGAATTGCTATTCTGAGTGCCACTTGTTTCAAAAGTTTAGCCAATGTCTTCTTGGTTTTTACGCAGAAATCCTCATTTACCAGCCAGTCTCTTGGTTTTAGGCATTCAGGCCCTTTCCTGGTTTCTCTTAGTTGAAATACCCGTCTCTGTTAGTAATTTTTCATGTTTCGTAATTTCCCTCTGCAGGACTTGGGATGTGTGTGTATATATAAATATATAATATATATAAATATATATAATACTGACTTAAAAATCAGATTCTGCAAAGTACATTTTTTTTAATCTGTGCCAAAAATGTGTTTTCAGAGAAAATCTTATTTTCATACTCAGACTTTGTATTGTCACTCATTTGTATAGGTGCGCTTCGTTACAGCACGGGCCCTGCCCCCACCATTTGGAAGTGTCACACACACACACACACAAAAAGCCTGTACAAAAGACTGGCTTCCCTTCTTCCTGTGACCTTGACCTGTCCCACAACTTCCTAACACTTACTAATTTATGAAACTTTTTCTCAGCACAGTTTTGTTTTGCATGTCCATTGGATTACAAACTTTATTAAAAAATATAGAACAACAACAAAAAGAAATTTCCCTCTGCCCCAGTTTTCACGTGATCTTCCTAGTTCCCCTTTGCTTTTTTTTTTTTAATTTATCTATTTTATTTACTTATTTTTGGCTGCGTTGGGTCTTCGTTGCTGCACATGGTGTTTCTCTAGTTGCTATGAGCGGGGGCTACTGTTCGTTGTGGTGCATGGGCTTCTCATTGCAGTGGCTTCTGAATTCTGAATTCCATTAGCTGTGTTGCGGAGCACGGGCTCTAGGCGCTTGGGCTTCTGTAGTTGTGACTCACGGGCTCTAGAGCACAGGCTCAGTAGTTGTGGCGCACGGGCTTAGTTGCTCCTCAGCATGTGGGATCTTCCTGGATCAGGACTCGAACCCATGTCCCCTGCATTGGCAGGCGGATTCTTAACCACTGTGCCACCAGGGAAGCCCTTCTTTGCTTTTAAGCTGTTCTAACATGATGTCTCCCAACACCCCTTTACTCTTCTCCAATCTTCTGGCTCTTCTTTTTCCATATTCAGAAGCTATAGTAGTTTCATTAAAAAAGTCATTTAAAAACTTCATAATTCTTCTACCTTTCTCACAGCCACTATTAGTTTACCTATTCTGTCAGAAATCTTGGATCTCAGCAGTCTAGAGTTTATATAAGCCTGTCTTGCCCTAGGAAGCAAGACTTTTTCTACATACATTTTTTTCTGTAGTAACATATAATACTTAAAATTCCATGTTTATATTTTGACACAGTTCGTTGTAGTTGTTTCTTGAGCAATTTTTTCCACAGACTCTACCAAATATTTTAGAAAAAGCTTCTTGGTTTGTGGTCTAGAGTAGGAGTTGGCAAACTATAGCTGGGAAGCTGGCCATATATGTATGTGTGTGTATATATATATATATTTAAAATTTTTTGTAAACATTGTATTTCATCTGAATTTAATATGATACAAAAGTATTATGTGCTTGAACCTGTCACCTAAATAGAAGGTTCTTTCAGTTCTCCAGGCCAACCTTCCTTTAGAGGCAAATAAGAAACAAATCACCTCACACCTGTCAGAATGGCTATCATCAGAAAGACCACAAATAACAAATGTTGGCGAGGATGTGGAGAAAAAGGAACACTTTTACACTGTTGGTGGGAATGTAAATCGGGGTGGCCACTGTGGAAAACAGTATGGAGGTTCCTCAAGAAACTAAAAATAGAGCTACCATACGACCCAGCAACTCCACTCCAGAGTATATATCCAAAGAAAACAAAAACATTAATTTGAGAAGATATTTGTACCCCAGTGTTCATAGCAGCATTATTTACAATAACCATGATATGGAAGCATCCTAAGTGTCCATCAACAGATGAATGGGTAAAGAAGATGTGTGTGTGTGCGCACGCGCGCACGCACACACACACACACACACACACACACACACACACACTGGAATACTACTCAGCCATAAAAAAGAATGAACTTTTTCCATTTGCAACAACATGGATGTAACTTAGAGAAATAGGTCAGGGAGAGAGAGACAAGTACTGTATGTTATCACTTATATGTGGAATCTAAAAAGTAAAACAGGGACATCCCTGGTGGTCCAGTGGCTAAGACTGCACTCCCAATGCAGGGGGCCCAGGTTCAATCCCTGGTTAGGGAACAGATCCCACACAGTGCAACTAAGACCTGGCTCAGCCAAATAAATAAATATTTTTAATAAATAAAATAAACTAGTGAATATAACAAAAAGAAACAGACTCATAGATACAGAAAAGAAACTAGTGGTTACCAGTGGGGAGGGACAAGAAGGGTAGGGGATTTAGAGGTGCAAACTATTATATATAAAATAAATAAGCTATAAGGATATATTTTACAGCATGGGGAATTTAGCCAATATTTTATAATTAAGAAAGGAAGAGAAATCACATTATGTAGCATATATATAGATAATTTGCTTTTACAAAAACAAAATATTTGGACATTTTATATTCAGTATAGCTTAGCAATCCAGTTTCTGTTGACAAATTTAGTTAACTGTTAGGAGGTATAGTACATATTCAAGAGAACTTAATAGCCCACAGATATTTTAACCCTTAAGGATGACATGTCTGATTTAATTTTGTTTCTGTTTTTAAAGAAGATACTGGTAAGAATTCGCTGGTGGTCTAGTGGTTAGGACTCCGAGCTTTCACTGCTGAGGTCATGGGTTCTGTATCTGGTTGGGGAACTAAGATCTCGCAAGTCACGTGGTGTGGCCAAAAAACAAAAAAGAGATAATACTGGCCCTTTGTAGTAGAGGCTTTGAGCTGCTTCTCTCTCTTTTTTCCTCCTAATTCTTGTTCTTTAACAGCATGCTTAGCTTCTACCTGTTCACATTCTTCCTGTGCTGTTTGATTTGATGTTTTCTTTTTCTTTGGAATAGCAAGAGAATTTACTCTTATGCTACATTGTTCTTCTGGCCGAGGCTGCTCAAAGCTACCGTGTTCTTCAGACAAAGTCTGGTCAATACTATATTGCTCTTCTGGCAAAGGTTGATCTACGTATTCTTCTTACAAAGGCTGGTCAACTTGTTCTTCTGATAAGGACTGGTCAACTTTTCTAGGTGGCTTCCTGAGTCTTTCCTCTACAACTAAGTAGAGGTGCTTCAGATGATCAGGATATAAATCTGTGAACTGTGATTCCTGTGAGGTTTGAGCCTTCATTTCCTGTCGTAGCAATTTCTTATAATTTTTCTGACTTTTTAGTTTTCTTCAAAGTTTAAAGCCTTCCCTCACGAACTTTCCCCACGAAGGCCTACGGATGGTTGATGGTTAGGTTGCCATGTGCTCTGTTTCACATTCTTATTTCTGAATCCTGCCAACAGCTCCTTTGTTACATGTCCCAAAAATCCCTGTCTGCCACCTTGCTGCCAGCATCACCCTGGCCACATTTTTTTTTTTTTTTTTTTTTTTTTTGCAGTACGCGGGCCTCTCAACTGTTGTGGCCTCTCCTGTTGCAGAGCACAGGCTCTGGACGCGCAGGCTCAGCGGCCATGGCTCACGGGCCCAGCCGCTCCGTGGCATGTGGGATCCTCCCGGACCAGGGCACGAACCCGCATCCACTGCGCCACCAGGGAAGCCCCACCCTGGCCACATTTTTATAAATAAAGTTTTATTAGAACACAGTCATGCCCATTCATCATGTATTGTCTGTGGCTACTTTTGTGCCACAATGGCAGAGTTGAGTAGTTGTGACAGAAACTGAATGGCCTGCAAGCCTAAAATATTTATTATGTGGCCCTTTAAGAAAGTTTCCTGGGTACTTTCTTGGTGGTCTGGTGGTTAAGACTTCACCTTCCAATGCAGTGGGTGTGGGTTTGATCCCTGGTCAGGGAGCTAAGATCCCACATGCCTCACAGCCAAAACACCAAAACATTAAAAAAATAGAAGCAATATTGTAACAAATTCAATAAAGACTTTAAAAAAAAAACTAAAAGTTTGCTGAACAACAAGGATGTACTGTATAGCACAGGGAACTATATTCAGTGTCTTGTAATAACCTATAATGGACAAGAATCTGGAAAATAATATATATATGTATATATATAAATAACTGAATCACTTTGCTGTGTACCTGAATCATTGTAAATCAACTATACTTCAATTAAAAAAAGAAAAAAGAAAGTTTGCTGATCCCTGACCTAAGATAATAGCTTTCAGACTTTTTGGACGTGGAATGCTGTTTTTAAGTGGAATCTTAAGAAGTCTAATGTGTGAAAATAGATAAAGGAAGAACAAATCTTGTCACTGGGTAACAAGTGGGAGGAGCTAGAACCCCACGGACTTGACCCCTTAATCTCTTCTTGGACGCTGGAGTACCTTCATGGAATCTCAAATGCTCCTTGAAGTAGAGTTTTCAAAATAGGATATTTAAGAAGATGCTCTTCAAAAAGAGGTGACCACTTAAGCATGCTTTCCAAAATACTATTCTTAGTGGGAAGGTAGACGCTTAACTTTGGACATAGCTTTAAGTTTCCTGGGTCTAGAACTGACTTTTGAAAAGTTGAAATTAGAATCCGTAAGTGGAGTCCTACGTAAAAACCAGTTAATAGATGGTAACTAGACAAACTGTGGTGATTATTTCACAATGTATATTTGACATTTTCAAATGTCAAATCATTATGGTTTAACCTGAAACTAATATATGTCAATTACACTTAAATTTAAAAAGTTAAACAGAAAAGTAGTAACCCAATTAATGAAAACATCTCACCTAATGAAGAGCTACACTAAAACCCTTTTGTTTTTAACAAAACCATTCCTAGTTAACATTCTTGGCCAAGAAACAGCAGACTGTTAACATATTTGTTATTTGATTTAATAAAAGAAGCATGAATCTGATATTTTCCAGCATATTTTACCACACCTCTTCTGTTTAGGTGTCTTTGAAATTTTATTTAGGAAAGGAGAATCACACAATATTGTTTTTAATTTCATAACGTATGCTCTCAGATGGCAGTTAAGCAGGGAAACCAACTGCAGATGCAAGTCCATGAAGGCTATCGTGTTGTCTACGAAGCCCCACCCCCAGTTGGAGCAGAAAAACGACCAGTTGCAAGGACAGGGAAGAAGCCACTTGCACATTATTCTTCACTGGTGAGAGTCTTGGGATCAGACATGAAGACCCCAGAGGAGCCTGCAGCACAGGTACAAAGGGAATGGACCTGTCTCTATGATTTTTCTAACCTATGTTTCATTGTCTCTAGTCTAAGATTTGAGCTGTTCATCAAAGATTTGGGAGTTGTTTTGACTGTCTCCGTCTGACTTTTTGAAACTAGTAACAGTGGTTACTTCTGGAGAGGAGCATGAATAGTTTGACATAAAGACTTCGGTTTTTCCTATACTCTTTCATGCTCATTTTTTTTGACCATATATTTATATTATTTGGCAACAGAAACCTCAAAGTAATACATTTCAGGAGATTTACTTTAAACAGAAAAAGAAAAAAACTATCTCCGATTGTGTTTACTTGCAGCAGTTTCCACCTGCTCCACGTGACGCAGACCAGCCTCAAGACAAGCCCCCAGACTGGTTCACAAGCTCCCTAGAGACAGTGAGTGTCTTTCTGGCTTGGGTTCTAATGGCAGTGTTGGAACGGGTGGAATGTGGAAGAAACAGAAAGCTAAATCCAGATGGCTGCTGCCTCTGGTGCAGGTGAATGAAGAGTAGTAGCTAATAATATCCAAACTAGAGTAGTTCCAGTCAAGAAAGTTCCTAGCTTTTGCAATAATGTACTAGAAAAAGGGGGGAGTTTAATTCTAAGGATGTAAGGGAAAGGGACAAATTTCTGTGCTTGAGAAGGAAGAGTTAGAAATTTACTCATCAATGGATTTTTTGGTATTTTATTTGAACCAGTTTAGCTATGGAAGGAATAGACCTTTTTTGCTTTGTTTCTGTCCCTTCATTTAGTAGCTATTATCTGTTTATTATGCTCTTATGTTATACCAGAGGTGGTGAGGTTTCAGGTCTATTTGATATTTTCATGCCTTTTTCCAGTCTTGGAACTGAGGGGTTTTTTCCCCCATCTTCTCTGTATTCTAGTTCAGAGAGCAAGTGGTTAAAGAAACGGTTGAGAAGCTTGAACAGAAATTACGTGAGAAGCTTATCCTCCAGAATCCATCCTTGGGTTCCTGTCCTTCAGAAGTCTCAATGCCTATTTCAGAGGAAACACTGTTTTTGCCAGAAAACCAGTTCAACTGGCATATTGCTTGCAGCAGCTGCCAAAGGAGGATCGTCGGTGTGCGCTACCAGTGCAGGTAAAGCAGTAACTGGGCAGTGAATAGCTCTTAGTAGAACTTACAGCAGGCGGGCCTTCTAGCATTCTGGGAGGTACCCTCTGAGCACCATCCATAGCAGCTCTGGATTGGAAACAAGCTACTCTTCACCCACAAGATAAAATAACTATTTGAAGGGTATTCAGATTGTGGTGTTCATATATACTTTCGAATTAAAAGAGCCAAAATTAAGTTCCCCAAAACAAAATTGGATCCCCAAGGATTATCTCCGTATTCCAAATGCTTTCATATCTCGTTTTCTCCCATAGATTGTCCTTTGAAATAGGTACAGGTGAAGTGTTACTATCCTCATTTTATTCATGAGGATTGAGACATGGCATGGATGGGTGATGTGCTCAGGTTCCCACCTAGCTGGTAATAGAGCAGATAAGGAAGTCTGGGTCCCTATCGCCCAACCTCAGGTACTTCCCACTGTTCCTTTCTTTTCCTCATAGCCTCTGCCCATCCTACAATATCTGTGAAGATTGTGAATCGGGGCCATATGCCCATGACTCCAACCATGTCCTGCTGAAGTTGCGGAGACCTGTTGTGGGTTCCTCTGAACCCTTCTCTCACTCGAGGTTCTCTACTCCTCGTCTTCCTGCTGCTCTGGAACAGGCCAGGTAAAACCATATGTGCATGGGATGCTTGTTCTCTGTTTGGTTTCTTGGTTTTGGTGACAGGGTGTGAGTCACAAAACTACAAATAGTCTCCTGGGAATTCCCTGGCAGTCCAGTGGTTAGAACTCCACGCTTCCACAGCAGGGGGCACGGGTTCGATCCCTGGTCGAGCAACTAAGGCCCCACATGCCGCATGGCACAGCCAAAAACAAAACAATAAAAGCACATAGTCTCCTTAGTTCCCACTCCTTTCCAGTTGATGTGCAATGACGGGGATAATTATCCTCCAAAGCTAATGAGATGGAAATGAGAACTACAGAAAGAAATTAAGAAACTAACCTAGAAGCTGACGCTGATGGAGACCACAAGTGGCTCAAAATAGCTTCAGGATTTTTTAAATATTTATTCATTTATTTATTTAGGCTGCACCGGGTCTTAGTTGTGGCACTCAGGATCTTCACTGTGGCGTGGGGGATTTTTTTTTTTTTTTTTTTTTTTTGCAGCATGCATGCACAACCAGGGATTGAACCCGAGCCCCTGCATAGGGAGCGCAGAGTCTTACCCACTGGACCACCAGGGAAGTTCCTGAATAGCTTCAAGATTTGTTTGTGAGATTTGTTTTTTAAGACTGTGTTTTTTATCTCACAGGCTCCAAAAACAGGTTGACAAGAACTTTCTTAAAGCAGAAAAGCAAAGGTTGCGAGCTGAGAAGAAACAGCGTAAAGCAGAGGTCAAGGAACTTAAAAAGCAGCTTAAACTCCACAGGAAGATTCATCTGTGGAATTCGATCCATGGGCTCCAGAGCCCCAAGTCTCCTTTGGGCCGACCCGAGAGCCTGCTGCAGTCTAACACCCCAATGTAAGCCCAGGGCCAGGGCGGGAGCCAGGACTTTAGGTCCAGCCCTCTAAACTGGAACTTAAGCCAACTTCTCTCTTATTTATTGGTAACCCATAACTCCCAAACCCTTAAAACTTCCCGTTTTCCGATCCTAGTGTTCTTAAAGGGTGGTTTGGTAGTTATCTTTGACACTTGCTTTGTTGCCTTCTTCAGAAAAACAGAAACCAGTAAGGTTCAGAAACTGGCTGGTGTGACCTCTCTTCACTGGAGGCAGTCTGGATTTGAAGCAAAAGAAGCAAATATTTTAAGAGCCCAACTCTTTAGTTAATTTATGGTCCCTTTTAGTTATCCTCACCATAGTTTTTTAGCTTAGGAGTCAGGTCCCCTTGGGTTTTTTTTTGTTTTTTGAGGTTGTTTTTTGGGGTTGTTTTTGGCGTGCGGGATCTTAGTTCCCCAACCAGGGATTGAACCCGCGCCCCCTGCAGTGCAAGCACGGAGTCCTAACCACTGGACTGCCAGGGGATTCCCATTGTTAGTATTATTTTTAAGGCAAATGCATTAGTACATCCTCCAGGGTCACTGTCTGTGTCTCAAACCACAGTATTGGGTATTCAGAAGACATCACACCCAGCAGCAAGTGACTAAATATTTGAATTTCTGTTCAGGCTCCCTTTGCAGCCCTGTGCCTCAGTTATGCCAACCCTCAGTGCAGCATTTGTGGATGAGAATTTGCCTGATGGGACTCACCTCCAGCCAGGAACCAAGTTTATCAAACACTGGAGGATGAAAAATACAGGAAATGTAAAGTGGAGTACAGACACAAAGGTATTTTTCCCCACAAAACGTGAAGATGAAGTGATTTGAGGTGGCAGTGTGTTTAACTGACAGGCTTTCTTTCTCTTGTCACTATTCTTTTCAGCTCAAGTTCATGTGGGGAAATCTGACTTTGGCTTCTACAGAAAAGAAGGATGTTTTGGTTCCCTGCCTAAAGGCCGGCCATGTGGGAGTTGTGTCTGTGGAGTTCATTGCCCCAACCCTGGAGGGAACATACACTTCCCACTGGCGTCTTTCTCACAAAGGCCAGCAGTTTGGGCCTCGGGTCTGGTGCAGTATCATAGTGGATCCTTTCCCCTACACAGAGAGCTCTGATAACATTGAAAAGAGCATGATCAGCTCAAGCAAAGGTGCTGATCTCACCTGCCAGCAAGAGGTGAGCATTGGAAGGGTGACTAAAACCAAAAGAGCCCACTCACAGCTGGTGGTTCTTCAGAAGTCTGGAGAAGCCAGCTTCTCCCCTCCTTCGAACACATCGTGTGCTTATATTGGGCCTAGTCCTCAGGGGCTCTGTTTGCATGCCCTTCGCATCTTGGTGCAGGCGTCCCTCAGTGCTTTCGTATCTCTCTGTAGTGATGTGTGGCTAGCCTCTGTGCTGCACGAGGGAAAGCAGAGCTGCCTGGCCTGTGGGCCTGCTGAGCTGATGCCTTTGCTGCTTAACAGTCATCTCTCCTGTATATCCCTTGTGTATGTTTCCTAAATACTAATGAAGTCTTACCCTGATTGTTACTTGGTGCACAGTTTTTTCAGGCAGCTTCCCTGTTTACTACTTAAATTTAGTTACCCAGTGTTAATGTCCTGGTTTCGACTGTTGTTTTTATGGTTAATCTAAGCTATTGTCATTAGGGGAAGCTGGGTGAAGGGGGTAATTAGTAAACTCTCTATACTGTTCTTGTAACTTTTCTATGTCTAAAATTATAACAAAACAAAAAGTTTTAATACATGCAGTGCTTTTGTTTTTAGGGAGGCAGCCGTCAGCTTGCCTTTTGAGTTCTGTTGAGGGCCTAAAATGTGTCCCAATGGTTTATCTCCATAGGAAGCTCTTCTTCCGGCTAAAGAAGAAATTCCACCTGGTGAAACAACTGAGCAGGCAGAAGGGACAGGAACCTGCATCCCACAGAAGGCCAAAAATGCTGCCAGCGAGAGGGAGCTCTACATCCCATCTGTGGACCTTCTGACTGCCCAGGTGGAAGACTGAGCACTTTGAGGGGCGAGGGACAGAAAGCCCTGGGGAAAGAGTTCTGAACTTGTTGAAGAAAAGGCGGTAGAGCCATAGGTGGTGCTCAGGAAGTTGGAGATACGCCCACTCTGATCTAGTCAGATGCACTGAATGGCAAAATCATCACCAGTGGGAGCAGGCTTCTAAACTAAATGTTTCGTCTTTGAATTGGGAACTTACCTTGTGCTTCCCACCACTTCCCTCTAGTTGCCTCTTCTTTTCTGCCTAACTGGTTCACCTTCACCCCCACTGCATTTGCTCTCTTTCCTGCCATTTGGTTATTTGAATGCCTACTTCCCATTTAACTCTTCTTGTTTTCACTTGACTGATGTGAGGCATGAATTTGAACAGAGTTAAATCTGGGATGATACAGAACTCAATGGCCTGCAGGACCCATCAAGACAAAACATGGCTCTAGTGTGTGCTACGAGTAGTCTAACCTTGTGCCTTTTTTTTTTCAGGACCTGCTGTCCTTTGAGCTGTTGGATATAAATATTGTCCAAGAGTTGGAGAGAGTGCCCCACAACACCCCTGTGGGTAAGAATGTCACTCGGTCCACCTTGCTTATTTTATTAACAGGCCCCAAAATACTGCAGCCCTGACTCTGGTAGTTAGTATTTTATTCTGAGGAAATAGTTGGCAAGGATTTCTCCCACAATGTGATATTAAAACTGCACCCATTGGTTCATTTTCCTTCCTCTCCCTGTTGTCAGAGGCAACAATACCAGTTTGTGCAAAGTTTCCCCACCATAAAGGGACCCTCTTCTCCATTTTTCTCTGGATATTTGTGTCCCTTTGTTCTTTTGCATTCATGGCTCTGTGTCTTGGCCATGGTCTCCCAAAGCCAAACAACCGTTTATGATCCTTCCTGCATTGATGGATCTGTCTGAGATACTTGTGTGCCTAATGGTCTGGAGAAGTTCTTTAGAACGCCTTGAAGTGTACCTGGGTTTATTTTAGCCATGCAGGAGGCAAGAAGCCTATGAGCTGCTGTTTCTGGACACTGACTGTTGATGATGTGAAGCTTTTTCATGGCTGATGGTTCTCCTGTCTTCATTCTCCAGATATGACTCCCTGCATGTCTCCTCTGCCACATGACAGTCCTTTAATAGAGAAGCCAGGCTTGGGGCAGATACAGGAAGAGAGTGAAGGGGCGGGATTTAAAGAACTTCCTGGTAAGGGGTTAAATATTTGTAAAGTATTTGCATCCTCCCCTTCCACACCACACCCTGTTGTTACACATACCCCCTACTAATCTTACCTTGCTGTGTGAGCGGGTTTTCTGTAGGATCTCATTTTTTGAAGTCTCCTCACCTGCACATGGCACCAATAGCAGCTATTCTGTGGCATCGCATCAGCATGGGTACATGACTAGAGAAAGATCTTCAACACTTTAAACGCTAATTGCAGACAAAGTTCATGTCTTTTTCAGATTCCACAGTGTCAGTAAAGAAGAGGGCTGAGAACATTTCTTCAGTGGAGGAAGCAGAAGATGACCTGAGTGGGACCCAGTTCGTGTGTGAGACTGTAATCCGATCCCTTACCTTGGATGCTGCCCCAGATCACAAACCACCTTGCAGACAGAAGTCCACGCACAGTGAGCGTCCCTGAATTCCCCACCCACCCACCCCCCAAAACTGAGGTGACGCCTGACTTGTGATTGCCAGACCTGAGCAGATAGAAGTGCTCTTCTTTACTGAGAGTAGTGGAGATAGCGGGATCTTTGTTAGAATTCGGATCATGGTTGTTTCTTTGGGCTCTACATATGCTACCTGACCATTTTATTTATAGCATCAGGAGCAAAGCAGCTACCATAACTCATTTCTGTACTTCTTCAGGGGCAGAATTTCAGTTGCACACCACAGAGGAGCAGCAGCCGGTTGTGCTGCCTGGATTCTGCAGCAAGGAGTCTTCTTGTAAGTTGACAGAGCCCCTCAGCAGAGACCCCCACTGGCAGCTGAGTTGTCTCCTTTCTCCAAGGGCAGCAGTCAGGAAATAGTGGGCAGAAACAGGAGCACCAGACTAAGTTTCTCACGGTTAAATTCTGCTGTAATAAATTTCTTTGTGGCAGAAATTTTTAGATGTCAGATAGGTAGAACCACTGTCATGTATTTCAAGTACTATCCAAAAACTCAAATTCTACTCCATCAAAATAATGTGAAAAAATGTCTTGTGTTTATTATAGTGAAATTTGACCTATACCTTTAAGCATGATTTATCTCACTTTTTCATTTATGTATCTATATTTAAACTGTATATTTTTTAAAATATATGTATTTCCTCACACATACTTGTGTACAAATGCATAACAAAAAAGTCTGGAAGGACTTACGCCAAAATGTTCACAGTAGTTTTCTCTGTTAAGGTTATAGGTACTTTTTTATTTCCTTTTTTTTTTGTCATCCATGTTTGCCAATTTTCTATCATGACTACTCATTACTTCACAAAGAAGAGAAGGAAAGTAGTCATACAGTCCTGAAGTATTTACCACCAAACATTTTCTCTTCTTATAGCACTGTTAGCTAGTATATCAGTTTTGATTTGAACCCGTCTCAGTATGTTAACCATCACGTGAAGAGGAAAAGGGATGAGGCCTCCTTGTTTTAAGATTCATAGTGTTCTCAGAAGCCTCGATGTTTCTGCCAATGTTGTTTTTGTGAACTTTGGTTCTATGTGGCTTTGCGTAGGTTTAGAATATGGCCATGACCATGGTTTCAGCAGCCCTTCCCTCTGGTTTGTCCCTGTCCTCTGGGTTTCATAATTATAGCTCATGACCTACAAGGCTTGGTGGGGTAAGGGTAGCACAGGGGCTGCTTTTAGCTTATACCTTAAAATTGGTTGCTTTCATCCTTTAGTGAAATTTGCCCCACCCGAAGAGGGACCACTTGGAGACGAGAGGGAAGAGATTGTCCGTATTGTTGAAGAAGAAGCTGTCATGGAGGAGGAGGAGGATGAGCTCAGAGATGAAGTTCAGAGTCAGTCCTCTGCTTCTTCGGAGGATTACATCATCATCCTGCCTGAGTGCTTTGACACCAGCCGCCCCCTGGGGGACTCCATGTACAGCTCTGCCCTCTCACAGCCAGGCCTGGAGCGAGGGGCTGAAGGCGAGCCTGGGGTTGAGGCTGGGCAGGAACCAGTCGAGGCTGGGGAGAGACCCCCTGGAGGGGAGAACCAGCCACAGGGGCACAGCATCAATGATATCCTTATGACCTCACAGACTCTGGACACAGTGCCCCTGACCCCAGAGGTGGTAGGGCCTTCGCCACGGCTGCCCAGGTACCATCCACACCCCGCTCTGCTGGGCTGTTCTCCAGAGGTGGAATAAAGAGAGAGGACTCAACCTGATCTCAAAACCTGTTTCTTTGTCAGCAAGGGAAGAGTCTATTTCCCATAGTAAAGTCTGATGAATAAAAGTTGTACTTCCCAGTATTTGTGTATTCTGGATTTAAAGAAATACTTGTTTCAGTTAACCTTAATTATCTGAGTATAATCTATCTACTTATGTTTTGATCATTGAGAGCCAGTTTTTAAACACAAACATCCCTGGACCTTCCTCCCTGTTCTGTTGACTCATGGGCAAAGGCAGCAAAAACTCTTTCTCATACTAATCCAAACAAAGTAGAATAAGAAGTTTAATCTGTTATGGAAACAAATATACTACAAAACCCAGATAGAAGTTACTGTTTTTCTCTACTGGTTCTGTCTGTATCACTGCTCTCTCACAGTATGGAAAATGGTGGAGGCTTGACTATAATTTAAAGCATTCTCCCAGGGAGCTAGATATTTTCTTTTATCAGCACCACTTGATACAGGGGGAAGTGACCAGACTGAAGCCAGTCTTTCTAGCTTGACTGTGGCTGAAGAGGAAAACCAGAAGAAGAATGAGCCCTTCTCACCTGATCCCTAAATTCAGACATGTGATCTGGATCAGAAATGTGAAGCCTCTGTAGAGAATTTGGCACTGCTGTGCTCTGTTTACTGTTTCTCCACCGTTACTGTAGGCGCCTTTTCAACTTACTTTCAATATTGTGTCTTTCTGAAAGGAGTCCTCCGTATGCACAGCATCATGGTTCCCCAGGAGTGGATTTACCAGTTACCGTACCAGAAGTTTTTTCAGTCCCTGATCAGAGCAGAGGAGGTAATGACCAGCCTGAGCTTTCTCTTTTTCTGTGCTCCTTTCTAATGGAACCAGGTATAAATAGGCACTCTATCTTTGTGACTCTTGGCAGTTTTTAGAAACTTGCCCTATGACTTTTTCTGTGCTCCTGCCTCATACTCTTTTGTTCTGTCTTCTAGCTTAATATTTATTAAACGAGATCCCATAGAGGTTGGCATTGTGCTGTAGTGGAAAGAACACAGGCTTTGGGGCCAGACTAGTCTAGGCTCCAGCCTCAGCTCCACCTTTCTTCACCGTGTGACCTTGCAATGGTTCAGCAGGGTTCTAAGACCTGAAGGTCTGTTTCCTTACCTACAAAATAAAGAGACTAGCACTTTGAAGTTGTGAGTAGACCCTCAAAGTCGCTTTCCTCTCGTCCTCAAAAAACAAAACCTGAAAGTACTTAAGAACTAATAAACTATTGTGATAGGATTATAGAATTAATTTTTCTGATTCACTAAACAGTCACCTTGCATTGCATTCTGGACAGTTTTCTTTAACATTTACTTAAACCACCTGCAAAATTTCTCAAATATTTAAAAAGAAAGAAAAAGAGACTTTAATCGTTGCAATCAGATTGCCACCTGCCTCAAAACTAGCCTTGCTGTGATTAGGAAACACCAGGGGCTTATGGGTGCTGTATCTAACCAACAGCTCTTTTGCTTGTAGAGCTCAGAGGCTCATCAGGACTTGCAAACAGCAGACAGAAGAGCTCTGACCACTCAAGGTAACGGGGGCCTCCTTGTGCAGCCCCTCCTTCAGAAGCAGAGGGATATCCTAGTATTGCCTCCGCTTAAACGAGCCTCTCAGAGCATGTGCCACCTGCCGAGAGCGGAGGAGAGCCATCATTCCTTCCTGTCCTTATTTCCTCCTAAAGCTTGCGAGCAGCACTGAGCAGAGGGCTCATGTTGATGTTTAATAAGAGTGTTCACATTCCAGACCAGGAGGAAGTTCCCTCAGATTCACCTCCTGCTTAGTACCAGAGAAGAAGGCAGGAAGGGCCCAGCCCGCTGTGCATCCTTGTAACTTTTTCGTAGACACGCCTGCCTCTCTGCTCCCACGCCTGCCTCTCTGCTCCCAGTCATCTCAGAGCAGTGTCACGGTGGGCTCCTCCCTACGGAGAGCGTTCAGAAAATCACATTTCCTTTGGGAGGTGTTTCCTCTGGGATGATAACTGAGCATGCAGACTGCCAGGTCCTCAGTGTGCTGCTGAGCACATGAATTTCCAGCCGGGGCTGAAAGCTGGCGTGCTAACCAGAGTGAGGTGCTTTCTGCAGTGCCCTGCCCATATCTTGCAGCAAGCAGTAAGAGCTGGGCCCTGCATCAAGCCCAGATCTGTAGCTATAAAACTGATAGGACAATGGGCCCACTCTCCTTTTACGTCTGACTTTTTTCTCGGGGAAATCTCATTTTCTTCCCAGGATTAGAGCCCAGGTTATCCATAGGAAGATAACGATTCACGTTTCTTTAGGGAGACAAATTGGCTTTCCCCGCAGGCACCACCACGGGAGCAGCATTGCTGGAGGGCTGGTGAAGGGGGCTTTGTCTGTTGCCGCCTCTGCATACAAGGCCTTGTTTGCTGGACCACCGGTCACTGCACAGGTCAGTGTATGTTTTATTTTCCTGAACCGAATCCAAGTCACCAGTGAAAACAGTGGCGTCTGCCTGGGTTGGAGAGAGTAGCATGGCATCGTAGCGAGCGTGAGCTTTAAGTTTAATCTTTAACACGCAGCTCTGCCACTTTCCAGCTGTATGACTTTGGCTAAGTCACTTGAGGGAGGAAAGAAAAAAGACCTAACGTTGGTTGCGGACCTACTGTGTGGGGGTCACTCTCCCAGGTACCAGCACTACGAGGTGAATCAGACACCAGTTCCTGCCCAGAGACAGTGGGAGATAAGCAAACGGACATTTATCTGTGAAACTTTTGAAAATTGCAAAGCACTGTAGAATGTAAAGAATCTTCCCATTCAATTAAGGAAAAAAAAAAAAACGTTTATTGTGCAGTGTAAGATACTGTGCGAGTGTTCTCAGACCAGTGGAACACCTCAGCCTGGTGTCGGCCCCACGGCGGGGCCAGGGAAGGCGTCCTGGCAGATGACGCCCGAGCTCAGTCCTAAAGGACAGAATGAGTGTGTGCCAGGAGAGAGGGTTAGAGAGGGCACTGTAGACAGAGTAGCCAGTACAGAGACTTGGAGATGTGAACCTGGAAGGTGAATTTGCACCAAGAAGAGAAAAGACCAGTGATGTAGGTGGGATGCTGTGTTAAGTGATTTTGGCTTTTATTTTTAAGACCCGTGGGAGGGACTTCCCTGGCGGTCCAGTGGTTAAGACTTGCGCTGGCCATACTTTCTTCCAGTTTCCCATGCTTTCTTCCAATTACCATCTCCTCTCTTGCTCCTTCTTGCCCCATCGTCATGATTACCTTTAACTTCACAGGGTTTCCAGAGTTCGTTAGCATCTTTTCCTTCATCTAGTTCTAAAGACAGTTCGCCAGTCACCTGGCTCAGGGTGCAGACGTACCTAATCCAAAGCAGGGCCTTCCCAGTCCTTCCTTATCCCCTCAGAAGACCCATTAGTATTGGGTGGACAGGAGCGCCGTAGCCCGGCACCTGATTACCTAGTATTTTGAATAAATCTGGAAGATGAGCATGCCTTAACAAGATAAACACAAATTATACAAAAAACGTTGTTCCGCTTTTCTTGACTCTACACAGCCAATAGTTTCCGAAGATCAGACAGCAGCCCTGATGTCCCATCTCTTTGAAATGGGATTCTGTGACAGGCAGCTAAACCTAAGGCTGCTGAAGAAACACAATTACAACATCCTGCAGGTTGTGACAGAACTCCTTCAGATCAACAACGACGACTGGTACAGCCACCGCTACTGAGGAGTGACCTCGTATTCAGTAACTTTGCCTGCTGCTCAGAGACGATCTTTATTCTGTCTTGGGGGTGTGGGGTGGAAGCCCTTGCTTATTTTTTAATCTGATGAATCTACATACAGCCCATCATTGAACTGTCAAGACAATACCTGCCTTGCGGTATTTTTTGGAGCAAATGGAAGGACGGAACTTAAACCTTCACTTTAGACGTTAGATGAATTGTAGGAAGAGCATTTTTCACTTGATATGGATAAAACTCTTCTCCGTTTTAGTGCACTGAAAAGTGCAACTTAAACTCCCTATAGAACCCTTTTTCTTCCTGCTTGTACTGAAGTTGAGTATTTTTCTTTGCTTAATTGTGGATGTTTTCAATGAGGATATCTGTTCATTGTCAGCTTATAAAAGAAATTAACCTTGGACGTTGTTTTCAAGAATTACTCTCATAATTTTTCTAACCTATCCCAAGCTTCATAGCTGTGTGGTGTTAAAATAACACCCAGGGCGCGCACGATAGGAGTTTTGTTCCTCTTCCCTTCTCAAGGAGAAAGTCGTTCCCCTGCAAGTCTTAGTAACGGGCACTGTTGTTTTTCAAAAGACCCCCAGTGATGCGTTTAGAGTACATCCACCTTGCGGTCTCTGCACTTCTGAGAAAGGAGCGGGGAGTGTGCGCATTAACCCAGCAGCACCTGTTGAGCAGTGTCTGTCGTAGCAGTTTTGCATACATTTTATTTTATTTAAGGGAAAAAATGTAGGTAGTGTGAAATATTTTGCTAATGCTACAAAGAAGGAAAGAAACTCTTCTATTAAAGGGAAAAGTAAGTTTAATAGTTACCCTTTTTCTTTATGTCGGGGGGCAGGCCTTTACAGTAGAGTGGGCGGGGGTGTATAGGAACATGAGAAAAGTGAAAGGCAGGCTCCTGTGTGAATCATGTCAGTGAAGTTCAGGGGTGGGCAAATGAGTGGGTGTGAGGCTTAGGCCATCCTGATGGCCTCCTGAATGTTTGCAATCTGTTCAGGAGAACCTAGAACAAGAAAAAGAGGCTGGTGTTTTGCAAGACTTGGATGGGAGCAAACTCACTGAAAAAGTTTTGGTTTAACCCCAGGGTACGCGAGCGGGAAGGAGCTCGCTTACAGGGTCCTGGTCCTCGCGCTGTTTTACAGAAGGGAGTCTTGGGTACAGCTAGTAAAGAGGTGTGACAAAGAACACTACAGATTTTAGTCATAAAAATTACTTGCAGAAAAAGAAGACTCTGACCCCCAGCCTGAAGGGGGAAGGATAGTAAAATAGTATTACTTAACCTGGTTTGGTATTATAATGAATGGTGATTTAAATGAATCATGGGCCATAATGATGTTTATTTACAGTATAACTCTTGAATGCTGTGAAATAAGCCAGGATTCAGACTGCAAGCCAACCAGCCTGTTTATTATTTAAAACGTTTTTGTGGGGGGTGGGGGTAGGGGGTGGGCTTCTGGGTAGAGGCTGAGCGGCAGGGTGTGTGTAATTAATTCGGTTGATTTGGGACGGGATCTTGTCTTGACCATGTGAGTTGTATTGTAGGGGTCCAGGAGGGCCCCGGGGTCCAGTCGTCTGTCCCATTGTACTTGTACCTAACCGCTTCAAGAATGGTGAAATAAACTTTGAAACCCCTACTTGGACTGGCCGGTCCTTTCGTCGGGAACCTCGCGTGGCCTTTGAAGAACCGAGAAGTTTTCTGGCCGCTGGGTCGAGAGAGGCTGGCCCTGGGAGGGAGGGGCGGGTCCGGAGGAGCCGGGGCGGAGCTTCCCAAGGCTTTGAGCCGAAGCTTGGGGCGACAACCCCGGCTCCCGCGCTTTCGATTCTGCTTTGCAGGCGTTTCTGTCGCTGCGGTCGCCCGGGGGTAAGGCGATTCCTTAGAATCGGTTCCTTAGAAAGAAGGGACCCTCCTTGCCTTCTTTCCTTTTGGCATGCAAGGGCCCAGGCCCCTTCTGTGCCTCCTCCTAGCCCAACACGCAGGTTCCAAGCTCTGCTAACGGCCTCCCGGGGTGTGTGGTGGGACTGAAAATCCTCGTTCATTGAATTCCTAGCCTCTCAGTCCGCTCCGACCCCGCAGCCCATGGCCGAGCCCCAGAGTAAGGCGTGAAGGCTCTGGGGAGGCCAGGGTCGCCGCTCCCCACCTCCTCCAACGCGGTGCAGTCGGTCCCCAGGACTCTCCGGGAAGGGGACTGGTGGCCCCCTGGAGCCACCCTGCCTTACAGGCCCTCCTCCCCAAAGACGTACTCCAGCAATCTCTAGCCCTCTTGCAGCTGAGAGGAGCCCAGGATCTCAGGCCTAAACCAGGTGAGGCTCCCTTTATTTTAAACCTCAGACCTAAACCAGGTGAGGCCTCCTTTATTTTAAGCCCAGAAGGTCTGAGTTGGGCTCACCTTGCCCACTCATTTGCCACCAGTCTTTTGGGAAGGATCTGGAGTTCGCTGTGACTCGTCCTAGTGAAGGACTGACCCTGAAATTGCTACCACCCTCGCCCAGACATTCTTTCCCACCCCGACTCAGAAAGCAAGCGGAAGAGGTTTATGCTCCCTTCTACAATCATTTTAGGGTTCTCAGCCCCATCTGTGGCCAGCCTAGCCGCCTTTTTCTTTTCTTGTCCCAAAGAATCCCTGCCTTCCTATTACGCCAGCACCTGTCCAGGCTCAGGAATGGAAACTTTCCTTCCACACCCAGGCTGGAGACCTCGGGCATTTCTGCCCGGGTGCTCTAGAGACACGTTCAGAGTCGTCTTGTCGCAGAGGATGAAGGGGCTCCCCTGGCTGCTGCCCCCATGACCTATCTAACTTCCTTCCCTTGCAGTGAATGACAGCTCAGCAGCTTTTCCAGAACAAAATTAAGCGCTCTGCCTTTCACTTACGAAAGTCCCTTAAAGTGAAATAACTTCTGCTTTGCTTTTCCCTCTTGTAGGCCGATTGAGCTCTCCCTACAATAAAAACAAAAACAACAAAGAGTTGCAATGCATTGAGATTCCCGATCCAGGAGTCGTGTGTAGCTGCTCGAATTCCCACCCCCTCACTGGCTTAGGCTCGAGCTTGCTGAAAGCGTGGTGGGGCTCCTTGCCAATCTCAAGAGCCTAAAACCAGAGGGACACCCGGCATCGGTGCTGACTGGACTTTGTTCTTCTCTCATCAGTGAAAAATACCCCTGAACGATGGGTGAGACACTCTCCCAGCTGGGCTCTCGGGAGGATGAGAACAAGTCGATGCTGCCCTCCGGCCCAGCCTGTGGCAGCGAGGCTGCCAGCTACTCCAGCACCACCAGCAGCAAGCCTTCTTGTTCCTGTGCGCCTTGTGAAAGGGCTGCTGGCGGCAGCTTTGCGACTTGTCCCACCTGCCAGGGCAGTGGGGAGATCCCTCGAGGTGAGTGGCCCCAGGCTCTGGAAGTAGCCCGGGCTCCAGGAAAAGCTCTTAGCAGCCAGCTGGCCAGTGCCAGGCCCCTCTGAGTCTCCTTGGATGGGGTTGGGTCTCCCAGCTCCTAGTCCCTGAGTTTCAGGGCTAGCCAGGGAGATGCTGACCCTCCCTGGGCTCGCTGCAGAGACCCCCTCCTGCCCTGGTGGTACCGCCCGAACCCAGGGGATTCCCAGCCTCTCTGCCTTCTTAGCAGCACTGCCTTCGGATGCAGGAAGCTACAGTGACGTCTCCAAAGAAATTGGGCTTCTCGGATTTGTGGTGACGTGCAGGAATGCTCCACACCTGTTAATGAAACTCTCGCCTCCGTTCTAGAGCTGGCAAAGCCGAGCTGCCAGCAGCCCGGTGTCCCCAGTCAGTCCTGCTCTGAGGCAGAGGTGGCGTGCTTCTGACACTGTGGGACGGAGGGGTGCTGCTGGCAGGCTGGCACAGGGAACATTTGTCATGGACACTTCTCGGCCCTCCCTCTCACCCTCTTTCTACAGAACTAGAGAAGCAGCTGGTGGCCCTCATCCCCTATGGGGACCAGAGGCTGAAGCCCAGGCACACGTAAGCCCCTCTTCCTATCCCAGCTCTGTAGGCGTTGCCCCTGGGGGCTCTTCCTCTTTGTCTCCCCCAATCCCCCTTCCCACCCCACCCCCCAGCTTTTCTCCATTGGTTCTCCCCCAGAGAGCCTGAGCCTCACTGGCCTCAGACGTATTAGCTCCCTGTTTCCAAGGATTTTCCTAGTTTAAGAAGCTCGGGGCACAGCAGATGCCACCTGAGGCCTCTTGGTGTCCTGCACCACTGCCTCCAAGAAGCGTGGCTCCCTTTTGAAGACCGAGAGGACCTCTTGACTCTGCAAGTCCTTCCAGGAGGGAGGGAGTGGCTGTGGTTGCTGTTGGTTTGGGGAAGTGATTTTTCCTAAGAACTTCCTTTGCTACGGCAGCTCAGACCTGCTTGTTCTTTTCCCCGTAGAGATGGGAAACCAGCTGCTCTCTGTTCTGGGACACTTGAGAACCTCAGAGGAGGCAGCCCTGAGTTTCACTGGGGGGCCCATGACCCTGTTTGTCATCTGGGTCCTTTGACATAGATCCCTGCAACCTCCTCCCAGGGTCCTCAGCTTCCGTGGGGGAGCCCACCACCCAACCTGCCCCCGCCAGTGCACCAGAAGCCGAATCTGGCAGTGCCCCTTAGGAAATGCTAACAAGGTGCTCTCTCTTTAATGCATATCTCAATTTTGAACTAGATGGACAGATGATGTCTTGTTCTGAATATGAATATGAAAATTCAGAACTGTCAAAATTCACATGGGCTTACTTCTTCCAGTGAGAATAGCTAGCGTTGGTTGAGCCTTTGGCTATGTGCCAGGGCCAGGCATGGGTGCCTTTTCATGCATTAGCCCATAACAGATGGTATGAGGTAGGTACCGTTACCCCCATTTTATAGACAAGGAAACGGAGGCTTAGGGCGGTTAGGCGGGTTGTTCAGAGTTGCTGGGCCAGTGGCTAACACAGAACTGGGAATGGAAGCCGGGCTGCCAGCCTCTCAGTCCGGTGCTCCTACCCACCCTGGGCCACCTCTGAGCCTAGGTTGGTCCTCCGCATCTGGGGAGCTAAGTGTACAGTTGTGTGTGTGTGTTGGGGTGGGGGCTCGGAGGAGAGCCTTACGTAGAGAGAAGAGTGTCTGAACGCCCCGGGCCCAGGCAGCCTTGGTGTCCAGACTTCTCCACTCCTCTACCCTGGGTCCTGTTCTCCCACAGGAAGCTCTCCGTGTTCCTGGCAGTGTTCATCTGCCTGGTGACCTCCTCCCTCATCGTCTTTTTCCTGTTTCCCCGGACTATCGCCGTGCAGCCTGTAGGCCTCAACTCCTCCACGGTGACTGTTGGCGAGGCCGACATCCACCTCAGTATAACGGTGGGTGGGTGCCTGTGCCCCTGGGCTCCGACCCCACCTTCCTGGCAACACTCCTCTGTAGCCCTTGTCCGGTGTGCTCACCCCGGGCATCGGTAGCCGGGGATCTTATGGCAGCCAGAGGATGTCAGGAGCCTGGGGAGAAGCAGGAGCAACCATGAGCCCCCTAACAGACCGTGCAGGATTGGAACAGTGAGGGGTTAGAATTGACGCCAGAGCCATAGATCACTGGGTGCAGTCGGGGTGGTGTGCCTGAGACTCCCCGGGTGGGCAGGACTGAACAGAGAGAGCCTTGCAGGGTGAGACTGGATTTTGAGCCAGCTTAATGTCTCAGTTAAAGGCGACTCCTCGCCGCTAAGAGCCCCTCCGAGGGGCTCCTGACACTGGGCCTCGGCAGCTGAGGCCCGCGTTGGGGGTGGTCTCAATCAGGCTGCGGGGTTTTGAAACTGTTCGACTTCTTGCCAGGATGGTGCTACCCTAACCCCTTCCTTTCCCTGTCTTGCTCGCCAGAATATCTTGAGCATCTCCAATAACAACTACTACCCCATCGCCGTGACCCAGCTGACCATTGAGGTTCTGCACCTGTCCCTCGTGGTGGGGCAGATCTCCGACAGCCTTCTCCTCCACGTCGGCCCTTTGGCCAGTGAGCAGGTGACTCCCTCTTGCTGGCCAGACCTGCCCACAGGTGTGTGGACGCGGGTGGCTGGAGTTGGGGCTAACCCAATACCCATTTGGTTGACAGATGTTGTATACGGTAGCCAACAGGATATGGGATGAAAACACATAGTGAGTAGCCCTTGATCAATCCCTTCTCCCTTAGCCTCTGTACTGATTGGAAACCCAGGTCGAATTCCCACCAGATGTTCTGATTGCTTAGCAGACCCTGCATTCAGCACGTGGCCTGCACTCTGTGGCCAAGACTGCAGTGTACAAGCATTCAGGGTCCCCAGCCTCTGCCTGTTTGGACCTGGCCTGGAATGAAAACCAGCCTAGAATCTGGTTCACACTTAACGATATATGACCTTAGGCTCTTCAGCCTGACTCACCGTCTTCTACTAAGGGAGAGGCCAGCCCGTGCCTGGGCCAAACCAGTGGGGTTTGGAGGAGCGATATTGCAGCAGGGGCGACATGCTCACCTTGGGCAGAGGGAGGGGGAAGGGGTGGGGGCGGCATGTGGGGCCCCTGATGGAAAGGAGGCAAGGGGGGCGCTGGGACGGCAGGTCTCCTCCGAGCTGTCCGACAGGCTGCTCAGTGTGTGAAACGTGGGCCCAGGTTCTCTGTCTCTCTCTCTCTGTCTCTCTCAGCAAGATCTGTACCTGGCTGAAAATCAAAGTCCACCATGTGCTTCTGCACATCCAGTAAGTAGGGCTTGGAGCCCTGGGACCCTCTCCCACTTCTGCCCCCCGTGGGGGGAGAGTCATCGCAGCGAATCCCGTGAGTCTGTGTCGGCTCTTGGCAGTAGCAGATCCAGCCCCTGCCCTAAGGCCCACCTTAGGAGCCACTGACGTGACAGGCACAGATCTGCCCAGAACCCGGTGGGGGGGTGGGGGGCAGCTGTCCCAGGTGCCTCGGCAGAGTGGGGAGCAGAAGGAAGGGCCGGGTCTGGTCTGAGGAAGCCAGCCCTCCCCAGAGAGCAGAGCAGGGCCAGGGCTTTCCTCTTCTTCCCAGACCCTTGTGGTGTGGAGGAGTAAAGACAGTGAAGCGCAGACCTAGGGTGGCGGGAGCTCTCCAGCCGCCATCTTACTCCTTTCCTCTGCCGCCACCAGGTCTCTCCCCTGGCCTCCCTACTTCCTTCTCTCACTCCTAGCCCAACTGCATATCCTTAGATCGGTGGACGTGGAAGTTGGGTAGGGCCAAGGCTCAAGTTCTGTAATCTTCAAAATAAAACTGGTGTGGGTTTTTTTGGAAAAAAAAAAGCCCTGTTTCCTCTCCAGGGGCACCCTGACCTGTTCCTACCTGAGCCATTCAGAGCAGCTGGTCTTCCAGAGCTACGAATATGTGGACTGCCGGGGAAACGCATCCAAGCCCCACTTGCTGGTCCCTCGCCCGCCGTGACCTGTCTGCTGTCGTCGAGCTGCGGGCACCTGCCGGCCTGGTCTGCATCTCCCACCACTCCATGGCACCCAATAGGACGAGAGTGACTCTGCCGAAGGAAAAGCCCTGCTTTATCATACCCTCCCCCTGTTCACCCCCAGCAGAGGAAGCTTTCTGTGGACGTTAACTTCATACGCACACGCACACGCACACACACCCTCACGCCCTCTCTGATTTCCACAGGAATGGAAGCTTGGTTCTTCTAGAAGCCAGCACCAGATATTCCCCTTGGTCTGTCTTGAGGAAAGTCTGACCTGACGTTTCCTCAGAGCTGCCTCAGCGGCACGGAGTGGCTCCCACACTGTCTGTGCTGAGCACCTTGGTTGCCCAGCTCGTCCAGGGAAGACCTTTGTCCTGCCTGAATGTGGAGAAAGCTTTCATTTTGTCTGGCTTTTAATACATGGATCCTTTCCAAGTTCTCCACCTGGTAATGAGAAGGTGACTTGGGGGACAGCCAGTGTTGTCCCCAGGGCCTCTTAGGGAACCGTAGATGCTCTCCTATGCCGCCCTGCTTTGGTCGTGTGACAGGGTGATGGTGATGGCCTGCTTCGAGAACGCCTGGTACCTTGTCTCCCCACCCCACCCATCTGACAGCAAGATTGGCCAAGGCCCTTTGGCTCCGCAGCCTTCCTGGTTAGACTGTCTGGGTCCCCAGGAAGTCAGAGCTGTTCTGCAGCTAAAGCTTCTCTCCCGAAAACAGTTTTATCGTTCTCTTCAGAGCAGGAACCAAAGTGGGAGGGGAGGGGAGGGGAGGGGAGGGAAGGAAAGGGAAGGGAGGCACCGGGCACCCCCCTGGGCCTGCACAGGAAAAACAGAGACAAAGCCAGAGTCATTTTAAAAGGTTTTTATTGAAGGAGGCCACAAGCCTGAGCCCACGTGAGGGGACACAGGCAGGTCAAACGGTGGGCGCAGCCGCCCTCCCGCTGAAAACCTGCAGAGGTGAGGCCGGACTGCTGGGTCCCGCTGCACCCCTGGCCTAGTCCCAGGGCGCCCTCTGCTCCCAGAGGCCTCTGCTCTCCTTTGGGCGCTGACAGTATGGAGCTGCCTATCAGTCGGGACTGGTCCAGGCCGTCGCCTCTTTGCTGTCACTCAGATGAGAAGCCCCAGGCAAACCCCAGGTTCTTTGGGCGAGCAGGAATTGTGTTTGCTCACTAAAGGCGGTTACCGGTTTCCGTCACTCAGACAGGCAGAGAGGTGAGCTTGAGTAGCAGGGAAAGCTGAGGTTGCAGTAGGAAGGGCGGAGAAGGGCACGTGGGACCAGAACCTGGTGAGGCGCCGGCCGGGGGTGATGAGGGGAAGGAAGGAGTTCGTGCTGTCCGCACGCTTTCACGCCTGGGTAACTGGCGTGGAGGTGGTGCTGGTAAGAGCACGGAAGTCCACGGGGGCCAGGCTGGAGCTCACGCTGGGTGGAGTTCGCCAAATGTAATGGATTTATATTGGAGTCAATCAGCTGTGCTTAACCGTGTTTAAGGAAGGAAAATAAAAGGCTCCTGTGAGTGGGAAGGGAGCCGGTGGACGCTCCCCATCTCACAGCCTGTTTCTTAATATCCAAGTGGGCATCAAGGTCTCTTCCCCAGTCCCTGAGCCCCTCGGGAACACGGCCGGCCTCTCTGCCTTCTGGGAGACCGCTCCCAGGAGCTCGCTCGCTCCCCTTCCCTCGTTGTGTGTCTCTGAGCCCCTCCCAACTTTAATGCTCCTGTTCTGTGCGCCCCCGCTCCTTCGCTTCCCCCAACTGCTCCTCTCAGGAAACACTGCAGAGAGGCTCCTTCAGTCTCACCCAAAGGTGAGACGCTACAGTGAAAGGACCCAGGCATCCCCCTCACCAGTCAAGAGTGGCAGAGGGAGCAGGGCTGGGGGACCCCAGGTGTCAGTTTCAGGAAGAGGTGAGGCGGCTGCCTGGGGCCTCCAGAGCCTCTGGGTTGTCTCTGCTACGTGGAAAGGCTGAGACCCAGGGAGGAAGAGGCCTGTGGATTTGGTGGGGGCGGGGGGCGAGTCCCCCTCTTCCCAAGGTCAGGTGTCCTGTGCCTGAGGCTACAGTCCTCCTTTCCTCCGAGTTCTTTCTCTCCATCCCTTCCAACCACCCTCCGTTCAACAGCGGAGTGCCCACCGTGGACCAGGCACGACACTGGACTTGGAGGAGGCCCCTGCGTGCCACTTCTTCCTGATGCTGCCCCAGGTCCCAGGTCTGCTCTGGTGTGATGCCACCCACGCTTCCCCAGGTGCGTCTCGATAAGCATCGGCCAGGAGGAAGGGCTGGTGGCTCCAGCGAGAGTCGTAGACCTGAGCCCCCAGCAGGCTGTGATATCACTGCTAAGTAAGGGCCAGTAGTGGAGCTGTAGAGCTGGGGGCCCAAGGCCAAGTTCTCCCGTTGGCTTTGCCTGGAGAAGCATGGAATTGCCCTCCACTGTCTTCTCGCACCCTCTCCATCCTCTTCGTGGGTCTTCCTGGCCCCTCCCCCTCATCTCTGTCTCCTGGAGCCCAGCCAGTCTCTTGATTCTTTGCGGGAAGAAATCACACGTGATTCCCAGCCAGCCTCCCTGCCAGAGTGGATCAGGAGGGCTTGGCTTTTGAAGTGGAGATGCTGCTGGGAGGTAGGAAGACGGGGCTGCTCATCTGATGTTTGCTGATGGCCGGCCAGTGGGGTCTCGGGGGTCTGTCTCTGAATCACCACTGCTGGATGTAGTTCGTTGACTGAGAAGAGGGAGAGACAGGAGGCAGAACAGGTTAGTTAGCAGCTCCCGGGCCTGCTGGTTTGAGAACATTGTCTTAAGGCCTCTGAAGCCCGAGTAATCAAAGTGAGATGATGTAGCAGCCTAGTCCTCGTCTTAAAGGGCCGGGATCAGGTTCTCCCATCCTTTGCGCCTGAGTCAGAGACAAAAGAAAAAAAGCTTCTTTCCAAAGCGTATCCTGTTTCATGTAATTCTCAAGACTCTCAAAAAAGCGTCTTCCTGGGTTTGACAGTCTACAAGGAGCCAGGCCGTAAGCTAAGTGCTTTGGATGCTTTCCCTTTTAATTCAGTCCTCGTGACACCTCTGTGGAGGAGGTGGGGTATTATCAGTCTCATTTTACGGGTGGGGCAGCTGAGGCTCAGAGATCTGAGTCCTGCTACCCGAGAGTGGTGATCCTGACGGAGACCACAAGCCCTGACTTCACGTCTTACCGTCCTCCCGCTGCAGCTGGCTCTACCCCATCCGCGTTGCAAACGGCCCCCTTGATTTTGCTTCTCTGGCACCCGTGCTATCTTTCCAACTAGATCGTCAGCTCCTTCACTTATACTGAGTGCTGAGCAACAGGGCCTACAGAGACATCTTTATGGGGGCGTGGAGTGGAGGAACGGGCCATCCAGAAGTGACGGAATAACTTCAGTCCCCTCTCCCGATTCCCGCCGAGGAAGCCTTTCTAGACTCCACCTGCACTAACACGCGAGCGCGGGCAGACACGCAGCCAAACCGTAGCTGCCTCTCACACTCTGAGTCCGTCTCACCGTGAATCGTGGGTACTTGGTGTGTGTATCTGGGCTAGATTTCCCGAAACCTGATGATGAAACGAAGCACACGTCACTCAGCTGGCAGTTCCTGAGAATGGCACATGCCACAGCCGGACTCTTTACCACGTTTCTGGGGGCCAGGCCAAGGCCCCTAGCTGGGGCAAGGCAAAGTCCCAGCCCCCGCTGAGCATTCTCCACTAGGAAGCCGACCGGGGCTTCCCTGTTCCAGACCCCCCAGGGCTCAGGATATCCGTTGCTAAGCCTACACCTCCTGCCCCACCCTCTGGCCGCCCCGAGCCGACCCCCGACCCCGTCTGTCACCCTCACCCTGGAGAAGGGACTGACCACTTCTGAGCCACGCTCTGCGGAAGTCAGCGGGTTTCTCTGCAGCTCTCGCTTGGTGCAAATCCACTCAGAGAGTGTGACCGCCCCCACCCCCAAGTAAAGGTGAAGGGTGCCAGGGAGGGTCAAAGGGTGGGGTGACAGATGTGGCTTCTGGACTATAGCCCGGGGCTCTCTCCTCACCATCTCCCGCTCCCGGGCATGTCACTCACCTGCACCTTGAGGGTTCATCACCCGTCCTTGGAATCTGTCCTTGTGGGCGCCTGGCCTTTGGGAATCCTGGAGAATGTACCGGGAGGTGCGCTCAGTAAGAGGGTCTTGGGCATTTTGTGGCTTTGGCTGAGGCGGCGGCGGCGGCGGCCGCTCGGGTACCTGCGGAGGCTGCGGCTGCGGCTGCGCGGGTGGCGACCGTGATGGCGCCGGCGGTGGCTGCGACTCCCGCGGCGACTCCCGAGATGGCTGGGTTCTTTTTTCAGATTGCCGTTTCTCTTCTTGGAGTTTCTTCAGTTCCTGTCAAGAAGCCACCCGCAAGTGGCATCCTCCTCCCTCCCCACCCAGCCACGCCCCCCTGCCGGAGACACTGAGGGGAGCAAGGCAAGGGAATCCAGAGGCGGAGGCGGCTGGAGGGTCTCTGTTCCCTGGAGTTGGAGGCTGAGGCTGGGGCCTGAACTCTCTCCCCTCACCCACCCACACCCAAGGACTGTTTCTATAGCAACAGTGCGCCCCCCCCCCACCCCCACCCCCGCACAGCCCCCTGCCCAGGAAACAGCCGCCTCTGGCCACCTACCTCCGCGCACTGAAAATCGTTTGCAGTGCCGGAGGGTAAAGAATAATCTCTTGCACATGCTCTGAAACAGCACTGCCCAGTGGAAGTATAACGAGGGCCATGTATCATTTAAAATGCTCTGTTAGCCACGTAACAGAGTAAGAAGAAATAGGTGAAACTGGGTATAATGATACATTTTATTCAACCCAATGCAGCCAAAACGTAAAACCAATATGAAAATATTAATGAGATAGTTTATAGTCTTTGTTTTTGTATTAAGTCTTCAAAACCCAGAGGGCATTTTATACTCAGCAGCACATCTGAATTTAGACACTGCATTTTGATTTAAAATATTTAGAGTTCAGATAATTTACAGTCGAAAAAGTAGGTTCACATATCCACGTTGTTCCAAACATACTTAAAAGTGTTTCGGTAGGTAAAACGAAAATTTGTCTTAAAGAGTATATTTAAATAAATTAGATGTATGTAACGTTTAAAATGCAGGTCCTCGGTCTCACTAGCCACGTCTCAAGGGCTATAGCACACAGGCTGGTGGCCGCCCTACTGGACAGAGCAGCTTTAAAACCTCCCGAGCCTGACGCTTCAATCCCACGTGAGGCCTCGGCCTAGTACAACAGCAAAGCTGAGTCACCCCAATACACACACACACACACACACACACACACACACACACACACACACACACACGGTCCATCCAAGACATCCAAGGACCTTGCTTTCCTACGGTCCATCCAAGACATCCAAGGACCTTGCTTTCCTCCAGCCCAAGCAAAACAACATTCACCAGGTAATGGACAGCTTCCTTGGGGTCCGTCGTCTCCCCTCCCCATCCCCTCCGTGTCCCCGGAAGGACCCTGGTGAACGGGGCCCCTCTCATGCACCTGCTCTTGCTGCTGCTGCTGCTGGGCCATCAGCCACCTCCTCCGGCCCAAAGCCATCTGCCGGCGACTGGCCTCCCAGTGGTACGCACTGCCCATGATGGTGGCGGTGACAGAAGGCCCCAGGCAGGGGCTGGGGGCAGGCAGAGCCCAGGAGGCTGCCACTGCCCCCACCACTTCCGTCTCCTCCCACCTCAACCCCCTGGCCTGTGACCAGAACCACCTCACAATACGGCCGGCGGCCGCTACCGGGGGCAACTGGGCAGCCCCTCCCCGCGACCCACCCCCGCCACCCCCCACCCACCACCCCCGCCTGCCCTGGGAAGGAGGGGGGTGTTCTTCCCACGCCTCCTAGAGAGCATCTGTAAAGTACCTTTCTCTCCAGGGCCCTGGGCAGGTAGAAGACACCTTTCCACCTAAGCCTTGAGTTTCAGTGGGCCCCGGGGGACGATCCCCCGAGTGGTCTGGCTTTCCTCTCCGGTTTCTTTCTCCCACCCTTCCCAGGATTCCAGCCTCCTCATCTGGCCCTCTGCTGACCCCGCCCTTCCCTCCTCCCTCAGTCCTCCGTCTCCCCCGCTGTGCTGACTCAAGAACAAACAGGGACTTCCCCGGTGGTCCAGTGGTTAGGACTCCACGCTTCCACTGCAGGGGGCACAGGTTCCATCCCTGGTTGGGGAACTAAGAGCCCGCATGCCGCGTGGAGCGGCCACAGAAGACCCAAAAAAGGAAAAGAAGATACGAGACCCGGCCAGCTCTCACTGAGGTGTGAGCTCTGTGAAGGCAAAGCGGCTTATTAGAAAGCACCCTGGTTCCGGGGATTGGATGCGCCGGGCTCAAGCCTACCCTCCCTCTCTTCCTCTGACCCGGGACTCAGCTCACCTCTCTGGGCCTCAGTTTCCTTGCCCGGAAAACCAGAAGGGTAGCACTTGTTACCTTCCTCACGGGGTTCACACAGGACCACGTGGGTCAATGGATGAGAGGTATGTGAAATGAAATATAAAATCGCTCAGCTACAGGTTGGTATTATTTATTATCCTACCCGATTTGCGTCCCGTTGGGGAGGAAAAATTCGTCCTCTGGGCTTCTAGGTTCTGTGGGCTGGTCTAATGACCAGATTGACATCGGACAGACTCATAGGAGAAAAACAGGTATAATTACGTATGTTCAGGGATCCCATAAGGATACGAGACCCAAGGGCAGCTGAGGCTTATATGCCCTCCTGAGCTAAGGAATGCGATAAGGGCCTGGGCTTCAAAGCAGAGAAGGGTGAGTCACCGGGACAAAAAGAAGGGCAGACCAGACGTTTGCCCTTCTTGTAATGGGATGTTTGCCCTGCTGTGCAGGTGGGTCTCTCAGATAAAAGTTGTCTCTGATAATAACTCTCTCTGAGCCAGGCCCCCTATCTAAATTCTTTAGGCAGTTGAGGGGGAGGTAGAAAGCTCTTCCTGTGTCCTTGGGGCCTCCACGGCCTTCAACGCAAATAGCCCCAGGCCGAAGTGGCACATTCTGGGGAGAGTCATTTTGAACTCCTTGGGTCTTCAGGAGGCGGAGTGGCCAGGGGAGGGTGTCATTTCGTGAAGCCCGGGGGAAGGCTTCTGGGGGCAGGGACTGGGTGGACTGTTGGTCTTTCCCCAAAGATATAAATTTTTCTAGAAACGGCAGAGGCTGAGTCCAACTGGAAGCAAGAGGAAGGTATAGGTGAAGAAGGGGCTTCGACCCGGCCTCAGCCTCAAGCACTGTTGATGGTGGAGGGAGGGTGCAGGGTGCAGCCCTTGAACCTGAAAACGGGTTCAAACAGAGAGTTTGAACCTCAGACAGAGAGTCTGTCTGTCAGTTCAGGCAGCCAGTCTAGTGGAGTCATCTAGCGCTCTGGAGTCAAACAGACTCGGGTTCAATCCCGCCTGTGCCACCGACTACCTGGGGGAACTTGGGCAGGTCACTCAGCGTCTCTGAGCCTTTCCTCTGAAGGTTGTTGGAAGACACTATAGGATGCTTGGGAAGTGCCCGCCGTCACAGTGGGCACCTGGCTATGGCCAGCTGCTGGGGGCGCCCCAGCTCTGCTGAGGGGCCAGTGGGACCTGAGCCTTGCCGGAAAACTTTCTCCCTTTTTCAAAGAGGTGCTATACTCCCTTCTCCTCGTCCTAGCACCCAGGGATGTCATTTGCAACGACAGATACACAAGGGTTTCCAGATACAAAAAATGAAATGGAGGCTTGTCACTGGACATTTATTTTCACAGCACATTTATCTTCCTATAAACGAATTCTGCGAATATTTAGGTGGAAAGTACCTATTTTAAGAGAAAGAGAAAGAGAAAGGCACTTGACTGTCTCCGTCATTAAATGGGCAAAAGAGGAAGCGGGTTCCTGTTGGTATCTCTTCCTCCCTCGATTTCCCTCTTCCTGTCCTCCTACCTTAGGAGGACCAGGGCTCAGATGTGGAGACGCTCAGGGTAGGGGAGGTGGGCTGGGCTGAATCTGGGGAACCGTTTCCAACCCTCTGAGCCAGTCCTCCCGCGAGAGGAGGGATTTTCAGGGCAAATCTGCCAAGGCTGCGCCCTCCCGATTCTCATCTCCCTTTCCGAGCCCCTCTCGTGCCTTCCCCCTGTGCAAGCTGCCTCTCCCGACCCCACCTCTGACCTCAGAACTCCTTCCAGCTCTCGATTCTACTCCGCAGCCCACTCCGCCCCCTGTCGATTTGGATTTTAACTCATATCAGCCCTCGGGGAACTTCCCGTGCTGTTAACTGATTGTAGCCACTCGCACATTGCATTTTTAATAGAGCTGGTTATTATAGAGACCCAGAATCCTTTGCCGCGGAGAGAACAGGGTACAGTTAGAAGCGTGGGCCAGGTAAATCTTATGAAATACCGGCTGCGTTATTTAACAGGCGTGCGAATGCGATCTAGCGGCTCCCCCAGCTCTGATCAGCCTCCTCCCCTGCAGGGTAGGGGTCATGATACCTCCATCCTGGAGGTGTTGTGATGCTGGGAGGAAATAATCCACGTCACACATCGGGTTCAAGAAACAGAGGCTTTTATTGTTATAGTAGTTCACGAATTTAAGATGCCATCTTTTGTGAGAGGTACCGTTCTTTTACCTAGCCCTGAAGAAAGACAGGACGAAAGAAACAAAGAAAGACGTGCTGCGATGTTAAACGGCGAGAGTGCTTTCTCCTGGCGTCGAATGTAAGACGCATGCTGGCTCCTGAGACGTAAAGCTGTGAAAACGATGGGCATCTTGGAATGGACAAAATCAGGCATCACTGTGGAGTGTGACGCCTTCTGTTGGGGGCTGTTGAAAGGCCAAGATTTGCTGGCCTCCGTGATGGCAGCCAAGTTGCGAAAAGCCCAGTTCTTGGTTGAGTCTAACTAGTTTGATGGATCCAGTCTAGCCGGGCAGGAAACTTGCTCTCCAAGCACACAGACTCTTACGTTGTAGCGCCAGGACCCCGAGCACATTCGGGGCGGGGGCAGGGGGGTGAGGAGCAGAAGGTCTGCTGGTGCACGCGCACCCCCTGATCACGTGGCTGGGAAAAACCATCTCCCTTTCCGACTGCGAAGTCAGACAGACCGATCCAGTTCTGTTGCTAGTCATAAAAGTGAAAGCTTTTGTTCTGTGACTGGGAAAAGGGAGAAGGCGGGAGAAAGGAGAATTGAGGGCGAGAGGGCGGGGTCAGAGAGAAGGGAGAGGAGGTCAGAGAAAACAAAATGGTACCTCCCTCCCTGTCTCTTCAACTAGGGCAAGCTGACAAGTGATGAAAAGAAACCTGAGGGAGCTGTCCAAGGGGTCAGGGTAAAACTTGAGGGGAAGGCAGCGCTGCTGCAGGGCCAGGAAAAACAGATACAGTGAGGCCTGGACTTGAAGAGGCTGTCCTCCCCAGCTGGCAGGGCACCCAGCAGGCTTCTGATGCCCAGGGATGGAACACTTAGAAGCGCTTGGAGTTGGCAGCCTCGGCACGGGCAGACCTTATCTGAGCGTGCAAGGCTTCCTCGGCAGCAAAGAGCAGTGGATGTGGTTGAGTGGCAGCCAGAGGAGAGGAATGGAAGAACACGGCAGATGCCCCTTGCTGACCACAGGGACGAGGTCACGTTCACCTGTGTGATCCCAGGACCCACACGGTGACAGGCACAGAGTTAGGTGTGATACCAGAGAATCAGTTGAATCAAGACTCTTAAAAACAGGATATCAGAAGATTTTCTAAAAAAAAAAAAAGAGAAGTCATATATATGTGTGTGTGTGTGTGTGTGTGTGTATACACTCACTTTTTAATATGATAAAGTTGGCATCTGAAACTGATGAGAAGATGGACTATTTCATATATGATATTGGGACAACTGGGTAGCCATCCAGACAAAATAAAATCAGATCTATACCTGAACTCAAATACTAGGACAAATGTGAAGTAGGTCAGAGATGGAAACGCAAAAAGATCAACAGTTCAAAAGACGGTGGGCAGGGGATAGGAACGCGCAGTTCACAGAAAATAATAATGGATCTCAAGCGCATGAAAAGCTGTGCAACCTTGCTCATAGTAAGAGATAACATTGGATAGTATGCAAAAGTTTGATAACATGGTGGTTGGGCAAGGCTGTGGGAAACGCACTGGTTGAGAAGGCTATCTGTGCTCTTCCAGCCTCTGTCTCTGGCTTATCATTTCCAGCTCCCTGGCAGCAATGATAACTGGGTCCATAGTGAGATTGTAGGGCGCTTGGACAAAGGAAGGCTCACCGGCCAGCCACGTCCTGGTGTTGCCTGAACTTTTATAGGCACTTTCGTCTGTACACATGGATGTGAGCTGGCGGAGGGGCACTGACTCACGTTAACCGAACTCACAAGAAGCTGGTGCGTGAATTAGAATGCCAAGTCGTTAATTGACAAAGGGAGATACGGCTTTGCAATGACAGAACATGCATGTCTGCAATCCAAGGTACCTCATTGTAAAGATCAAAATACCTAGGAAGCTAAACTGGTGAGCACAAGATGACCTGATAAACATGGAAGCAAGCAGAAATGTAGTGGAACACAGTGAGGGTCGTAATAATTACCGCGAGCCAGGAGGCCTGCTAATCTCTTTCTGTACGGACAAATCGCATTATTTAATATTTACACATTCATGTGTTCAACCAGATTCATGTGTTCATGTGTCTAGTATGTGTCAGGCCGTATTCTAAACACTGAGGAGATAAAGTTCCCTGCTCTGGAGCTTACTTACATGCTATTAGGCTAGAAGGCAATAAACAAATAAATGTGTAAGATGTCAGGTGACATGTGCTATGGAGTAAAATAAAACCAGGAGAATGAGGGAAGATTAAGCACAGGACTATATGTTAATATTCTCATTTTTCTAGATGAAGAGGGTAAGCTACAGAGAAGTGAGTTGCGATATTTTCCCTTACATTTGGTACTTACAGGAATACCATATTCCAGGCGTGTCTCGTAATTCTTAAGATCGTGTCTAATAATTTCTCATTTCCTTATCTCCAATTTACAGATAACGTGGCTACATCGAAGACAGACGGTTAAGCGGGGAGGCCAAGTCACGCACCAGGTCACGTGATTATTAACAGGTGGAGCGGGATTAGAGACTAGGTGTTCCGAGTCTCTGCTCTTAACCGCTGCACCAGACAGCTTGTCCCTGTCTCTCTTCAGACAGACCTGTGTGTCAGGCTCAGCAACACTTACTCTCATAGTGGGCGGGACACACAAGAACCACTTCTCTTTCTTTTGGTGCCCTTTTCTAGGTCCCGTGCTCTTCATAGATGGATCCGACCTCTTCCGCTAAGTAGCTGTGTAGTCTTGGGCAAAGTTGCTCACCCCCTCTGTGTCAACCGCTCCGTCTGTAGGTAAACTTTGAAAGTCTGATATAAGGAAAGCACTTAGCGCAAAGCCCGGCCCAAGCAATAAATGTTTCCTCTTGTGTTGTTACAGGCAACACAGCTGCTCAGTTGTTTCAGTGTCACAGCCATGACGCCTTCACTGGAACCTCGTTGGACACTAGGGCCCACATTCTAGACTACCAAACCAAGGTCGCCTCACTAGCTCCCTTTATACCCCCTCAACCCCACACGGTAGGCACTAAGGTTTCCACTTCTCAGCTGGGGAGTTAAGGCTCTGGAGGTGAAGGAGTTTGCCCTAGTGGCCTGCAGCCGCGGCAGGGCGGGGGTCCTGACAACCAGGGCAGCAGTGCTCGCAGGGAGCGATCTCGGGTCCCCAGTTCTCACCGCAGCCCCTGCCAGGCGACACCGGACAGGCACTCCTGGACTCCCAGCCTTCGACTGGGTCTTCGGCCTGGACAGAGCCAGCCCGTGGGACCCTGTCGTCTTCACAGTGAAGACCAGATGACGTTTTTCGTACTCGGACCAGTCTGCTGCGAATCAATTGCGCAGACGCCCTCCTCTATTCTCCCACCCCCAATTCCCCCGAATTCTGTCTACGCGAGAGCTGGTGCCAACGAAGAGGTCCGCCCCGGCCCAGCCTCCGCTCATGCGCGCAGAGGCGGTGCCGAGGACTGGGCGGATCAACCCGCGCGGCTACACCTACCCGCGCGGAGAGGGCGGGGCATGCAAATTTAAAATGGCGCTCCAGCCCGAGGACGGCGAAGCTACCGCAGGTACCGAATTCCTCTTCTACGGTGTAGAGAATAAAAAATCTTCCCGAGAGTGTGGTGTGGTGCCACCCACAGTACTGTCACCGAAGCAAAGAAAGTGAGACCTCGAGTGAGCAGTGACAGGGGTCACACTGAGTCGAATATGGATGCGAGGAGGACGGAGACAGCGATGGCAGGTCGCTGGGTATCGCTTCTCGGCCTTTTGGCTAAGATCAAGTGTAGTATCTGTTCTTATCAGTTTAATATCTGATACGTTCTCTACCCGAGAACATCATATTAAGCGGATTTTTGGATCCCGGAGTCGGGGTGGGAGCTTGCTCCGCCCGCTCCACGCATCGACCTGGTATTGCAGTATTTCCAGGACTGGTGCACCCTTCCCGGGGAAATAATTGAGGTTTAAAAAGTAAGAGCTGTGGTTTATGTATCAGTTGCAGGTTTTTTTTTTTTTTTACGTTTGCAAGGTGTAACACTGCTCTTCCGTGGAAGTTCTTTTTGTGTCTGCTGTTCATCTTGTGGACCTAGGTGGCTAGGTTATGGGTGTTTTGCGAAGCGTGACTAGTGGGAGGGAAGAGAAGGGTACTTTCTGCGGAACCTTGTCCCCGACTTTCTACGGGGCAGCGTGAGGAGATGAGAGTTCGTGTTCGGGTTTGAAAAAAAGAGCCCACCGCGCGGAAGTTGCGGGACCTACTTCTGGTGTGAGTCTTGTGCGGTTTGAACGAAAGTTCACCACGCGCGAGGAAGAATAAAGAGTGGTCTCCGTCCGGGTTTAAATACCTACCTCATAGTGGTACCAGGAGAATTAAGTAAGATGGAGTGTGTGAAGTACTCAGCCAAGGGACTGGCATACAGTGAGTCCTCTGTGGCTCGTAGCGGTTAGTTTGGCCCGGGAAGCTAGTTTAATCTTCCTCGGGAAACGTACAAAGTAACACATCAGCTTTGACCACCAAAACTCACATTGTTTTCCAGTGTGTGTGACTTAAGAAATCAGTGCTTCTCAATCTTCTCAATCTAAGGTGCACGGGGGTCGCCTGTGGACCTTACAGGAATGCAGGTTCTGGTTCAGTAGGGGTCACGGACTGAGTTGTGCCCCCAAAGTTCGTATCTGTACGCTCTATCCGGACGGGAGGCCTCTGGGGCCGGTGAGGTTTGGAAGAGGTGATGGGGGATGGGGTCCTCTTGTTGGGATTAGCTCCCCGATGAGAGGAGGCACGGGAGAGCTTATCCTTTCCCTCTCTCTAACACGTGAGGAGAGGGAGGGGAGTCCACCACGTGCAAGCCAAGCCAAGACTATCCCCAGAACCCTGCCAGGCTGGCGCCCCGATCGGGGACTTCCAGTCTCCGGAACTGTGACAAAATCCATTTACGTTCTTGAAGCCACCGGCCTGTGGCGTTGTATTTTGGCAGCCCTGGCAGCCCTCTCAAACTAAGACCGGAGGTGTGACTTGGTGCCTGCGTCCTGCATTTCTCACCGGCTCCAGGGCGATGCGGATGTTGCTGTTCACAGACTCGCGCTTTGAGCAGCAAGGGCCTAGAACAGATTACTAGGAAGTGACCCTAAACGCTGTATGTTTTCCCTGACGATGAGTACTTTCAATGTTCTCCTGTACATCTACAACAGCGATCTGTTATGGTAACTCCGAACCCCTAACAGCTCTGGCCTGTCAGAGGCACTCAGCAAGTCATTGCCAGAGAGAAGAATGGGTGAGCGAGGGGCTGTGCCTGACAGTTGGCTGCCGGGCCTCGGGGGAAGACCTCTGCCCTTGGAAGACCTTTGGAAGCCCCGGGGGTGAGTCAGGCTGCCTCTCTCCCCTCTGAGGTTTGGGGGTGATGACACTTCCTCAGGGTCCTGTAAAGGTAAAATGAGATGGTGACCAGGAACGTGCCGTAAGCAGTGCCTGGCTCACACACGGAGGCACTAACAAACCGTCGGTGAGTAGATCTGAGCCCCACGAAAGGTTTCTCGGCCTCTGGACTGGAACTCCTTGATGCAACGCTCATGTTGGCCTCCTGACCTGGAAGCTGACCAGACTGTCCCGGTCAGGGCAGCCAGCGGGCCCGGGCGGGAGGATAAGAATGGGGGTGGGGGTGGGGGTGGCGGGGCCGGGTTTGATTCCTGGTCGGGGTTACGGGGAGCTGCGGCGCGGCCACAAAAATAGAACAAAAAACAAAAACAGATATCTGAAACACCACTTCAACACGTAATTAATGCGGAGCTCTGTGACAGTTTTTCATACCAAGCCTTTGCGATCCCGTGTGTATTTCACACTCAACAGCACATGTGGATTAGGAGGAACCGCCTTCCTAGCGCTCCCTAGCTGCGAGTGGCTAGTGGCTGTGACAGCGCAGGTCAACAGAATGGGGATGAGAGTGGAGGGAAACGAGTGAGGCGCTTGCCTTGGCCAAAAAATTTCAGGGAGCACCAAAAACCCAGTAATCAAAATAAATCTCTCGATTATCTTAGGATCCAGGTAAGATGCACTGTATCAAAATATTCCTTATCTTGATTGCTGAAGAGCGTTTCGGGGCGGCACTCCCTTAAATGTTTCGCCCGCCCGCCCCGAAGACTAGTTTCTCACTGGCCTCACCTAGTCCTGGCCCCGGATAATAATACTGATACCCACCCCGCGGAGTTACGGGGAGAATCAAATGAGTTAATACACACGGAGCGCTCGGCAGAGGGGCGGGCACTGGGAAGGGCTCAGGCAGCACCCGCCATCAGGCTTTCCCTGCGGCAGGGTGAAACGACCCCATTGGGTTTCAGTCCTCCATCAGTGATACCTTCTAAGAGCTCTTCTGAGATCCAGTGAAAGAAATAGAAACTCCCCAACTAAAGTGAAGCTCTGTTAGGAAGGGGGATGGAAAAGGTTTACGCTGCCTGGGCAGCCTGCGGCCTTTGCCACAGAGAAGCGTTGCCGCTGCGAAACTTCATCCCCACTTTGCCAGAGGCCTTAATTTATTTACGGGCCTTGATGCCCAGAGCGTCCCTGGCAGTCACTCTCCTCTCTGGTGTCCTGCCACCCCAGGCCAGATCTTCCCCTCTTCACCCCTGGATCGGGCCAGGACCCTCCTAAGCGCTTCTCCGATTCAGTCTGTTTTGCACACCTTCTGTTCACTCAGCAAACGTTTACTGTGCACCTCCTACAGGCCGGGCCCTGGGCTAGTGCTGGGACACAGAGGTTAAGGGCTTGCTGATGAGGGTCGCCGCCCTCAAGGATCTCAGATTTCAGTGGCGGAGATACAGGACCGCCCCCAACGAGTGGTGAATGGTGGACTCGAAGTCTGGGGTGGGATGAAACACAAAGGAGGGCCGCAATCATCCTGGGGTGGGGTGGGGTGCGGTGCGGTGCGGTGCGGTGCGGTGCGGGAGAGCCCATGAGGAAGGCTTGCTGGGGCAGCTGAAGCCGAAGCGGAGCCCAGAGGCTCTGCGTAAGAATTAGACAGGTGAGGAGGAGGTGGAGGGAAAGGAGGTCTCAGGCAGAGGAAGCTTTCTGTAGGAAGCCCGGGATCTGGGTTCATTCGTAGAAGCACCGACCGACGCAGGCGCTTGAGTTGGAGAGAATCCCTCCAGCTGCTCAGCCCGGCCCTCTGCGTCCACACACCTCCTCCCTTCCCCACTGTGGGCCATCCGCCTTCCGCCTGGCAGGGAGATTACCCCACCGGCCCTGGGAAGCCCCCACTCTAGACCTTCCGCTCCCCGGACTCAGAATGAGCGCCCCATCCGACCCTACGAAGCGGAGGCCTATTTAACACATTGCAGTCTGGACGTTTCCAGCGAAAGTGTCTTGCGACCTCGTCTTCAGGAAAACTCTCAGCCAACGGCTCCTCCCACAGGCCCCTCTAGCCGCCCACCCCGAATCCCCTACGGTTCGGTCTTTTGTCTCCGCTCGCATTGATGCCAAAGAGGAGCTCCCCCGCAGCAGCCCAGAGGATAAGGTCAGCCCGCCGGAGCCACGCCCCCGTGGGCGGACGGGGGCGGGGCATGCAAATATAAAATGGCGCTCCAGCCCGAGAACGACGAAGCTACAACAGATCCAGAATTCCTCTTCTACAATGTAGAGAATAAAAACTGCACGAGAGTGTGGTGTGGTGCCACCCACAGTACTGTCACCGAAGCAAAGGAAGTGAGACCTCGAGTGAGCAGTGACAGGGGTCACACTGAGTCCAATATGGATGCGAGGAGGACGGTGACAGGGATGGCAGGCTGTTGGGTATCGCTTCTCGGCCTTTTGGCTAAGATCAAGTGTAGTATCTGTTCTTATCAGTTTAATATCTGATACGTTCTCTACCCGAGAACATCATATTAAACGGATTTTTGGATCCCGGAGTCGGGGTGGGAGCTTGCTCCGCCCGCTCCACGCATCGACCTGGTATTGCAGTATTTCCAGGACTGGTGCACCCCTCCCGGGGAGATAATTGAGGTTTAAAAAGTAAGAGCCGTGTGTCGTGTGTCGCTGTGCGCTCCTTTAGCGAAGCTTTTTCGGTCGGACTGGACCAGAGCTTTTTTCCCCTCTCGATAGTGTTTTTAAAATCTTTTGCGTCTGTTTTTCTTGTAGATTTGTTTGTATAGATAGGTTGTATGTGCAGAAAAAGGAGCAAGTTCAGTTGGGTAGAGGAAAGAACCGCTGTGACTGAGAGAGCTCTCTCACAGTTTCCCATTCTTCAGCGTTGGGAGGGCTTTCGTACTGGTTGGCGGAAGGACCCACGACCACAAGGTGACTGCTCTGTGTGCTTTGGCTGTTTTCGCATTCACCTTGCCGTCTCTCTCCTTCTGTTAGGTAACTGAACGTCCCTTTCTCCATTTTTCTCTCATTTTCCCCCAATTTTAAACCGTGTTCTTGCGCTAAGAATTTCTTCTCTTTTCTGCCTTCTCTCGAAGTGCAGCTTTGTGCTTTTGCTCAAACTTGGCGTCCTCTGGAGGACATAGTTTCTGCCCCACAGTCTTCTCCGGGGGCCTCTCTCCCACATTCCTCCGTCTGTGGAAACTAGGAAAGGAGCGGAGAGGGTATCCAAGCTTCGTCTTGAGGCTCCCAGACCGTTTCCACGTCACCCTCAAAGCAGAAAGAAAACAGTAGCTTGAGTCTTCTGTTCTTCCGTCTCTACTTCCCCCGACTTCTTTTGGTGCCTCCAGCATTACTTCTGTCCTAGTGTTTCCTGATGTCGATATCCACAGGCAGGGCTTCCCTGGTGGCGCAGTGGTTGAGAGTCCGCCTGCCGATGCGGGGGACACGGGTTCGTGCCCCGGTCCGGGAAGATCCCACATGCCGTGGAGCGGCTGGGCCCGTGAGCCATGGCCGCTGAGCCTGCGCATCCGGAGCTCCTGGGCCACCACAGTGAGAGGCCCGCGTACCGCGGGGAAAAAAAAAAAAAAAAAAAAAAAAATCCACAGGCAGAAAAGGACCGAGCGCGAGGGCAGCTCCCGCTGAGAGCCACGAGGATCCACCCGGAATGGAGGTTTAAATGATGGGCTTTCCGGGCTTCTCTGGTGGCCCAGTGGTTAACAATCCGCCTGCCAGTGCAGGGGACACGGGTTCGAGCCCTGGTCCAGGAAGATCCCACAGGCCGCGGAGCAACTAAGCCCGTGTGCCACAACTACTGAGCCTGCGTGCTGCAGCTACTGCAGCCCGCACGCCTAGAGCCCGCAACAAGAGAAGCCACCGCAATGAGAAGCCCGCGCACCGCAACGAACAGTAACCCCCGCTCGCCGCAACGAGAGCAAGGCCCCGAGCAGCAACGACGATCCAACGCAGCCAAAAATAAATAAATTTATATTAAAAAAAAAAAAAAGTGATGGGCTTTTCACTTAGGTGCGTGTGTTGGTTGTACTGTATACAGCCGACTGACAAGGAGAGGTCAGTGCCACTGAAAGGAGTTTTATTACTTACAGTTCCCAAGAGAAGAGGGCACGCCACACCCTGCAGCGAGCCACATAGGGACTCGGCCTGGCCTGCTCGGTTGGGAGGCAGGAGCGGAGAGTATATGGCCTTTATCGTCCTGGGGAGGGGAGGGGAGGGGAGGGGAGGGGAGGGGAGGGTGGGGAGAATGGGCAGAGGCATCAAGGTAGGCCAGTTTGAGCAAGGTTCGGATTGGACCATTAGAATAGCATTCGGTGAGCTTTGGGCTACAGGGCTGTTCTCTAGTTGTGAGGTACCGGGCCCTGGGGTGAGAGAGGGCAGGGGAAATACTAGCTGGAGTGTGAGAGTAACTAGAGGAGGCAGTTGCAGATACGGGTGTTGGAAGATTGCTTTGCACGTGAACAGCAGGCTCCCAAAGCAAGTAGGTTGCACTTCTAGGAATTAGTTAGTCCTGCGAGGGGCAGTCTCTTCCAGGCCAGCAGGCCCTCAAGACGTCAAAGCATCGTAAATTATAGAAAAACTTAAAACATGATTAATCCAGTGGATGATCATTTTACTTGAACTTTCCAGTCTCGGGATTACCTAGGGGTAGAGGGTGGAAAGGCAAAGAGGGCGCTAGGAGAAGCATTCGACATACACCTCTCCTACCAAGGCATCCCCCCCGCAGCACGAGATCAGATTCCAATGAACAGTATGCATTGGGGTTTATTCATTCAAGAAATATGGATTGAGGGACTTCCCTGGTGGCGCCGTGGTTAAGAATCCGCCTGCCGATGCAGGGGACACGGGTTCGAGCCCTGGTCCCGGAAGATCCCACATGCCGCGGAGCAACTAGGCCCGAGTGCCACAACTACTGAAGCCCGCGCGCCTACACAACAAGAGAAGCCACCGCAATGAGAAGTCCGCGCGCGGCAACGAAGAGTAGCCCCCGCTCGCCGCAACTAGAGAAAGCCCGCACGCAGCAACGAAGACCGAACACAGCTAACAATAAATAAATAAATAGATAGATAGATAGATAGATATTTAAAAAGAAGAAGAACAAGAACAAGAAGACCTAGAGGAAGATTTAGGAAATTATTTTATAAATCCTTTCGACTCAAAATCTGAATATTTTTTAAATTGATAAATATGATGACATAAAAAGAACTTTCCATGAAACCTTTAAGCAATGGAATCATCGCCTTAAGTAAAGCCAAAGCCAGATCTCCAACAGGAGAAAATGTTCACCGCTTCCATTACAGACAAAGCGCCAGTCCCCTGAACGTGTAAATTGCAGATCCACGCCCTTAGGATAAAGCCCAACCGAGAGTCCAGGAGGGAAAGGGCCGAAGACCCCCAACAAGGAGTTAGTTCACGGAGAGAAAATAAAGGCGTCTCTGCAACAGGAGAGGACGCTCAACCTTATTTACCCAAGATTAGAAAACTGCAAATCCAAACTACGCCGAGGTACCATTTTCACCTGTGAGATCGACCCCTCCCCCCTTTCCCCACCCCGCACCAAAAAAGCATTCGCAGGTTTGATGCCACGTGGGGTTGTTGGCGAGGCTGGGGCAAGAGGCGGTGCCGGGGAACGCCTGCCGTGCTCTTCCGGTCACCGTCCGTGATCTCCCGAGCTTCAAGGCTCCGTTTCAGTGAAGATGGCTGGGACCGCGACGGCCCTGCACCACCGTGAGGGCACAAGGGCACGCGACCGGCCTCCGCAGAGCGCCGTGCACGGGGGCCGGGCGCGATTCGCAGGCCCTTCAGTCCGTGCACGTCGATTTGAGCAAACTCCGCGGGAGTGAATCACGCTGCGAAAACGGAGATGCTAAGTTACTGATTTGCGACGGGCACTGTTGCATTCCAACGACTGTCACCCAGGGCATCCCTTCTCAGGACGACCCGTCCCCCCAGGGGACCCGAACCGTCGGGCAGAAGCCGGGCGGGAGAACACCGACGCGAGCAGACCGGCCCCGAGCAAGGAGGGGCGAGGGGGTGTGGTGGTGGTGGTGGTGTGGTGGTGGTGGTGGTGGTGGTGGCGGTGGCGGCTGAAGAGCCGCCTTTAATCATGGCGTGTGTCGGGCACTGGCTAAGCGTGGAGGAGGCACTCTTACTCATTGAACGGTTGTTGAATGTGCCGTGCGTGTGGGGGGGGAAGAGCGGTGGACAAAAGGCAAGTTCTTGATTGCTGGGGCTCGAACCGTGACAGCTGCTACCGTGTCAGCGCTCCCCTCGCATTCTCCGGCTGCCGCCCCTGCCTCTGGTCTGCGGCGGGACGTGCACCGGCCAGGAGGCCAGGAGGCGGGCTCCGGGTCTGGCCTGGGCTCCGGGTGCGAGGAGCCGGTCCGGAGGGTGGAGTCCGCCCGCGGCAGCCGCGCGTCCCCGGGCGACAGAAGGCGGAGCATGCAGATTAGAAACGGCTGTTCGGCGCGGGAAGGACGGGACAATCAAGTACACAGACTTTCTCCTCACAAAGGTAGAGAACAGAAAGTCTGCACAGGAGTCTAGTGCTAGCACTGTGGACGAGGCAAAAGGAGGCAGACGAGGCGTGAGGATGAGGGCGCTCACCGTGGCTTGAATAGGGATGAAGGGAAGAGGGCAACGGCCAGAGGCGGAGAGGTGGTATCGCTTCTCGGCCTTTTGGCTAAGATCAAGTGTAGTATCTGTTCTTATCAGTTTAATATCTGATACGTCCTCTATCCGAGGACAATATATTAAATGGATTTTTGGAGCTAGGAGTCGGAATAGGAGCTTGCTCCGTCCGCTCCACGCATCGACCTGGTATTGCAGTATCTCCGGGAACGGTGCACCTCCCCTCGCGGGGACTAAACCACTGGTTGAAAAAAGAAGATGCCGCTCTCCGGATTACTGTAGCGCGTGTGTTGTCCGTTCCCGTGCAGTGGCGGGGGAGGCTGTGTGAGCTTTGGATTGTGACCTCAGCTGGGTTCCTGCAGTTCTTGGAAGGCCCGCTTCTCCCCCCCCCACCGTGTTTCTTAAGCTGGCGGTTCTGACTTGTTATGCGGGGCGGGGGCGGGGCGCAAGTCCTCTGATCCAGTCTTTGTGTTTCACGTGTTGGGGGAAAAAAAGGGCTCCTTCTGTCGCCTGCCCTGCGGCGGAGAGGGGAAAACTCCTGGCCCTGGATCTTGACTGGTTTTTCAAGTGGAGGCGCGGAGCACTAACGTCGCCCCAGCACCGGGGAAGGGAGAGGAGGCAGAGAGGAACTTCAGGGGTGTAGGATCTTCTCCTACCCTGGCCCAGTTGCCCACCGTGCGGTAGGCTCTGCCGCCCTACGCCAGATGGAGGCAAGTACGCGTTCCTCGTATTTGACCGCAACGTCGGTGTTCGGGCCTAGAAACAGGCGCTGTTTGGAGAGGCAGTACTTTTAATACCTTCGTTTTGGGAAGACCCACCTCCTCATGTGAAATGGGTCGTTTAATCCCACCGGTGCAGACGGGGGCCAGGTACATCAAAAACCGCTTTTACAGGGGTCACGGAAAACAAAAAGGTGACTGGAAGCGCGAGAAAAACAGCCCCCAACCCCCTTTCCTCCTCCTTAAGCGCCTTGTTTTTTTTCCTCCCCCTCTGCAGGGGAAACCGCTCTCTAACACCCCAGAGCTGTGCCATTGTTGCGGAGCGCGCGCGCCTTTCCGGATCGCCCAGCACCGCGGTAGGCACCGGTCTCGTTCCAACTGCAGCTCCAAAGAGGCGCCCTGGGGCCTAAATTAGAGCTCCCCTGCTACAGCCGGTGGTGGTCCCCCCCCCCGTCCTTCCAACCCACCCCTCCCCGCGCCGGACCACGTGCGTCTGAGCCCCACTGGGTCGCCCCGGGGGGGGGAAGCTGGATCCACCCCTGGCCGTCCTCCGTTCCTGTCTCCGATCCGCAGTGTCGTAGGTCCCCGTACTACATGTACTAGCGCAAGGGATACAAGAGAACCGCTCCATGGATCTCCATCGAAGGCTGGCCACGTGGGCCAGGTCTTCGGTTTGTACACCCCGGTAGCGGGCGCTCTTCCCTCTCACGCGGCACGCGGCGAGACTGTTACCGGGCCTGTGTCAGCAGAGTAAGTGTGACGCCCTTGCACTACTAGTACGCACGACGGTGGTCAATCAGAGCCTGGCTCGCGGTAGGATGGGCACACCGGTGGCAGGACGAGGCCCCGGCCGCAGCCCTGAAAAGCGCAAGCTGCTGGGTCTACGGGCCCACTCACCGTGCGGAGAGAAACGCTCGCTCTCCGGCACGCCGCCTCACCCAGCGAGGCTGGGTCGGCACAGACCCCAGCCTGCCGAGTAGCAATCAGCAGCGAAGCTGAAATGAAGCGGGGCGGAACCGCTTCTCCTGACGTCTCCACCTCCAATGCAGACCTGGTTGATGCTTGCGGAGCAATCGCTTGCTTACCGTGTTAGAATCTTCGTCATTCCGGGCGGCCGCTAGGCAAATACTGACGGTAAGCGTCCGCACGCCACAAGAAAATGCGTGGGAGTGAGCAAACTAGCAAAACCCAACAGCAAGCACCCGTGACAAGGAAAAAACATGCGGAAACGCGAACGCAGTGACCAACACGTGGACGCTGGACTTACACGTCCCAGTAGCGCGAGACACCAGCTACGCATCAGCCCCATCTTTCTTTTTTTTCCACGGCTTAGTTTCTCCCCAGAGGGAGGTGCACCGTTCCTGGAAGTACTGCAATACCAGGTCGATGCGTGGAGTGGACGGAGCAAGCTCCTATTCCAACTCCCTGCTCCAAAAATCCATTTAATATATTGTCCTCGGATAGAGGACGTATCAGATATTAAACTGATAAGAACAGATACTACACTTGATCTTAGCCAAAAGGCCGAGAAGCGATGCCGCTGCTAGCTCCTTCGCCAGCACACCCCTCTTCTCCCTCGCCTTTCAGCTCACGGTGAGGAAACTCATCCTCAAACGAAAGCCCGCCCTCTTCCCTAGACTTCACGGCGTCCTATTGCCACAACTTGTAACACGTACCTAGTTTGTCAGATCCTTTAAACTTATTGGGGGCTTTTAGGCTTTCTATTCTCCCATGCCTCCCCCGGACAAACTGCCAAGTAATTTGCATGCCCCGCCCACTAGCGCGCACGTTTCCTGCTCCCCGTGTGCGCCCTCTCGCGGTGGAACCGAAACAAGCGAGTACCCGGAAAGTTCCTTCCGCCTGCTTTGCCGGGAAACGCCCAGAGCGAGAGAGACGCACAGAGTTCTACCAGGTTTTGCTTTCCAGCATTTCTTTTGCTTCTCATTTTTTTTCCCCAAACATACAGCTACCTTGAAAGAGTCTTACAAGTGGACACCCACCCACCACCTAACGTCGTCTTACTGTTGTACGGACGCATACGCACATGCGTTGGCTATGTTTAAGTTCTAAGGTCAATTTTTAATAACGTCGTTTCCCACAGTCCTTTATTTTCCCTTCTATCAGTTATTCACAAAAAGACTTAAATATAGGGAAAAACAAGACGAAACAAAGCAGGTCCTTCTTGTGTCAGGGCCTACTGGGTCCCGGAGAGCAAATGTGCCTATTTTTCCCTGGATACTGAGAGATAAGGGGAGCCCCATCAGCCTGGCTGTGTTTTTTGCCACCTACGGTCAGTTCAGTGGCACAGGTGCAGCCCAGAGTGGTTAGGAGGTGGAGGTTGGCCGCGTGAGTCTCACAGCGCGGGCACGGGGCGAGGCAGCCGAGGTGGGGTGGGGGAATCTTCGTGCGGGGGAAGTTGTCTGGATGAGGGGTGGGGGTGAAGGGACGCTGAAAGGTGTGCCGACAAAACAATGACTCAATAGTCAATCTAAGAAGGAAACGGGAAATTTTCTTCGAGCCCACCTGAGGGTTATAACCGGGGAGACGGTCCTTCCGAAAGCTCTGAGGACCGTTGCGAAGAGGTAATGTACTTTTCTCTCCCGCCCCACCCCCGGGCCGCGTGGCTTGCGGGATTGTGGGATTTGGGATCTTAGTTCCCCCACCAGGGATCGAACCCGGGCCCTCCGCGGTGAGAGCGTCGAGTCTTACCCACTGGACCGCCAGGGAAGTCCCACGTGATACTTTCTGTTTTTAATTGAAGTATAGTTGATTTACAATGTTTCAGGTGTACAGCAAATTGATTCAGATATATTTATTTGCTTTTTATTATATATTCTTCAGATATATAATATATATTCCTTTCCAGATATACATACACGCTGCATATATTATATAGTATCATATAGTCTTTTCAGATTCTTTTCCATTATAGGTTACTACAAGATATTGAATATAGTTCCCTGTGTTATACGGGAGGTCCTTGTTGTTTCACTCTTTTATGTATAGCAGTGTGTATCTCTTAATACCGAATTCCAAATTTATCCCTCTCCTCCTCACTTTCCCCTTTGGTAACCATAAGTATATGTGATTTTAGGGAAGGGGTAAGTGCAATCAAGCACACATCTTGGTAAAAGGCTACAGCTACTCAGAAGGAACAGATACCTTAGGTAAGGGTTTTAGTGCTTTTCTAAGTCTGGGAAGCATGCAAGTAACTGGGTGCATAAAATTTTCTCTTGCAGATATCTAACTCTCTGAGGTCTGGTTCTGTCAGTTTCCTCCTCATCCTGATCTCCACCCTGAATCCCTTTCGGGGTGGGTGGGAGGTAGGTCAGCAACTATAGAGGCTAATGACTTGATCCTTGTAGAACTGCATGGTGGGTAATTCTTTATTTTACAGTCCCTTCCCTTTCGGTCTTAATTTCCACCAGGGCCAAGGGGGCATTTCGTAACCAAGCTGTGCCACTCGCTAAGAATGCTCGTTCCCAGGTCAGGTGAGGGTTTCGTTGATAGGCCACTCAATGTGCTATTGGTGGACTAGGCCCTGTTAACAATAACCAAAAGCCTCTGGACTGCCTGTCTTACTAGCCTGTTATGGTCCAGGAAACAGTGCCCTCTTGTCGCTCCTTCCCTCATCTAGAGGTACACTATCGCATTCATTGCTCTTATAGAACTGGGTATTCGATCTATCATTGCAAGTCTCCAAGTCATCGTTATTTCTGATCTCAGATGGCCGCCAGGGAAGTCCCAAAACAAGAAAAATTTAAACAAAGCTTTTTTCCTCTGTTCATTTGTGCCTCCTCCCTCCCCTCTAGTGTGCATTGCGCACCTATGTTATGCATGAACAGACCTCCCTAAGAGCAGAAATACTTCCTGGACCATAAAGATCCATATTTTTTTTGTCCTTCTGGCACTAGCCAGATAACTCCTCAGAAGATAACATTCCTTCCTCTATCATTTCAGGGGTCAGGACTGTAAGGTCGGATCTTAACAAACGGCACCGCGAAACAGAGGAAAGCTACAAGTGATCTTTATTAGGGAGCGCTCCGGGCGAGGTTCACTGGTCCGAGAGAAAGGGGCCAGAGAAGTCGCGTCCAGTACTGGATGAGGGGGATTTTTATTGGGGTAAAAGCAGAAGGCGGCTTGCAAGGGGAGGGGGTGGTTTGCTATACAGGGTAATTCCTTACTTGGTGAGGATACAGCAAATTCCTTATTTGGTGAGGGCCAGGTGTTGGTTGGTCTGTTGTGGGGCGTAAGCCCATTTTCCCTTCCCGTCAGCCCCATTGTTTTCTGGGCAGGAAGTTAGAGTCTCTTGTTGATACCCATAACAGGTGAGGTCGTTATGTACCGATGCCTCTCCTTCCTCATACTGGTCGATGTTTTCTCTTATCCCCCGGGCCTCCTTTCACCCGGGCCAACAGACCTTACAAGGATAACCCACCACTCACCTTGTATGTGCACACACCCTCGGTGAACTTTATGTAAAATGCCAATTAATCATTTCCCTCAAAGATAACAATTGCTGCAGGGACTTCCCTGGTGGTCCAGTGGTTAAGGATCCTGCTCCCAATGCAGGGGGCTGGGTTCAATTCCTGGTCAGGGAACTAGATCCCACATGCATGCCGCAACTAAGAAGTCCACATGCTGCAACAAAGATCCTGAGTGCTGCAACTAAGACCCAGTGCAGCCAAAATAAATAAATATTAAAAAAAAATTTTCTTGCCTTAAAATATGAATTTTATTTCATCAGGTGGCAGGTACCAAAGGGTAGCTGAGGGAGGGAGAGGGGGAGGGAGAGGGAGGAGGGAGGGGGAGGGAAGGAGGAAGGTGATTGGAGAGTGTGATGCTAGAAGCAGAGGGGTTAAAGCACTTGGTAAAGACTAGATCTAGGGGGCTTCCCTTCCCTTCCCTGGTGGCGCGGTGGTTAAGAATCTGCCTGCCAATGCAGGGGACATGGGTTCGAGCCCTGGTCCGGGAAGATCCCACATGCCGCGGAGCAACTAAGCCCGTGCGCCACAACTACTGAGCCTGCACTCTAGAGCCCGCCAGCCGCAACTACTGAGCCCGTGTGTCACAACTACTGAAGCCCACGTGCCTAGAGCCCGTGCTCCGCAACAAGTCACTGCAACTAGAGAAAGCCCCCACACAGCAACAAAGACCCAATGCAGCCTAAAATAAAATAAAATAATTTAAAAATTTAAGAAAAGACTAGATTTAGGGTTAGACCAGGCGAGTGAGTGAGGGGAGGGAGGAGGCACAAATGAACAGAGGAAAAAAGCTTTGTTTAAATTTTTCTTGTTTTGGGACTTCCCTGGCGGCCATCTGAGATCAGAAATAACGATGACTTGGAGACTTGCAATGATAGATCGAATACCCAGTTCTATAAGAGCAATGAATGCGATAGTGTACCTCTAGATGAGGGAAGGAGCGACAAGAGGGCACTGTTTCCTGGACCATAACAGGCTAGTAAGACAGGCAGTCCAGAGGCTTTTGGTTATTGTTAACAGGGCCTAGTCCACCAATAGCACATTGAGTGGCCTATCAACGAAACCCTCACCTGACCTGGGAACGAGCATTCTTAGCGAGTGGCACAGCTTGGTTACGAAATGCCCCCTTGGCCCTGGTGGAAATTAAGACCGAAAGGGAAGGGACTGTAAAATAAAGAATTACCCACCATGCAGTTCTACAAGGATCAAGTCATTAGCCTCTATAGTTGCTGACCTACCTCCCACCCACCCCGAAAGGGATTCAGGGTGGAGATCAGGATGAGGAGGAAACTGACAGAACCAGACCTCAGAGAGTTAGATATCTGCAAGAGAAAATTTTATGCACCCAGTTACTTGCATGCTTCCCAGACTTAGAAAAGCACTAAAACCCTTACCTAAGGTATCTGTTCCTTCTGAGTAGCTGTAGCCTTTTACCAAGATGTGTGCTTGATTGCACTTACCCCTTCCCTAAAATCACATATACTTATGGTTACCAAAGGGGAAAGTGAGGAGGAGAGGGATAAATTTGGAATTCGGTATTAAGAGATACACACTGCTATACATAAAAGAGTGAAACAACAAGGACCTCCCGTATAACACAGGGAACTATATTCAATATCTTGTAGTAACCTATAATGGAAAAGAATCTGAAAAGACTATATGATACTATATAATATATGCAGCGTGTATGTATATCTGGAAAGGAATATATATTATATATCTGAAGAATATATAATAAAAAGCAAATAAATATATCTGAATCAATTTGCTGTACACCTGAAACATTGTAAATCAACTATACTTCAATTAAAAACAGAAAGTATCACGTGGGACTTCCCTGGCGGTCCAGTGGGTAAGACTCGACGCTCTCACCGCGGAGGGCCCGGGTTCGATCCCTGGTGGGGGAACTAAGATCCCAAATCCCACAATCCCGCAAGCCACGCGGCCCGGGGGTGGGGCGGGAGAGAAAAGTACATTACCTCTTCGCAACGGTCCTCAGAGCTTTCGGAAGGACCGTCTCCCCGGTTATAACCCTCAGGTGGGCTCGAAGAAAATTTCCCGTTTCCTTCTTAGATTGACTATTGAGTCATTGTTTTGTCGGCACACCTTTCAGCGTCCCTTCACCCCCACCCCTCATCCAGACAACTTCCCCCGCACGAAGATTCCCCCACCCCACCTCGGCTGCCTCGCCCCGTGCCCGCGCTGTGAGACTCACGCGGCCAACCTCCACCTCCTAACCACTCTGGGCTGCACCTGTGCCACTGAACTGACCGTAGGTGGCAAAAAACACAGCCAGGCTGATGGGGCTCCCCTTATCTCTCAGTATCCAGGGAAAAATAGGCACATTTGCTCTCCGGGACCCAGTAGGCCCTGACACAAGAAGGACCTGCTTTGTTTCGTCTTGTTTTTCCCTATATTTAAGTCTTTTTGTGAATAACTGATAGAAGGGAAAATAAAGGACTGTGGGAAACGACGTTATTAAAAATTGACCTTAGAACTTAAACATAGCCAACGCATGTGCGTATGCGTCCGTACAACAGTAAGACGACGTTAGGTGGTGGGTGGGTGTCCACTTGTAAGACTCTTTCAAGGTAGCTGTATGTTTGGGGAAAAAAAATGAGAAGCAAAAGAAATGCTGGAAAGCAAAACCTGGTAGAACTCTGTGCGTCTCTCTCGCTCTGGGCGTTTCCCGGCAAAGCAGGCGGAAGGAACTTTCCGGGTACTCGCTTGTTTCGGTTCCACCGCGAGAGGGCGCACACGGGGAGCAGGAAACGTGCGCGCTAGTGGGCGGGGCATGCAAATTACTTGGCAGTTTGTCCGGGGCAGGCATGGGAGAATAGAAAGCCTAAAAGCCCCCAATAAGTTTAAAGGATCTGACAAACTAGGTACGTGTTACAAGTTGTGGCAATAGGACGCCGTGAAGTCTAGGGAAGAGGGCGGGCTTTCGTTTGAGGATGAGTTTCCTCACCGTGAGCTGAAAGGCGAGGGAGAAGAGGGGTGTGCTGGCGAAGGAGCTAGCAGCGGTATCGCTTCTCGGCCTTTTGGCTAAGATCAAGTGTAGTATCTGTTCTTATCAGTTTAATATCTGATACGTCCTCTATCCGAGGACAATATATTAAATGGATTTTTGGAGCAGGGAGTTGGAATAGGAGCTTGCTCCGTCCACTCCACGCATCGACCTGGTATTGCAGTACTTCCAGGAACGGTGCACCTCCCTCTGGGGAGAAACTAAGCCGTGGAAAAAAAAGAAAGATGGGGCTGATGCGTAGCTGGTGTCTCGCGCTACTGGGACGTGTAAGTCCAGCGTCCACGTGTTGGTCACTGCGTTCGCGTTTCCGCATGTTTTTTCCTTGTCACGGGTGCTTGCTGTTGGGTTTTGCTAGTTTGCTCACTCCCACGCATTTTCTTGTGGCGTGCGGACGCTTACCGTCAGTATTTGCCTAGCGGCCGCCCGGAATGACGAAGATTCTAACACGGTAAGCAAGCGATTGCTCCGCAAGCATCAACCAGGTCTGCATTGGAGGTGGAGACGTCAGGAGAAGCGGTTCCGCCCCGCTTCATTTCAGCTTCGCTGCTGATTGCTACTCGGCAGGCTGGGGTCTGTGCCGACCCAGCCTCGCTGGGTGAGGCGGCGTGCCGGAGAGCGAGCGTTTCTCTCCGCACGGTGAGTGGGCCCGTAGACCCAGCAGCTTGCGCTTTTCAGGGCTGCGGCCGGGGCCTCGTTCTGCCACCGGTGTGCCCATCCTACCGCGAGCCAGGCTCTGATTGGCCACCGTCGTGCGTACTAGTAGTGCAAGGGCGTCACACTTACTCTGCTGACACAGGCCCGGTAACAGTCTCGCCGCGTGCCGCGTGAGAGGGAAGAGCGCCCGCTACCGGGGTGTACAAACCGAAGACCTGGCCCACGTGGCCAGCCTTCGATGGAGATCCATGGAGCGGGTCTCTTGTATCCCTTGCGCTAGTACATGTAGTACGGGGACCTACGACACTGCGGATCGGAGACAGGAACGGAGGACGGCCAGGGGTGGATCCAGCTTCACCCCCCCGGGGCGACCCAGTGGGGCTCAGACGCACGTGGTCCGGCGCGGGGAGGGGTGGGTTGGAAGGACGGGGGGGGGGACCACCACCGGCTGTAGCAGGGGAGCTCTAATTTAGGCCCCAGGGCGCCTCTTTGGAGCTGCAGTTGGAACGAGACCGGTGCCTACCGCGGTGCTGGGCGATCCGGAAAGGCGCGCGCGCTCCGCAACAATGGCACAGCTCTGGGGTGTTAGAGAGCGGTTTCCCCTGCAGAGGGGGAGGAAAAAAAACAAGGCGCTTAAGGAGGAGGAAAGGGGGTTGGGGGCTGTTTTTCTCGCGCTTCCAGTCACCTTTTTGTTTTCCGTGACCCCTGTAAAAGCGGTTTTTGATGTACCTGGCCCCCGTCTGCACCGGTGGGATTAAACGACCCATTTCACATGAGGAGGTGGGTCTTCCCAAAACGAAGGTATTAAAAGTACTGCCTCTCCAAACAGCGCCTGTTTCTAGGCCCGAACACCGACGTTGCGGTCAAATACGAGGAACGCGTACTTGCCTCCATCTGGCGTAGGGCGGCAGAGCCTACCGCACGGTGGGCAACTGGGCCAGGGTAGGAGAAGATCCTACACCCCTGAAGTTCCTCTCTGCCTCCTCTCCCTTCCCCGGTGCTGGGGCGACGTTAGTGCTCCGCGCCTCCACTTGAAAAACCAGTCAAGATCCAGGGCCAGGAGTTTTCCCCTCTCCGCCGCAGGGCAGGCGACAGAAGGAGCCCTTTTTTTCCCCCAACACGTGAAACACAAAGACTGGATCAGAGGACTTGCGCCCCGCCCCCGCCCCGCATAACAAGTCAGAACCGCCAGCTTAAGAAACACGGTGGGGGGGGGAGAAGCGGGCCTTCCAAAAACTGCAGGAACCCAGCTGAGGTCACAATCCAAAGCTCACACAGCCTCCCCCGCCACTGCACGGGAACGGACAACACACGCGCTACAGTAATCCGGAGAGCGGCATCTTCTTTTTTCAACCAGTGGTTTAGTCCCGCGAGGGGAGGTGCACCGTTCCCGGAGATACTGCAATACCAGGTCGATGCGTGGAGCGGACGGAGCAAGCTCCTATTCCGACTCCTGGCTCCAAAAATCCATTTAATATATTGTCCTCGGATAGAGGACGTATCAGATATTAAACTGATAAGAACAGATACTACACTTGATCTTAGCCAAAAGGCCGAGAAGCGATACCACCTCTCCGCCTCTGGCCGTTGCCCTCTTCCCTTCATCCCTATTCAAGCCACGGTGAGCGCCCTCATCCTCACGCCTCGTCTGCCTCCTTTTGCCTCGTCCACAGTGCTAGCACTAGACTCCTGTGCAGACTTTCTGTTCTCTACCTTTGTGAGGAGAAAGTCTGTGTACTTGATTGTCCCGTCCTTCCCGCGCCGAACAGCCGTTTCTAATCTGCATGCTCCGCCTTCTGTCGCCCGGGGACGCGCGGCTGCCGCGGGCGGACTCCACCCTCCGGACCGGCTCCTCGCACCCGGAGCCCAGGCCAGACCCGGAGCCCGCCTCCTGGCCTCCTGGCCGGTGCACGTCCCGCCGCAGACCAGAGGCAGGGGCGGCAGCCGGAGAATGCGAGGGGAGCGCTGACACGGTAGCAGCTGTCACGGTTCGAGCCCCAGCAATCAAGAACTTGCCTTTTGTCCACCGCTCTTCCCCCCCCACACGCACGGCACATTCAACAACCGTTCAATGAGTAAGAGTGCCTCCTCCACGCTTAGCCAGTGCCCGACACACGCCATGATTAAAGGCGGCTCTTCAGCCGCCACCGCCACCACCACCACCACCACCACCACACCACCACCACCACCACACCCCCTCGCCCCTCCTTGCTCGGGGCCGGTCTGCTCGCGTCGGTGTTCTCCCGCCCGGCTTCTGCCCGACGGTTCGGGTCCCCTGGGGGGACGGGTCGTCCTGAGAAGGGATGCCCTGGGTGACAGTCGTTGGAATGCAACAGTGCCCGTCGCAAATCAGTAACTTAGCATCTCCGTTTTCGCAGCGTGATTCACTCCCGCGGAGTTTGCTCAAATCGACGTGCACGGACTGAAGGGCCTGCGAATCGCGCCCGGCCCCCGTGCACGGCGCTCTGCGGAGGCCGGTCGCGTGCCCTTGTGCCCTCACGGTGGTGCAGGGCCGTCGCGGTCCCAGCCATCTTCACTGAAACGGAGCCTTGAAGCTCGGGAGATCACGGACGGTGACCGGAAGAGCACGGCAGGCGTTCCCCGGCACCGCCTCTTGCCCCAGCCTCGCCAACAACCCCACGTGGCATCAAACCTGCGAATGCTTTTTTGGTGCGGGGTGGGGAAAGGGGGGAGGGGTCGATCTCACAGGTGAAAATGGTACCTCGGCGTAGTTGGATTTGCAGTTTTCTAATCTTGGGTAAATAAGGTTGAGCGTCCTCTCCTGTTGCAGAGACGCCTTTATTTTCTCTCCGTGAACTAACTCCTTGTTGGGGGTCTTCGGCCCTTTCCCTCCTGGACTCTCGGTTGGGCTTTATCCTAAGGGCGTGGATCTGCAATTTACACGTTCAGGGGACTGGCGCTTTGTCTGTAATGGAAGCGGTGAACATTTTCTCCTGTTGGAGATCTGGCTTTGGCTTTACTTAAGGCGATGATTCCATTGCTTAAAGGTTTCATGGGAAAGTTCTTTTTATGTCATCATATTTATCAATTTAAAAAATATTCAGATTTTGAGTCGAAAGGATTTATAAAATAATTTCCTAAATCTTCCTCTAGGTCTTCTTGTTCTTGTTCTTCTTCTTTTTAAATATCTATCTATCTATCTATCTATTTATTTATTTATTGTTGGCTGTGTTCGGTCTTCGTTGCTGCGTGCGGGCTTTCTCTAGTTGCGGCGAGCGGGGGCTACTCTTCGTTGCCGCGCGCGGACTTCTCATTGCGGTGGCTTCTCTTGTTGTGTAGGCGCGCGGGCTTCAGTAGTTGTGGCACTCGGGCCTAGTTGCTCCGCGGCATGTGGGATCTTCCGGGACCAGGGCTCGAACCCGTGTCCCCTGCATCGGCAGGCGGATTCTTAACCACGGCGCCACCAGGGAAGTCCCTCAATCCATATTTCTTGAATGAATAAACCCCAATGCATACTGTTCATTGGAATCTGATCTCGTGCTGCGGGGGGGATGCCTTGGTAGGAGAGGTGTATGTCGAATGCTTCTCCTAGCGCCCTCTTTGCCTTTCCACCCTCTACCCCTAGGTAATCCCGAGACTGGAAAGTTCAAGTAAAATGATCATCCACTGGATTAATCATGTTTTAAGTTTTTCTATAATTTACGATGCTTTGACGTCTTGAGGGCCTGCTGGCCTGGAAGAGACTGCCCCTCGCAGGACTAACTAATTCCTAGAAGTGCAACCTACTTGCTTTGGGAGCCTGCTGTTCACGTGCAAAGCAATCTTCCAACACCCGTATCTGCAACTGCCTCCTCTAGTTACTCTCACACTCCAGCTAGTATTTCCCCTGCCCTCTCTCACCCCAGGGCCCCGGTACCTCACAACTAGAGAACAGCCCTGTAGCCCAAAGCTCACCCGAATGCTATTCTAATGGTCCAATCCGAACCTTGCTCAAACTGGCCTACCTTGATGCCTCTGCCCATTCTCCCCACCCTCCCCTCCCCTCCCCTCCCCTCCCCCCTCCCCTCCCCAGGACGATAAAGGCCATATACTCTCCGCTTCCTGCCTCCCAACCGAGCAGGCCAGGCCGAGTCCCTATGTGGCTCGCTGCAGGGTGTGGCGTGCCCTCTTCTCTTGGGAACTGTAAGTAATAAAACTCCTTTCAGTGGCACTGACCTCTCCTTGTCAGTCGGCTGTATACAGTACAACCAACACACGCACCTAAGTGAAAAGCCCATCACTTTTTTTTTTTTTAATATAAATTTATTTATTTTTGGCTGCGTTGGATCGTCGTTGCTGCTCGGGGCCTTGCTCTCGTTGCGGCGAGCGGGGGTTACTGTCGTTGCGGTGCGCGGGCTTCTCATTGCGGTGCTTCTCTGTTGCGGGCTCTAGGC